>NC_081415.1:167678952-168310046 GCF_030272615.1 Cryptomeria japonica
AGATGAAAACAAGAAAGAAAGAAAAGGAGAGCTAACATAGCCATACAAATAGAAATTACCAAAAAATGAAGAACCTAGAATGATTAAGAAAAAAGAGTATCAAAACCAAAATCTATTGAAACATAGATATTACCATCAATAGCATAAGGTGCCAACCTCAAACACCAAAGTGCCATAGAGAAATTTACATCTTGCACTATTATCTGTATAGCTAGAGAACAAATCACCAAAAAATAGCTTCATGCTTCTTGAACCTATTTTCCACCCACATACACTCAAATGTGGGAGAACTATTGGGGCTATATAGGGACTTTCCATAGTCAAACCCTCATTTTGATTTTTCTACCTCCACAAAAAGCTAGATAGATTGAACAAAATGATAAAATAGATGATGTAATAGAAAGAAACCCCACTTAATGGAGGAAAACCCCTATTACAAAAGATAGAGTGATAGATATATTACAACTATATAATAGATCCACTTATGGATTTGGTAAATTAGATAATATCACAATATAATAAATACAAGAGATAAGAGAGAAGAAGAGCATTATACTGTTTAGACACCTCTTTTGAGATAGTAGTGTGATTGTCCTTTGAGAGAAGACCAAGTAGTTGAAAGATTATGTTTATTTTGATAGAGATTCACTATATATGTGAGAGAAAGAGAGAACGAGTGAGTGTTCTTGCAAAATGAGGAAGAAAGAAGAGCTTTGTTTCTTGGGATAGCTAGGAGTGACCATTTTGAATGTGCATCAATTGAGGTCTAATGTGGAATATGCTCATTTAAATCTGAGATAATCTTCAGACATTATCATTTCACACAGATGTCTAGGCATTTATTTCCTATCTAACCAAGTTAATTAAAAATTTCGAGTAGTAATAGTTAATGCTACTTCATCTTTAAGATTCATTACGTTAATGTTTATATCAGATTTGAATATAGGATCTTTTAAATATTATTAATGCAATTTCCACTTCTTATATCAATATAAGGATTCCTTTATATGTCAATTAATTTAACATGAACTGCTTTACAATGATGAATTAAAATTGATATTACTCTTATTACAATTATACATGAAAATAGAATCAATTAATATATTAAATTTCCAACAGCAAATGGCCTGCAATATTCAAGGAGGCAGTCAATATTATTTTTGCACTGCAATTATTCTGTACATCCACAATATGATTGTCTCCCTCCTTATATAAGGAGAGAGACATTCCTTCATAGAGACATGCCTTTGTAGAGGCATGCCTCTATGTGCATCATGTCCATGTAGACACATGTCTCTATGGAGACATGTTTCTTGGCCGTGTAAGAACATGATGATACGTAATGTAAAGCAGTCGATAATTATTGGTAAGCAATTTGCATTTGTTAAATTGTTAATATGATTTGCTAAATGCGCATAATATGATTGATAGTAAATATCGATAAGCATATGATTAAATACTATTTGATATAATCAAATTAATTATATGTGTATATTTAATAATGTATAGTTATAGGTTATTAAATATATACATATGATTAATTCATAATCATATTTCAAGATTAATATTTAAGCAAGACTCTAATTAAATACATAATGCGAATAATGGATTAATACTTGTAGAGGATAGATATCAAATGAATAAGGCTGACAGGCCAATTAAGCAATTTCTTTCATCGATTAGAATTATCTGACTGAAGATACAAAATATTACCACTCCCTCTTAGTTCGGGAGGATTAATTCTCTCTAGAACATAGTAGATCAAATAATATCACCTCATCATGATATCTAAGAGCTATGACATGTACACAAATATCAAGTTACATGATATTTTCCATGACTATCATAAATATATATATCCATAGACTATGATATGTGCACTAGCATCACGTCACATGATAAATATCATAGGGATATCCATGAATATTATGTCACATAATATCCACCATGATTATCTCAACTATTATGGTTATCCATTGATATCAAGTTTCATGATACCCACCATAATATCTATAGAGATGCTAACTATCATGACATGTTCATAGATATCAAGTCTCATGATATCTAGCATGATAGTGATGTTAAATATTGCGAAGTCTTCACTTTACAATATCAACCATATACAAGTGTTCATTTTGAAAAATCCTCATTTTTAAAAAATGTTCACAGGGCCCAAGCAGTCATGGCACTAGTACATTTGGGGATCAATTCCGACGTCCACTTGTCAGAATCTTGACTATTTTTCATTGGACTGCTGATAAACGTAGCCATTGAAAACTTGTTCTCCGATAATTTGATGGTGCTCATCAACATTGGAATTTAGATGGAAACCATTAGGTCTCCATTAGTGTATGTCTTACCGATAGCCTCATTGGCTATTGGTAAGACCAAATGTTCCCTTTTTCGCTAGTGTAAGTCCTGCCGATGTACTATCCCGATGACACCCGAGATATGAAGTCTCCATTGGCAAGACTTAAACTAGCAATGAAGGGAACATTTGGTCTTGCCAATAGGTGATGAGGCTATCAATAAGACATACATCGATGGAGGTTTTAGGTCTCCATTTGTGTATGTCTTATCGATGGCCTCATCGGCTATCGACAAGATCAAATGTTCCCTTCGTCGCTAGTGCAAGTCCTACCAATGGATTTTATCAGCATGTGCTACCTTGATTACTCATTTGATGAGAGAATGTCATCAGGCATACATCATCCTTGTTGAATCTTTTCATCTATTTCCATAGGAATATCGATGGCATCCGACGGCAACCAGGAACTATGTACCAATAAGGATTTTGTATGCCAGACGATATAGTCATCGGTGCAAATATAGAGGGTATCATAATGATAATTCCGACGATTATTTATTTTTATTTTTTTAAATAATACCAAAAATCATATAATGACTCTTGAAAGCCGACAATTTCACATCAACCTGTTAATTGTTTTATGGCATGAGACATGTTTCAGGTCAAAACCCGACACAAAATATAACCTATCGGCTAATAATGCAGAAATATTTTGATCAATTCTACCAAATCATTATAACTTGTTAGCTATCCTTATTAACTATGCCCGATATAGTGATTTGTCTCTAGGTTTCTATCATGGCTTGTTCTCTATCAAATCTCTTCTATTTGAGATACCTTGAATGCATGCCTACCACTATTTGAAACTTTGATGGTTTATATCCTCTATGTTGCTAACATTGAAAGGCTCCTTTATCAGTATGAGTATTGGCTAAGGTGTATGGCTTGTGCAATAAGCATAGGATAGTATTTATATTGATTTGATTCAAAAATTCTTACTCACAATTGTCGTTGCAATAGTGAATGTCCTTATTGTCACATACAATGAGTATGATGGCATTGTTGTCATATTTTTAAAATCATCTCTTATCTAAGTGTTTTCTCATATTGTTTTACTTATCTTACCACTAACAAACCTTCATCACTATAATTTGCTAACTATCTACACTCGTTGAGAGTTATTTGACCACTCTTTGTATCATATATGGATCTAGGGCTTTTGGTTTGACTGGAAACTCCTAGTCTCTAACTTTGTATGACTTATATTGTCACTACTCATTCTCTTCAAGTTGATATCTACATTACTATTGTTATATCTTTCCAGTGATTGAAAGCATTGATATCTCAACTATAGTGAGGTTTGACTATGAATGAGGATAGTTCATGACCCTTTTTGTGATAACATTCTTTTAGATCAAAATTTGACCTAGATGATCATCAAATGAGAATTATTGGCTATCATGATCACTATTCATAATGAGTTTTTGTTAGAGGGATCAAGTATTATATTAACAAATTAATACATTTACAAGGCTATGATCTCAATGGGTCTCTTAACTTGTAAAAATTACCAAAATTCATGAAGGAAAATGAAAAAATGTCATTGAAATGATTACTCAGTGAGATCATCTTAAGATGACTTAAAACACAACCATCATATCCCACAAAAATAAATACTCACCAAATACGCCTTTGAAGCCTCTAATTACTTAAAAGTTAACACTATTCTCTAGATGTCAAAGGAAATTTGGTCATGCAAATTGACCGGTACAATTTGGAGTGCAAAAAAGGGAATGTACCTAACAGTATGCTATAATTTTAAGAACAAAGAGACCATGGCACCAAGAGGTTGCAAAATTGTAGCCTATGTTGGCCATAATCCCTGTTGCAGCAATAACGAGATGTGAGGTAATAGTTATAAAATTTGGATGAACTCAAACATATATTTATAAATACAATCTACCCTTTATAATACCGAATTTTAAAAATGGATGCAATGCAAGTCCTTGTATCAATAATGTCTGGCATATAGTAAAAAACCAGAACAATAAATTCCATATAAAAGTGGTTAGACTTAAAATAGGAAGGAAAATTAAAAAATGATAAGGAAAATGTAAACTA
Organism: Cryptomeria japonica; assembly: GCF_030272615.1. Taxonomy (NCBI): domain Eukaryota; kingdom Viridiplantae; phylum Streptophyta; class Pinopsida; order Cupressales; family Cupressaceae; genus Cryptomeria; species Cryptomeria japonica. The sequence continues at coordinate 167,683,382 of NC_081415.1, forward strand.
ATAAAAAAACTTACAAGGATGAGGCATATTCACAACTTTTGTAGTTGTGCCATGCATATTAGCAATAGAAGCAACTCATAGTGTTAGTGTTCATACAAGGCAATATGGGAGTTCATTCTACCCAACAACTTGTGGTGTTGTTATTCATGTTGGCTTTGATGGACCTTGCAATTAGGATTCAATATACATTATTCAATAAGATTAATTATCCAACATAATGATCATCTATCTTCCAAAAAATAAATGGTGCATAGGGTAGGGTTTTGGGCAGTTCAAGGGAGGGTTTTAGATGACTCTTATGCGGTCCCTGGCTGGCCCGTTCTGGGTTCACAGGGAGATGGCTCAAGATTCCTAGTATCTCTTGGATCTAAAGACAACTAGGGTGATGTGGATTCTGAAAATGGTGGGGACCCAAAAATGGGTTTTCAGGTGAACCCAAGGGATGGATCACGGGCTTCTTGGGGTCATATCACAAGGTCAACGAAATGGGATTTTTTGACCACATCACCTTATGGCATAATAAATATCTTTCTAATGTTCACTCTATGTAGGATGTTTTGAGTTCTTCTCGTATCCCTTTTGGTTCTCATCTTTGGAACAATATTCTCAATGCTAGGGATGTGGCTAGCTAGGGAGCCCACTAAAAGCTTGGGAATGGTAAATATATCCCATTTTGTGATGATTGTTGGATTGGACATCACTCAGTTGCTTCAGATCCTACTCTAGGATCTTTAAAAGATCTTTGTGTGTCTTCTCATGGCCCCATGGTGGCTCATTATTGGGAGGGTAAGTGGGTTAATCTTCTTGCTAATAATTCTTCTTTTACCCAATTGTAAATTTCCCTAAATTCTTTTGGCTTGGAGGAAATTGTGGAAGATGAACTAATCTAGAAATTCAACCCTAAAGGGAAGTTTTTTGTGGCTTATGTGGATGCCTGTAAGGAACCTTAGGTTTCCTAGTGTTCTACAGTTTGGATTAAGAACCTTTCTCCTAAGGTCAACATGTTTTTCTAGCTCCTCTTTTTTAATAAAATCTTAACTATTGGTAATCTAGGTAAGAGGGGCTTTGCTATCCCAAATAGATGCTACTTTTGTTTGCAAGATGTTCAATATGTGGACCATCTGTTCTTGCATTTTTCTTATACCTCTGAGATTTGGAGTTTGGTGCTTCAGAAATTGGATCTTTGTTGGACCTTATCAAGAATTGTTAAGGAGTTTGTCCACCAGTGGAATCTGCCCTCTAAAAATCCCTTCATAAAGAAGATTTGTCTTTTGGTGTTTCCTCATATGGCATGGGGTTTATGGAAATAACATAACAATCACATCTTTAGGGACACCCATCTCCCTTCTGATATTGTTTTCAAGAAAATTTCTAGAGCCATCTCTGATAACCTCTCAGTTGTTAGGCCAAATGTTCTCTCTCATAGTGGCATCCTTAATGAGTATGGAGTCAATGTTGTAAAGGGATGGAATTTTGGTCATCATATGGTTACCCCTAAAGTCAACCATAGGGACAACGTTAGTTGGAACTTTCCTCCCCAAGGTTGGGTAAAAATCAATTTTGATGGCGTGGCTAAAGGGAACTCGGGTCAAGCTAGTTGTTGTGGAGTGATACGAGTTCACAAGGGCAACTTCATTTCTGCTATTGATATACCTCTTGGTAAACAAATTAATAATGTTTCTAAAGCTATAGGGGCTTATCACATTCTTAAACCTACAAAATAGAACAACTGTAAGCTTTTTAGGTTGAGGGGGATTCTAAGAATATTATCAATTACCTTAAAGAAAATTCTCTCTAGCTTGGAATTTTGATATTTGGATGAAAATATCCAAATACATTATTCAAACCTTTGATAAATGTATGTTCACTCATATTTCTAGACAAGCCAACATGATTGCTAGCTTCCTTACCAATAGGGGAGTGACGTGTAAGACCTAGCTTTGTTGGACCCATGGTGACAGGTTGGACTTTGAACATGCGATGTATCTACTCCATGAACAAAGTTAGGGGAGTAAATTTAATGATTATTAGTGCTATTATGAATTTACATGTTTTTAGAACTGCCAATACATCTCATTTTGAGACAGGTGACCAGAGAGGACACATTAATCGATGTGAATTTATTTCGCATGCTTTGTGGGTGATTTCATACGTTTTTTGGTGTATTGCCTTAAATTTGGAAATTTTCTATAGGGAGAATTATAGAGAGTCTGAGAAAATGAGTGGTGCCAAAAAGAGAATTGGGGCGCCTAGTTGTTTGTAGCTTAAGAATGAAAAGAAGCTTTGGCGCATTCTGAAAAAAGTTGGGTTTACAAATTACATTGAGAGGCTTCAAGGATGAAATCAAGATATTACCAAGTATTTAACTAAAAACTAGAAGGATGGCTTGATTATTCTTTATAGTTGGAGGGTCCTGGTAGATGAATCACTTATTGATCAGGTTACTGGGTTATCTATGGAAGGCATAAAGTATTATAGAGATAGGGTGTACATGGAGCAAGCTGTGCAGGGTTTTCCTATGGAGGAGGAGAAGCAATGATGCAGAGTCCCAATATAGGTATAGGATAGGTTACCCTAATTAAAGAACATACCAAGGACCCTAGAAATCACACAACACTTCCAGGAGTTAAGGAATATCAATTTGACAAGTCCTACATCCCCATCTTTCAAACAAAAGACTACCGATACAATGCCTCTTTCATTAACCAATACAAGGACCCTATGGTCAACAATGGTTTGGTCCCTTCTCCAATGCAAAAATGTCTATTTAAGGTATTATTTTAATTCCCCTAGGTTAGTGAGACCTCCATGAATCATTAAATTCAAGTTCCTTCTACCGATTTGGGTAATTGCTGCAACAAGGCCTACAAAACCTAGTAGCCCTACCAGACCAGTTTTCTACACTTAACTTCTTATTTCCCCAGTATACTAGACAAAAAATCCCTGATTTGGATACCCTTTTGGGAGTTAAAAAACATATCATAAGGGTTCTTATTGGTAGGGAACACAAGAATTCAAACCCTACTTTGGCTAGGAGACCTGTATAGCCCAATTAGGCCTATTTTACAAAGGAGTGTGTAAACACAGACCTTAACTCACCAAAAAAAATTAAGGAATACTCTTAGGCCATTGTAAATACATCAATTTATATGTCTTAGGCCATGATCAAACCTTTAACCCTTGATGTGAGACCTGTTTGCTTACACTTGCACGATGGTCACATGGAGTTGCCCACCTTAATGCATCAAACCCTCACCTCTAACTTGTCCTAATGTACAAAAGGTTGTCAAAATCATAAAATACATTGGCCATACTTGCATCCCCTCTAAATTTGTGAACCACCAATGAAGGATTAGCAAGATAAAGCCATTTCTTTGCAAAACCCTTGGCAAAATTGTCGAATCTAGAATACTTCCAAAAGCTTCTTGGTTTCTTCCTTGTCTTACTGAATTAAGACCTTAGACTTGATGCATCTAAAAGGTGACTGGCCACTCTAACACATCCCACTAGATTCCTAATTCCAAAATGATCGTACAATACGGTATTGCTGGCATTCTACACTCTTATGAGAATAGTTGATGTTGTCATTGATGGCAACCTAATGGTAACCCACTGGAAATCATCTAGCGTCTCACTAGTACTTACCAGCATCGACATTAGACTTCTACATACATCAGCAGGTACTTCACTGACAGCTGCAATAATGCATACCGACACTCAGGCTGACATGGAATAAACTTTTTATTTATTGGTTTGTAATGTAATTATCTTTTGTAAAAGCCAACATGGCATATTGTAAAAGACTCATATATGTATGAGATCTTATAGGTCATTTTGTAAGAGGAGAGAAAAGAAAAGAAAATAAAGAGAGATGATGGAAAATAGGATATAGAATGAAAAGATAGATGAAATTTTATATAAGGTGATATTGTTTACAGTGAAGGTTATGGTAATAGACTGAGCTTAAACCAATACTGAACCTGACATAGTTGATGTTGATCTAATGTAGTACATTGTATTGGATTTGATAATCCATTTTCTAAGTCAGTGAGACTTCCATTTTTGTGATTGAGCAAAGAGCTCTAGGCTGCTAGCCTTCCTGTATGTGCAGGCCCCTCATTGTAAGTAATATTTATTCATTGGCCAGTGACTAAATATTGTGGGTCACAAATCCCACGGAGTTTTTTCCCACATTGGGTTTCCTCATTAAACATCTTGTTTTATTATGTGTTCTATATGTTGTCTCTATTATGTATGTTTGCTGCCTTAATTCTTATTTACCAGTAAATTATTTTGGGATGCAAAGTTCTTAATATGTTTAAATATTATGTTAGCTGGTTAGACACTGATTCAGCCCCCCCCCTCTCAGTGTCTTTGGGACTATCATTGATTCTAACAATTTGTATCAGAGCCCGGTCCTCTATTTTCAAAAGCCTAATAGCTTGAGAAATATTCTGACACCGATATAGATGGAAAACTTAAGGAAACAATTGGAAGGAGCTCTTGTAGATTATGATGCAGAAAAAGTGAAGAATATCAAACTTGAAGATGATTTAAGGACTGCACAGGAATTCAGTCTAGGACTTCAGAATAATCTTATTATAGCTCAGAATAAAAGAAAAGAACTTCATTGGATGATGCAGAATGATGATTATTTAAAAGAAACTCTTAGAGAAATTGCAAACAAGTTGAGACAAGAAAATAGTAATTTGAAAAATGAAATTTAAGATATGACTATGAGGTTATGTAAAGATATTGAAGACAAAAAGAATAATGAAGAAGACTTGACTAGGAGACTCAATGATGTTGGAAATAAAAATCTAAGACTTAGTCTTTAAAAGGATATGTTGAAGATAGATCCAATTCACATGCAACATGATAAAACTGATCTTATGAGACAAAAGGAAATTTTGTAAAATGAGTTGGCTACTGCAAATAAACACAAAGACAAATTCAAGAAATGTTCAGAGGAGCTTGATGAGATGCTGAAAAGTTAGAAACCTAATGGAGATACTAATTGACTTGGATTTGAAGTTGGAGAAAGTTCTGGTACTGCAAACAATCTAGATCACAATAAACCGGTAAGACAACCTAATGCTTATTAATTTAATGGTAAATGCTTCAATTGTAACAAATATAGTCATAGAGAAAATCAGTTTAGATTCAGAAACAACTAGAACAATAATGCACCCATCGGTCAATGTTCCAAATGCAACAAAGTTGGTCATAATTCAAAAAATTGCAGAATGAATGTAAAATGCTATGTTTGTGGAAGATATGGACACTTATCTAATCAATACAGAACACAAACTGGCATAGGATATGGAAAAGCTATTCAGAGGAATAATGTAACTTGTGATGCTTGTAACAAGATTGGACATATTGCTAAATTTTGTAGAAGCAAGACTTCACCAGCAAATAATAAAGGATCCAGTTTGAAATCTATAATGGTAGAACAGAGTAACCCTCCACCGGCAAGACATTCTTCATCCAATTGAGAAGTAACCCTTTGGGGGTATTACAGCGAGTTGAAAATCATGCATATTACCCTCGGTCGATGGTGAGAAGATATATTTCTTCCTTATCGATAGATGTGTTAAGTTTTCACTTAATTGATGAGTATTTAATGTGAGAGCACGAAAATAGAGTGAAGGTATTCAAGGCGACAACGTGAAGTGATTTATTCAAGCATTCAAATATTTTTAAGCAACAAAAGGTATTTTTCAATGGCTTCTTCTTCTACTTCGAAGTTTATTCAAAACCCTACTATCATAGAAAATGTGAAACACCCTAGGCCCATATTCAAGATAATACCCGAAATTGCAAAGCAATATGACTCTGTAGGGGCATTTTCTAAAATTCCTAAAGAAGAAGCTTTTGTAGAAGACCCTAGGATTTATATACACTACAATATAGAAGAACTAGATTCTAAAGAACTAATGAAAATGTATACTAAGGTTATTTGTGATGAGAATGGTGTTGTAAAATCTGAACATAAAATTATCAAAACTCTAGGTTTAGTGGAGATAGTGAATATTCCCCAATTTCTAGAGGAAGTAGTGAGAATTGTACTGAGCAGAGGACATGGAGAATTATTATGGTAAGATTCTATATGTGAAATAACCTGGTAAGCAATCCGGGCAGTAACTAGTTTACCCTCAACCGACAATAGACCTGATAAATCTATTAAGATCCCTAACAACAAAGTGATGAGCCTAACCAGAGCAAGATTTGATAGTAGATCACTGAGAGTAAATGATATCAAGGATATAAAGGTGAAATTTGTTAGTATGGTGCTAGGATACAAGACTACACATGCTAACAGATTAAATTCAATTTCTAGTCTGTGTATAAACAGTGCTTATGAGATGGTTAATAACAATGCAATGATAGATGTATGCGAATGGCTAAAAGATGAACTGACTAACAATTTCAAAATGATCAAAGTTGATAAAAAAGGGACATTCCACTTTTGAAATCTCTTAGTATGCTTAATGTTGTATTTCACTAAGGAGATTCTTGGTATTAGACCTAAAGATTTTGGTTATGATATACCGACAGGTAAACAATTATACGAAGATTTTACCAGCATGGGAACTGCTAGGGACAACAACATAATTGATTACTTCAAAACAATTATACGAAGATTTTACCAGCATGGGAACTGCTTGGTATTAGACCTAAAGAGTATAGTGGACAAATATAACCAAGAAATATATTTTCTTATCAAATGAGATGAAAAATAGATGGAGGTTGTACATCCAAGAACTATTTGGGTCACCAAAATGGCATATGAAGTAGATCTTAACATTTTTGAGACATATGCTAAAGCCTTATTGGATGCACCAAGAGAACCATTAGAAAAGGTCTTTGGTAGTGCTAAAAATATTGAGAATAATGTGAATTTGTTGAAGAAAAGGAAGAAAAGAGAAAAGTACACTAGAGATGCTTTTAAAAAGGTAAAAGAAATAAAGGAAATTGTCATGAATCTTAGTGGCACATCAGCTAGTGAACTTGAAGGACTCCAACTAGGCACATATTTCACCAGTTGACACATCCTCTAAAACAGACTGTGAGAAACCAACAAAGTTTAAGAGAGTTGAAAGGAGAAAGAGAAAACCCTTACCGGTACCCTCTCCTTCACCTAAGAAAGCAAGGACTTTGAGGAAGAAACAACACGCAGTAAGGGAACCACCTTTGAAAATTGACACCAAAGAAGAAACAACAACCTACTAACCCTTCTCTGGATGACTTACTAAATGAGATAAGTGATGATGGTTATTTGGCAGATCTACATAAATTGTATAACACATTTAATGAATCTGACAGGGAAAGCATTGAAAACAACATAATTCTACACTTGGACATATATAAAAAGGTTTTAATTGAAGTTGTAGATGAATTTCCAAATGAATTGTATAGAAGATTGGAGGCAAAAAGGATAGCAGTGATGGAATTGGATAAAAAGGTAAAAATTGAGAAACTTCTAGTTGTACATCATGTTAATTATAAAGAAGAAATTGATGAATTGATATTTGAGGCTAACCAATTTGTTTTTGCCAGTGGTTACAGGCAAGTAAGTTTAATGGTAGGAAGAATAAAATAGATTGCAGATGAGACCGCAGACAATTGGGACATATTCTTTGTGCAAAAGGAAAAACATGAAGACATGGACAGACCGAAGAAGACATACAAGGTATATCAGAAGCACAAAGACAAAGGACCGAAGAAGACATACAAGGTATATCAGAAGGACAAAGAAAAAGGAAAAGGTAAAATTGGTAGTATTCCAAACATCAAGATAATAGATAATCTACCACTATGTTTGGATACTGCACTGGTACATAGAGATGATCCACCGGTTATTGACACGGAAGGTGTTACATATGACAACACAAATCCTAAATCTAAGATACTATTTACCATTAATGTAGATACTCAGGGAGTAAACATTGTTGTGGATAAGAACAGTTAAATGGTTAAGGAAGTTAATTCTGATAGTGGCAACATATCAGAGACACTGACAGATACTGTTGAAGTTGGAATCCCAACCCAAATAGAGGAACTGTCTAAATGTGTGAATCCTACTGAAGGAAAGGATGTTGGCATAGGGCCACCAGAAACTGAGTTATCAAGAGTTGAACTTTCCAGAAAATAATTTGAGGCAGAGGTACATAGTGGAACCGAAAGTCACTGAGACAACTAAACAGTCTGAGAAACCCTTGTTAGTTGAAATGCAAACCCAAACTGATCCACCAGAGTTAAATACAAGTAAAATGGTTACAACTGATGGAAACACAGAGATAGTAAAGGCAATTGGTGAAACATTCGGTACATCAACAAGTGAATTCAGATGTACCAACATTATAGAGGTACATTTGGATTCAATCCAAAGGATAATAGACTACAAAGTAATGACTTATAAGGAAATTAATAACACTATACCCATTCTTCAATTGATTGCACCTAACTGTAACACAGATCATATTAAGGATTCCTTAGGTAAATTGGACACATTCTCCAAATTTATTGTTGACAATGTTATAACCATTGATAAAGTGAATGGGGATATAATAAAGGAGAGAGTTGGAAAAGAAACTGATAAATTATTTGATGACATAATAAAGAAGTGCACAGACTATCTGAATACACTATTACCGACACTAAACTCTACAATTTTGGAGTATAAAGAGCTTTACAGGGAAACATGCAAACCACACAGCCTGACAGAGGATATAGACAAGAAAATGAGTAGAGCACAGAAGGAAATATATGACATAGCTGATAACATAATCGGCTCAACCAGTCACATATCAGTTTTTGAGCAGGAATTGGCAGGTTTAGAAGAGAAATTGGAGAAACTTGAGAAGGAAAAGGCAAGAATAAGGTCTAATGCCCGAGAGCTTAAAAGTAAACTTGGGCCCAAGTTGGAAAATATTATTTCTCAGAGAATAGAAATATCCAAGGCATTACTACAAGGAGAAAGATCACCAGAAGAACACATGCACTATCTCACCGCTACAGTCCAACACTCTGAGGCAACTTTGAATGACAACAAAAGCTTCATGCAAAGCTTAAATCTAGTTTTGGCTGACATCTTTTAGATTGTAACCAACCGGTTATAGACCTTAAGGTGAAATTTTTGCACTTGTTTGACTATTTTTGACAACCTTTATCATTGATGTCAAAGGGGGAGAAGTGGAGAGAAAAATAATTATTCAGAGGAGATCATTTGCTCAAGGGGAACACACTTTTTTTGGACTTCAGTTTTCGGAATAGTTTTTGGATTTTTCTCATGAATGTTGTCATCAATGCCAAAGGGGGAGATTGTTGGCATTATACACTCTTAAGAGAATAGTTGATGTTATCATTGATGGCAACCTAATGGTAACCCACTGAAAATTATCTGGCATCCCACCGACACTTACCGACACTGGCAATAGACTTCTACATATATCGGTAGGTACTTCACCGATAGCGGCAATAATGCATACCGACACTCAGGCAGACATGGAATAGACTTTTTATTTATTGTTTTTTAATGTAATTATCTTTTGTAAAAGCTGACATGGCATATTGTAAAAGACTCATATATGTATGAGATCTTATAGGTCATTTTGTAAGAGAAGAGAAAAGAAAATAAAAGAAAGAGAGATGATGGAAAATAAGATATAGAATGAAAAGACAGATGAAATTTTGTATGAGGTGATATTGTTGACAGTGAAGGTTATGGTAATAGACTGAGCTTAAACCAATACTAAACTTGGCATAGTTCATGTTGATCTAAAGCAGTACATTGTATTGGATTTGATAATCCATTTTGTAAATTAGTGAGACTTCCATTTTTGCGATTGAGTAGTGAGCTCTAGGCTACTAGCCTTCCTACATGTGTAGGCCCCTCACTGTAAGTAATATTTATTCATTGGCCAGTGAGTGAATATTCTGGGTTACAAATCCCACTGATATTTTTCCCACACTGGGTTTCCTCATTAAACATCTTGTGTTATGGTGTGTTCTCTATGTTGTCTCTATTATTTTTGTTTGCTACATTAATTCTTATTTACTGGTACACTCTTTTGGGATGCAAACTTCTTAATAATTTTAAATATTATGTTAACTAGTTAGAAACTAATTAACCCCCCCTCTCAGTGTCTTTGGGACTATCATTGATTCTAATAGGTACATTGTGTAGAATAATGGAATTGTAGGAAATTCTCAGAAATATATCACTTCAATGATGCCAAAAGTTTACAAAGTCATTCTATCCTCCCAATGATGATTGAGGATGACATTTTATACCTTTCTCAATGGTTACCAACCACCTTTTGAACCGAGGTGACCATTGGAAGGAAGTTTCTATTTGCAACCAAAAGTTGTCATTAAAAGTTGTCAATAAAGTTGTCAAGTTTGAGAAACTTTTGACATATGTTAAATCCGCCTACCTAGAGGTGCTTCAATATGTCCTAAAACCTCCTAAGGAACCTCCAACACTTGAAGACCTAGAAAACACTCAACCAAATACCCCTAGACCCATATGCCTATGGTGTCTCATCAATTTTCTAAATCCATATCATTGGGTAACAAGGTGGGGTTTATTATGAACAAATCAAACATCAAAAAAACAAGACTACCCTATTACATATATTGAAGGTCATATTATCATATGTTTCCTTTATCCTTTATTTATCTTATTATCTTAGTCATGAGGTGCTTGTGAACCATACTCCCGAGGTGAATGAATCTCAAGTCCACTTGAGATGAGGTCATGTTATATAGTACCATGCTTCTTGATCTAGTCTTCATTCAACCAAATACTTTTAGAGTTTGTTTTTCCTTTCCAGTTGACCAATTATTATTTGTACTCATTATTCCTGGTCTTCTTTACAATCTTGTTGTCCAACACTTTCTCAATATTAGGTGGCTCATGTTTGGGAAGATCTATATCTGTTGCTTCTTCTAGGACTTGTTGTGAGTTACTTGCATTAGAGTCACCTTTAAAAGGAGTTAGATCACAAACATTAAAAATAGGAGATATGCCAAGGTCTGATGGTAATTGAATTTCATAAGCATTGGTCCCAAACTTCTTCAAGATTTGACATGGTCATACTTTCCTTTACATGAGCTTAGTGTGTTTTCCCTTGGGTAACCTTTCCTTCTTCAAATTTTCCCAAACCAAATCTCCAAACTGAAATTGTACCTCTCTCTTTTTCTGATCTGCATGTTCTTTGTATTTTTCTGATGACTTTTGAAGTTGTATTTTGACCTGCTCATGAACTTCCTTTATGGCTTCAACAAATCTCTCACCATCTGCACTTATGGGATCCGTATGGGGTAGTTTTCTCAACTCCAATACCTCTCTTGGATGCAACCCATACAAAATCTGAAATGGTGACTTCCCCGTGCTTATGTTTATAGTGTCATTGTAGGTGAAATTAGCCTGAGGTAAGATTGAATCCCACTTTTTACCATGCTTCCTTGTAAGACATCTCAAAAAATTCCCTAATGACCAGTTTACTACTTCTGCCTACCCATCCGTTTGTGGATGATAGGGCAATGATAAGGATAGATTGGTGCCAAGTTTCCTCCACCAAAAATGGCCAACAAATTTGACATCCATGTCTGACACTATGTTCAATGGAAGTCCATGAATCCTTGCTACTTCTCTGAAAAACAAATCTTCTATATAAGATGCATCACTAGTGGACTTACATGGCAATAAATGTACCATTTTACTAAACCTATTCACTATCACAAATACACTGTCAAAGCCCTTTTGGGTCCTAGGTAAACCCATTACAAAGTCCATTGACACACTTTCCCAAGGTCTTGAGGGAACAGGTAAGGGTTGATAGAGACCAACATTGGTACTTCTTCCTTTCTCCTTTTGGAAAATGGTGCATGTATATACAAACTTTCTACCATCAACCCACAATTTGGGCCAAAAGTAGTGTCATCTTACCAATTCAAGTATTTTGTCCAAACCAAAATGACCTGCCATAGCTCCACTATGCTTTTCCTTGATGATATTAGTCCTCATTGAGCACTTTGGTATGCACAATTTCCCACCTTTGAAAGGAAATCTATCTTGGATCAGAAAATCGGAAAACTCCACATGATACCTTTCACAAAATTTAGTACGTGCCTTGTAAATCTCCTTAAAGTCCACATATACAACATACATATCTTTCATTGCATCAATCCCCATGCTTTCTAACTAAATTTCACATATGGTTAGCACTCTCCTACTTAGTGCATCAGCCACTTTGTTGGCTGCTCCTTTCTTGTGTTTTATGGAAAATTTATAGGCTTGTAGGGATTCTATCCACTTCATATGCCTATGGTTTAGCTTTTCTTGGCTATTAATGAAATCAAGGCTTGGTTGTCCATATAGACCACAAATTCCTTTGGTAGCAGATAGTGTCTCCATTTTTTCAATGCTTGAACTAGTCCATATGTTTCTAGGTCATAAGAAGAATATTTTCTCTTTGCCTCATTGATTTTTTCACTAAAGAATGCTATAGGTCTTCCTTCTTGGCATATTTCTACTCCTATGGCCACATGACTAGCATCACACTCAATCTGAAACACTTTGTTAAAATCAGGTAAAGCAAGTACCAGTTGTTGAGCTACCTTTTTCTTGAGAGTTTCAAATGCCTCATCCTCCTCCTTTGTCTAAGAAAACCTACACTTTTGACCACCTTTTATGGTTTCCAACATTGTAGCACATATTTGTCTGAAACCTCTTATGAACTTTCTATAAAATGTTGCTAATCCATGGAGACTTCTAACTTCACCAATAGTCTTAGGAGTAGGCCAAGAAAGAATTGCATTTATCTTATCTTGATCCATCTTCAAGTGACCTTTGGAGATCACAAATCCTAGGTAGATGAGCTCTTCCTGCATGAACAAACACTTCTCTATATTGATCATCAATTTCTCTTCACTCAACATTTTCAAAACCATGTTTAGATACCGGAAGTGCTCTTGCTTTGTTCTACTAAATAATAGGATGTCATCCAAATACACTATTACAAACTTCCTTGTGAATTCTTTCAAAACTTCATTCATGAGTCTCATGAATGTACTTAGGGCATTAGACAAACCAAATGGCATAACCTTCCATTCATACAACCCTTCATTTGTTTTGAAGGTTGTTTTCCACTCATCACCAAGCCTAATTCTAATTTGGTGGTATCTAATCTTTAAATCAATTTAGAAAAATATTTTGCACCCCCCAAACAATAAAGCAAATCCTCTATTATAGACATTCGAAATATATACCTTATGGTGATCTTGTTGAGAGCTCTTGAGTTAGTTCAAAGCCTCCATGTTCAATCCTTTTTGGGTGCCAAAACTACAAGTATTGCACATTGGCTAAGGGTCTTTTCAATTAGGTCAGAATATAGCAACTCTTGAATCTGTCTTGCCATCTCCTCATTTTGTTGTGGTGTGAGTTTGTATGTAGCCTTGTTAGGTAATGTGGCCCCTGGGATCAAGTCAATATAGTGACTGATCTCTCTCATTGGTGGAAAACTCCTTGGTACTCCATCTACAACTATTCCTTGGTATCTTCCAATGATCTCCTTCACTTCCGGACTGAGATCCTTGTCCTTTCCTTTTTCCCTATCATCTACAATAGGATTTCCCTTTGAGGTTGGTATTGGAATAAATGCAAAGCATATTCCTTCTTCCATCTTTATCTCCTTGAGGAATGGTTTGCCCTCCATAATCATCACTTTGGACTCAATTTCTTTCTACTCTTTATTGTTTTCAGTAAAGGGCAGTAGCTCTATGACCTTGTCATTCTTTGTGATGGAATGGGTATTCCTAAAGCCATCATGGTGTGCTTTGAGGTCATACTACCATGGTCTTCCAAATAAGAGGTGACAAGCATCCATGTTAACAACATCAAGAAAAATCTTATCTTTATATGCTTCTATCTAGAATTCTACCAATGACTACTCTTCTACAAGAGTTTGTTGCCCTTTTGTGAGCCAAGACACCTTATAGGGTTATGGATGGGGTATCCTCCTCAATTTCAACTTCTCTACTATTTCTATTGACACAAAATTCTCAATAGACATTGAGTCAACTAGAACTTTACATACCTTTCCTCCTAATTGGCAAGTGGTGCGGAAGATAGTCTTCCTCTTAGGTGGCTCCATAGGTGTTGTTACATTCAAGAGGGCTCTTCTCAACATTAGTGCCTCTTTGGTCTCTGGATAACCATATGAATCAGGTTTACTACTCCCATGGTAATCTGATTCCTGGGTTAGATTGGCTCTCCTTTCTCCTTGGGAACTAGACCCCATCTTCTTTGGGTAGCTACTGGTAATGTGTCCCTCTTGGTTGCAGTTAAAACATTTTATTGGTCCTTCTCCTCTTCCTAATGATCTTCCTCTAAAATTTGGCCTTCTATCTCTGAAGTTGCCTTTTTTGTTGATGTCATTCATTTAGGAGTCTTGACTGCTCTCCCCTTGAAACTCAAAATTTGATCCTCTTGCTTTGAAGTTGCTCCTTCCTCTCGGTTGCTTACCCCTTCATCTATTGCTATGCTCTTGTCTTCTTTTGATCTTCTCCTCTACCTTTAATGTTGATTGATAGCATCTATGAACAATGTCAAGGCACAATAGGTCCAAATCTTCGTGTATTCTCTACCTTAGGACATTTAGATATCTTTCCACTCTTTCACTTTCATCTTCAACCTTCTTAGACTTTACTCTCAATTTCTGAAATTCTTCAATATAGGCACACACATCCATCTCTTTCTATCTGAGATTCTGCCTTCTCTTCTGTATTTGGACTTCATACTCTTTAGGTACATATACTACCTTGATATTTGTAATCATATTCTTCCAAGAGGTGATCATTCCTCTTCCCTCTTTCACTCTTTCTCCTTGCACAAAATTACACCATGTCAGTGCTGCTCCCTATATTTTTGACTTGGCAATCTTCATCTTTTGGTTGTCAGCAATGTCTTTACATTCAAAGAAGTTGTTTAAGCACTCTATCTAGTCCATCACTCCATCAAAATTAATCTTCCCACTGAAAAATAGGAAGGTTTGATTTCCAGTCCATGGTTCTCCTTTCCACAGACTTCAAGGCATTGACTAGGTACCTATGCTCTGCAGGAACTTCCTCTTCTTCCTGCCCTTGTGGGTTCTCCTCTTCTTCTCCCACTTCCTCTGAGCCATCAAGTCCTCTCTCCATCCTACCTTCCAAGTTCTCAATCAACTTCATAAGCCGATCATTCTCTTCTCTGTTCTCTTGCACCATCCTGGCAAGTTCCACATTTGTCACCTTTGGAGGCATTCTTCTAGCCTCACCCTTTGACTCTTCTATTGTCATGTACTATTCTTCTTCCCAAAAGGATTCCTCCTATGATTTGATACCAATATGATATAGAGTCTCGGTATAGGTATAGGATAAGTTCCCCTAATCCAAGAACACACCAAGGACCCTAGCAATCACACAACACTTCCACGGGTTAAGGAATATCAATTTGACAACTCCCACATCCCTTTCTTCTAGACAAAAGACTACCAGTACAAGGTCTCTTTCATTAGCTGGTACAAGGACCCTATGGTCAACAATGGTTTGGTCCCTTCTCTAATGCAAAAATGGTTATTTAAGGTTTGATTTGAAGTCCACGGGGTCAGGGAGATCTCCTTCAATTATTAAATTCAGGTTCCTTCTACCAGTTTGGGTAACTGTTTACTTTCTCTAGAATGATATTGTTATTGGTTCTATTGAAAATATGCTCCTCAAAGAATTATTTGAACAATTGAGTGAGAAAATAGCTCTGAAATCCATTGAAAAAGGACAACCAAACCTTGAAGATGAGGTGTTGTTGTATTGTTTAAAAATATTAAATTAGGTGGCTTTCTGCCATGACAAGTCATAAAGAAAAGATTGACTCCGTAAGTCTAAGATGAATAATTTAGCCAAATCTTTTAACATTTTCAAAGATAAATATGGTGCATTAAGGAATAATATTAATTCATTATAGTTGAAATTATCCTCAGCATAGAGATAGGGAGATGATTTTTACATGAAGTTATGGATTGTTAAGGAAATTGTTGAAACTAGAATGGATCATTTTACTCGTCAACTAGAAAATGCAAAGAAGCTAGCATTGAAATTTCTTGTCCTAGATGATTTGGTTAGTGCTATCAATTTTCTTGTGCAATGAAATTGTCAATGCACAATATTGGTATTTTCTATCAACTCTTGGAATTCCTTTCTCTTTGAACTCAAATAAAAGTATAAGGAGATTTTTCTGCAAAAAGGTAACTGAGACTTTCTTTTTGTGCATTACTGTTAAGGAGAATATTTGTGTAGGTATCTTTTTGATACCCTTTTTACTTGATGGCAAAGGAGGAGAGAATGTAGAAATGTGAAAAGGTAGTTTTTGAAAAGGAAAATTTATGAAAAGGCGGTTTTTGAAAGAGTAAAATTTTAAAGTGAATAACTTTTTTAGAATACATGTTGCCATCAATGACAAAGGGGGAGATTTTAATATTTTTATCATTAATGAAGGAGAATTTTGTGTTTGGCTATTGATTTTCATTGATGTCAACATACTTTGGTTGACTTGGTTCTATTGTTGCTCTGGAATGTTGGAGTTTTTGTCCATCATGTTTTTCTTTGTGTTGCTCCATAGTTGCAAATACAGGTTTGCAGTTTTGGTAGTACACTCATGAATATAATATGTACCTATCTTCTATATTTTATGTATTTTAGATCTCTAGAAGGTGAGATACATGGTTTGATAGTTTAGTCCATCAATTTCTCTATTCCTTCAGAATATAATAGTTTGTCTTAGAAATCCACACTTCTTTAATTGATTATTTTTCCCCTTGTAGTTTTGGGACATGGTCAAGAATTATGGATAACGTGTGTATTCTAGTTGGCATTAACTTTTGTTATATCCTTAGCCAGCCTATTTAAATGAAATAGATGAAGTATATTGTAATAGTGTGTAAGGTACTTTTTTGTAAGGCATGAATGGCAGACTTGAGATATGAATCGATATATATATATATATATATATTCTATGTGTGTGATGTATTCCTTTGATGAAAGTTGTAGAAAGATATAGATAGAGGTTTAGAAAAATAGAAAAGAGAAAAAGAATAGAGAAACAAAGACAAAATTGCGACATAGTGATTAGATATGATATGTGATTGAAGTAAAATAGCTAGACACCAAATCAAGTGTGATAAGATTGTCTACTGAGCTTAATTGGAACTATATTCCATGCATATGTAAGATGCAAATTTATTAGTTCATGATTTTTGTTCTCTTTTTGGGTAGTAAGCCCTTTGGCAATGAGCCTCAGGTAGCGAGCCTTGCAGTGAGCACTTGTAATATTTTATAATGTTATATTATATTGAGAGTTAACTCTCTCTTTGGTTTTTCCCTAACAGGTTTCCATGCAAAAAATATGGTTTTATCTTATGTATGTTATATCTTCTCTTGTTTTTAATTTAATCACTCATTTCTTTTTGTTACATTTTAATTGATGTGAATCTGCAAAGTAATAATAAGATTATTTTAAGATTTAGGGAATACTGATTCACCCCTTCCCCTCATTATTCTAGTTGTTCAAAAATTCCACCAAAGTCTAGAAGACTATCACACAACCACAAAACTATAATAAAATTTTATGGTGAACATTAAGGCATGTAGACCCACCATAAAGCACCATAGTTTAAAACATAGAAATTAGGACAACAACACATAGAAGAAACATCATTTTATGAGGTTCTTATTTTCCTTTAAGGAGTCCAAAGTGTCCCCATAGACCTCAATATTCATTGTTGTGTGATTCTCCCTATCATCAACTGCCTTAAAACCCTATTTTTTCCTCTATTTTTTTTATCTTTGAGCTTCGAAAAAAAAACCCCATGATAGCTCTATTCATTAGAAAATTGGTAATATCAATAATAGTATTGACACCATGTTCAATTTTGTTATACTTTTTGTTGTTTATATCTCTTGCTTCTCCTTCAATATCAATCACTCATCTTGGAAGCATCTCAACTTGATTCTTTAGAGAAAAAACCTTGTAGCTCTTTCTATTGCCTCTCTTACTATCTAGGTGGTTGCCAATGTCCTAACTATGTATCATCTCCATATTCTCAATCATACTGTTATCATATTTCACTGGTTTCTTTTTTATTCTTTCCTCTTAATAACTATCAACATCTTCTCCACTTTCAGTATCTTCCTCCTTCAAATACTCCTCTCCTTGATCGTCAAGACCCTCCACTTGATCCTCCTTCTAACTATCATTGTTATCAAAAGTCTCCACCTTATTTGGATTTTTATATGCTTTAGTTTCTCTAGCAATTCTTGTTCATCTTAGACCACCATGATTACTAGCATTATTTATCTTTTCTTTACCCTTTTCGGACTATTCCCTCTCATCCTCTATAATGTACACTACAATATGAGGTTTTTTTTTAGTCCCTTTTTAGTTTCTTGGGAGGGAAAGAAATGTTTGACAATTGGGTTTTTCTCTTTTTGGGAGTAACCTAGAGTAGTTCAACATAGAAGGGAGAAATATCTAATCACACTTGCGGGTTCACCCCCATAGTAGGGTCAAGCAAATTATTTTAGTTCTTTACCTTTTTAAAAAACAAATTGTTCTACAATGGTTGAGCTTTAACTAGAGGGAGATGGTTGCGGCACAATAGATAATTGTAATTATAGATGGCTATAATAAGGGCTTGGTGTGGGGGAGGATTGGTACCATCGTTAGTATAGTTTGAATTGATGATAGAAAACAAAAGAGGAAGCTAGTTCACCATTTCTAATGTGGTTAAGTAAGGATAAATGGTATTTGTGAACTATAATAACCTCCCTTCTATAGTAAAATATTTCATGAAATAGAAACTTACCTAGTCCCAAGCATGATACATGTTGGCTTTGTTATAACCATTTCAATGTCTTTTAATTTTTTCTTTTCCCTCAAATAATTTTTCCACAAGTTCCTTGTAATCTATGTTCCTCTTTTTAGTGACCTTTTGACCTTGAAAACTTAGGCCAATTACTTTCCCAATCAACTCTTGAGTGACCTCTGATTTCAAGCTCCCTATAGTTACCCAACCATTCTCCTATAAATTATTGAAGTTAATCAGGAGTTGCTTGTTATGGCCTCTAATTGACAAAATAAACTGAGTGAGCACAACATTTTTAAATTTTCTCTATAAGGGTGTGTGTAGGATCTTTGGGGTCCAAACTAGGCTTTTAAGTAGTGACGAAAAAATTGAAATTTCAATGTAGTAATACTCAAATTGTAGGAAAGAAAATAAAATGTAGGTGTATGTCTAGAAAAACTAAGTATAATAAAAACATAAATTTTTTTTTTTGGAACTTTTAATATAAGTAGAGGACACATGCCTAGATGTGCCACACTTTTTTATAATTTTTTGAGAATTAAATAATTAATTATTCTTTTTTTATTAGAAGTTTTGAAGAATAAGAAATATAGCATGTCTACACACCATAACTAGGTTAAAACTCAATGAAATTTAATTCATTTTTTATCCTATATTAGGGGAAGCATACAGGGCTATCCCACATTAATGGTTCCCACTTTTGCTAATGAAGGAAATTGGCAAAAGTGGAGAATTTTTTTTAGGGGGGCTTCAAGTGAAGTGGGGGTGTTCGAACGGACTACCCTTTCGGGTTCGAGTGAAGCCCCCACTTCAATCGAACTGCCTCTTTCGAGAAAAGAACCTTTAATGTTTGTTTACATCATTTTTCAATTATATTGGGGGGGTTGGATAAAACCCCCCTTCATTCAAATCCCACTAAAAAATGGGGGGTTCGCTCGAACTCCCCTTCATTCAAACCCCTTTTTTAACACCTCTTTGAAGCTTTCTACATTTTTTTGTAGATTTTTGGCCTTCAAACCTCTGGTTGAAGGGTCAAATGGAATGATCTTGACAACCCAAAAAGTAGTATTGTAGTCCTCGAAGCAAGCTTTTGAATGACTATAATTTTATTATGAACTTGTTTTTTTAATTTTACCAAACATTGGTTTTTCACCAAATAAGGATTTCTCTATTCAGCGCAATGGGAAAAATAGTAAACTAATTCAAACAAATTCTGAAAAATATTTGTCCTAGGTATTCATGTCTTCTTTCTAACAAAAATAATAAAATAAAATTTTGATATATATAGAACAAGTTATGTTTTCAAACATACACCTATGTCTAAAATATAATTAGTCGGACTTCAAAACTTAATAAAATGAAAAATATTTAACATATCACTATCAAACCAACTGCAAGCTCTGGATATTGACGTTACAAACCAAAATTTCAAAGAATCAAGTTTTTATCATTTATAAAAAAAAAAGTTATGTGTTTCGGGAGGCACATCCCTCTTAAAAAATGTAGTCTATTGTAAAAAACTACTTTTCGAGGGAGATGAAAAAATTATAAAAAAATCCTTCAAAAAAAATTGAAAAAAATATATATAGAATCTATAGACAAACTGCTACAAATCACTAATTTACATCATCTCCAAATTATTAATAGTTTAAAATTTATAGTTGTCGGAATTTGAAGATTATTTTAAAATTGTTCATCTCAGTGTCAAAAAGTGGCAAAAAAGTGGGAACCATTATTGTGAGTTCACCCTAGAATGTGGAACATTTTTTGGATTTTAAATATGTGTAACCATTTGAAATTTATAGATAATTTTTAATCATCTTATCAATTAGAGATTTAGTCATAATGTATGTAGAAAATCAATAATAATAATTTATTAAATTTAAAATAAGGAAAAAATTATATTGGTATAAAGCTAACAATTTTAATAAACCTTTTTCATATCATCAAATTTAAATTAAAAAAAGTCATCAATCACATTGGTGAATGGTACAAAAGTAAAGAAAACTTCTAAACAAGTTTGACACTCCCAAGCCAAATCCTAAAGCAAACCCAAGGGAAATCCCATGGTTGTATTTTTGGTCAGAAAAAAAGAGGAGAGAGAGAGAGAGAGAGAGAGAGAGAGAGAGAGAGAGAGAGAGAGAGAGAGAGAGAGAGAGAGAGAGAGAGAGAGCTTGTGATAGAAGAGTTATCTAGGTTTGGGATGAGAGAGATAGAGAATATCTCATTGTAATGAATTTTTAATAACTAATTTGTTATGTCAACTAAATATTCTGATAATTAATTTGGTAGTCTATAATATAGAATATAATAGAGTTTATCATATATAGTAAATGATATTAATATATAATATATATTAAATATCATTTATATGCTTTATATAACATTCAATATTATAAATATCTCTCTATCTCTAAACCTCATCCCTAGCTCTCTCTCGCTCTCTCGTCTCTCCATCTCTCTATTTTTCCCTCCCTCTTTCTTAGGTCTCCGTCTCTCTAAATTCTCTCCTTCTCTCTATCTCTCCCTTCCTAGACCTATATAATTCTTCTATCAGAAGCTCTCTCTCTCTAGGGGTCCCTATATCCTCCCCACTATAACCCCCCCTCTCTCTCTCTCTCCCTCTCTCTGTCTCTCTCAATTCTCTCCCTCTCTTTCTCTCCCTCCCTCCATTCTTCGCTCCATCTCTATGAATCATACTCCCTCTACCCTCCCCACCATACTTAGATCTCTCTCTCTCTCTCTCTCTCTCTCTCTCTCTCTCTCTCTCTCTCTCTCTCTCTCTCTCTCTCTCTCTCTCTCTCTCTCTCTCTCTCTCTCTCTCTCTCTCTCTCTCTCTCTCTCAGGTTTCTCTAATGTATATATATGTATTATTAATTTATAATAATTTTATTATATATAAACAATATAAAGTATTTATAATGTCAAGTAATGGATATTCATTTGTAAAAAATATCTATTACTTCCTTTTTAGGGGGCATAAAACCTTTGGTGACCTTTGTGGTGGCTTTGACACCAAATTGAATTCATAACAAATATTTATTTGTAATGAATATATGTTTATTGGACCTACAAAAATGGGTAAATTAACCATTTGAAGCATTCCAATAATTCCCACATTCTCTTTTCTATCCCAAATCTCATGATCTCTATCTATATGTGACAAAATTCAACATTTGGATTGCTTGTTTGTACAAAAAAGAAAGATATCAAGTTTTTGAATCTTTTTGCAAGTATGATATTGGGTAGTATTCATCGTAAATCAAAAACAAAAGAGAAAATCTATAATGGAAGAAGTTGAAGCTTCAGAGAGAAAGATAGAGAAAGACATATGAAGAAAATACAAGGTCACATACTCATCAAGGTGCTCAAGTTTTTTCTTTACATGTAAATATTATTTCAAGTGAAGATGATATTGAAATTGAAAATGGGAAGCATGATATTGAAATTGAAAATGAAAATGTTGAAATTAATATTGGAAATGTCAATATTGAAAATGAAAATGTTGATATTGATATTGGAAATGCTAATACTGAAAATGAATATGTTGAAATTGATATGAGAAAGGTTGATATTGAAAATGAATTTATGTTTTAATTGATATTCGAAATGTTGATATTGAAAAAAAAAAAATGTTGAAATTGATATTGGAAATGTTGAGATTGAAAATGAAAAATGAAAAAGTTGAGAATGAAAACTAAAATGTTGATAATATTAGAAGTGAAAATGTCCAATGTTATGTATTGTTGAATTACATGAGAAGAGAATATATTTGTGTGGAAGAATGAGAAATTTAAAACCCAACAAATTGAAGATCCCCAAAATGGTTAATTGAAATTGATGAGATATAATTGAGAATATTAAAGGAAAGAGATTAATTTGAATCGTTCGATAGTGGGCCACAAAACTTTTCAATGAACAATTTAGAAACAATATATTGACCGAACAATACCAACTTTTTAAAGAAAATGCTAATGAAACATAAAATGAAAAGTTTTGTAGACAAATTGAAGATTTGTGTGAACAAAAAATTGGAGAAAAATTCTATTGTTGTTGAAAATTCTTCAACTTCTTTTTTTGGATAAAAGACTTGTAGCTTGAAATATATATATTGAAATATATATATATACATATATATATATCTACATATGTATATATATACATATATATATACATATATATATATATATATGTATATATATATATATATATATATATGTATATATATATATACATATATATATGTATGTATATATATATGTATATATGTATGTATATATATATGTATATATATACATATGTAGATATATATATATATATATATACACACACATATATGTATACATGTATACACATATATATGTATACATGTTTACATATATACATGTATACATGTATACATACATATATATGTATGTATGTATGTATGTATCTATATATATATATATGTATATGTATATACATATACATATATATATATATATATATATATAGGTATATATATGTATATGTATATATACCTATACATACATATATATATATATGTATATATATATACATATACATATACATATACATATACATACATACATACATATATACATATATACATATATACATATGTATATATGTATGTATATATATATACATACATATATACATATGTATATATGTATATATGTATGTATGTATGTATATGTATATGTATATGTATATGTATATATATATATATATATATATATATATATATATATATATATATATATATATATATATATGTAAAGGATTTAAACTATAAAATAACTCTTACATAAATAAAATAGTTTCAAATTGAAAATGCACACAAAAATGAAAACATAATCCATCATATACATTTGAAAAGAACTTTAAACAATAAAATAATTCTTCAAGAACTAGAAATAAAATAATACATAGGTACTATACTGCGATTGTCAATTTGAATCAAGAGATGCTTGTCAACACTTTAAGATCTCTACAATATATTGTAATCAAGATTCTTAACATAATTAATACTTTTCTAAGAAAAGAAAAATTGTTCCTAAATATTATTCAATTTTCCAACATATATACTAATAGTTTAGTAAATAAATATATTAAATTTTTACAAAATATAAAGAACAAAACAAAGAAAACTATATCATTTACCAACTTATTGTAGTAAAAGTTTATCTCTTCAAACATTAAACATAATCAATTTAATGCTTACAAATATGAAACATCATTTTTTAAAACAAAAAAAAATTAATAAATTTTTAAGTAGGATAATATAGTTGACATTGAACTTGATTTTTTTACTTTGAAAAATAGTTCTATAAATTCTTTACATAGAAAAATAATAAATAACCATCTAGTTTCAAGAAATAATAATAACCGTTGCATACCTTAGTCACGAGACCAGATCCACATTCACCAGTGATTAGAGATTTTGCAGATGGATTTAGAAAATGTGCTTACCAGATCCAATATTATACTCCATGCGATCAAACCTAAATTGTTTGTCAAGAAGCAAAAGAAGGTAATTCTTGAATATTATATTTGTATGCAGAGATACTCGAATAAAAGAATGGATCAAAAGGGAATTATCGACAAAGTAAAACAAATGGAAAACACTGATTATAAAACTATATATTGATTTATTTATTTTTGTTACTGTACAATCACAAAGACATTGTTTGAATTTAGAGACTTCAATGGAGAGGAAGAAAACAAATTTGGAAACTATTAGAAATCTCCATGTGCAGGAAAGTTCTTATTTAAATATTCTAATTATAATGTTTTCCAGCACTTTCCAAGATTTACATTATCACTCAATTTAATAAACATTATCACTTTTAAGATAACTATTACAAACTTATTTTAAGGTAAATGTTATCTCCAACAACCCACATAATGTTTACTGGAAGAGGATAAATACAAGAATATTTCACATAGCAACTTCCTTGAGATGAAGCAAGTTTCTAATTTTGACAAATTTCATAATAGGTAATGTTTTTGTAATATATTAGCAACTTGATCTACAGTTCCACAAAACTGTAGCTCTACTCAACATATTTTATCTTCACTTTCTAAAAAAAAATCAATTCGGTGTCTTCATGCACCTTCACCTGGGATCACTTGAAATTGGATTGTATTCTTCTTGAAAGTTCACTATATGTAGATGTTGTATAAGAGAATGATTGCTTTTTATCCAAAACTATTTTTGTCCCTTTTGAACTTTCAAATTATTCACAATTAGTATCATTTTTCCCATATGAACACTTACACTTGAAAAACCTTCTAGTCATTGTAATATTTTTCTAGTTTGATCCACAACTCCATCCACATTCCATTTTCATGCACCCTGTCATAAACATATTCTTTGACTCTTTATTCCAAAATGTCTTTTTAGAATGATTCCTCAAACCACAAATATTCCAAAAATGTGAATCCCAACACCTATCCTTTGTATGTCCTTTCATTTTACAGTGTGAATGCTACATACTCTGCATTTCGTGAACTAATTTGATTGTACTGGGAACACTTGCATCATTCTTTCCTCCTCTACCTATGATATATCCAAGGCCTTCATATTTTGGTCTCATTGTTAGCTCAATAGGACTTTTTATTCATTCTTCATGTTTTCATAATCTTTGAAATTTATAACCGATTCTTTTTGTGATCTTTAAACCAACATTCTTTTCATTATCATCATATTTAATAAGAATTTTAAACTCATTAGTAGATTCATCACGAACCACTTTAGCAAAACCACACTTACCAAATGAAGAACATGAATTGTCTCCATTACAAACCAAAGGCTTTAACTTCAAACATTCATTACTTTTTGCTAGTGGTTCTCTTTTCAACTTTGATATTTCATACTTTTGTAAACTATTTTCCTCTTCTAGTTTTTGTATCTTTTCTTCTAAATCTTTCTTTTATTTTTCAAAGCATTTCAATGTTTCTTCCAGGTCTTCATTCTTATTTTTAACTTTCTCTAATTCATTACTATTTTGACATGAAATTGTATAAACTTTCATTGCTGATTTCTTTAAGTTTTCTGTCTTTTCACTATGATGTTTTTTAACTTTCACCAATGCTTCTTGAAGTGTCACTAATTCTCCTTTCAATAAATCATTTTCAACCACTAAGCTATCATTTTCTTTCTTTACTCTTTTTTTCCATATTTTCCCATTTAAATTAAAAATAGTTTCTTTAAACAAAAATTTACCTAAAACTGTAATCGATAATAGCTTCACAATTTTCTTTCATCTCACAAACTCTTCACACTTAACACTTGAACTTTCTTTGATTTTTCTTTCACTCGGCTTCCTCCAATGACCAACATCTTCCTACAATCTTCTTCATGATGGTATCCATGATCTACAAAAGCTTAACACAAGCATTTTTGCAATTTTAATTGTTTTGCCTTGATCATTTGTATATTGTTATTTTTTTGTTACCATACAATCACAAAGACATTTCTTGAATTTACCGTATAAGTTTCCATGTGTTGGAAAGTTCTTATTTAAATATTCTAGCTATAATGTTATCCAAAACTTTCCAAGATTTACATTATTACTTAATTGGATAAACATTATAAGTTTTAAGATAAATATCACAAACTTATTTAAAGGTAAACATTATCTCCAACATGAATCACACATTTCATGAGTTGTAAGCCACTAAAGTGATGTGAAAAAATAAACAACATAGTTGTTCATATTTTCTTCTAAACATACTCATCATTGATACTAATATTATAGATAGGCAAGTTTTCCACTTCCATTGAACTAATATACACATCAATGTTGTAGTTGAATGTGATGTTATGGATAGGGTTAAGGGTGGTGACAAGGATGAGCATAAAGGAAATGACTTCAAAGCTATAGAATCTCTACTTAATATAACATCTATCAATCATAGGACAAATATTGTAATAGGTGTTCTGCTAGAATGAATACAATCCTTTCTAGGATTTAAAGGATAGTTATGACTTTCTTTTATTATTTTGTGTGCTAAAAGAATAATATAGATCCCTATCTTGACCTTGAATGCATATATAATAACTTTGTTATATTGTATTATTCAATTAAATCTTAGATAATTGAGATTAAAAATATTGTTTATGGATCAACAATATCATTTTGTTATTATAATGGAGATAGATATATAATTTTGATGAGAGGTAGGGCAAAGGCGAAGGCATTGAAAATTGTAACCCTTAGGGTTGGAGGCGAGTCCTCTGGATTTGGTGCTAGCGTAGATAGTTCAAAGGATGAATAAGATGATCATGAATATCCTTTAGATGATGATGACAAGCTACTACTTGATATCTTGCTATATTTTCCCACATGTTCATGTGCTTAGAGGTCGAGAATGGTAACTTAGGAGGAGTAAAGATATCCTAGAATGCTTCTACAATGGATATCATTGATGACATGGAGGAGGATCTAGATGGGGAGATCCTTCCATATAGGGATCCTAAGGTTTTTGGTGCCATTTCATTTAACTATCATCATTCCTTTTTTTTTTAGCCCTCCAACCTCTTCCTTGAGTTGTCATTGTTACTATTGTTTGTGTCCTCCAAGGAGGATTTTTCATTGCTCCCCCTACTCCAAAAGAGCTCTTGGTGATTAGAGATAGAGTTGATCTTCTTGAATTCATTCTAGATGGGGAATCTAATTCCTTCATGTGTGTTTCCTATTCTCCCCCATCCTCTATTACCTATGATTTGGCTACCCTTATTTTCCTTTTGTCTTGGTTTTATGTGAATATGGATCTATCAAGTTGACTCGATTGACTAATCTTCCTAAATCCATCATTGAGGATGTCTTGGAACTAAGGATCTTAGCTTATGTGGATTTTTATAAGATGAAAAATTTCACATTGAAAAAATTTGGGTTTAGCTAAGGTTAGTCATCAGCTAGATAAACCTTCCTACCATCAAACTCTTTGTACTTCGAAAACCATCCTTTGTGAGGTCATATGGAAACAGGTTCCTAAATCTATCAATCACATATCTTCTAATGCCAGTGTTGCCAAGGCTATAACAAAAGAATCTAGTTTATTATGATAAGATTTATTAGAGTAAGAATTTAAGAAATTATTTTTACCTTTCTTGTTCTTCTCCTCCTTGCACTCTTTGTGAAAATGACCAAATTTGTCACAGTCCCAACATTTTGCCTTATATTTTTTACCAAGTTACTTAGATCCCCTAGGACACTTGGATTTACCCTTCTTGTCTTTCTTCTTTTCTTTCTCCATTGTTCTACCATGAGCAATTATGGCCTCCTTAGCCATCTTATAAGATTTTCTTCACATCTCTTCATATAATAGTGAATAAACCACATCCTCCATCTTGAATGTTGTTGTTGAGCATCCAATGACCATCACAAGATGATCCTGCTAGTCCAAAAAATAACATAACAAAAGGATACATTTGTCTTGATCATCTATCTTGACACCAACAAAAGTTAGTTGAGTAACTAGCTTGTTGAATACATTCATGTGATTTGCAATGGATCCTCCTTCCTCCATCCTTAGAGTATAAAACTTATTTAACAAGGATTTCCCCTTATAAGTATCATCGAGCTTCTTCAGATCTCAGTTGGAGTCTTCTCTTCATGGACATTCAGGAGCATTGAATCAGCCAAACAAAAGCCTATCAAACCCTTGGATTTTTGATCTATTGTATCCCATAGCATGTCCTTCATTTTGAGTTTCCATAAGTCAAAATTACCACCCTTAAACTTATTCATCTATATTATGTTGGATGTGCTTGGCATATCAAACCTACAACAAGGTTATGAAATTTTCCTTTGTAAAACTTCCACTAAAAATAGATCAACACAAAAAACTTGTCGACCCAACAATAATAACAATATTGGCTAGGCTCTAATGCCAATTGAAAGGAAGCTGAGCGCAAAATAAATGCTTCCAAATGTTAAATCTAACAAGAGAGGAAATGTGATAACTACTATCAAAAGGAGCGGAAAAGGAGGAGCGAGGTGAGCTAGGGTTTCGGGACTTGATGATTTAGGTGATGGAGACGAGGATGGTGAGGGAATTGGCGAAGGGGGGGGGGGGGGGGGGGGCTCATATCTTTAGCCTAGCTTGGTTGCTCTAGTTTGTGCGCAGTCTTGTGTGGTTCACAGAGTGTGTGGATTGAATGCGGAGAGGTGGGAGGTGTGATATCCTTGCCCCTGTTCATCTATTTGAGCGTAGAGGTTGCTACGCTTCCGGTTGTTTGTGGTTCTTTGCCGACAGATGATGAACCTTGTTGGGTGTCCATGATCTCACACTTTTTCCCTATTCTGGAAAGTCCTCCTTCATAGGTGGAGGAGCTTTTTCTTTGCTGGTCCAGGACTATAATGTGTGGGATTTTGGGCTTCTCTCTTCCTAGCCTATCTGAATTGGCCCTTTCTCCTATGGAGGCAGAGATTTGGTGGTCGGGAGCGGTTGGGTTTCTACTTGATATGAGAGAGTCTTTGAGGCTGATGTTCTTCCTTCTTTCTATTTCTATTGAGGTGGACCTCTTCCCTATTGAGGTGAGGAGATGGTGGGAGAAGGTCTTTTGGGTAAGGATGTTGCTCGAGTTGCTAGTTGAGGCCACCTGCCATTACTTTTCTGTGGATCTTCATGGTCAGGGCTGGGTTTTTTAAACCATACTTTCTTGTTTTTGGGGGGGTTTGAGGGAGCCTTCAAAAATCCTCCTTGTGTATGTCATGAAAGTTAGGGGAGCCTTTGAAAACCCCCATGTGTTCTTTCAAGTTCTTCTCTTGTGTTTTGGTTGTGGGAGTGTTGTTCGTTCCACAAGTATGCTAGATGCTAGCATTTTTAAAAGGCCCAGTCTGGCCACTGATGGTTTTTGGTTAAGGGTTAGTTGTGTTGTTGGTAAGCTGATGACTTTGTTATAGGTTATGGGAGCCTGGGAAAACCCTTGTTTGTTGGTTTTGCGAGCCATTTATAAACCTTTGATGAATGTTAGGGGAGCCTTTTAAAACCCAATTATTCTGTAGGTTAAGGGATCCTTGTAAAACCCTTGTTTACATTATAGGAATGTTTTGCGTCTAGTTTGTGGCTTGGCTACTGGTTCATTGATGTTCTTTTCTTTTAGAAACATTGTTATGTGGGTTACAGATCCTAGTAAAATATGAGGGTTTCAGGTTTTTTTAAAACTTGTGGGGTTTCAAGTCCCCTCAAAATGTGTTTCTGGGGTTTCTAGTCCCCTCGAAACCTATTTACCCTTAATAAAAAATAAGATAGGTGATGTACAAACTTCCTTACAAACCCTTAGCTACTGCAAATTAGATAAACAAACTCAAAATCAAATTTAAACAAATAAACTCACAACACTTTATATATGTGGGAAAAACTTTTTGGGAACAAAACCCACACTTTAAAAGTGAGACCTAGTTGTATTATCATCAATAACTAATAGTTAAAATTCAATACCTAGAGCCAGTGCTCTTCAAGAGTAAATACAACATCAAAGAATTTTAGAGAATATCCAACACAGAAAATATTTTTAGACGAAATTCAACCTATCATACAAAAATACACTAAGAGGCCACATATAGAGCTCAACACAAGTGGAAAGCACCCATAGTTTTGAAAGTCAACTCCAATGCCAAAGAGGTATGTGGTGTCATAAACAACAACTTGCTAAACTCATGACATGTTGCACATAGAAACGTCCAAATAAACAAAGCATAACTCATCTATAATGGTCACCTTGCCATATGCAACACCTTCCTCACACCACTTGTCAAAACTGAACTCCACCATAAATACCAATTGTCAAATAATATCGCTCCATGACTCTTCCACCAAACTAGTAACCATCATAGTAAATAAAAGAAACTCTCGTAGCTCCAACATAGCAACCTATGACACTAGTCCCCTCTTTTTGGAACCTCCAAACTGAACATAATAAAATAAATAAACAAAATAAACATGTTTCGACTCTAAGGTTGAGACACCTTAATCCCAACAAAAATAAGATAAAATTGTGGCCAAGTATGGTCATGCTAGGAAAGAGCCATAACATTATTAAATATTGCTAAGGTGCCACCTTTTCTTTGAGGATCACATCACACAATATTATTTTTTTTGTTTCGAGTGCCTTGGTTAGATATTTGGTAGCTAGGAGGCTTATCATAGCAATAATGATGATATAACAAGGAGGTTGTCGGAATAAAATTAAACAAAAAAAGGACTTGAAGCTTATCAATTATGTTAGGGCTTCTAGAGGATCATTGAACCAAGGAAAAGTTATTAAAAACCTTGTGAAACTAAAAAAATGATAAATGTTAGTCATTGGGTCTTTCACATTTCATATTCCTAGAGAAGAGAGATTAAAATTTTGCTATTCAAAACAGTCCTAACCTATGTGGTTCAACTTTCACGCGACCGTTTGCAGCTCTATATAGGGTAGTCAATTCTAAATATTTAACAATTTTGTACCTTTTCCCTTCGACAATGATTTTACTTTTGTATAATTGAGGCTAGCGCAGAGGTCTTTAGGAATTGGAAAAATGAAAGAAATTTAATTTATCATTTTGAAAAAGTGCTCGCCTTCTGTGGTAAGGTTTGATTCATTGAACAATACAAAAGCATTGGATTATATGGCAGACACAAAGTCGTTAGAATTCATCAATCAAAAGAGAAATAACATCAATGGCACACACAAAGTCATCAGAAATCGACAATAGAAGAGAAATAAGTCGCCCGATAAAAACGATCGGTTTTTTCGGTCCAACTTAAACATTTTCTATGTGTATTTACAGCTTGTGATTGTAAATCCACCCTCAACTTTGACCGTGAAACAGCAAAGATTATCTTTAATTAAATACTTATTAAAATAGCTTGAAAAAATATAATGCAAAGACCAAACCGATCATTTTGTCATTGGAATTGATTTACGCGCTATAATTTTCTAGTGATTTGTTGCACCTGGTCGCATTCTTTTCAATTATGACTTAAGTCTTTAGCGTTGTAGGTCTATCAGCCCCCTTGTTCTAAGTATGGGCTTGCCTTGTCAAAGATTGTTTTTTCTAAATCAGTTTTCAGCAATGAGGTTCATCTGATGACAACATGTTCTAAGTATGGGCTTGCCTAGTGGAAGGGGGTATGTAGTAGTATTCATTGATGTGATTCTCCAATGACAAACATGTACGTAGTATTAACATTTTATGTAGAGGTATATAATACGAATTAGGAAAATATGTAGGAAAAGAATGCTCAATTGTGTTTGTTGGATTTAAATGATCAAGCAATTCAACTCAACTTTTCATTGTCATAACATTACTATCCACAATATGAGAAATACTATGGAACATGTTCAAATCATGTTCATCACTTTGAATCAATCTCCTCAAAACCTCAATCAAGGGGACTACCTCTCCATATAAGTATTCTTGACTCATATATTATTGAGAGTCTCCCAATTTCTAGTCAATTTTTGCCAATTATTCATAGGCACTTGAGTTAAAGATTAATCCTCAACATGATAACTATAAGGGGAATGGTTCTCCACAATGTTAGGTGTATCTTATGTAGGAATAAAGGATTCACCCAAGATCCCATAGAATAGGTTAGTCAACTTAGGCTCAATACTCTTAGTATTTAAACTTTGGGGTGCCATAACTCTATAAATTCTTCATAGCGGGATATTAGATTCAGTACAAAGGGTAATGAAACTCATAGAAAAATAAAGAAAATGTAATGAAATGCCACTTATGCAAGCAAAATAAGTGATCCAACAATGCAATTTCCCAACAGAATGATCAATTGACCACTTAAATAAGAAAAATGTATTATAGAAATGAGAGATTTGAACAATTGATGATTCTAGATTTGAAAATAATATGTAGTGAAAATCAAATTTGAGCATTTGAATAAAACATAATGCAATCAAGAAGTCAGGTTCACCAAAATATAAAGTGGTGAATGGTGTTCACTAGTCTAAACATACAAACTAGGAATCAAACCCATTCACGATAGCACCGCATTAACATAAATGAAATCCAATAGGCCCAACCTCAAAACTACTTGAAAAGGGCTAAGAAAACTATTCAACTTTATTTGCCTTATTCTAGTTGAATTGCTACAATTGGATGAGCTATAATGATTAAATGCAAAACCTAGGGTCAATGATATAAAACTAACAATAAATAACATAAGAAGAAAGTTGGAAAATAGATATACAGATTCTAAGTACAAATTTGGAAATGAGAAGCACAGAGAAACCTGTGTCTAAAATTTGAGATCAAACAATACCTGACTATGGTGCTAGGTAACCTGGTCCAAAAGCTGTTAGAGGCGAATATCAGAAACAGTTTCAAGATTATAATGTCACTTAGAATATTCTCGTGATTTTTTTTTATAGAAGTGTCAAACATTATTAAGTGATTCCTTGTGTCCAGGGTTTTCAGGTTTTTAAAATATTGTTCAATTCATATTAGTCTATAATTTTTAAATCTATATTCCTTGTCTTCTTAACTTGTCACTTGGACAAAAAAGAGAGGAAAAATATAGTTAGGTTGATAGGGGTTTACCTAAGTCAAACTGTAGGTTTTGAATTAACTCTATGATGAATGAAATAGAAAATAAAGCATGCCCTTGTGGGGTAGAGGCTAGATTTGAAAATAAAACGCTTAATTGAAATATTATAGCTTCTTTATGAATCTTCCTTTCCCTAAAGTATTCATATAAAGGTTGATATTTTCATCTAGGAACTCATGGTTGTCTTCATAAGAATGACCATGGATGCCATCTTGAATGCTTGAAATCTAAATACTTGACCTCTCCTTCATTGCCCTAATGATGCTTTGTTTCTTTCTCACTTGAATTTTAATTGTGGAGTCAATTTTCTTAATGAGAGATGTTTCAAATAAGAGGATAAGACTTGTTATTATACCTATACTCAAGAAAGGTATTGAAAATTATAAAGAAGGATGACATCATAAATCATTTCCTAATAAACTTTTTTCAACCATTAGAGGATTCTAAAATGGTCCCTTTTGGTCTAGACTATAGTATCTCTAACATCCTAGTCTAGGAGGATGAGCACTAGGAACCCTATTCCAATTCATCAAGGTTGAGACAAAGTAATGGAATCAAAGCAATGAATGAAGACCACAAATTTAGCATTGGTATGAGTAGAATTAGACATAATCAAGGCATAGAAGGAGCGTTGAAGTGAGGCCCAAGTGAGTATGAAATTTTATTGTGGATACAATTTATGACACTACAAAAGTGATGTTTCTCAAGAATTGATTACCACATGGCCAACTCTCCTCTTTGCATGGTGACCAACAAAATATGTGTCACCTCTTCCAACATTGCTTCTGAACACTCCAAGTTTGATCTGGTGACTAGGCATACCTACGCAATTCCTCCCACAATATCCTCTCGCTTTGGTTCAATTAGGATTGGAGTTGGTGTTCTTAATATTTAAATTAGAGTTAGTAATTGTGTTACAGTTAGGGTTCACTTAGTATTATGGTTATAGCTAATGTGTGTTATATTAGGGTTAGGATGCAATTAAGGTTATGGTTCTACTTATAATCCTAATTATGATCATAATTCCAACCCTAGACCTATCAATATCCCTAATTGTCAATCCTAATTCTATTTCTAAACCCGATTCAATTTCTAACCATAACTTTAAACTTAATCCTATCCAAAGCCTAACTATAACCCCAATTTTATTTTCGACCCTAACCTTGACCTTAGCACTAACCCTAACCGTAACAAAGAAGAATATCAATGATCAATGATTAATCTATTCACTATCTTTGTATTGTGAAAAATCTATAGTGTACAATGAAGGATCATAGAATACATTATGAAGAGGATCTCAATTGTTGATTTAAGTTTGATATGGCATACTATAAATTATTATCATTATTTATTTGATTTGTACCCTCCAATATATTATTTAACGAATGACTTACTAATGATGTACCCATTGCACCTCCTTTTGATGCAAGTGCAAATAAAATATATTAATGAATACTTATGTGACAAAAAGTAGTACAAATTAAGTGATATTATCTATGAATCATGATAGAGAAATAAAATGGGCACTATCTAATTTATACTAATAATTCCCATCTTGTTAAAATTGGTCTAAACTAAATGACGGATCTCATGCCATTGAATGTATGGTTGGAATAGGATAAAGACACTATGTATTCAATACATCTCAATCCAAAATGAAGTTTCACCATCCTTGGTAATGATAAACATTATGTGAGATTCATGATTAATGACACAAAATGTGCACTCCACAATGAAACCATTGAATTTAAGTGGCAAATAAAAGAAAGATAAAAATTAAATTCAAGTAATCAAACTATATCATTTCAGTTTCTATGATAATAAGATCGATTAATTTAAACTAGTCAACATGAAATATGAAGCAATAATTAATATTAAACAAGTTAGGTTTATTCATTTCATGTTTTAGACAATATAATTTATTGAGTTAAATGAGTCAATACAAGATAACAATGAAAAATGGGTAAATAAAATACATCTATTTCATTTTTCGATATGGAAATAAATAAACTCAAATAAATAAATAAAAATTGTCACAATAAAATTGACAGAGATCAAACTGAAAGTCAAGTAAGAAAAATACATCTATTTCGTTTTTCTATGATAACATAATTGACCGACTTAAACTAGTCTCTGAAGAACATGAAGTGAAGTAAACAAAATACAATCTATTTCATTTTCTCTGAGAAAAAAGTTGACTGACTTAAAGCAGTCTGAAAAAAATAGAATTGACTGACATAACCAGTCCAGTAATATGAGATGGTCTTTCTATTGATCAATGACAACAAGACGAAATACGCTAACATAATAACAACTGGTCACATTCCAATTTCCATGCCTGCCATTAGCTCATTATCAAGAAAACTTAGACGAAAATTCAGCAATTGTCACATGCCAAATGTCACAATTAAATGTGAAATCATCAAATTCATCTATGACATTGGAACTGACTGGCAAAAATAATTGAAGTCAAGTCGCAAAATAATACGACCGACTGAGATCAATTTGAAATAAAACTTGAAAGGTAACCTTCACTTTTGTATGAACACAACAAAATCGACTGAATTAAAGCAGTCTTAAAATAATAGAATTGACTGATATGAGATAGTCTTTCTATTGATTATGACAACAACTGGCCGCAATTATCAAGAAATTTAGACGAATATTAAGCAACTGCACCTTCATCGTTGGGAAAAGATGACAATATAATGTGAAATCGTCAAATCTACTAATATGAAATCTCACATAGTTCAATAGTTAGGGGGACATTTTATACCTAATTATGGTTAAAGACTTGGTTTTGATTGCATGGTTGGTCTTGATGTTGATTAGGGACTTTTGGAATTAGAATAAGGAGTGGTGTGGTTTGAACTTGAACGATTTATTATTATAGCATTTGGCTGTATGTTGTTAGTTGTCTAAAAGAAGGGAGTAGTTAGTCCAGGAAGACTAGGGCACTAGGCAACCTACTCAAGTCCTTCTAGATTAGCAAAAGGTCAAGAAGCCAAACAAGAGAGAAAAGACCTCAAATTATATCATGAAGCAATTTACAACACTACAATAAAATATATGCAAATTTCATTTTCTTTAGTTAATTTAATACATTTATTTATGTATATAAATAAGAGGATATATATCTCTCTCTATGTATATGTCTGTGTGTGTGTATCTATACATATATACATACTTATATCTTCCTTTAGCTGATTAATTGATTATATAAATGGCCTGAGTTATGTTTAATTATCATTTTGAGATAATTTCATTGATTAGAGAAAATTTTCCTACCTAATTAGGGTAGAAGACTTGTCTTTGGTTGCATGGTTGGTCTTGATGTTGATTAGGGACTTTAGGAATTGGATTAAGGAGTGGTGTGGATTAAGTGATCAGTCTAGGAAGACTAGGGCACTAAACACTCTAGTCTTGTCCTTCAAAACTGGACAAAATTTAGAAAGAAAGAGGAGTCAGAAGAGAGAAAAGACCTCAGATCAAGAATTGGTTTTTGTAGAATTAGGAAAAACTAAGGCAAAGAAGGAATAACACTATCTAAGTGAGACCCAAGTGAGGATGGAATTGTATGATAATATAGTTTACAACAAGTTACAAGAACTTATATGAAAATTTTCTTGTTTAGTTAAGTCAATATGTGTGTGTGTGTTTGTGTACACACACACATTTTGTTGGAAATCTAAGTTATGTATCTAAGTTGTGTTGTCATTGATGCCAAACTTGGTGTTCTAGGTAGACTTTAGTCAAGATACAATCCTGTACTATTGCAGGTTTCTTTGTCTAGTGTTTGGTGTTGTTGATTGAGTTTGATGCATTCGATTGTGACAAGTTCAATATGGAGAAAATAATACTTGATATAAGCAGAACCAATACACACACACACACACATTTTGTTGGAAATCTGAGTTATGTATCTAAGTTGTGTTGTCATCGATGCCAAACTTAGTGTTCTAGGTAGAGTTTAGTCAAGATACAATCCAATACTATTGCATGTTTCTTTGTCTAGTGTTTGGTGTTGTTGATTGAGTTTGATGCATTCGGTTGTGACAAGTTCAATATGGAGGAAAGAATACTTAATATATGCAGAAGCAATATTTAATATTTCGTTAGTTTTCTAGTTTGTGGATTATAGAAGTTTGTTGTATATATTATCTAATAGTATGAGCATATGTCAAACTGATCTAGAAAGTTCTTGGTGGCCTTCAGATATGAAAAATCTTATGGTACGGCTTGGTAGACATGTTAATTTTGTTTGTGTAGTATTTCAGTTTATTTCTTTGGTGGTATTTCCATTTTACAAGTGAGTTATGTTGGTTTGTCATTGGTATATTCAATTATGTTATGATTTGGTGTGTTTAATTGAATTATCTAGTTTGGATCAAGCATTTTGGTCCAGATATGCATTGAAGGTTGAGACAAAGAATTGCTATGGATCTCACCATGGTGTGTGGAGATCTATGTGAGGTAATTTACATAGGAAGATGTCATTTGGTCAACCACCAAACTTTCAAGGATGCCCTTTAGAATATGCAACTCATTGGATTCGACTTGGAAGGTTGTATTATGATGAATATGGGTCCCTTCTTTCTCTTGGAGTGGACCACTTTGAGTATTTTTGGTCCCAATGGTTTATTTTGTGTAATAATGCTTATTTTTTCTTTGACCGATCTTCAATTAGGTTTTTGATGATTTAACTTATATTTAAGGAGAATATGGATGTATGAGTTGGGTGTGGATGAGTAGTTGTGTGTGAGAAGTGAATGTAAATGATATGTAGGTAGATTTGAGACGGCAGATGTGTGAAAGTTAGTTTGTGAAGTGCTTTGAAGGTGATACATTCAATGAGACACTGAGTTGAGACATTGGTAGTTATTGAAGATGCTTGCCATGATGTTGGTCACTTGACATGGTGGTTCAAGGACAATTTAATGATCAAGAGATTCTTCTCATATTAATTCTATTATTTCTTTTGTTGCTAAATGACAGTGGGTATTTTGGTAGCACTTTGTAACTTTCCTTGAAGCAGTGTGCCTTAGTTGTGCAAGTCCATGCATCTTGCTCTAAGGTAGAGTGCCTTATTCTTGCAATTCCATCAAGTGCTTCTTGCTCCTTGACAATGAGCCTAAACATTGTAATCATTTCTATTTATATTGTGAGCATAATTCTCACCATGGTTTTTTCTTATTGAATTTTCTACGTAATCTAATGTTCATATGTTGATAATTGTTTCTTTTCAATATTACTATAGAAATTGTTAAATGTTATTTACAATTAATCTAATTTTTATTTTATAACATTAGTATTTAAGAGATTTTACATTATTTAATTCGCTCACTCTTTTCTCTTCTATGGTATATTTAAAGTCTAGCAATCTTCATCATACTTGAAATGTCAACCAAAAAAATCAATTCAAATACTACGAAAGAAACATCAAATCAATCAGAGTGGTCAGAGTTGTGTTGATCGTCTTCCAACCATGCATTCAGCGAACTTATTTTTCTTAGGTAGGTTTAACTATTTGTTACAACATATTCATCGCTTAAAATTCCATGGTTGGCTTATGGAGCGTACATCTTAGGTTAAGAGTCTCACATTTCATATTAGATCCAGATGTGTTACATAAATTGTCTTCTATCCCCTTCAAATGATACATTCAATGCCCATGATAAATTAACAAAAATATATGTCAACTTTATATCTCTATCATGACTTTAAATACTCCGCGCCCTCACTACATTATAGAAAAAATGATACAGATATTTTCATATTAGAAGACCCTACCTCTCAATATAAATGACTTGGATTTTGCTTAATTTTTTTCTTTCTTTTTGACTTTTTATATTATGTCGATTGTAATTTATACAAAACATCTTATAATTTTTGACAATAGACTTAAAAATTTAATGTTGTATTTGGAATTTCATTCTTCAATCTTTTCTTCATATTAAAGTATTGTAGAGCCTTATACCAACTTATTGCAAAAAGACAACAAAGAATATTATATGTTTAGTATGAGTTGAACAAACATGATATCTTTTCATATTATGTTTCTAAAATTCTGATTTATTTTTATTCATGTGTAACATTTAAGATGTCTACAATAGAACAATGTCCTTTAAATTTGGTATATATTTCTCTCTTAGTGCTTTAAGTGAAAAAAATTGCACCTTCCCTACCAATATCAACAAATACCTAAAGGACATCAAATAAAAAGTATATTTACACAGAATAATAGTCAATCGCTTGTAAATTCAATAGTGTCACATGCTTGTTCATAACCATCTAACATTAAGAGAAAACTGAAAATGAGACTAAAAATAAGACACTTTGAGAGAAATAGACCTTTAACATAACTACAACATATAATCATAGAAGTTAAAACTCTCATTTGAAAGACAAAGTTTCAAAATCCAACGAAGGCACAACACAATATTTCAAAACTGAAAGAAGTTTCAAAGCTAACAAATCAAAAATGCATAATTAAAAATTGATTTTACATTTCTATTAAAATATAAATGGAAACATACATAGGATAAAATTATGTCAATAACAAAAAAATAGAAAAACAAAAAGAAAATAAAAAAAATGAATCCAATACTTAGTCAGATCTAAGAGTCAAAAGGGAAATTATCAATTGGTGATGCATGTCGAATCCTCGGTAGAGTTTGTGACAAGTCTATATAATTCTATCTTTATTTGGCAAAACCTTATGAAACATAACACAAGCATGAATAACTAAATAAATAAAGTGGATTGAAAGATAGAAAATCTTTTTAGCACATTAAGAATAGATTTTTGGAAAAGATATATTCATTTGAAGCATACTAATTCCCCCCACAACTACCCTAGCATCTATGCAAATATGACATGTTGTATTGCAAGATAGTTCATGTGTCTTGTCTATGTTTCCATATTTTGCATGCATTCAACCAAAAAGAGCTCACATGCCTTGATTATACTTCAATATATTTGAATATATATTTTTTAGATAGAGGACGAAGCACTAGAAGGGATTTGGTCGACTCACTTTTGTTTGAACTATAATGTATCACCAAGGAACCCTTGACGATATGATCTAAGAAAAATAAGTAAACATGAACTTTTTGTT
This sequence comes from Cryptomeria japonica, assembly GCF_030272615.1. Lineage (NCBI taxonomy): Eukaryota > Viridiplantae > Streptophyta > Pinopsida > Cupressales > Cupressaceae > Cryptomeria > Cryptomeria japonica. Next base: position 167,723,972 of record NC_081415.1, read on the forward strand.
TGAAACATTAAAGATAAACATACATAACTTGCAAAAGTTCACTAGCCCAAACCTAAAACTCACATTCTATCAAATTATGACAATGCACAAGTGAAAGACATAGAAACCAAAATGCTTACTAAGAAAAGGGGAAGACTCAGAACATGTTAGCATACGTTTATGAGGGGTTTCAAATCTTACAAGAATCCTCGAGAGGTTACAAGACTTTACTCAGCAAACTATGTTTTCTCCTTGATCCTAGGTTCGATTATTAGTTTCATACGAACACAAACATTAAAAGTGACATAATTTACAGCACACAAACTTTATGATATTAGATTTCCACAATCCATAGCTTAATAATCTCACAATTTTTGGATTAAACTGTGTAGCAATTTTTTGTAGCAGTTTGTGACATAATTGACACCACACTAACTTACTGTCAACACATTATGATCAACCTAGATGTTCCCTAGACTATTCAAGTCCTATAAATCAACTTCAAAGTACAACGCACCACTATTTGGGACCCAAAAAATCCTATGAACAACCTGCAAAGACTATGACACCAATAGAGGACTAGGGTGCCCTTGCATGACACTTACATTCTTGGAGGACATTGTCACAATACACTAGATCTCCTTATCTATGGTGAAATCCTCTTGGTGCACTACTATCCAAATTGGGAAATATTGTTAGGCTAGTAACTGTCCACTTATGTTGTTATTATTCGATTGTGCATTTATCCTAACTAATAGGAAAATTAAAGCTAGGTTTTCGTCCCACAAACATCATGGACACATTCGATTAGATGAAATGTGCTAAATTATCCTAAGGAAAACATAAATGCCAAAAGGTTTGGGGATGAAGTATGAAAAATAACTCTTTTAATCTCTTTTAAGAAAATTGATCTTTTGTTGTTACAAAAAGGTGTAATTATGATACATCAATTATCTATGAAGGCCTTTTAAATTGAATATGTGAGAACTCTTAAATAAATTGTTCATGTTATGTCTGAAAGGTCCAATTTAGATAAATAGCTTTGATGTAGATTTCATTTGAAAAAAGGGTGACATTAATGGGACTTAATCATATAAGGAGGGCGGAGGGTTGGTGGGCATCATCATGAGTTAATGCTGATATCTCCATGATATGGATGTCATGTAATTCTAACTGAACTAGCTATTAAAATTATTTCAAAGAAAATGTCTAGTTTAGATGTAAGGAAAACCTCTACAATTAGGCATTGACGAGATGAGGACATCATTTAGATTATGCATTAATGGAAGGGACTCATGTTATTGGTCAATTTTCAATATAAATGAAATTAAGAAAAAATGATTTCATGTTAGCATTGTTAAAATGTAAGTCGAGGATATCTTTATCTGGACAAACCATTTTGATCAATACAATCTGCATGGGTTCAAACTTGCATTGAACTTTAACAAATAATTTATTTTCTTTATAGATGATCCATTGCGAAAATTCACTAGTGAACCAGATAGTTGGAAGATAAAAGTTTAAGTTATGTTGAAGCTCAGATCATCACAAATAATTAATTTTTTTTATAAACCATTGGGTGTGGGAGATTTGGAATGAATTGAATGTTTTAACGCTTAATTCAAGTTCAGTTCACTTATTTGTTGCTTTTCATGAAAAGCAACCATTATGCATGAAGCTTATACATACAGATCCGAGATGCCATTCAATTTTTCTCTGTTTAAAAAACTTGTCGAATAATTTACAATAAAATAATGATAAAACTGCTATAATATATAACCTTTGCTACAATTAAAAGAACATAACTTTTGGCTCCATAGTTATTGTTGATTTTTGGTTGAGCATATAAACCAAAATGTATTTTTATTAAGATTTTTGTCATATGACTTAACTTTTGTGGACATAAAGGAAAGCTGAGAATTACATAATTTATTTGATAGATGATAGTCTGGAAATAATCCATTTTCACATATTATCGTTTATTTATGAATATTAAATTGCAACATTAATAAAAAATATTAAATTTAGAAAATGTCGATCAATTCTGAATGTTTAACACTATCTCATCTATTTAGGGTGGTGGCAACAACAGCAGCAACCGCATCCGCCCCTCTGTCCAGAGATTCCTGGATTGGTGGGTGCTGCACACATCATGAAATTTAGATTTAGACTACAAAACAATAGCCAAATGCAAAATACATGGAAATTTAGAATCCTTAGATACAGATAGAGCACATTGCATACTTCATTTTACATAAATAGGATTACAAATAGTTAACCTTACACGAAAATAAAATATTAGGATGTGAGATTGTAGTAATCTGATCTTCTGAGAGATCTCGACCATCTGTGCCATGAGAGGGAAGGATAAGCATCAGTACAAAGGCAAATAACAACACAGGGAAAACCATTTTGAGAGCCATTGTCTTTGTTCTCACAATTCAAGCGAAATTCTAAAGCGGCAAGTTGAAATTTATAGCGCATAAAAATCGATTCCAAGGATAAAATGGTACGTCCGTTTGGCCTTTGCAGTCAAAATTATTTTTTATAACTATTTTATTAAAGTTAACATTTGGTGTTTGACGTTCAAAGTTGAGGGTAGATTTACAACCATACTGTAGATAATTGAACCGAAACAACCGAGAATTTCTATTTCTCTTCTGATTAACGAATATAATCTGGTGTTTTTCTATTGTTCAATGAATCAAACGTTAACAAAGTGTGAAATAAAATAAATTTCTTTTATTTTTCCAATTCCTATGGACCTTCGCGCTAGCCTCAAATTTAGAAAAGTAAAATCATTATCAAAGTGACTTACTGTTTTATATTCCACTTACTTTGAATTATTATATTTTTCTGTTTTGTTTTGGAGTAGTAATCATTTTTCACTGATTTGACATTATTTACTTCGTACACTCTACTCTTTTCTTTGGTTTTGGAGTAGTAATCATACGTGAAATATCACCCAAAAATTCCCGTTGGATTGATCACGAGAAGGCGACATTGATGATTTTAATTTAGATTGGTCAGATTTGCGTTTAACCCTCAGTTAAAATTCTCTTCCATCTCATTCAAACGATACATTCAATGTGATGTTATTACTTTAATTTTTATTGTCTTCTAACCATACATTCAACGGACATATCTTCCTTAATGGACCGTAAATCTTGGGTCATAAATCTGGAAGCAGCTATTTTCCACATTGAATTTATCATACGTAATGCATGCGATCATACCGAAATGGAACCCACGTCCAGTTGCTCCAACTATTTGGTTTGATGGATGTTTAAAAGCAAGTAAACAGAGCTGGAAATGGAAACGGAGCCAATTGCTAGTGAATTTCTACAATATTCTGATTTTGTTCTTTTTTCGTAAAGGATGATTGTTTTTCATTAAAAGTATTCTTGGCATAGGTATGCTGATTTCCTATACCCACAGTGACAATCTGAAACAAACAGTTGAGATAGGTATGCTGATTTCCTATACCCACTCTCTGCTTCTTTAACAAGGCACAACTACCTTTAATGATATTCAGGGAATTAATTTCAATTATGCTTTTAACTAGAAAGCAAATAAGATGTATCTTTTAACCAGAAAGCGTTCAAAGGAAAAGATACTTCAAATTTTTAGAAAAGAAAATAAGCTAAACTTAAAAACTGATCAGCTCTCATAACAAAGGATGATAACGAGGTATTAAACACAATATCGTGGATACCATTGCGTTCAGAATTCATACAAAGATCAACGTGGTTTCACGATAGACCATCAAGAAAAGCTTCAATGTCAATTGAACCATCAGTCTAGTCAATAAATTGAACATAAGAAGAATAAACACCCCCAACATATTACACATAACACAATGTTTATGTTCAGAATAACTATACTACAAGTTCGATTACTTTTCATTGAAAGTCTTTGAAACTAGAGAATCAAACATAAATGTTGATCTACTTCTGACAACACAAAGTTTGCCCAAAGTAAATTCTGTCAATTCAAAACACCTGTGATGTCTTTTTAAAAACTACCACAAGACCTAGATTTCAGTTTACTACCAATATTTAAAGCCTAACAACATAACTAATCTAAGCTTAAAAATAACGACTTCTTGGAGATAGCCGGTTAAACTGAAGTTTAAGCATAATTAAAAATAAACGACCCACTAGAGCTAATAGTTTTAGGGAAAGAAATAAATTAAAAAACTTAAGAGAAAAGACAACTAATCTAAAGATCCACTTTTTCCTCTTTTGTCCCTTCATTTTCCACCTCTTCATCTTCTGCTGTAAATTGATTGCTAACCTTTTATTTGCCATTTCTATCAATGTTACATCCTCTTGAGGCTTTTGTGCCACTTGTGCTTTCATCTTTTTTTGTATGATTTGAATCTAGAAATGATCAAAGTTAATATATCAGTTGTTGGGATATCTATAATATTAACCCTCGTTTTACATTTTGCGATTTTCTAACTAGTTTTCACTTATTTTTTGAGTAAGTGATTTACACTTATCTCTAATTGAATTGAGTAGATCCATTGCATCATTCAACTAGTCAAGGGAATGAGATCCTACATTAGTCTATGAGAAACTATCCTCAACTTTCTCACGGAACTCCCTTCTTATGATCTCCTTCTCCAACAATTCGTTTCCTTCTTCCTTGAAAATATCAATACCCACTGCGAAGAAATCACCTTTCAAGTCCCTCAACCTAGACATGTGTTGGGTGATGGCCGAGGTTATCTATGATTGAAGTTCATTTTATACATGAACTTTCCATTCCAACATATCTCTTGAAACCAGAAAATTGTTCTTGTTTGGATCATTAATGATTTGTTTAGAGACTAGGATAGTATGATGAGTTTTAGTAATTTCTCCTAAATGTATGAGGATAGTTGGTAAAATTTTAGATTCTTTCTTAACATTCCTCAAGTCCAAGCGAATATTGTTAAGCTTGTCTATGAGGGAAAAGTAAGCTCCTAAACCATTCTCTATGAAAAATCACCATTGAGGATAACCATATCTACCCAATTGTCTACTACCATAGTAATAGCCTAGTATCTCTTAACTCGATCTAATCTATCAGAGCTTATATATTACATTATTAATGTACTTGAAGAGAAACTAGTAGTGTGAGCATTGGTAGACAAAGCAGTTTGGATAAAAGAAGACAAGGGACTTAACTGCTAAGTTAGTTATCCTTTTTTCCTTTATGTTTCTTTCACTCTTTTTTACAAATTTCCCATAGAGAATTTGGCATGATTGATATCTCCTTTAGGTCTTGAAGGATCCATATCAATCCTTCTTATATTGAATTCTTCCTCTATGATTTCATGTTCTTTTTGGTCCACTTGAGGATTAGAAATCTCCAACATATGATGTTTTGTTTCAGGGTCAATAATTATCCTAGCCATTCGTCCAACCCTTCTAGTGCTGGGGACTGCCCCTAATAGTTTGGCTACAATGTTTGTTTGGATTTCTATTACATGCATATACTAATTTTTCTTCTTCTCAACAACCTTCTCTAACAAAGAGAAGATGGGGCTACAATTGTCTTACAACACAACATTGATTGGAGTATAAACTATAGTGGCAGGAGGAGGTAGAGAAACAACTGTAGTCAGAGTTTAGGAATCGAGATCATTTGCCAATGTATCGAGGAGAGTATCCTTTTCTGATTGATAATAAGTCTCCTCATCAGCAACATCAACAACTAGGGTTGGTGTTTGTTGCATGCATGCTCTTCTTTTTTGGGGCAAGAAGAGAGTACTAGTCTAACAAATGGATTTTAATTTTTTATCTCCTCTAAGGGGTTCATCATTGCCTCTAAGTTGTGAATTATCTCTTTAAGGGTTCAATTTGACAACAATACCAGTTTTCATTCCCTAGGAGCTTTTGGATGAACTACCTCCCTCTTGTGGTGTCCCCTTTGGTCAAGGAGAATCAACCTGGAATCTTAATTTCTTTTCTAACCACTTGTATGTTTTTTCTAAAACAATGGTAGTTGTGATCTTGTAGCATTTTAAATTCTACACCCTTTATTAGTGTGTCCAATTTCACACTCTTCTAGCAACTATTTTAGTATTTCACTTTCCTCTATGCATTATACTAGGACATTTATTGTAACTAATTAATTTTTAAATCAATATTATGGGTCTTATTTCACTTTATAACATGATCACACTCTTATTTGGTCCCTTAATTATAGGTGTGCCCTTTATCATTTTATTTTGTTTTTTCCTTAATCTTACTCTATTTTCAACTCCCAAAGCATATTTTGCATACCAGAGACAACTTGAATTGTAACACCAAGATAGGATTTATTTTGTAATCACAATACCTTGCATCTCTAAAAAATTGGAAAAAAGTTGTTCAAACCATCACGCAGCATCATGGTCCTGACTTTTTCTCCCCAAAATTTGGGATCATGTTTTGATAGTATTATAATGTTTAAATTTTGCTTTGTGTGCAATTATATCAATTTGAGGTCCACCTAAAGCTGATTTTAAATTTTAAATCCCTATATAAGGCATCCTTCTCAACTCATTTTCATCTCAGTGTTTCTCAAACTCTAAGCATCATCAGTATTCAACCAAAAGCATTGAAGTGTTCAAGCACTCATCATGAAGCATTTCTAAAGATCTTGAGGGCTGCATATTCTTCAATCAACCATTATGGAGAAAATTGCATCATTCATATGCAAGCATGTGTGTGTGATTAGGGTTTTGTCATATCCATGCCATTTCATACAACATATGTGATTACATAAAACAAGCAAAGCATCATTATCAACAATTATAAATATGAGGTATATCATTTCATTATTTACTTTAGTATTTGTAAAATTCCACTCAAGGTTAATTCCTAAACCAGGGTTTGACTTAGGCAAATCCCTATTTCCAACATATTTCTCCTTGTTTTTGTGTACAGGAAACAAGTTTGGAGCTGTGATCTTCATGATAAGCATTATGTACAGTGACTATTCAATCCCCCTTTGGTGTGTGAAACTTTTAGAGGATCAAGGCGACCACAACCATTGTCCTGACAATTTAGGATCACTTTCGAGGAGAAGTTTTGAATCTTCTTACATTGCTCAAGTCCAAGAGCGTGGCTCAATCTGATGACTATAGCTCATTGTTTCTATATTTTTTAATTCATTTCCAACACTTTTACCCTAATTTAAACATCTTCAATAATTCAATATAGCTTAAGGGAAAGAAGAGGTGCATTAAATACCCCCTTTAAATTGATCACTATCTAGATCTACTAGGTTTTGATTCCTATCTTTCCCTAATGTAATGGTCCCTAAGCTAATTTAGAGGTTTTACTACATCCCATGGTGGAAACCCTAATTTTCACTATTACATTTTGGTGAACCCAACTCCTTACACCCTTATTTCTAATTTATGTTCTGAGATCTAGTTGTTTATGTAATTTCAAATTCAAAATTATATTTAGAAGTTTAATTTTCAATTGAATTTAAAAAATTTAGAGGTTAAATTCACAAAACCCTAATTTTTAATTCTAAGATTGATCTTGTGAGTTGTCTAATTTGGATTAATTATTTTAGATCTGATTTGTGAACTTAAAAAAATTTAATCTCGCACTCATAGAGCTTATTTTAATCAAACTACATAAATTCAGAGGTTGAAATTGCATACACACTAATTTATTTTTGTTAAGTTTTTGTGGGTTGTATAATTTTTTAATTATGATTGTTATGACATGTTATGCTTTTATTTAGATGCATCCATTCATTATTTATGTACTTTCATTAGTGAAAACATCATAAAAATTGTATAGTTTGCATATGTTACCATTTGAAGAAAAAAACTGTTGTCATAATGCATTTATTTCATAGATAAGATAACGAAATAGCCTCCCTTGTTTCACTCTATCCCTCTCCTTAGGAATCTCTTGCTCATGAGGATATTTTAGAGCCAAAAAGAAATATTAACATTTCTTTCAAACCTATCACTTCGAAGGATGAACATTTTAAAAGTTATTTTGATATTTCTCCTAAAATGTGCCTCTCCCATGATAGTATCTTAGAGGTAGAGGGGAATATCATAAACACCTTCCTCAATTCTACCTTATGTACCATACATGGTACCTTTCCTAGTGAAAAATGTTGATGGACATTGAGTTATCCTCTCTCAAATCTGATCTTACCAATGAGGGCATGCAGGTGCAAGAAGAGGTTATGTACATTTATTTAAACGATCTCCTTCCTAAGAATGAACCTTTGAAGAATGATGTTCTTCTTCCTCCTAAAATGTAGGTCCCCCATAAAGACCATTTGGTACAAATGGATGATATTGTCACTACCTTTCCTAGTGATACCCTAACCTCTTCTTATTCCAATAAATTTATGGCTAGAGATTCAAAGCATTGAGTTATATTTGTCCTTCTCCTACAACTTGTCTTACCCATAAGATACCTTGGAAAAAGAAGATGAAATTATTGGCAATTTCCTTGATGATCTCCCTCGTAAAGATGCATCCTTGAAAAACATAGAACCTAATCAATTTAATACCATTCATGCTTCTACTTATGAGAAGACTATGATGGTATGATGAAAGAATAAGTATCTGGTAGATTACTTAGAGAGGGGGTGAATCAGTAAATAGAAAAACTGATACAAACTTTCCCAATCTCAATTTCAATCACACAAAGTAAACTTATCAATGAAATCTCAATGTTAAAAACTCATAAGGTAAACCAGTTGACTATTACAGCAAGTTAACAGTAAACAAGATCAAACTCATAAACATCCTAATGCTTTATCATATGTCAATAGAATTCATTTCTCAATTCTTTCGGTTATCATGACTTATCAAAATAGTTAAGTAGTTAGTAAAATAAAACATAAGATCATAACCACAAAAACATTCACCACGTGAATCAACTATTTTTGACGTGGAAACCCAAATGGGAAAAACCACGGTAAGATGAGACTCACAAGATTCTGAACTTTTCTAAAGTTCACCCTGTTAGGAGCCAAGCCTAATAAAGCTTTACAAAAGTCCTTTTAAGAATTGATCATGTTAAGAATCACCTAGTTAAGGGATTGACTACAAATTCCTTGTTAAAAGCAATACCTGTTTATGAGTAACCTCGGTAGAGGATTTGAAAATATAAGCTAATGGATCACATTGTTAGAGGATTTGAAAAGTAACCAAGCTTGCTAGAGCTTACCCGATTAAGGAATTTTAGTTTTGCTGTAATTATTAGAAAGAAATGGGGGTTTACTTGATCTGTCTGAATAGCACTACACTTGCTTGATTAGATCCCTTTTAAAATTCTATCTTCCTTTACTCAAACTGCAAACACATCATCTGGTTTGGCAACCACACACTCAATTGATCTCTGTCAACCCCCTTAGTAAGTCAACTTCATTAACATTATAAACAAATTAATTAGGCTAGCAACATAAGTCAAAAAGCTTACAGCAGATCATAAAACAACATAACCAATTCAATAACCTTAATCGGTTAAGGTTTAACAAAAAGGAATCAAAAGGTTTACTAGTTACATCAAATAGATAGGGTTTAACCTTTTACCGGTTACCAGTTCAACTGACAAACTTGCATACCAGTTTACAATTCCTTCATTAAGTTCATCCTATCGGTTACAAGACAATATCAACACTAACAAAAATATCATTATTGGTTAATTGACATCAATGAGAAAATAACATATCATTAATGTAATCTTCATGTAAATGCTAAGAATCTCCCCCTTTGGCATTGATGGTAATACAAATATCAACACCATCAATAGCTACTGTGATTATGAATGGGAATCATGGTTTAAATTACCAAGTATTCACCATGCACTACATGTCTTCACCTTGTGACTGGTTCTCCTCCTCATAATCACATAATCCTTCTCCCCCTTTAATAGCAATACTAAATCAAAAGTAAAACATGTAGTGTCAAATTTTATTATACAACAACAATAATATACAACTTAATGCTCCCCCTATGGAATAGCTTCCACTAATACACTAGTCCTTTTGGATAATTCTGCAAGTGGTTCAGGTTTTGATGTAACCTACATCATGCTCAACTAACCTTGTGGAGGGGTACAACCCCTAGTTGACTTCTAAGATAGTCAAATGTAGTCTTAGGTAGAGGTTTAGTAAAAATATTTGCAAGCTGCTCCTTGTTAGAAACGTGCTCTAAGACAACATCTTTTCTCTACACTTTTCCCCTCAAGAAATGATACTTCAATTCAATGTGTTTGGTTCATGCATTCAAAACAACATTCCTAGAAATATTTATGGCACTTTTATTGTCACATAAAATCTTTATAGGTTATGAAATCTTCATCTTAAAACTTCCAAAATGTGCATCATCCAAATAGCTAGTGCGCAACTCATGTAAGCTGTAACATACTCAGCTTCAGCAGTAGATTGTGAAGTACAACTCTGCTTCTTACTAATCCATGAAACAATTCTTCCTCTAAGAAAGAATGCTCCACCAGTTGTGCTTTTCTAGTCATCAACATTTCCTATCGAATCAGCATCTGTGTACACCTTCAAATCATTTTTTCTCCATATGGATAATCCATAGTCAATAACACCTTTCAGGTATCTAAAAATTCTCTTGGTTGCTATCAGATGTGTTTCCTTAGGATTCTTCTAGAATCTGCCAACTATGCCAACTGCATGAGCTATATCTAGTCTGCTGTGAAAAACATAGTGCAATTTACCAATCATTGACCTATACTCCTCATCAATAGACTTAGATTCATCTTCCTTAGACAACTTAAAACCTGTAACCATTGGTGTCCCAACTGGTTTATCGTCACTCATGCCAAATATCTTGAAGACCTCTTTTACATACTTAGACTATGTAAGGAAAATACCATTCTTCATTTGTTGTATCTGCAAACCTATGAAATTTTTTATTTCCCCTACTAAAGACATTTCAAACTCATTTTTCATTTCATCTGCAAAATTGTTGCTCATGACATCATTACCTTCAACTATGATATCATCAACAAATACTTCACTGACCAGTATTTCATCTCCTTCAGACTTGAGATACATTTTATTATCATCATTGGTTCTCAGAAATCCTATCTTCATCAGATGTGTATGAAGCCTTTCTTACCATGCTCTGGGTGCCTTATTTAATCCATACAAAGCCTTATGCAATCTACATGCCATATATTTCTCATCATTCAAAGAATAACGATCTGGATGCTCTATGTATACTTCTTCCTTCAATATCCCATTAAAAAATGCAGACTTAACATCCATCTAGTATACCTTGAATTTATTATGGGCTTCAAATGCAAGTAAAGTTCTATCACCTTCTAGTATTGCTACTGGTGCAAAATTTTCACCATAATCTTCTCCTTCTTCTTGTTCATAACCCTTGCAAACCAGCCTAGCCTTGTTGCTAACTATAACACCATCTTCATTCAACTTGTTTTTGAATACCCATTTAATACCTATTACATTTTTATTTACCGGTCAGGGTACTAGGGTCTAAGTGTTGTTCTTCTCAATTTGATCCAGTTCTTCCTCCATAGCTTTAACCCAATGATCATCACCAAATGCTTCCTTTGAATTTGTTAGTTCAATGGTGGAGATCATGCAAGAGTTTTCTCTTAGTCTTCTTCTTGTTAGTACTCCAACATCCTTATCCCCAATAATCTGTTCAGGATTGTGATTCAATCTCACATATCTTGGAATAATATGATAATTATCTTCAGGTTCAGCCTCATCATTATCATCATCTTTAGAATTTATCTATTCTAATTGAACAAGTGCATCAAAATTTTCTTTGCCATTTTTCAGATTTCACAGTTTCTAGTTTTACAAAACCAAAATGCAAGGATCTTCATCCTTATTCTCCAAACTGGTTTCCTTTGAAACTTTAGGATAGTCATCCACTCGAAGATCAACACTCTCAATGATTCTCTATGTCCAGTTGTTAAAATACTTGTAGGCCTTACTCTTGGCGGAATAGCCAAGAAATATACCTTCATCGCTCTTAGCCTCAAATTTTCTAATTTAATCACCTCTCTTAATAAAACATTTGCTTCCAAATATCTTAAAATAACTAACATGAGGTGATCTTCCATACCGATATTCATAAGGAGTCGTGTCCTTACCTCTTTTGACTAGAACTTGGTTCATAGTGTAGATAGTTGTGCTGACAACTTCTCTCTAAAAGGTTTTCGCTACACCTCCTTGTATCAACACTATCCTAGCAGCTTCAACCACTAACCGGTTTTTCCTCTATGCGATACCATTCTAATGTGGTGTCCTTTGTGCAGAAAGAGGTCATTTGATACCATCCTCTTCACAATACCTAGTGAGTTCCTCTTAATTAAATTCACTACCTTGATATGTCCTTAGACATTTTATCTTCTTACCGCTCTCTTTCTCAGCTAAGGCCCTAAATTCCTTGAACTTACCAAAAGCTTCACTCTTATCCTTCAAGAATGTGACCCACGTAATCCTTGAGAAAGCATCAATGAGGATCATGAAGTATCTATCACCTTGAATGCTTTTTGTTCTTATTGGTCCAAAAAGATCTGTATGAACCAAATCTAAAAAATATTCTACTGAAAAGGATTTGGTCTTGAAAGTTGAAAAAGTCATCTTTCCTAACTGGCATTCTTTGCAAAGAGAATTAACCAGTTTGTCCAATTGAGGCAAACCTCTCACTATCTTGGACTTACTCACTTTAACAATGTTATCAAAGTTCATATGACAAAATCTCCTATGCCAAAGCTAGCTATCATCTATTTTTTCAATTAAACAATTGCTAACTTCAGGATTAATGTGAAATAGGTTACCTTTAGTTTGCTTCTCAGTTGCAATCAATTCACCTTTGTTGTCAAAGATTTTGCACATACCATTTTTAAACTCCAGTGGGTATCCTCTGTCATTGAGTTGTGCCACACTCAAAAGATTATTCTTTATACCTTCAACACAGTAGACATCATCTTCACTGCTCTTTCCATTAAGAGAAATAACTCCCTTACCTTTAACCATGTAAGTTGAGTCATTGCCAAATCTTACAACTCTGCCATCAAATTCCTTCAATGAAAGAAATTTGCTCTGATCACCGGTCATATGATCTGAACAACCACTATAAGTGATCCAATATTTTGAGTTATCCATCCTAGACACTAATGCGTTTTGGTCTGATATCTATTCCTTAATAACTACAAACACAATATCTTCATGAGCATCACCATCATATTCTTCATCAGTGATGCCACTATTAACAACAATAAGACAATCTCTCTTGCCTTTACCCTTATACTTCTTGAATTTTTCCCTCTTGTGTTCATTTTCACCATTAGGATAGTTAGTAGCTATGTTGCCAATCTTGTTGCATGCAAAACATTTTAAAGGTAATTTACATCTATATTTACCAGTGCCTCTTGGCAACCACTTTGCCAACAATTCTTCAAGGTCCACTAAACTGTCTTCATTATCAACATCTCTCCTGGATCTGTATTCGTAACCATGACTAGTTTCTTTAATTTTTCTCATAGATGGGCTAGAAATAAAAGCTCTAAATGTAGACTCAGATTTCTGTACAATACCATCATAACCATTCAATTCAAAAGTAGTAAGTTTGCCAATGATAGAGTCAAGAGTTACCTTGGTTTTTTCTACGGACTTCAGCTCCTGAATAACTGCAACTCGGATAGCATAGACCGATAGAAGGGTTCTCAGTACCTTACTGATCACTGTGGCATCTTTCAATTTCCCACCTACACTCTTAATTTCACTGACTGTCTCTTTTATCCTTTGACCATACTGCTGGATATTCTCACCTTCAGCCATGTGCATATCATCAAACTTTCCTCGTAGACTCTCCTCTTTAGTAATCTTAACATGTTAATCACCACTATAAATCTCTTCAATTTTTTGCCATACCTCATGTGCAGTCTCTAGACCATGAACATCTACATATTCAACATTAGATAGGGAACTTATAATTCTTCTAATGCTTCATGATTTTCTCGTTGTTATTTCTTCTAGTCATCAATCATAATATCAGCTGGTGCAACATATTTAGTATTGACAAGTTCCCAGTATTGACTTCCTAGACTATTGATGTAAATTTTCATCCCGTCGCTCCATATCCTATAATCATCTCTGTTAAACTTTGGACCTTCCTTCTTCATCATGATCTGCAACATTTTTACCTCAAGCTGTTAGGCTTAGATCTTAGAGGACTTGAGATGATTTGCGACCAATTGATGTTATGATGAAAGAATAAGTATATGATAGATTACTGAGAGGGGGGGTGAATCAATAAATAGAAAAACTGATACAAACTTTCCCAATCTCAATATCAATCACACAAAGTAAACTTATCAATAAAATACCAAAGTTAAAAACTCATAAGATAAATTGGTTGAATGGTACAACAAGTTAATAGCTAACAACATCAAACTCATAAATATCTAAATGCTTTATCATATGTCAACAAACTTTATTTCTCAAGGCTTTCAGTTATCATGACTTATCATACTAGTTAAGTAGTTAATCAGATCAACCATAATATTATAACCACAAAAATATTCACCACATGACTCAAATATTTTTGACGTTGAAACCCAAATGGGAAAAACCATGGTGAGATGAGAGTCACAAGATAACTATCTAAACTCTTCTAAAGTTCACCCTATTAGGATCCAAGCCTATTAAAGATTTACAAAAGTCCTGTTAAGAATTGATCCTATTAAGAGTCACTCAGTTTAGGGACTGACTAAAAATGCCTTGTTAGAAGCAATACTCTATTAAGAGTAACCTAGGTAGAGGATTTGAAAATCCAAGCTAATGGATAACCTTGTAAGAGGATTTGAAAAGTAATGAATCTTGGTAGAGCTTACCAAGTTAAGGGATTTTAGTTCTATTGTAATTGTTATTAAACAACAGGGGTTTACTTGATCTGTTTGAATAACACTACACTTTCTTGATCAGATCCTTTTTAATCTTTTATCGGCATTTACTCAAACTGAATACACATCATCTAGTTCTACAACCACACACTCAATTGATCTCTGCCAACCCCCTCAATAAGACAACTTCATCGATATTATAAACAAATCAATTAGGTTGGAAATATAAGTGAAAAATCTTATAGAGATTCCAAACAAGTCGGTTCAAGTTTGACAACATGGATTACATAGTAATCTTTGCACATTAATCAAGAAATCCTTGACCACTCTTTGATCACGTCTTCAATCTCTGTAACTCATCACATGCTTTGCATTAGATGCAATACACTTTGCTCATTCCCTAGACAAAATTTTACAACAACACCCCAAAAACATCTTGAAAATGTTTTCTTACAATGATTATATGTGTCACCATCATTAGCACTCATCATTAGATCATAAACCAACATAACCAATTCAACAACCATAATCGGTTAGGGTTTAACAAAAGGAACTGGTAGGGTTTACCAATTACATCAAATAGATAGGGTTTAACCTTTTACAGTTACTAGTTCAACTCACAAACTTATATACCAGTTTACAATTCCTTCATTAAGTTCATCTTACCGGTTACAAAACAATATCAACAATAACAACAATATCATTACCAGTTAATTGGCATCAATGACAATATAACATATCATTAATGAAATATTTATGCAAATGCCAACAGACTAGACCTAAAAAACCTCCTAATATCCTACAAGAAATAAAATACATATGTGAAAAAAGTGATATAGAAAGGCAACTAGATCAAAAATATGGTTCTAAAATATATCTCATTTAATACTTGGACGAAAAATAAAGATCCAAATGTTCTTTTCACCTCCTTTCCTTATACCCCTCATCCTGAGAAACACCTTGATATGGAACCTAATCTTAATCAGAAGATTCACGATATCTTAGGTAAGATTTTTATTTGGAACTTGATTGAAATTTCACCTTCATAACATAAGTTGATCCAAGAGGCCTTACAAAGGGTGATTCCTCATTCTTATTCTAATTCAAATGACATTACATTCTCACAAGATGAATTGCCTTCTATAGAGGTTCAAAATAGAGATGATCCCCTTATGATTATTTCTTACATTTATGAACAAAAGATAAGAAGTACTCCAAATAATAATGGGTTATCTCTTAAGATTTGTTGTGGTGACTTATTAGATAAGATAAATTGGGATTATTATTCTATTCAACCTGATCCTCTTTGATAATGGTCCTAGAGAGTCACTTGGTAAAGTCATATTACCTATTAAAGTAGGACTTGTGACTTTGCCTTCTCCTATTCATGTCATGCCCAACCATCTTAATTATAACCTTTTTTTCTAGGTATACCATGGATTCATGCTATGAAAGAAGTCCCTTCTACCCTTCATTGCACAATCAAATTCTCATAACAATAAAAGTTTACACAACAAAGGATGATTTGAATCCCTATAATTTAACTCATGATGAAGTAACATATATTCCCCCCTATTATACTATGGTTCCTTCAACAACACCATCCCCTAAAATGATGGTTCTATAGAAAGTAATTGGTGTACACTAGACTTTACACCCTCCTTCAATGGGTATAAGATCCCTCAATCTAAGAATTAAGCCTTGAATGAGCCTTATGTGTCTTCCATAAAATCTTCTAAACCAATTCCACTTCTCCTTCCAACACATGTCTTCATAATGAAGAGAGCTCTTTTAATTTTGATACTAAGAATGAAACCTCTCCTCTAAAACTTTTAGTATCTACACATGGAAACAATGGACATGGTTTAGGATGTCTGCAATAAAGTCTTGAAACTCATGAGAAATCAAAACATTATAATTAAAAGGTATGTTTCCAACCTCTTCCTTTGTCAATATCCCATCCTACATTGAATAGTGAAACTAGATCTTCTTATTCCCTTATGGCATTCCAACCAGCTTGTCTTCTATTAAATACTCTTAATGTCAACTTAAAACTTCAAATTGATACCTAGGGACCAGGGTGTCTAACACCCTAGTCCTAAGACCATGGCGCCCAATGCCTAGGTCCTCCTCAAGACAAAGGTTCCTAGTGCCCTAGTCCTCCTTAGGACTAAGGTGCCCTATGCCCTGGTCATCCTCAAGGCCATGGTGCTCAGCAACCTATTCCTCCCAGTTCAGGTCCAAAATTTCAAGATCCCTTATAGACTATTTCAAAATCTAGATTCCTAGTTTCCTACTTTGAAGAACAAAATAATAACATAAAAGTAAAGGTGATGATGGATGGCATATTTTTTCTAATCATTTCCCATAATATTCAAGTTCCTATTATGTTGCTCTTCACTATGTGACATTTTTAGCTTACATATTGGGGGCTCATTGTCATTCATGGTGGTACAATTTTAGGTGCAATCATACTTGGTAAGCAATATAATAGTTTATTTATTCTTGTCTCTATGCCTGGGGGGCAAGAATATTGTCTTATTTTCTTTCATTGGTTCACTATCTCCTGTAGGGGTTGCAGTTTTCACACTGTGTCCTTCCTTGCATGGAAAATTGTACATCTCGTATGATTAATCACTCCTTAATGGATTTTTTGATCCTTTTTCTAATTCTCTCTTTCCATTTAAAGGTTAACTCTTCTTTAGAGTTGCAATTTATATATATATTAATGTCGTTTCTTACATTGAATGTTCTTTCATGTGAAGATATTGTGCATTTGCTTATTTTTAATCTCTACTTAGAGGTTGTGTAATTATTCTCATTGTCCCTATCCTTGGGGGGCAATGATGTCTATTTTACCTTTTCTAAGGATCTACTTTTCCTTTGTTCAGTGGTGTTTTCCTATGATTTGATGTCATTCCTTGTGTGAAGTTGTTGTTTGTTCAAGGACTTTCTCTTATACAAGAGATGTGTTTCCTTGAGTACAACCTATTTATCACTTGGCCATATATATCTATCATAAACTTACCCCTCATAGTGGTTCAAAAGTGTGTCATCCTTCATTAAGAGTATCTTCCACCTGGTAATATAAGAAATGTATATATTCTTGCTCTCCTTCCTTTCTTTTGGTATAAGATGCTATGTTTGTTCAAGAAACTCCTCTTGGAGGTAGATTTAGGGTATGTGCAAGATCATGGTGTGCCAAAACAAGCCCTTAAGTGGCAATGAAATTTCAGAAAAATCAGAGTTATGCAACTTGACATGAAAATTTGAATAAGTTGTGAACATTATTTTTAAAATATGTAAGAAGAGAATATATAGAAAATTGAATGTAGTTTCTAAGATACGAGTTGTTTTTTGGAAAAAAAAAATCCTATTTGATGAAAATTTCAAATTTCAATGCAGTGGTACTAAAATTTCAGGAAAAAAATAAGAAGTAGATGTATGTCTGACCACCCTAATCACAATCAAATCTTAATATTTTTTTATAATATTTATAATATAAGTATTAGACTCATTTTTGGAAGTGACACATATTCTTTTTTAATTTTTTATGAATTAAATAATTATTTATGATTTTTTCACTAAAACTTTTTAGAAATTTAGAAACTCCTACGTCTGACCACCTTAAGTTGGTCAAAACCTTATGAAATTTAATTTTTTTTAATTTTTCCCTATTGTAGACAAAGCATAGGATGTGACACATGTTTCGGTTTCAAAAAATTTTATACCGTTTGAAAGTTATGAGTGTTTTTCAATCAGTATATCAATCAGGACTATTGTCAGAATTCAATTAGAAAATAAATAATAATTATTTACTAAAGCCAAAGTAAGACAAGCCTTATATTGTTGGAAATATAGGAACGTCCTTAAAAAACCCTTTTCATTTTATCAATTTTGGCTACAAAAAAAGTCATCAACCACCAGTGTAAAGTCTCGAAAATCAAGGAATATTGAAAAACACGTTTTTTTAGTTGACTTTCCAAGGTTGTCACTTCCAAGCCCAATACCAAAGCATTCCCAAGCCGAAATTTGAAATTTGAAAATTTGAGTACAAAAATAGGATATCGGATATAGGATTATCCGATATCCGATTTTTGTACAAAAATTTGCGGTCCCCAAAGAATTTCACTTTGCCACCATTTATGAAGTAAACTGCCACATGGCAAAAATCTGATATCCGTTTAAATCGGATATCAGATTTTATTGGTCATATTTTAGAGAGAGAGAGAAGGAGAGGGAGAGAGGGAGAAAGAGAGAGAGAGAGGAGGAGAGGGAGAGAGGGAGAGAGAGAGAGAGAGAGAGAGAGAGAGAGAGAGAGAGAGAGAGAGAGAGAGAGAGAGAGAGAGAGAGAGAGAGAGGAGGAGAGGGAGGGAGAGAGAGAAGGAGAGGGAGAGAGGGAGAGAGAGGGAGAGGAGGGAGAGGGAGAGAGAGAGAGAGAGAGAGGAGGAGAGGGAGAGAGGGAGAGAGAGAGAGGGAGGGAGAGAGGTAGAGAAAGGAGAGGGAGAGAGGGAGAGAGAGAGAGAGAGGAGGAGAGGGAGAGAGAGAGAGAGGGAGGAGGAGAGGGAGAGAGAGAGAGGGAGGGAGAGAGAGAGAGAGAGAGAGAGGAGAGAGTGAGAGAGAGGAGGAGAGGGAGAGAGGGAGAGAGAGAGAAGGAAGGAGAGGGAGAGAGAGAGAGAGGAGAGGGAGAGGAGAGAGAGAGAGAGAGGAGGAGAGGGAGAGGAGAGAGAGAGAGAGAGAGAGAGAGAGAGAGAGAGAGAGAGCATAGGACCCCTTAGGACACAATATGACCCCTTAGGATACAATATGACCCAAAGCAACCCAATATGGTGTCATTAGGGGTCATATGGTGTCCTAAGATGTCATAAGGGTTCATGGGACACCATATGACCCCTATGGACAACATATGACCCCTAACAAGACCATCGGACCCGTTAAGACACCAAATCATGTCATTAGGGGTCATATTGTGTCCTACAACCCTGCAAGACACAATATGACCCCTAATGTTATGATTTGGTGTCTTAAGGGGTTGATTGGTGTCGTTAGGGGTCATATGGTATCTTGTGACAACATAAGACCTCTTAAGACACGAAATTGTGTCGTTAGGGGTCATATTGTGTCTTACGACCCCTAACGACATGATTTGGTGTCTTAAGGGGTCCTATGGTGTCGTTAGGGATCATATGGTGTCCATAAGGGTCATATGGTGTCCCATTAACTTTTATGACCTCTTAGCACACCATATGACCCCTAATGACACCATATTGTTGTGTCTTAAGGGGTCATATTGTGTCTTACAAGGTCCTATGGTGTAAATATGACCCCTAATGACATGATTTGGTGTCTTAATGGGTTCTATGGTGTCACAAGACACTATATGACCCCTAACGACACCATAGGACCCCTTAAGGCACCAAATCATGTCATTAGGGGTCATACTGTGTCTTACGGGGTTGTAGGACACAATATGACCCCTAACAACATGATTTGGTGTCGTTAGGGGTCATATGGTGTCCATAGGGGTCATATGGTGTCTTGGGACACCATAGGACCCCTTAAGACACAATATGACCCCTTAGGATACAATATGACCCAAAGTGACCCAATATGGTGTCATTAGGGGTCATATGGTGTCCTAAGAGGTCATAAGGGTTCATGGGACACCATATGACCCCTATGGACACCATATGACCCCTAACAACACCATCGGACCCCCAAGACACCAAGTCATGTTGTTAGGGGTCATACTATGTCTTACGACCCCGTAAGACACAATATGACCCCTAACGACATGATTTGGTGTCTTAAGGGGTCCTGTGGTGTTGTTAGGGGGTCATATGGTGTCGTAAGAGGTCATAAGCATTCATGGGACACCATAGGACCCCTTAAGACACCAAATCATGTTGTTAGGGGTCATATTGTGTCTTACAGGGTCGTAGGACACAATATGACCCCTAATGACATGATTTGGTGTCTTAAGGGGTTCGATGGTGTCATTAGGGGTTCGATGGTGTCGTTAGGGGTCATATGGTGTCCATAGGGGTCATATGGTGTCCCATGAACCCTTATGACCTCTCAGGCCACCATATGACCCCTAGTGACACCATATTGGGTCGCTTTGGGTCATATTGTGTCCTAAGGGGTCATATTGTGTCTTAAGGGGGTCCTATGGTGTCCCAAGACACCATATGAGCCCTATGGACAACATATGACCCCTAATGACACCAAATCATGTTGTTAGGGGCCATATTGTGTCCTACAACCTCGTAAAACACAATATGACCCCTAACGACATGATTTGGTGTCTTAAGCGGTCCGATGGTGTCACAAGACACCATATGACCCCTAACAACACCATAGGACCCCTTAAGACACCAAATCATAACATTAGGGGTCATATTGTCTCTCTCTCTCTCTCTCTCCCTCTCCTTGTCTCTCTCTCTCTTTCTCCCTCTCTCCCTCTCCTTCTCTCTCTCTCTCTCTCTCTCTCTCTCTCTCTCTCTCTTCTCTTTCTCCCTCTCTCCTCTCTCTCTCTCTCTTTCTCCCTCTCTCCCTCTCCTTCTCTCTCTCTCTCTTTCTCTCTCTCTCTTTCTTTCTCTCTCTCTCTCTTTCTCCCTCTCTCCTCTCTCTCTCCTCTCTCTCTCTTTCTCCCTCTCTCCTCTCTCTCTCTCTCCCTCTCTCCTCTCTCTCTCTCTTTGTTTCTCTCCCTCTCTCCCCTCTCCTCTCTCTCTATTTCTCTCTCCTCTCTCTCTCTCTCCCCCCTCTCTCCTCTCTCTCTCTTTCTCCCTCTCTCCCTCTCCTTCTCTCTCTCTCTGTCTCTCTCTCAGTCTCTCTGTCTCTCTTTGTCTCTGTCTCTCTCTCTCTCTCTCTATCCCTCTCTCTCTCTCTCTCAAATATGACCAATAAAATCTAATATCTGATTTAATCGGATATCGAATTTCTGCCATGTGGCAGTTTAGTTCATAAATGGTGGCAACGACAATTTTTTTTGGGGACCACATATTTTTGTACAAAAATTGGATATCAAATAAAATCTGATATCTGATTTTAGTACTAAAAAGAAAAAAAAGGGTTTGTGGGCCATTATGTAGATTCCAATAGCCGACATTCTGGGTCCTATGTTTTCTGTCGAGGATCACGGGGTTTCAAACAGCTAGAGACAAATTTGTGCTTCCGGGAGATTCTTAAAGGGAAAACATACATTGTCAATCATGAAGGAACATATGTGTGGAGGGAAATGGGGAGTAGTAGTCGTCAGAAGTCTAAACGCAAAAGAAAACTTTCAAATGACCAAGTTGAAGTGTATAGAGAAAGAGATAGAGAA
Organism: Cryptomeria japonica; assembly: GCF_030272615.1. NCBI lineage: Eukaryota > Viridiplantae > Streptophyta > Pinopsida > Cupressales > Cupressaceae > Cryptomeria > Cryptomeria japonica. The sequence continues at coordinate 167,746,154 of NC_081415.1, forward strand.
TGTCATAGGAGGAGAAGATAAGGTATGTTAAATATTGCTAATGTTACTTCAACTAAAGAGGAAATTGAAATTGAAAATGTGCCACAAGTTATTGAAAATAAAAATGTAAATTTTGAAAGTGAAAATATTGAAAATGTTGAAAATTTTGAAAGTGATAATGAAAATGCTCAAAATGTGGAAAATTTTGACATAGGAGGTGAAAATGTGGAAAACTTTAACATTGAAGGTGTTACTGCCTCACCAAGTGAACCATATGTAACACCTAATTACTTTAGAAATGAAGACCCTCTCATGGATGAAAGACAAAATCCAAATCCAATACCTTCAAGAACCCCAAAATGGTTATTTGAAGTCGATGAGAACATTATTGCGAATCTTGAAGGCAAGAGGTCAACAAGAACCATTTGGTTTTGGGCTATAGAAATTTTCAACCAAAATTTTAGCGATAAGACATCGACCGAGCAATGCCAACTCTTTGTTCAATTGTTAAAGATGATAAAGATGAGACCATTTCTAAAGAAATTGAAGATTTGTATGAACAAGAAGACGGAGAGAAATTCTATTATTGCAAAAAATCTATTTGATGCTCTCAATTCTATTGGAAAGAATACCAAAGAAAGAGATAAGAGATCCACTCAAAGAGTGATTACAACCTCCTTTGTAAGCCATCAATTGAGGAAGGCTCGTGAAATGAGACAAACTTGTGTTGGTTTTAACATATACCGTAAAACTTTGGATAGAGCACTTGCACGAAGACAAAGACTTGATGATCCACTTCAACAAGATACATGGGCATTTGGTAGGAGGCTTCCACATGTTGATAGAAAGTTGACTAACAATGTGAAGGAAGAGATTCAACAATTTTGGCACTCTAATTCTAGAGTGTCACCTAATGTAAATGACATTTTGAAATTAAGAATTGGCAACCGAGACTGCACACCGCATCCCAAACATTTCTTGGAATCAAGCCAAACAATGTTGTAAATTTGTTTTTTAAATTACATCAAACTTTACAAATATCACAAAGGGCCTTTGACTCTTTGAAACCATTTTATTTTGTTCCTCTTAAGATTCACAATACCTGTTGTTGCAAGTACCATGTGGAGTTTTCAATGTACCATGAACTTTTATGTCATATTAGTTCTACGATGCATACTAATGAGATGTTACAGGAGTGTGGTGCAATGCTATTTCCAAGATCATCAAGAGACTTGCAAGATCTATTTTTATGCCCTAGAGATGATGGCTGCTATTTCTATAGAAATGATTGTTTGAATGAGAAGTGCTCAGAATGCGGTGGGTTGTCAAAGTTTGTTTCATGTTTTCATAAGGGCAGCCAACATGAGTTTGAAAATAATTATGTTGAGAAAAAAAGATATGAGACAATGAAATATACTTTGAAGAGTGGAGGTGAAGGTTCTAGATGTGAATTAGTCTCAAGAGAAGTGAGTATTGCTTATTTTATTTTGGATTTTAAGGGAAATCTTTTCTACAAGTATGCAAGGCATATCCATAGGTCTCAGTGGTTGGATCAACAATTCAGGATGTGTAAGAACTCTTTCCTGATTGGCACTATTGTATCAGTGGTTGATTTTGCAGATAATTATACATTGCAACCACAGAATGAGGTACAGTCTTAGTACTACAATTCAGTCGAGATTGCTATTTTTGTTCACATTACATATAGACATGCTTCTGATAGTATAGAAGAGGACAGGAAGATAATCAGGGAGTATCATTTTTATATGAGTGATGATAGATCACACTCCTCCGAGTATGTGCAACATTCTTTCAAGATTTTTTTTGAGTTCTTGCATGAGAAAGATATTGCAATTGACCGACATATAATATGGTCAGATAACTATATGGGTCAATTCAAGAATGCCTGTATGTTTTATTGGTTGAGTAGAATGCAAGTGGAGAGGTATATACCTCATATTTGGTGTTTTTTTGAGGTGGGGCATGGGAAGGGAGAGCATGATGGAGTAGGTGCATGTTTGAAGAGAGTTCTAGTTAAGGAGCAATTGAGGATTTCAGGTGCAAATTTCTTTGATGCACGTTCTATTGTTGATTGGTGTAGTTCAACATTATCACATAGAGGTACTCTTGATTCAGCAGTGAGCAGATTCTTTTGGTTGGTTGAGGAGGGAACAATGGGAGATAGATTGGATTGTCAAAAACTTAAAGATTCTTCAAAGACACATTCATTTCTCAACTCAGATGCAAGTACATGGACCATTTGGACACGAGCATTGGCTTTTTTTTGTCAGAGTTGTGTTCGGTGTGATTGGGATGAGTGTGAGTCAAGTGAGTGGGTTGATACATGGGTTCCCCACTATCTAACTCCTTTATCTCAAAAAATATCCTTGTCAAATGATGACATGGAAAGTTCACTTGAGTATGATCGTCTATCAGATCTTGTACAACCAGGACATGTTTTTGTAGTTGTTGCACTACAAGGGAATGAAGAGAGATCAGAATATTGGTTGGCATGATGTGTTCAGGGAAAACAAAAGCTAACACAACCAGTGACAGATGATGATGGGTTCACATATTCTACAGGTTCAGTTGTTGTTGTGGGAACTTGGTTGTGAACATACATGATTAGAAAGAATGGCATACTTGCATTTGAAGACTATGAGAGACATAAAACCATTATAATGTATTCACACCTTATTATAGATACAAATGTCAAGTTGTTGAAGCATCAAGCAAAACCAAAGACCAAAGAGCTATGGATAGTGACTACTGCTGATCATGAAGCAATACTGGATCCTCTTAAACAAAGAGATGACCCTTCAAGCACACTTGAGTAGTAGGTCTTTAATGGTGCCTTATTTTTTTATCATGCATTTCATTTCAAACAATGATCATTAAACCTTAATGTTCAAGTTTGTTACGTGTATATTAAGGATGTGTTCAAAATGCAGGTCTATTGATGAACGTTTTTTTTTGGCAACATAGTTTTTGCATGCACAGAGTGAGAACACTTGATATAATTGGAAGGGACGTATTTTTGCAACACGACTTATTATCATGCATTTGATGAGCTTTACAATTTTTGTTATTAGACAAAACTATTTGATAATTTTTTATGATATAATTATCACATAACCTTTATGCTCATGAAGGTCTTTTTTGATGAAGCTAACCTTGTCTATTTTGATTCATTAATGGTTTATAAAATAAAGTCAGTTAGATTTTGACAATTGAATAACATTGTTTCATTTTTAGACACTGACCTCAGATGCACTTGATATTCTCTCCACAATGGAGCATGGTGTTGTCTAGTAGTAGCATCTTTGATGCTTTTGACAATACTATGAGTCAGATTAGTAAATTTCTAATTTGATGCTTCCCACAGGGCTTTGCAACTTCAAATTGTGACTGTGCCCCTATTACAAATGAATTGTACTTTAATCGACATAGATGGTCTATGATGGCTTTTTTGTAGGACTATATGTTTTATTACATATATTGTACTTTAATCAACATATAACAATATCCAAGTGGTGGTTGGCATGATCTTGAATATGGTAAGTTGTATGCATCTTGAAGTTGAATATGATATGTTGTATACATCTTGAAGTTGAAATTTGATTAGACTTTGTCAGCATTTGATGAATCATAAATGTCATTTCATTATTAATCTTGTGAGTGTGAGGTGTAGGAATAAATATCAATTACTTTGAAAGTCATGCATGGTTGTCTTGATATGATAACCACCACATGGTTGTGCCTTATGAAGAAAAGCTGAATAGATAATAACTAATTGAGAACATCAATTTAAATCCATAATATAGAGGATACTAATAACAAATCTTTGTATATTTATTTTTTCTAATAATGAAATAGGTACAACTGTATTGAGATAAAATGAAGCTTTTCTCTCATATGAAGATGTCACATTGGCAAATTGGTCTTTATTATAATACACAAGACATAAGTAAAATCAAAATGCTCTCATCAAATCCTTCCAGATTCTATGTTAACTTGTGGGTGAACTCACACAGCTGGTTCCCACTTTTTAGTGATCCTGATTTTTGCTGAAATCATACATTTTTAAAAAAATATAATGATTTAAGCTTTAAGAGGTCCCATTTTAAGTAATTAATTTAAGAGAGTTGAATCAAAGGCTCTTAGATCAAAATTTCTTGGATATAACCTCTCTACTTCTAAATCAATGGAGTCTCATTTGCATTTATCAAATGCTGATAAAAAACCAATTTTACATTAGCTTTTGGGGGGTCAAATTAATTCATTTAAAAGTTTTTTTAAAAAAGTATTTAGTCCTTATTATAAGATTTCCTAATAGTATAACTTTTAATATATTTAATTTCATTAATATATTTTTATTTTATTTCTTATGAATGTAGGTTTTTCACCAAACATGAACTTGTTTGTTCAATGCATTAGGAAAAATAGTAAACTAATTCAAAAAAAATCTGAAAAATATCTATGCACTAGGTATTGATATTTTCTTTCTAACAAAAAAAAGAAAATTGAATTTTGATATATATAGAACAAGTTATGTGTTCAAACGTACACCTATATCTAAATTATAATTAGTTGAACTTCAAAACTTAATAAAATGAAAAATATTCAACATATCACTATCAAACCAACTGCATGCCCTAAGTATTGATGTTACAAATCAAATTTCAAAAGAATTAATTTTTTATCATTTATAGAAAAAAAATTATGCATTTTGGGATACACATCACTCTTAAAAAATGTTGTTTGCTGTAAAAAACTACTTTTTGAGGGAGATGGAAAAATCAATAAAATTTTATTCAAATAAATTTGAAAAAAATTTATTTAGAATCTACAAACAAGATGTTAAAAATCACTAGTTTATATCATCTTCAAATTCTTAACGGTTTAAAAGTTATAGGTGTCGGAAAGTGAAGGTTTTTTTCAAAATATTCATATAAGTGTCAAAGTTGGTCAAAAAGTGGGAACCAGTATTGTGAATTCACCCTTGTGACTCATTAGTGTATGCTGGCAAAGGGAAGAGTGTGTGGCTTCAGGGTACAGTTTTGGACTTGAACCATATTGCATAAATCTCAAGGCTTCAACTTGATTATCATTAAAGGTTCCTAATTTTTTACAAAATATCCCTTCATATCCCTTCAAGGATGTCATGTGACAACATTCCATTGAGTGAGACTGATGATTTTTTTGCCAATCGAAAAATTGTTGCCCTAGTAAAACTGTAGGGCAACTTGAAATATCGAGATAGGCTTTTGTAGGGACCTCTCTCATGGCCCCGTAGGTTCAAATGGATCATTCACAGGTGCCACGGATTCCGAGTCAGGACCCGTAAAAGTTTGACAATTTTGAGCACTTAGGGCGCTCAAGGGACGACGCCGGTAGGGTATGACCCCGAGCGTTCAATCAAGTGGGGGGGAAAAATAGGAGCATGCGTAGGGTAATAATGCCTAACTAGACATGTTAGAGCTAATGGTTCATCATTGCAACGAGCAGAATGAGAAATCGACCATGCGACAACATTCCATTAAGTGAGACTGACGATTTTTTCACCAACCGAAAAATTGCTGCCCTAATTAAACCATAGGGCAAATTGAAATACCGAGATAGGCTTTTGTAGGGACCTTTCTTGTGGCCCCGTAGGTTCAAACAGATTGTTCATAGGTGCCATGGATTCAGAGTTAGGTCCCATCAAAGTTTGACAATTTTGAGCACTTAGGGCGCTCAAGGGATGACACCGGTAGGGTATGACCCCAAGCATTTGATCAAGTGGGGGGGTAAAACAAGAGCATGCGTAGGGTAATAATGCCTAACTAGACATGTTGGAGCTGACAGTTCATCATCATGATGAGAAAAATGAGAAATCGACCACGCGAACATTCCATTGAGTGAGACTGACGATTTTTTCGCCAACCAAAAAATTGCTGCCCTAATAAAATCGTAGAGTAACTTGAGAAACCGAGATAGGCTTTGGTAGGGAACTCTCTCGTGGCCCCGTAGGTTCAAATGGATCATTCATAGGTGCCATGGATTCTGAGTTAGGGCCTGTCAAAGTTTGATAATTTTGAGCACTTAAGGCGCTCGGGGGACGACGCTGGTAGGGTATGACCCCAAGCGTTCGATCGAGTGGGGGGGAAAATAGGAGCATGCGTAGGGTAATAATGCCTAACTAGACATTTCAAAGTTGATGATTCATCATCGCGACAAGAAGAACGAGAAATCGACCATGCGACAACATTCCATTGAGTGAGACTGATGATTTTTTCGCCAACCGAAAAATTGTTGCCGGAATAAAACTATAGAGAAATGTGAAATACCGAGATAGGATTTTGTAGGGACCCCTCTCATGGCCCCATAGGTTCAAATGGATCATTCACAGGTGCCATGGATTTTGAGTTAGGGTCCATACGTGTTTGACAATTTTGAGCACTTTGGGTGCTCAAGGGATGACGCCGGTAGGGTATGACCCTGAGCGTTCAATCGAGTGGGGGGGGAAAAATAGGAGCATACGTAGGGTATTGTTCATTAAATGAATTGTATTTTTTAGGAATTATATTGTTCATTAAATAATTGTATTGTATTGCTGATTAAATGAATTGTATTGTTCATTAAATAAATTGTATTGTATTGTTCATTAAATGAATTATATTGTTCATTATAAAAATAATACTTACGATGAAATGAAATGAATTGTATTGTTCATTAAATAGCCATTATTAACCATTGTTAATTATTGGAATGAAGATTAAAGATTTCCATGATAACACCACGCACAGATGAGCAACAATTTATATGATCGAATATCAACTTCTGTATATATAAAAATGTCAATTGATTACAAATGTATGTCCATACACAAATATGGCATAAACGCCAACTGAAACAAAATGTATGTCTAAATACATGAATGTATGTCCATATACAAAATATACATGCCAACTAGACATGTAAGCATCCCAAAACTATCTATAACATCCTAAGCTACTAATGGATCATCAAAATCGATCCTCTTCGCCGCACTGCTCAGCTCTAAAGGATCCTGCACAAGAAAAGCAAACCACGATTAATATTAGTTATATTATATAATTCACATTTGAAAAGTTAACATAAAAATGAACTATTTAATTGAACTATTCATGTTTACCTCATCTCCACATTTTCACTTTACCTTTGCAGGACTCTTGATGTATGTCTTAGGTAGAGGATGTATATTTTGAATATTTTGATACACAACCTACATATGTTCAGAAACATGACATTGATACAAGTTAGCATATAATTGTCACTGATAATAAAAAATTATATCTACTAATCAAATAATAAAATAAACACACATCTACTCGAGGCATCTCTTCTTCTTCTTCTTCAGGTATACTGGGTGTAATCATCAAGGATGTGAAGCCAAGAGTTCTCTGTATATATACACAACAAGTATATGAAACTATCAATCTACGTCTAGACATGTATAATCACTATAAGTTATTTAAACTATTCATTCAATCATATTTGCATTCAATTACCTTTCCCTTGTCTCCAATTACGCTACCAAATCCTAGATCACACTGCACCGCACTCGTGCTGCTTGTGCCCTATAGGAGTAAAATAAAATATACATGCAAGTTACTACATAATATAATTAATACAAATATAAATGATGAGCATGTATGTACAATAAAATACAAATGACTAGGTGCAATAATATATGTACCATCAAGCTATCCAAGCCAAATGAAATGGTCGACAAGGTGCCCTCTTGAATCTGCCTCAACTCATCCTTGGTCATCAACTATTAAATAGATGATGTAAATAAAAATTAGTACTTAATATTATCTAATTTACAAATATTTAATTAAAATATAACATGAACTGTGAAAATACAAATCTTACCACTACATCATCAATATATGATGACGGTGCCTCCTTGCCTCTAGCATGTGAGGACTCCCCAGGGTATCCTCCAATCTGTGTAATAACATCTGGTGCATCATGCACCTCATAATCTGCACTATCCATAGGAGGATCAACGATCTGTCCAACTGGACCCAAGCATACATGCCCATACATGACACAACTATGGGGCACACATATGTGTGGAGCTGAGGATGATGTGTCACCGACATTGGATACACCGCTACCATCAAGAGTAGGCTGAGCTACTAATGTAGCCTGAGAAACCAAAAGGCTACTCAAAGAGTGAATAGTCGATATGGCCCGTGAAGCTGCCTCACAAATGATATCAGGATGCTGAACTGCAGGTGGGGGATCAACAGGAGGAGGGGGGACATATGGGCCCTAGACTACTCTAACTGCCCTAGGTCTATTTTGGGGCATACCTAAACCTACACCCTAGAAAGGTTGGATGCCAAAGTAGTTCACATGTTTGTGTAAAACAAACTCAGCATACAACTTTTTTATGAAATAGAAGGGGATATCAAGATTGTTGTTGGGTGGTTTGTTGAATACCATCAACCAACGATCCCAGAATTTTTTCACAATCCCATCATTTGTGCACCATTTGATAGAAAGTTTTGTTTTTTTGGGATCTACGAGCTGACCAGTACGGGGATTGATAAACAATGAGGCGATTTTGGCTTTGGATATCTCAAGATCCTTGATATCCTTATACGACAAGCCATTTGCATAATTTTCCTTCATAGAATCTCACCACAAAAGGGTGGCATCATGCTCCTCAGTCATGGTTTCCATACTTTTTACGATCAACATGAGAGGATCAAACAATGGGTTTAGATGAGGGATCCTACGATATACTTCTACAATCCCCCTCAATTCATTCAAATTTTGTGCAATCAAATCTTGAATTGAGGGGGGGTTTGGCAAATGAGGGTTTGGTTGTTGTAGTTGTGGTTGGTTAGTGTTTTCATTGTTATCCCCCATTTTTAACCTAATTGAATGTAAACAATTAAATTTAGTTAACAAATTTAAACAATCAAGTATTTGATTTAAAAAAAACTTAGTTTTCATAAAAAAAAACATATTTTCAATGAAAAATCAAATAAACATTAACAAAAAATACAAAAATTAATGAAAATGATTCAAAATGACAAAATTCTTACCTCTAAATCTATTTTTTAGCAATTTTTTGTCAAAAAATGGGATATCGGATGGAGCGGATATTAGATTTTGACGAATTCGCATGACCCGTGAGTTAAAAATGACTCACGGGACTGTCACTGTTGAAATATAAAAGTCTCAGAAAATCGGATATTCGATTTCAACACTTAAATTATTTTTAAATAACATATATAATATAATAATATATTATATAATATATTAGTATATTATATAATACGTATTGTATTATATTATATATATTATAAGATATAATATAATAAAATATTATATAATATTATATAATATTATATAATATAATAAAATATTATATAATATTATATAATATTATATAATATTATATAATATTATATAATAGAATATTATATTATATTATATTATATTATATTATATTATATTATAATATATAATATTATATTATATTATATAATAGATAATATATATAATATAATATTATATTATATTATATATAATATAATATTGTATTATATAATACTTATTATATAATACGTAACATATAATATATTTTTTAAATTAAAATTACACATAAAAATCGGATATCGGATAAAATCCGATATCCGATTTTATCCGATATCCGATTTGCATAGGTAATTACTAGGCCAAGGTGTACTGACATCCAGGCCAAGCAAAAAGTCAACACAGATTTTCACATTTTTAGGCGAGTGAAGAAGGATATTTTTTTCACATCGCCACTTTTTGGCCCCACTTGATCTTGCACTAACCCTTTATTTTGATAAAATATCTCTTCTCCTCCAAGGATTCTCTTTGCACTTGTTGCAAAATATCTCTTTTTCAACTATCTTATCCTTGCTTGAAGAGTACTCCCTCTTTAGCTTGTATTTATGAACATTGTTGCTTAAAATGATATCTCCTTGGTGTTGAAGGCATGTATCCTTGTTTTTAGCTTCCTTAAGACATCAACATAGGCCTAGGATGTTGACATCATAATGAAGGGGTGCCCATATCATCCTCTTTGTATTATTTGTAACATATCTGTGCATGTCTTAAATGGGGTTACACATTCTTAGAATTAGAGGAAACAAAGGCTTAGAGCAAGATGTTCCTAAGACTAGATATTTTCCTCTTGGAATTTACACATTTTCCCCTTGGCATTTTAATTTTAATTATGTCTTAAATAGGTTGATGCATGCTCCAAATTAGTGAAAATAAACCCTTATACAGAGTTCTATATACTTGAAACAAGATGTGACTTGTACATACACATGATGATGATTGGAACTAGCAAAACATGGCCAAACTATTCATATACTCCTTGCCAACATGGATCACCTAGAAAAACATATCTAGGAACATGTATATGTGTCCTTTATCTTAATTCTTCTCATGGATCATCAAGAAAAACACATCTAGGGTGTATTCATGCTTCTCACTTCTCTTTAGATGAGCTTATGGCTTTGCTAATGTAGTTCAAAGATAGTGTGTGCTTTTGTCTTTAATGTGTTCACTTGTGTCCTTCATATGGCATTTTTCTAGAATGATATTAGTGGTTGAGACATTTTTATTATCGAGATCTCTTTGGATACTTTAGTTGAGGTCTTGTTTTTAGTACTAACCCCATGTGTTATGTGTCCTTGCATATGATTATGTGGGTTAAGATCATTAGATTGGTGGCTTGGCTACTCAAAATTAGTGAAGTCTCATCTCCATGTGATTGTGCTCCAATTCTCTCATCTTTTCACCTCATCTTTCTACTTTATCGATACTATGATCATAAGATCATACTCTGCTAAAGTGGGGGATAAATGCAATGTCATAAATTGTACACCCTTTATTAGTGTGTCCAATTTCACACTTTCCTAACACTTATTTTAGTATTTCCCTTTCCTCTCTACATTATAGGACTTTTATTGTAATTAATTAAGTTTTAATTCAATATTATGGGACTTATTTAACTTTATTACATCATCACACTCTTATTTGGGCCCACAATTCTAGGTGTGCCATTTATTATTTTATCCTGATTTTTCCTTAATCATTCCCTAATTTCAACTCCCAAAGCATATTTCAAATATCTAGGCACCTTGAATAGTTGCATCAAGCTAGGATTGACTTTGTAATCACGACACATTGCATCCCTAAATTTTTTTTAAAAAGTCAGCTAGACAATGGTACATCACCATAGTCCCAACTTTTTCTCTCCAAATTTTGGGATCATTTTTTGGCAATACTATAATGTTTAAATCTTATTTTTTGCAAATTTAAAGAAATCTTGGATTGGCCTAAGTGTGATTGTAATCATGAAATCCCTATATAAGGCATCTTTCTCAACTCATTTTCATCTAAGCGTAACTAAGACTCTAAACATCATAATTCTTCAACCTAAAGCATTCAAGTGTTCAAGCACTCTTCATCAAGCATTTATAGAGATCTTGAAGGCTGCATATTGTTCACTCAACCATTGTGGAGAAAATTACATCTTTCATATGCAAGCATGCGTGTGTGTTTAGGTTTTTTTCATGTCCATGCCATTTCATACAACATATGTGATTACATTCAAGAAGCATAGTATCATATCAACAATTGTAAATCTGAGGTATATCCTTTCATTATTTATTTCAATATTTGCAACATTCCATTCAAGGTTAGTTATTTAACCAAGGTTTAACTTAGGAAAACCCCCATTCCCAACTTATTTCTCCTTTTTTTATGTGTAGGAAACAGGTACAGAGTTGCAATCTTCAGGATAAGAATTATTTACAGTGACAAATAAATCATCGTTTGGTGTGTAAAATGTTTAGAGGACTAGAGAAACCATTACCATGGTCCCAACATTTTAGAAGCTCTTTCAAGAAGAATGTTCGAATCTACTTACATTGCTTAGATTCAAGTGTATAGCTCATTCCAACAATTATAGCTCACTATTTTTACATTTTTTACCTTCATGTCCAACACTTTTACCCTAATTTTGGCATCTTTAATAATTCAGTAAAACTTAAGGGAAAGAAGAGGCACAGTCAGTACCCCTAGGAATTTGATCAAGATATACATCTACTAGGTTTAAATCTATCAAATTCCTATCTTCCCCTAATGTTATTAAAAAATTAGAGGTTTTACTACATCCAATGGTAGTAACCCTAATTTTCACCATTATAGATTCTAATGTTAGTATTTTCTTTTTCTTCAGGCCACTATAAAGGTTCTATAATAGAATTTTGATATGGCTCATCAACCATGTCAGAACCATCATTAGTTTGTATCTCTCCAAACATTTGTGTAGATAAATCAAATGCAACTAATTGGTCCAAAGATAGTCTCATGAAATCCCTTCGGAGGACTTCCCTTTCATCAATAAAATCTTCCCAAAAATCTTCTAAATGAGGCACATGAAGGTATTGTCTTGCACCATAAAAATTATGTTTGACATAACCCTTCCTATCAAAATTGCTCTTAGAGACATGGAGCAGCAACCAAATTTGGCTAACAATTTATCAAAATAATTAGCAATTTCATTACTTTTACAAGTAAAATGGGATAAACTCAGAGGAAAGGTATATCCCTTCTTTTTCTTGGCTACATAGTTAATAATAACAAAATTGTTTTGATGATAAAACTCTACAAATACAAGATGATCAAAAACAAACCTCAACAATTTTAATGGGGGCTTTTCATAATTACCAATTTGCAATTAAAAGAAAGTATTGAGCTGAATATAGTAGCTACTAAACTATGCTAACAAGGAGATAGATTTTGTTGAAAAATTATTTCTCTAGAGTTCCCTCAATTATTCTTATGAGGATCATGAAGAAAGAACCATGGACATGAGAAGCTTCTTTCATACCTTCCTTATTTTTTAGTTGGGGAAAATAATTATATATAGGCATGCCTTCTATGCAGGGAAAATTTTAAGAACCCCCCCCTTGGACAAGGTGTAAAAACCTAGCGAAAGATGTATAATTCTCGAGGAAAATTTTAATTTTACTGGCGAATTTTTGCGGTTTACGGAGGAAAAAAATAATCTCCAATGCTGAATTAGCTGTGATCACTCAAAGTTTGTAAAAAATCCTAGCAAATTTTAATGTTTTTAAAACAAAAAAAATATTTGCATGGGTGAACTGTAATATTTTTAAAATGAGAAAAATATTTGCATTGGAGATTGCAACCTATTTTTAACCATTAAAAAGAAATATTGGCGATTTCAACCTATTTTCAAACCATAAAAATAAAATATTGGTGATTTCAAGCTATTTTCAAATGATAAAAAAAATATACTGGCGATTTCAAGATATTAGGTCATTAAAACACATGGCACACAGTCATTAACTCTCTTCCTGAAAGAATACCCATTATAAAATATCTCGACCTAGTGACAAGCGCTTACGACTCTATCTCCAACTCGCAAGCTGAAAATGCTAAGACTTCATAATCTTGAGATCTAGCGACTGAGGGAAACTGAACTGCCACTCGCCAATTCTCGACCACAAAAGTGTTAAGTCCTTGTCACCACAACGACTTGGAGATAGTGGTAAATTTAACCCTTGATGCGTACTTGCTAACATAAAATTGTTTATCTTTTAACTACTAGCACTTCACTCGCAAGCTCGCGGCTTGATTAGGTCTTCAGACATTTAACTTCGCAAGCTGGCGATAACCATAAAACTTAAGCACAAATTGTCTAGTCTCTAGCTCATGACATAAAAATACTAACATTAAACAAACATGAGAGCTAGCGACAACTATATGAAATGAGTTACTCGCTAATTCTCATTGCTATAATGTATGACATCAGACCAACTCAAGACCTCATGACCAAAGCAATTTCATTAACAATCTCCAGCTTGGTAATATAAAATGCTAACACCCAAAAATATAGATACCTTGCGATGTAAACCCAAACCAACTTGTCACCAACTCATGGCTTGATCACGTCTTAAGAAATTTTACCTCGTGAGCTGGCGATAACCATAAAAATTAACCACAAACTATCTGGTCACTAGCTCGCAACCTAAAAAATACTAACATTAAACAAACATGAGAGCTAGTGACAATTGTGATGGCTAGCTATTATGTACAAGGAAATTTTAAGGATTGGATGCTGACTCATTCCAGAGAGACTAGTTTGAAGGTTTCTCCTAAGTCGAGGTTGATTAGACAAGCGAGGACGATGGATTCAAAGGCATAAAAGGATTGGATAGCTTCTGAGTTAGAGATGGGAGATCATGGATTTCTCTAAGAAATCAGAGCTCAGGTTGCTTGTTGTCAGGGATTGTGAAGCAAAATTTGTCCAATCAAGGAGGAATAAAATCAGAACAAAATCAAAACAATAGATGAGCCTTAGCAGGATGCAGTGGATTTGATAGGCATGACTTCTAGAGTCTATAGTCATGTTGAAAAATACCAAAATAATGTTTTTTCACGTGAATGAGCATCACCAAATGAAGTGTTAAAAGGTTATAAATACAATGGAGTGGTGATTTAATTGGTAGAAGAGAAAAGAAACCTTTCTCATTTTTTTAGAGTGGTTTTTCCCTCACAAAGGAAGATGATGTTTGAGCAGGATCGTGCATGGAGTTGTTGTGTTCTCTGTGATACTGGATGTTTTTTTTTTCTTTCTCCTATGTGAGTTTATTTATTATCAGAGGGCTTGTGAAAGTGAGAAGGATTGCCAGAGGGGGTGTGAAAGCCTTTTCTTATCAAGAAAGGCCAAGCATGGCACATCCTTTGCTTCTACTCTGTTAGAGGATGGCAGGGGGTTTGAAGAAGGATCCCATAGAGGAATGAAAGAAGGATTTGTTAGGGTGGGGAGTGGTAGCCAGTCATCTTTGTGACAACATGGAAGCTGCAACCCCTCCCCAACATATTGCATTTACCCTAAAGCTCCTCTTTCCACTTTCCCTGATAGTGGCCATGAAGGCTTGAGCTCCCCTTTCCATTTTCTCTATTCCTGGGCATGAAGGCTTCCTCCTCTATTTGGAAATGATTTGTTGGATAGAAATTACATCTCACATTCCATCCAAAGGCATCAGGGTGATAATGACATGACTCAAGCAGTTTTGCAAGTTGTATAGTCATTGGGGTTCCTTTTTTGGTTCTAGTAGTGATTCTAGACTCTAGGTGAAGGGAGAAAGTTGTATAGTCATTTACAGAGAAAATGCAAAGAATTTAGTGTCAAGCTTTGTGCAAGTTCTTGAAGGAGTTATATATAAATTTATTTTGTGACGATCGACGAAAGTAGTAATTTTATTCAATAGAAATTAAATTCTGATCTATTTCTCTCTGGTGTATAATTCTATCTCTTTCAAATGATCATAATCATGAGTTTTAACTTTTTTCATTTGTTACATTGTTATGGTGTATGTAATTTTTCATTTAATGCTTCCTATTATTCCCAAGAATGCAAAATTTCTGTTAGTCTGGAATCATATTAAGGATTCACCACATTGTATTTGGTGAGAAGATTATAGGTATGAGTAAATGCCAACTTTATGGAGGAGGCAAAATATGTACATGATAGTGATATAACACCTCCATATATATTTCATAAACATCCATAGCATATAAAATCATAAGAGTATTAAGAATGAAAGTATCAAACACCACAATATATAGGAATACAACATAATCTTTTGAGGATCCAATTCCATGATAGATGTTATAGACAAATCACAATTTCATAATCAAAGGCAAACAAGAAAACATATTCACCCACAATGAATCAACTATTATAATTGGAAGGTCACTTCACCAAGTCAACATCAAGACAACCGACCATTGCCTTATTATAGGGCATAGAGTCACTTACAATTCAAAGACAACCTGATAATAAACTTTAATAAGATTCATTTGCAGATAAATAGGAATGAATATGTCATTACATACACAACCCAGATTCATACGTAAACTGAAAAACACTTGACCATTCAATTCATAGTGAAAACATAAATTAAACACAAAGACAATTATGTGAAGATCTCAAACTGCAAATGATATTGATATTATATTCATAATGATATCAGAAAGTAAATTCAAAATGCGATTCAGCTATGCACTTATCAAATTCTTTAATAGTTGAACTATTATAGCTATACTAGAGTTTTCAACATCAATAAAAGTGTCCAATTGGCCATCCCTCTCTACCGATCAAAAAGAAAAAGTGGCCATCCTTCTCAAATTAATCTTGGAATCTTTTATAAGATGAGGATTCAAGAAGCTTAGAATACTGTGAGGAATCTTGGGTAGCAACCTGACATTTCTTCTTTCGCTTTAGTATGGATTGCCACCTGTCTACCTCTTTGTCTATTGGCCAACTAAATACCTTTACCTCTTCCAAATTTACAACTAAATCTATCCATCTAGTATCTGTAACTTCCCTAGCCTCAACAATAAACTTTGCATGGTCAACCTCAACCTTGAACAGTGAATCAAGCATATCGTTAAGGAAATCAGCATGAACCTGTTCATCTATATGCTTGATTATTTCATCTTTCTCTAGAATCAAATCAAATTCGCTAGTCCAATCAGAAACAAAATTATTACAACCATAAATTGAAGGTGCCAATTTTCTATAACCTTCCCCAAATGTCTGCAATTTTTCATATAAAATCACATCCTTCCCTGTGAAAAATGTATAAGTTGCATTGACTACCTCCACCATGTCTTTAGTGTCACTGATCTTGGGAGGGAACTTGTCACCATCCATCATTACAGTATGTAGATTATCCATTAATCTACTTCTTCCTGACCAAACATTGAACAAAGGTCCAAGAAAAGCAACAACATCAGAGGATGTTTTACTTGCCTCTTTCAAAGAAATGTGCAAATCATGCACTACCATCGATTTTCCTTTCAATACATTAATCTCGTGTTTCAGAATTCCTGAAACAACAAAGATAGCCTTGAAATTTTGTTCCTTTTCATGCTTTTCAATTTTCTCTATGTATTCCTCCATTTTTGTTGCCACATCAGCTGGTATTTCTTGTACTTGTTCTGTAATTTATATTGGAGGGGGCTCATTTGCAATTTTTTCTTTCAGCTCCACTAACTCTTCCTCTTGAGTGCCCTTCTTCATCAGTGTCTCTTCATATTTTTTAGATAATTCAATCAATTGGCTATATGTTTCTATGTATCTTCTTGATAAATCCTCTATTTTTGATAAATTCATGAAAGAAACTTGAGTAAAAAATGAGGCAATCTCCATGTCAGTTGTGTTCTACAAATTCTAGATCATTCTGTCAACTTTCTTTTCTACTTGGATATTTAGAAGGTGGGGCTTTTGAGTAGAAGGGGTTAAAGGCCAAGAAGAAAGTGTCTTTGACTTAGGATTAAATACTGATCCTCTTATTACATCTCCATTTTCAAATTTAGTTTTAAACATTGGGTCCTCTTGCTTCCTAATCTGGTCAATAATAAAAATAGACTGGATATCCCACTCAGGCATCATAATCATACCAGTACTCTTAATCAATTGTCTTTCTTGTTCCATAGGTATTTGCTCCCTATCAGGATCATATTCCTACGGCGCCTTGATGATCTCCTCTTTCTTTTCAACATTTCCTTCCTCTATGATTAGATTTTGTCTTAATTGATTTTGTTTCAACCTTGTCAAAAAAATTTTAAATTCATTTAACTTAATAAAGTCATCATCTTTCATGAACTCATTTGACAACATCACACGCTCATCAAAGCCTTGAGCAAGGGCTTCGTTTGTTTCTCCCTATTCTTCATTCTACCCTGCTTCTTTGAGATGTGTCCTTATTTGATGAAAGAAGTGTCCTTGCTCTGTAACAATTTCTCTAGCAAGGTCACTCCTCACATTGTAACGACCTCTTTGATTTTTTGTTTCTTTGTAGTTGGCACTTGGGTAGATTGAACTTCATCCCCACTCTCTACATCATCAACAGGCACACTAAGTGGCCTATTGCCATGTGAAGAATGTCCATCTTGGGGGTCTTGCTCTTGAGAAGCCACTTTTGGAATTTGAGGCATTTGTTCCATTAGAGTTTCATATAAACTCAGCACTATGTTAATCCTCTTAAGGTACGGGTTATTAGGGCAAAAACCAAAGAAACTAGGGTCAACAACCTTGAATTTTGCTTCAACTCTCATCAAATTTTTCCATTTTCTTCTCATTTCATCTACTTCCTTTTTTCTCAGCAAATTTCTAATCACATCTTCATCATCCAATGGTTCATGGTCCTTTATTGTGGCCCAAGGTGTCATTTTTAGCAATGCACGTGTAATAAATTGTTCAGGATCACATAATCTAGACACAACATTAACCAACCTATACTGTTTAAGGAAATTGTTTACTTCATCAAAGGAACTCCTACCAATGGTAAAATCAAACATAACCCAAAACCTAGGAAGAAGAGAACCCTTAATGTGTTTGTCAAGGTATTATTTTTCAACTAGGGTCAATTGCCAAATAAACTCCATAAAAGCAATCCTAATTGGAACAAATTTTGGTAAAATATGGGGGGGCTGAGGACACCCATAGACTCTGATCATAGTAAATTTATCAAAAAAGAAAAATTCCCCCCAGTTATGTGAAATAGACCAGTTTGGAAAATAGGTCTCAAAACTCTCCTAACATTAATTGACAATCGTTCCCTATTTCTTCCTAGCATTTCCATAAATGGCAAAACTATCCAATTTTCAAAGAAAAGGAAAGAAGAATGGGGAGAACTATTGTCCCAAAATTGGGTCGATCTTTGTATTGGCATTAAGACACTCTAATTATTCTTTGGAAATCTCCATCTAGTTATCCATGAACTCAACATTATAGAACAAGATTAAATGCATCAACAATGAATAATGCTTGAATGTAGGGTTGAGCGCACCACTCTGAATTTCAACTAGAGCATTATGAATGTTTTCAACTATATAGCCCACATAAACTTAATCTTTGCTAACATCTAGGTGTTGAATGTGCATAGCCATCATTAGTAATTTAGCTGACACTGTTGAGTCTCCATCAAAATCCAATACTCAGCATAATCCATAGATTGTACAATGCATATAATGGTGGAAAGGTGTGATGTCAAATGGTGGTTCAATAATATCTGGAAGTATAACCAGTTTCCTATTCACAATAGGAATGTATTTGGGCATTGCATGCTTCTTGATAACACCTTTGTATTTTTCATAATCCTCTGCAATCCACTCCAAATCTATTTCTGTACATGAAGCACTAGTAATCTGAAAAGCTTCAACAAAGCTAGCTCTATTAATTGAAACTAGGGCAGACTGGTTCTTTCTTCTGATTACCTAGATACTGGGCAATAGCGTTTGGCCAACTCTTTGATAAAATCTACATCAACATACACATGTGGTACAATTAACTTTTCCATATTTAAATCCCAAGGGTTTGACATCAGGACACCCTTAACCCTATTATTCCAGAAATAATGAAATAGAGCAGAACCAGTCATATGAAGCATGGTCGGGTTTGTGCATTGGCTCCATAAATATTTCCATGCCAAATCATTTGTATTCAAAGCAATGGAAGTCCCTAGAAGAAAATCTACAAATTATCCTTTGTATTTCTTAACCATCTTTTCCTCAGTAGCCTTGGGCTTGGAACCTCCAATTCCACTCATCGCCTTGCTCATTTTAGCTGCAAGAGAAAAACTTAACTAATTTTCTAAAATTTTCCCACACTCAACACTCTGAATTCTCTAATGTTTTTGCAAAGCTCAATTCACTGGATTACCTCAAAGATAGAATGCATTAATGCAATTATACAAAATCTCGTCTCGATCATACAATTTATGGTATTTGGGCATCGTCACTTCTCTCAAGTCTCATTAATTGCCACACTTTCATGAAATAGCTACCATGGCATTAATTCAAAGCTAATGTACTTGAGCTAAATTTAAATTCATGCCCTTCTAATTGATTGGTGATTTCCATCCAAAACTTTTATAGAACCCGATAAACAAGTCCACATTTCAATCCCCATCTTTAATCGCACACTTGCAACCAGTTATAATAATTTGGAAAGTAATCAGTGAGTTAGCGATAATGATACCAAATCCTCTTAATTGCAAGCTAGCAACCCCTTTTATGAATCCTCAAAGAATCTCATGAGTGAGCGACAACCGTTGATCTTCATCAACCCCTTCAATCGCAACCTCGCAACAACATTTATAATATTCTTTCTTTACCTATGAGCTGGTGACCATTGCAAATTTAACAAAACAACTTATTTCATCGCAAGCTCGCAACTCAAAGCTTAACTTGACTTAAACACTTGTGATCCCGGGACAAAAAGACACTTAGCCACCATCGCATGCTTACAATACTTTTTGACTTAAGAGTTACAAACCCACAAGCATGCGATGACCACAAAATCAAACCAAAACTTACATGTTGCCAAATCGCAACATAAAATGCTAAACAACTTCAAAACCTGTGAGCAAGCGATGAAACCAACTAAGTTGCGATACCAACCACATAACATGATCGCAAATTAAAATGACTTAACCGCAAACACCTCACAACCTTGCGATAACATAAAATCACACCCAGTCGCAACCCTACAACATAAAATGGTCAAGTGCAAAACATCTTGCGAGGTAGCGACAACTAAAATCTCCAAATACTCGCAAGCTCGTGACTTAAACTGACTTGTTGATAAAGGACCTATGAGCTAGTGATAACCATAAAATCTCAAAACTTTTTATCTCTTGACCACAGTGACCCAATGAGTACCAACAAAAATCGATGTTTTATGTTAATTACCATCATAAACAGGCACGAGCAGTGGCACACAGAACATTAATGACTTACTCACTAACTCTCACAATTATAATGCATGACATCAACCCAATTCAAGACCTCGTGACCAAAGCAATTTCATTAACAATCTCCAACTTGCTAACATAAAATGCTAACACTCAAAAACTAGAGACCTCATGATTTAAACCCAAACCAACACTCACTAACTCGCCACTTAAATTGTTAAACATGAAATTTATCTGTGAGTTAGAGATGAAACATTAAACATGTCTCATTGTTTGACCAACCATTTGACCACACTTGACATTGACATGGACAAATAAAGAGAGGACAACTCAGATTTTTAACGCACGACAACTTCGGTTTACTAGCCAACTAAGACAAAAAAACAACACAAAACCCTAATCGCCATCAACATCATGTTAAGCATTTAATTAGAACAGTAGAAAGGTTCTAATTGTTATACAATATGAAATAATTTATGAATCTTGTGACACAAATTGTTGCATTTCATGTTCAACATAATATGGAACCAATTTACTAATAATTCAGAAAAAAAATTCTAATTGTTTACTAATAATTCAAATTCACAATTAGAAATATGAAATAAGTATCTATTCTGATTGACAAATTGAAGTAATACAATATCAAAAATCATCAATGACAACTATAGTATTGCAAATTGAAATTGTAATATGACTCAAGAATTGTAGTATAATTATAAATACCGATAAACTGACTGCTAATTCACTTCAGTGACTCAGTCTGAGGCTTCTATATCCCAAATGGACTCAAGATCCGGAAGCTAACTAGTACTGACTAGTACTAATAGGTTCATCTTCATTATGAGTCAGGTATTCAAAAATTTATTCATCTTCATGCTAACTCTAAGTTTGTGATCCATCATTTGTCTCAGCACTAGCACTAGCAATAGCACCACCAGCTTTTAAAGTGTTGCATAACCCTCATTTTTCACACATGAAATTCCATATTGCTAGTGCCCTATCATATGGAATATCTCTAACATTATACTGAGTTACAGACAACCTCGAGCAAGTTTCCAAATTTTTATCTAATTTGTTTCTAATCTTTGATTTCAAAAGCCCTAATGCACTGAAAACTCTCTCATCTTCCACCGACCCCAATATCTTTTTTTGACATAAATCAGCAAGTTTCAAATATTTTGGTATTGCAATACGCAATGCTTCACTTTGATCTATCCTTTTCCAAAGCCTTGTGGTTGATCCAGGTTCAAATGGAATCTCCAAGTTAACCAACTGCTATTTCATAAACAATGCAAAGTGTTTACATTGTTTTTTAAGATGATCTAAATTCAAAATTCCTTCTATTGGTTGTTCATTGCAATATGAATCTTTTGAAAATGTCAATATCAATTCCTCTAGTTTTTTATGAAACACCTTTGTGTCATTTGGATTATCTCCAGTTGAATGCCAAAATTGAGGATACACACAACCCATGGCTTCAATTATTTCTTCTTGAGGTAATCTTTCACAAATCTTAGTTGAAAGTTCATATGCAATAGACTTCAAATTATCACTAACAAATTTAACAACCTGTCAAAATTTTCCTTTTTAACTGGTAGTGCTCTACCTCGCTTTCCTGTCTTAAATTGGTACATTGGTATCTAAAATCCTTTTACAAAGACACATAACTCATTTTTTGTATTGAAATGTAAAAAAACTTCAACATGATTCAAATCTGTAATTATCTACCACCTGAAAAAATTTGGGCTTTGCCCTGCTAGATCTAAATATAGACCATCCAAGCTCAAGCATGTCATTTTCCGTAGAGTGCTATACTCATTGATATACATAGTTCTATCTTGGGCTTTCTTAACAAGTTTTTTCATTGAATCTAGCATGGGGAGAAGACTAGCTAAAGTTAATAGAGTCTCTATATCACTTAACTTATGTAAGAGATCAGGAGCTTTGTCTACTGTGAGGCGTGGCTCATACATTAGTTTGATCAAGGATTGATATTCTATTAGAACTCATTCTGCTAGTCCATGCAAGGAGATCCATCTAGTCTCAACATCCTTGAGAAGCTTGTTTCCTACTATTACTACCTCAGCAAAAATCTGAAATTCTGCAAAACATTTAGGACTTCGGCAAAAGTATGAATGGAGCTCGTGGATTAGATTTTCAACTTTTGACACTATAGGGAAATTGCTTACAATTCTATATGCTAAATTCATTCGATGGGCCATGCAGTGAATGCCAACCATGTATGGTGCAATACTAGTTTGTAATCTTGCACAAAGACCAATCCTTTGACCTTGCATTACTGCAACTCCATCAGCTCCAACACACACCAACTTCTTGGAAATTATGAAGTCATCCATACCAGAAATTTCATTCAAAGCTTTCTTAATTTCCAAATATAAATTTTTTTCTATTGAATTACCCCTCATTTTACGAACACAGAGTCGATGAGCTCAACGGATGTGTTCTTTTATGGTATACACATGCATACAAACCCAAACAATGTTATCTACCACATTAACTTAATCTATGGATAATGAAATGAAATTTGACTCTTTTACACTCTGTTGTAAATTTTGGTTTTCCACCTCAGCGAGATAGTTTGCCATTTCCCATCTAGCATTTATTGACCAATGTGACATAGGATAGTGAGGACATTCAAAAAAGATAATAAATTACTAAATTTTGGGAAATCTTTCATAGGATGCCCTCTCGATAGAATATGAAAAATAACTCTCATCTGAACAGTTCTTTGCTAGGTTTGCATATTTCACTGCATGTTCAAGCCTAGCCCTGATTGTATTTCCAAATCCACTATTACCAATCAGTGTGATTTTATGGTTATTCTCTTCATATTCCATGCCATACTTAACATGAAGACATTCTTCCTTTGATTTCCATCTTACTACTGGTGTTTCCTTTCCGTCTATGATATGTTTTTCATAAACCTTACCAATATGCTTTTCTATGGTGTAAAGCTTTAGCTGCATCTTCTTCTCTCTTTTAGTTTTCCAGCTACAAACCTTACACCTACATTATGTTGGTTGTTCATCATTTTTTGGGACTAGTTCAATTAATGGATACTTTTCTACCCAATCAATCTTAAAACTCCTTGTCATCTCCCACCCTCACCCCAGTTTTACTTTCCTTTTTCTTTTCTTCCTACCAACATCATCTTCAGTTCTAGAATTTGCATCCGAGTTAATTCTCTCATCGTGTGTATCCCTTAGAACATCTTCTGCTGTGTCAGTATTTTCATCATCATTTGATGTATTTGACTCAATGAAAATCCCACCTTGTGGTGGTGGTGAGCTACTATGAATGGCTTCTGCAACTAGAGAAGGTGATGGACCTAAAACTTTGCCAATTCCAAAGATATACTTTATGGTAGTATCTTTAAGTTTAAGTTTTGGGCATTTTGATGGCCTCCCAATCCCTTCAGTTTCACCGCCCTGAGGAGGCTTACCCTTGTCTAACATCCCAATCCCTTCAACACCCTGAGAAGTCTCAGTCTCACACTTGTCTGACATCTAAATCCCTTCACCACCTTGAGGAGTCTCACCCTTGTCTAACATCTAAATCCCTTCACCACCCTGAGGAGTCTCACCCATGTTTGACTATGACATCTTGAGTCTTCACCTCTCACTACAAATTGAAAGTTAAAACTAATACTATCAAGTATGAAGAAATGATTACTCACCTTTATGCCTTCTCAATTCTCTCAATCAGGAATTAGGAATGCTTCAGCCTGTGTTGCAGGATTGTAACTCTAGCCCTCTTCCCTACAATGAACTTTGACATTCCAACTCCAATTGCAGAATGTGAATCAAGAGCTCCCAAATTTACTAATCAGACAAGAACAAATTGTAAGAAAGAGTGTATTTATATCAATCCATGATTGCATTTTTGACAAATTGCACGGCCGTGGAATGAATATTTAATTTAAGTGGGGTGAAATGGGTCCACAAATGCTTATAATTTTTTAATTGATATTGGCAAATTTGGCCGACGCGTGCAATGAACATTTAATTTACCATTGGCAAATTAGGTCCAGGGTAGGTGGTCATTTTACTATTGATAGAAAACAACGGAGGTGATCTAATACCCACATCCCAGTGATTCCAGGTGAATACTATGGGCATGCATGTCAAACGATGTGTGGTCAATGGCGAAGCCAGAATATAGTGTACCGTTAACCCCAAAATTTCAGGCAATTTGACCATGATGTTGCACCAGACTATTCTCTATTTCCACAAAAAAAAATATAGAAAATACAACTAATTTAAAGCTCCACGTTTTCCTCTTTTGTCCCTTCATTTTGCATCTCTTCATTTTATGCCTGTAAATTGATTGCTACCCTTTTATTTGCCATTTCTATGCATTTTACATCCTCTTGAGGTTTTTGTGCCGCTTGTGCTTTCATCCTTTTTCTACATGAATCTAGTAATGCTTAAAGTTAATATATCAGTTGTTGGGATATCTATAATATTAACCCTCATTTTACATTTTGTGATTTTTTTATTAGTTTCCACTTATTTTTTGAGTATTTGATTTACACTATCTCTAATTGAATGGAGTAGATCCATTACATCATTCAACTATTCAAGGGAATGAGATCCAACATTAGTCTATGAGAAACTATCCTCAACTTTCTCACGGAACTCCCTTCTTATGATCTCCTTCTCCAACAATTCATTGCCTTCTTCCTTGAAAATATCAATACCCACCACGAAGAAATCACCTTTCAAGTCCCTCAATGTAGACATGTGTTGGGTCATGGCCGAGGTTATCTATGATTGAATTTCATTTTATACATGAAGTTTCCATTCCAAAAAATTGTTCTTGTTTGGATCATTAATGATTTGTTCAGAGACTAGGATAGTACTATGAGTTTAGTAATTTCTCCTAATTCTATGAGGATAGTTGGTAAAATTTTAGATTCTTTCTTAACATTCCTCAAGTCCAACTGAATATTGTTAATCTTATCTATGAGGGAAAAGTAAGCTCCTAAACCATTCTCTATGAAAAATACACCATTGATGATAACCATATGTACCCAATTGTCTACTACCATAGTAATAGTCCGGTATCTCTTAACTCAATCTAATCTATCAGAGCTTATATATTCCATTATTAATGTACTTGAAGAGAAACTAGTAGTCTGAGCATTGGTACACAAAGTAGTTTGGATAAGAGAAGTCAAGGGACTTGATTGCTGAGTTAGTTATTCTTTTTTCTTTTATGTTTCCTTCACTCTTTTTGACAAATTTCCCATAGAGAATTTGGCATGATTGATATCTCCTTTATTTCTTCAAGGATCCATATCAATCCTTCTTATATTAAATTCTTCCTCTATGATTTCATGTTCTTTTTGGTCCACTCTAGGATTAGCAATCTCCAACATATGGTGTTTTATTTCAGGGTCGATAATTATCCTAGCCATTTGTCTGACCCTTCTAGTGTTGGGGACCACCCCTAATGGTTTGGCTACAATGTTTGTTTCAATTTATATTACATGGATATACTACTTTCTCTTCTTCTCAACAACCTTCTCTAACTAGAAAGAAGATGGGGCTACAACTGTCTTACAACATAACATTGATTGGAGTATCAACTATGGTGGCAGGAGGAGGTAGAGAAAGAACTGTAGTAGGACTTTAGGAATCGAAATCATTTGCCAATGAATCGAGGAGAGTATCCTTTTCTAATTGATAAAAAATAAGTCTCCTCATCAACAACATCAACAACTAGGATTGGTGTTTGTTGCATGGATGCTCTTCTTTTTTGGGGCAAGATGTGAGTACTAGTCTAACAAATGGATTTTAATTTTTTATCTCCTCTAGGGGGTTCATCATTCCTTCTAGGTTGTGAATTATCTCTTTAAGGGTTCAATTTCATAGCAACACCAGTCTTCATTCCCTAGCAGCTTTTGGATGAACTACCTCCCTCTTGTGGTGTCCCCTTTGGTGAAGGAGAATCGACTTGGAATCTTAATTTATTTTCTAACCACTTGTATGTTTTGTCTAAAACAATGGTAGTTGTGATCTTGTAGCACTATAAATTGTACACCCTTTATTAGTGTGTCCAATTTCACACTCTTCTAGGACCTATTTTAGTATTTCCCTTTCCTCTATGTAGTATACTAGGACATTTATTGTAATTAATTAATTTTTAAATCAATATTATGGGTTTTATTTCACTTTATTACATGATCACACTCTTATTTGGTCCCTTAATTATAGGTGTTCCCTTTATCATTTTATTTTCTTCTTTCTTTAATCTTACCCTAATTTCAACTTTGAAATCATATTTAGCATACCAGAGGCAACTTGAATTGTAGCACCAAGATAGGATTTATTTTTTAATCACAATACCTTGCATCCCTAAAAAATTGGAAAAACGTCGGTCGAACAATCACATGGCATCATGTTCCTAACTTTTTCTCCCCAAATTTTGGGATCATAATTTTATAGTATTATAATGTTTAAATTTTTCTTTGTGTGAAGTTATATCAATGTAAGGTCAGCCTAAAGCTGATTTTAAATTTGAAGCCCCTATATAAGGCATTCTTCTCAACTCATTTTCATCTAAGTGTTTCTAAGACTCTAAGCATCATCAGTATTCGACCAAAAGCATTCAAGTGTTCAAGCACTCACCATCAAGCATTTCTAAAGATCTTGAAGGTTGCATATTCTTCATTCAACCATTGTGGAGAAAATTACATCATTCATATGCAAGCATGTGTGTGTGATTAGGGTTTTGTAGTTTCCATGCCATTTCATGCATTATATGTGATTACATTCAACAAGCAAAGCATCATTGTCAACAATTATAAATCTCAAGTATATCCTTTCATTATTTATTTTAGTATTTGCAAAATTTGACTTAAGGTTAATTCCTAAACCAGGGCTTGACTTAGGCAAATCCCTACTCCCAACATATTTCTCCTTCTTTTTGTGTATAGGAAACAAGTACAGAGCTGTGATCTTCATGATAAGCATTATGTATAGTGACAATTCAATCCCCCTTTGGTGTGTGAAAATTTTAGAGGATGAAGGCGACCACAACCATTGTCTTGACATTTTAGGATCACTTTCGAGGAGTAGTTTTTAATCTTCTTACATTTCTCAAATCCAAGAGCGTGGCTCAATATGATGACTATAACTCATTGTTTCTACATTTTTCACTTCATTTCCAACACTTTTACACTAATTTGAACATCTTCAATAATTCAATCCAACTTAAGGGAAAGAAGAGGTGCATTAAATACCCCCTTTAATTTGATCAATATCTAGATCTACTAGGTTTAGATCTATCAAATTCCTATCTTTCTCTAATGTAATGGTCCCTAAGCTAATTTAGCGGTTTTACTACATCCCATGGTGGAAACCCTAATTTTCTCTATTACATTTTGGTGAGCCCAACTCCTTACACCCTTATTTCTAATTTATATTCTCGGATCTGGTTGTTTATGCAATTTTAAATTCAAATTTATATTTAGAAGTTTAATTTTCAACTGAATTTAATATTTAGAGGTTAAATTCACAAAACCCTAATTTTTAATTCAAAGATTGATCTTGTGAGTTGTCTAATTTGGATTAATTATTTTAGATCCGATTTGTGAACTTTATAAATTTGAATCTCGCACTCATAGAGCTTATTTTAATCAAACTACATAAATTCAAAGGTTTAAATCACATACACCCTTATTTATTTTGGTTAATTTTTTTGTGGGTTGTATAATTTTCAATTATGATTGTTATGACATGTTATGTCTTAATTTAGATGCATCTAATCATTATTTATGTGCTTTCATTAGTGAAAATACCATAAAAATTGCATATTTTGCATATGTTACCATTTGAAAAAACAATTGTTGTCATAATGCATTTATTTCATAGATAAGATAACGATATAGCTTCTCTTGTTTCACCTTATCCCTCTCCTTAGGAATATCCTTATCATAAGGATATTTTACAGACAAAAAGAAACATTAACATTTCTTTCAAACCTCTCCCTTCTAAGGATGAACGTTTTAAAAATTATTTTGATACTGCTCCTAAAATGTGCCTCTCCCATGAGAGTATCTTAGAGGGAGAGGGGAATATCATAAACACCTTCCTAAATTCTACCTTACCTACCATACATGGTACCTTTCCTAGAGAAAAATGTTGATGGACATTGAGTTATCCTCTCCCAAATTTGATCTTACCAATGAGGGCATGTTGGTGCAAGAAGAGGTTATGTGCATTTATTTCAAAGATCTCCTTCCTAAGCATGAACCTTTAAAGAATGATGTTCTTCTTCCTACTAAAATTCACCTCCTCCATAAAGACCATTTGGTACAAATGGATGATATTGTCACTACTTTTCCTAGTGATACAATAACCTCTTCTGATTCCAATAAATTTGCCACTAGAGATTCAAAGAATTGAGTTATGTTTGTCCTTCTCCTATAGCTTGTCTTACCCATAAAGACACCTTGGAGAAAGAAGATGAAATTATTAGCAATTTCCTTGATGATCTCCCTCATAAAGATGCATCCTTGGAAAATCAAGAACCTAATCAATTCAATACCGTTCATGCTTCTACTTATGAGAAGACTATGATGGTATGATGAAAGAATAAGTATCCGATAGATTACTTAGAGGGGGGGTGAATCAATAAATAGAAAAAATGATACAAACTTTCCCAATCTAAATATCAATCACACAAAGTAAACTTATCAATAAAATATGAAAGTTAAAAACCCATAAGATAAACAGGTTGACTGTTATAGCAAGTTAATAGTAAACAACATCAAACTCATAAACATCCTAATGCTTTATCATATGTCAAGAGACTTTGATTATCAATGCTTCTGGTTATCATGACTTATCAAAATATTTAAGTAGTGATTCAAATAAAACATAAGATCATAACCACAAAAGCATTCACCACATGAATCAAATATTTTCTACGTGGAAACCCAAATGGGAAAAACCACGGTAAGGTGAGACTCACAAGATAACTATCTGAACTTTTCTAAAGTTCACCCTGTTAGGAGCCAAGCCTATTAAAGCTTTATAAAAGTCCTATTAAGAACTGATCCTATCAAGAATCACCTAGATAAGGGATTGACTACAAATGCCTTGTTAGAAGCAATACCCTGTTATGAGTAACCTTGGTAGAGGATTTCAAAATCCAAGCTATTGGATCACCTTGTTAAAGGATTTGAAAAGTAACCAAGCTTGTTAGAACTTACCCGGTTAAGGAATTTTAGTTCTGCTATAATTGTTAGAAAACAACAAGGGTTTACTTGATTTGTCTAAATAGTACTACACTTACTTGATCAGATCCTTTTTAATCTTCTATCTACCTTTACTTAAAGTACAAACACATCATCTGGTTTGACAACCAAACACTCAACTAATCTCTGCCAACCCCCTCAATAAGACAACTTCATTGACCTTATAAACAAATCAATCAGGACGACAACATAAGTCAAAAAACTTATAGAGATTCCAAACAAGTCGGTTCGAGTATGACTGTTTGATTACATACCAATCTCTGCACATTAATCAAAAAAGCCTTGACTTCTCTTTGATCATCTCTTTGATCTCTGTAACTCATCACGTGCTTTGCATTAGATGCAATACACTTTTCTCATTCCCTAGATTTTTTTTACAATAATGCACCAAAAACATCTTGAAATTGATTTCATGCAGTGATCAGATGTGTCACCATCATTAACACTCATTGTCAGATCATAAAACAACATAACCAATTCAACAACTATAATCGGTTAGGGTTTAACAAAAACAACTGGTAGGGTTTACTGGTTACATCAAATAGATAGGGTTTAACCTTTTACTGGTAACTGGTTCAACTCACAAACTTACATACCAGTTTACAATTCCTTCATTAAGTTCATCCTACCGGTTACAAGACAATATCAACAATAACAACAATATCATTACCGATTAATGGATATCAATGACAAAATACCATATCATTAATGCAATCTTCATGCAGATGCCAACAATCTCCCCCTTTGGCATTGATGGCAATACAAATATCAACACCATTGATAGTTGTTGTGATTGTGAATAGGAATCTTGGTTTACATTACCAAGTATTCACCATGCACTCCATGTCTTCAACTTGTGACTGGTTCTCCTCCTCATAATCACATAATTCTTCTCACCCTTTGAAAGCAATACCAAATTGAAAGTAAAACATGTAGTGTCAAATTTTATTGTATAAAAACAATAATCTGCAACTTAATGCTCCCCTTGTGGAATAGTTTCCACTACTACACTAGTCTATTTGTATAATTCTACAAGTGGTTCAGGGACTGATGTAATCTACATCATGCTCAACTAACCTCATGAAGGGGTATAACCCCTAGTTCACTTCTAAGATTCTCAAATGTAGTCTTAGGTAGAGGTTTAGTAAAAATATTTGCAAGCTGCTCCTTGGTAGAAATGTGCTCTAAGATAACATCTTTTCTCTGCACTTTTTCCCTCAAGAAATTATACTTCAATTCAATGTTCTTGGTTCATGTGTGCAAAATAGGATTCCTGGAAATATTTATGGCACTTTTATTATCACATAAAATCTTTATAGGTTCTAAAATCTTCATCTTAAAAACCTTCCAGAATGTGCATCATCCAAATAGCTTGTGTGCAATTCATGTAAGCTACAATATACTCAGCTTTAGCAGTGGATTGTAAAGTACAACTATGTTTCTTACTACTCCATGAAACAAGTCTTCCTCCAAGAAAGAATGCACCATCGGTTGTGCTTTTCCGGTCATTAAAATTTCCAGTTGAATTAGCATCTGTGTATACCTTCAAATTAAAGTTTCCTCCATATGGATACCATAATCCATAGTCAATAACACCTTTCAGGTATCTAAAAATTCTCTTGGTTCCTATTAGATGTGTTTCCTTAGGATTCTTCTAGAATGTGGAAACTATGCCAATCAGATGATCTATATCTGGTCTACTATGAACAACATAGTGCAATTTGCCAATCATTGACCTGTACTCCTTCTCATCAATAGACTTAGATTCATCTTCCTTAGACAACTTACAACCTGTAATCATTGGTGTCCGAACTGGTTTATAGTCACTCATGCCAAATGTCTTCCAGACCTCTTTTACATACTTAGACTGTGTAATGAAAATACAATTCTTCATTTGTTGTATCAACAAGCCTATGACATTTTTTATTTCCCCTATTAAAGACATTTCAAACTAATTTTTCATTTCATCTGCAAAACTGTTGCTCATGACATCATTACCTACAAATATGATATCATCAACAAATACTTCACTAACTAGTATTTCATCTCCTTCAGACTTGAGATACATATTACTATCATCACTGGTTCTCAAAAAGCCTATCTTCATCAGATGTGTATGAAGCCTTTCATACCATGCTCTGGGTGCCTTCTTTAATCCATATAAATCCTTATGCAATCTGCATACCATGTCTTTCTCATCAGTCAAAGAATAACCATCTGGCTTCTCTATGTATACTTCTTCCAATACCCCATTAAAAATTGCAGAATTAACATCCATCTGCTATACCTTGAATTTACTATGGGCTTCAAATGCAAGTAAACTTTTGTCACCTTCCAGTCTTGCTACCGGTGCAAATTTTTTTCCATAATCTTCTCCTTCTTCTTATGCATAACCCTTGAAAACCACCCTAGCTTTGTTGTGAACTACAACACTATCTTCATTCAACTTGTTCCTAAATACCCATTTAATACCTATTACATTTTTATTTATCAGTTGGGGTACTAGGGTCTAAGTGTTGTTCTTCTCAATTTGATCCAGATCCTCCTCCATAGCTTTAACCCAATGATCATCCGCAAATGCTTCCTTTGTAGTTCATTGCTCAATAGTGGAAATCATGCAAGTGTTTTCTCTTAGTCTTCTTCTGGTTAGTACTCCAACATCCTTATCCCCAATAATTTGTTTAGGATTGTGATTCAATCTCACATATCTTGGAATAATATGATAATTATCTTCAGGTTCAGCCTCATCATTATCATCATCTTTAGAATTTATCTATTCTAGTTGAACAAGTGTGCCAAAATTTTCTTTGTCATTTTTCAGATTTCACAGTTTCTAGTTTTACAAAACCAAAATGCAAGGATCTTCATCCTTATTCTCCAAACTAGTTTCCTTTGAAACTTTAGGATATTCATCCACTTGAAGATCAACACTCTCAATAATTCTCTATGTCCAGTTGTTAAAATACTTGCAGGCCTTACTCTTGGTGGAATAGCCAAGAAATATACCTTCATCACTCTTAGCCTCAAAGTTGCTAATTTAATTACCTCTCTTAATAAAACATTTTCTTCCAAATATCTCATAATAACTAACATCAGGTGATCTTCCATACAAATATTCATAAGGAGTCTTGTCCTTACCTCTTTTCACTAGAACTCGGTTCATAGTGTAGACAGTTGTGCTGACAACTTCTCTCTATAAGGTTTTCTCTACACCTTCTTGTATAAAAATTGTCCTAGCAGCTTCAACCACTAACCGGTTGTTCCTCTCTGGGATACCATTCTGATTTGGTGTCCTTCATGCAGAAAGTTGTCATTTGATACCATTCTCTTCACAATACCTAGTGAGTTCCTCATAATTAAATTCACTACCTTGATATGTCCTTAGACATTTTATCTTCTTACTGCTCTCTTTCTTAGCTAAGGCCCTAAATGCCTTGAACTTACCAAAAGCTTATGTCTTATCCTTCAAGAATGTGACCGACATCATCTTTGAGCAATCATCAGTGCGGATCATGAAGTATCTATCACCTTGAATTCTTTTTGTTCTTATTGGTCCACAAAGACCTGTATGAATCAAATCTAAATAGTGCTCCACTGAAAAAGGATTTTCTCTTGAAATTTGAAGAAGTAATCTTTCGTAACTGACATTCTTTGCAAAGAGATTTAACCGGTTTGTCCAACTGAGGCAAGCCTCTCACTGTCTTGGACTTACTCACTTTAACAATGTTATTAAAGTTTACATGACAAAATCTCCTATTCCAAATCCAACTATCATCTATTTTTGCAATTAAACAGTTGCTAATTTTAGGATTAAGGTGAAACAGGTTACCTTTAGTTTGCTTCCCAATTGCAATCAATTAACCTTTGTTGTCAAATATTTTGCACATACCATTTTTAAACTCAAGTGGGTATCCTTTGTCATTTAGTTGTGCCACACTCAAAAGATTGTGCTTTAGACCTTCAACCCAATAGACATCATCTACACTGCTCTTCCCATTAAGAGAAATAACTCCCTTACCTTTAACCATGCAGGGCAAGTCATTGCCAAATCTTACAACTCTGCCATCAAATTCCTTCAAAGAAAGAAATTTTCTCTAATCACTGTTCATATGATTTGAATAACCACTATAAGTGATCTAGTATTCTGAGTTATCCATCTTGGACACTAATGCCTTCTGGTTTGATATCTCTTCCTTAATAGCTACAAACACAATATCTTCACGAGCATCACCATCATATTCTTCATCAGTGATACCACTATCAACAAAAATAAGACAATCTCTCTTTCCTTTACCCTTGTACTTCTTGAATTTCTCTCTGTTGTGTTCATTTTCACCATTAGGACAGTTAGGAACTATGTCACCAATCTTGTTGCATGCAAAACATTTTAAAGCTAATTTACCTCTATATTTACCAGTGCCTCTAGGCAACCACTTTGCCAACAATGCTCAAAGCTCCACTAAATTGTTTTCATCATCAACATCTCCATTGGATCTGGATTCATAACCATGACTAGTATCTCTACTTTTCCTCACAGATGGGTTTGAAACAAAAGCTCTAAATGTAGACTCAAATTTCTGTACACTATCATCATAACCATTCAATTCAAAAGAAGTAAGTTTTCCAATGATAAAGTCAAGAGTTA
Organism: Cryptomeria japonica; assembly: GCF_030272615.1. NCBI lineage: Eukaryota > Viridiplantae > Streptophyta > Pinopsida > Cupressales > Cupressaceae > Cryptomeria > Cryptomeria japonica. The sequence continues at coordinate 167,780,889 of NC_081415.1, forward strand.
CCTTGGTTTTTTCTATGAGCTTCAGCTCCTGAATAGCTGCAACTCAGATAGCATAGACTAGTAGTAGGGTTCTCAGTACCTTATTGATCACTGTGGCATCTTTCACTTTCCCTCTTGCATTCTTAATTTCACCAATTGTCTCTTTTATCCTTTGACCATACTGCTGGATATTCTCACCTTCAGCCATCTGCATATCATCAAACTTTCCTCTTAGTGTCTCCTCTTTAGTAATCTTAACATGTTAATCATCGCTATAAATCTCTTCAAGTTTTTGGCATACCTCATGTGCAGTCTCTAGACCATGCACATCTACATATTTAGCATCAGATGGGGAACTAATAATGGCTTCTAATGCTTCATGATTTTCTTGTTGTTCTTTCTTCTGGTCATCAGTCAAAATCTCAGTTGGTGCAACATTTTTAGTATTGACATGTCCCCAACACTGATTTCCTAGACTCTTGATGTAAATTTTCATCTTGTTGCTCCATATCCTATAATCATCTCTGTTAAACTTCGGACCTTCCTTCTTCATCATGATCTGTAAGATCTTTACCTCAAGTTGTTAGGCTTAGATCTTAGAGGACTTGAGATGCTCTGCTACCAATTGATGGTATGATGAAAGAATAAGTATATGATAGATTACTAAGAGGGGGGGTGAATCAATAAATAGAAAAACTGATACAAACTTTCCCAATCTCAATATCAATCACACAAAGTAAACTTATCAATGAATTACCAAAGTTATAAACTCATAACATAAACCGGTTGACTGTTACAACAAGTTAACAGTAAACAACATCAAACTCATAAATATCTAAATGCTTTATCATATTTCAACAAACTTCATTTCTCAATGCTTTCGGTTATCATGACTTATCAGAATAGTTAAGTAGTTAATTAAATCAACCATAAGATTATAACCACAAAAAAATTCACCACATGACTCAAATATTTTTGACGTTGAAACCCAAAATGGGCAAAACTATGGTGACATAAGAGTCACAAAATAACTATCTGAACTCTTCTAAAGTTCTCCCTTTTAGGAGCCAAGCCTGATAAAGATTTATAAAAGTCCTATTAAGAATTGATCCTGTTAAGAATCACCCAGTTAAGGGACTGACTAAAAATGCCTTGTTAGAAGCAATACTCTATTAGGAGTAACCTCGGTAGAGGGATTTGAAAATCCAAGATAATGGATCACCTTGTTAGAGGATTTGAAAAGTAACCAAGCTTGTTAGAGCTTACCGAGTTAAGGGATTTTAGTTCTGCTGTAAGTGTTAGAAAACAACAGGGGTTTACTTGATCTATTTTAATAGCACTACACTTGCTTGATCAGATCCTTTTTAATCTTCTATCCTACTTTACTCAAACTCCAGACACATCACCTGGTTCAACAACCACACACTCAACTGATCTTTGCCAACTCCCTCAATAAGACAACTTCATCGACCTTATAAACAAATCAATTAGGTCGGCAACATAAGTGAAAAATCTTATAGAGATTCCAAAAAAGTCGGTTCAAGTATGACCATTGGAATACATAGCAATCTCCACACATTAATCAAGAAATACTTGACTACTCTTTGATCACCTCTTCGATCTCTATAACTCATCATGTTCTTTTCGTTAGATGCAATACACTTTTCTCATTCCCTAGACAAAAGTTTACAATAACACGCCAAACAAATCTTGAAATTGTTTTCATACAATGATTATATGTCTCACCATCATTAGTGCTCATCATCAGATCATAAACCAACATAACCAATTCAACAACCTTAATCGGTTATGTTTTAAGAAAAGAAACTAGTAGGGTTTTCCAGTTACATCAAATAGATAGGGTTTAACCTTTTACAGTTACAGGTTCAACTCACAAACTTATATACTGGTTTACAATTCCTTCATTAAGTTCATCTTACAAGTTACAAGACAACATCAACAATAACAACAACATAATTACTAGTTAATTTACATCAATCACAACATAACTTATCATTAATGAAATCTTCATGCAAATTCCAACAAACTAGACCTAAAAAGCCTCCTAATATCCTTCGAGAAATAAAATACATATGTAAAAGAAGTGATATATAATGGAAACTAGATAAAAAATATCGTTCTAAAATATATCACTCATTTAGTACTTGTACAAAAAAGAAAGATCCAAATGTTCTTTTCACCTCCTTTCCTTCTACCCCTCATCCTAAGAAATACCTTGATATGGACCCTAATCTTGATGAGAAGCTTAATGATATCTTAGCTAAAATTTCCCTTTGGAACTTGATTGAAATTTCACATTCATAACATAAGTTTATAAAAGAGGCCTTACAAAGGGTGATTCCTCATTCTTATCTACACATGGAGACAATGGACATGGTTTAGGATGTCTGCAATAAAGTCTTGAACCTCATGAGAAATCAAAAATTTATAATGAAAAGGTAGGTTTCCAACCTCTTCCTTTGTCAACATCCCCTCCTCCATTGACTAGTGAAATTAGATCTTCTTATTCCCTTATGGCATTCCAACAAGCTAGTCTTCTATCAAATACTCTTAATGTCAACTTAAAACTTCAAGTTGATACCTAGGGACAAAGGTGTCTAACACCCTAGTCCTAAGACCATGGTGCCCAATGCCTAGGTCCTCCTCAAGAGAAAGGTTCCTAGTGCCCCATCCCTCCTTAGGACTAAGGTGCCCTACGCCCTTGTCATCATTAAGGCCATGGTGCCAACCCGGTCTTCCCAATTCAGGTCCAAAATTTCAAGATCCCTTATAGACTATTTCAAAATTTAGATTTCTAGTTTCCTACTTTGAAGACCATAATAATAACATAAAAGTAACATGTGATGATGGATGGCATATTTTTTCTAATCATTTCCAATAATATTCAAGTTCCTATTATGTTACTCCTCTATATGTGACATTGTTATCTTACCTATTGGGGGCTCATTGTCATTCATGGTGGTACAATTTTAGGTGCAATCATATTTGGTAAGCAATATAATAGTTTATTTATTCTTGTTTCTATGCTTGGGGGGCAATAATATTGTCCTATTTTCTTTCATTGGTTCACTATTTCCTATAGGGGTTGCAATTTTCACACTTTGTGTCCTTCCTTGCATGGAAAATTGTATAGCTCTTATGATTAATCACTCCTTAAGGGATTTTGTGATCCTTTTTCTAATTCTCTCTTTCCATTTAAAGGTTCACTCTTCTTTCAAGTTGTAATTTTTATATATATTAATGTTATTTCTTACATTGAATGTTCATTCATGTGAAGATATTGTGCATTCGCTTATTTTTAATCTCTTCTTAGAGGTTGTGGAATTATTCTCATTGTCCCTATCCTTGGGGGGCAATGATCTCTATTTTACCTTTTCTAAGGATCCACTTTTCTTTTGTTGAGTGGTGTTTTCTTATTATTTGATGTTATTCCTTGTGTGTAGTTGTTCTTTGTTCAAGGAGTTTGTCTTATGCTAGAGATGTGTTTCCTTAACTACAACCTATTTATCACTTGGCCATATATATCTATCATAAACTTACCCCTCCTAGTGGGTCAAAAGTGTGTCATTCTTCATCAAGAGTCTCTTCCACCTAGTAATATAAGGAAGGTATATATTATTGCTCTCCTTCCTTTCTTTTGGTATAAGATGCTATGTTTGTTCAAGAAAATCCTCTTGAAGGTAGATTTCTTTTGATAAAATATCTCTTCTCCTCCAAGGATTCTCTTTGCACTTTATGCAAAATATCTCTTTTTCAACTATCTTATCGTTGCTTGAAGAGTACTCCCTTTTTAGCTTGGATTTACGAACATTGTTTCTTAAAAGGATATATCCTTGGTGTTGAAGGCATGTATCCTTGTTTGTAGCTTCCTTAAGACATCAACATAGGTCTAGGATGTCGACATCATAACAAAGGGGTGCCCATATCATCCTCTTTGTATTATTTGTAGCATATCTTTTAATGTCTTAAATGGGGTTACACATTCTTAGAACTAGAGGAAACAAACTCTTAGAGAGAGATGTTCCTCAAACTAGAAATTTGCCTCTTGGAATTTACACATTTTCCCTGTGGCATTTTAATTTTAATTGTATGTCTTAAATAGGTTGATGCATGCCCAAAACTAGTGAAAACAAACAATTATACGGGGTGCTATATACTTGAAACAAGATGTGACTTGAACATAATCATGACGATGCTTAGAAATAGAAAAACATGTCCAAACTATTCATATTCTCCTCCCCATCATGGATCACCTAGAAAAACATATCTAGGAACACGTATATGTGTCCTTTATCATAATTCTTCTCATGGATCATCTAGAAAAACACATATAGGGGGTATTCATGCTCCTCACTTCTCTTTAGATGAGCTTATATCTTTGCTAATGTATTTCACAGATGGTGTGTTCTTTTCTCTTTAATGTGATCACTTGTGTTCTTCATATGGCATTTTCCTGGAATGATATTAGTGGTTGAGACATTTTGATTATTGAGATCTCTTTGGCTACTTTACTTGAGGTCTGGTTTTTAGTACTAACCCCTTGTATTATGTGTCCTTGCATATGATTGTGTGGGTTAAGATCATAAGATTAGTGGCTTGTTTTCTCAAAATTAGTGAAGTTTCATCTCCATGTGATTGCGCTCCAATTCTCTCATCTTTTCACCTCATCTTTCTACTTTATCGATAATATGATCATAAGATCATACTCTGCTAAAGTGGGGGATAAATGCAATGTCATAAATTGGACACCCTTTATTAGTGTGTCCAATTTCACACTTTCCTAACACTTATTTTAGTATTTCTCTTTCCTCTATGGATTACAGGACTTTTATTGTTAGGACCTAGAGGCAATTGAGAAGGGGGGTGGGGGGTGAATCAATTGTCTATTAATTTCAACCCAATTATAACTTAACTAAACTTAATGCATAATACTGGCAAACCAAACTTAATGCTGGTAGATAGTTTAACAGTTAACAATAGTACCAATAAAGTTTAATGCTTGAAAGAAAAGGACAAATAACATCCACAAAACATAACACAATTATTTGTATGTGGAAACCCTGTAAGGGGAAAAACCATGGTGGGAAACCTTACCCATAATTAGATGATACTATTGCAGATAGTATGTGTGTACAATATGTGAAAGACCAACTGCCTAGAGCTCACTGCTCAATCACAATAATGGGAGTCTCACTAACTACAATTGGATGGTTAAATCGAATGATAATATACTACTCAAAATAGCATCTTCATATCTTGGATTCAGTATCGGTTAAGCTCTGATTTTCCTTGTTCAAACATTCCTTGAATCTTGAATGATTTATATGTGTATAGCTCTGCTTATATTCATATATACCAAAATACCTTATGCTCTACCACTTATTACATCCCCATTTGAATCTCACAAATGAGATCTTACATATATACCAGAACCTAAGATCAAATGTGTAGGTCGGATCACTAAATATATTATAATTAAATCAATTAAAAATGAATCAATATGTGATGCATCATGTCACCTCAATGTATTTACAATAATAAAAAATCATTTCCATAACGTGCCATGTTGATCTAGAATAGATAACGCTTGCTGCTCCATAACCTAGACCTATTTGCCGGTAACAACAAATATGCAAACTTGATTAGAACAATAACCAAATCACCAAAACAAAGTGTCAAAACAATGTCTTCGACATAAACAAGTAATCTCCAAGTCATCCTTAGTGCCGGTGAACAATATAACCTATTGGCGAACTAGATACCGGTGACTGTGCATGAGTCACTAAACATGTCGGTGAACATACCCAAAGATCTCCAAGTGTTGATAGGTGTTAACAAGTATTGACATCAATGACAATACTAGTGCAACATATCCAAAATACCAACAATCTCCCCCTTTGGCATTGATGGAAGCACATGATGGAAAAAACATCTAAGTGCCAAAACATAAATGCCAAAAACAAAAAACCAACAGTCTCCCAAAGAGATCATTAACCCGAAATTAAAATAAAGTTATAGAGAATAACAATCTCTCCCCCAATGAATAATCTCTCCCCAAAAGATAATGTGTTTTTCCATAGATATCTCTCCCCCTTTGACACCATATGTCAAAGCAATACAAAACCAAAAATAGTTCATAGAACTCATTACAAAATACCAACTACTCCCCCTGAGAAGTAGCCCTCCTCATCAAAGCTAGGAAAAGGATTTCTCTATTAATTCTATCGGTTTGATGACAAGCATCAACCATCTAAGTCTCTACCAGTGAGAGTATAACCCCAAGCTACTCTCTAAGATATTCAAATGTTTCCTTAGGCAAAAGCTTAGTAAAGATATCTGCAATATGTTCTTTAGTATTCACATAAACCAATTTTTCTTCTTTTGCTTCAACATTTTCTTTTAGAAAATTGTATTTGATAGAAACATGTTTAGTTTTGGAGTGAAATACTGGATTCTTAGATATATCAATTGCCATCATATTATCATAGTAAATGGTTATAGGTTCTTTGCATTTTACTTTCATGTCCTTCAACATTTGCATAATCCATAATACCTGTGTACAATTCATTGTTGCTGCAACATATTCTGATTCTGCTGTTGATAAAGATGTGCAACTCTATTTCTTTCTCAACCATGAAATCAGTGTGCTACCAAGAAAGAATGCTCCACCGATGGTGCTCTTTCTTTCATCTACGTCTCTTGCCCAATTTGAATTTGTGTATGCACATAAATCAAAATTTTCATCTTTAGGATACCATAAACCAAGATTTGTTGTGCCTTGTAGATACCAAAAAATCCTTTTCACTACTGATTCATGATTTTCTTTTGGATTACTCTAAAATCTTGAAACAATACATACTACATTCATAATATTAGGTCTTGTTTGTGTCGAATACAATAAACCTCCAATCATAGATTTGTATGTTGTTGATTGACAGGTGCTAATTCATCCTTTAATGATAGTTTATCAGTTGTAGTCATAGGTGTACTTACCGATTTAGAGTTTTCCATGCCAAATTTCTTTAGTAATTCCTTCAAGTAGCTTGATTGATTTATGAATATATTTTTATCAATCTGTGAAATCTGCAATCCTAAAAATAATTTTATCTCCCCAATCATAGACATTTCAAATTCTTCCTACATCTTATTAGAAAAGTCTTTACACAATCCATCTTCTCCTCCAAAAATAATATCATCAACAAAAAATTATATAACCAAGATGTCATCATTAGTCACTTTGAAATATAGATTATTGTCAGCATTACCTTTAGTGTATCCAAGCTTCAAAACATATTTATCCGATCTAGCATACCAGGCTCTAAGAGCTTTCTTTAATCCATATAAAGCTTTCCTTATCCTGCACACCATATCTTTGTCATTTGTCAAAGAAAATCCATTACGTTGTTCAATGTAAACTTCCTCTTCAAGATCACCATTCAGAAATGCACATTTGACATCCATTTGATATACTTTATAGTTCTTATGTGCTGCAAAAGCTAAAAATAGTCTGACTGCCTCAATAATAGCTAGCGGTGCAAAGGTTTCATTATAGTCAATTCCTTCTTTCTGTGAATATCCATTACACACTATTCTTTATTTATTTCTGATTACCTTACCATCTTCATTAAGTTTATTTATGAATACACATTTAGTTCCAATTACATTTTTGTTTCTAGATCGGGGAACCAATGTCCATGTATTATTCTTTTCAATTTGTTCCAATTCATCTTCCATAGATTTAATCCAATGTTTATCCTCACATGCCTCATTAATTGATGCTAGTTCAATTTGACAAATTAAACATACCTCTTCATTTTCCAGTCTTCCTCTAGTCACAATACCTTGATACTTGTTCCCAATTATCTGACTTTCAGAGTGATTCAATTTTAAATACCTGGGTGTTTTTACTTGTTGTTGTTCTTCAGTCACTGTGGAATTCCCAGACGATGCTGGTGTGACTAGATCAACATTTTGTATTGGTGTACTCATTGTAGGTTCATTTGATATTATCTCTATTGCCAGTTCAGAGTTCATGTACCTTAAATTACCTCTAAACTATTCATCAATCTTCACATTTGCACTCTCAATGATTTTCTACAGTCTCTTGTTAAAACATCTATATGCCTTTCTCTTAGATGAATAACCAAGAAATATTCCTTACTTCTAGGATCAAATTTTTTAATATACTCATCTCTCTTAATATAACATTTTCTTCCAAATATTCTGAAATATTTAAGTGTAGGAGTATTACCAAAGCATAGTTCATGAGGGGTCTTATAGGTTTCACCTTTGATGTGAAATCTGTTGAATGTGTAAAGTGTTGTATTCACTACTTCTCTCTAATATATACATGAGGTAGGTTTGCTTATGATATCATGCTTCTATCTACATCTAGAATAGTTATGTTCTTTCTTTCCACAACTCCATTCTGTGGGATCTTCGAGGTGCTGATAACTGTCTTCTAATTCCATTCACTTCATAGAATATATTAAATTCCTTAGATGTGAATTCATCTCCTTGATCTGATCTCAAACATTTGATTTTCTTACTAGTTTCATTATCTACCATCACTTTGAATAGTTTGAATTTCCCAAAAGCTTCTGATTTCTCCCTAATAAAAGTAACCCAACACATTCTAGAATAGTCATCAATGATTAGCATAAAATATCTATCTCCTTGTAGACATCTTGTTCTTGTCAGACCACATAAATCAGTATGAATTAAGTCAAGAACATTATTTGATTTTTCTGGAATACTCTTAAAAGTTGCTCTAACTTGGTTTCCAAATTGACAATCCTTACATACCGGATTGTGAGGTTTAACAATCTTAGGTAAATCCCTTACTGCCTTACTCATACTAATCTTCACAATGCAATCATAATTTACATGACAAAGTCTCTTATGCCATAACCAACTTTCATCAATATGTGCAATCAAGCATGCTTTCTCATTGTTATTCAAATGAAAGATATTACCTCTAGTTTGATTACCAGTTGCAATTTCTAAGCCAGTTCTATTCATGATTGTGCATTTACCATTCTTAAATTGTAATTGAAATCCTTTTTCAACTAATTGACCAACACTCAAAAGATTATGTTTCAAACCTTCAACATAGAAAACATTATCAGTATTGTGTTTACCATCAAAAGATATAGTTCCTTTTCCTTTGATCAAACAAGTTTTATCATCCCCAAATCTTACTAGACCTCCATTATATTCCTGAAAAGTTAAGAATTTACTTTGATCACCAATCATATGATGTGAACATCTAGAGTCAATGATCCATTCATCATTTTCTTCAATTTTAGCTGCCAGGGCCTACTCTACTGGTTGAATAGTAGGTGTTGGTTGATCTTCTGTTATAGCAACAAAATCCCATCCATTGTTTTCTAGTTCCTCATCAGAATCATCAGTAACTCCTTCATCAACATAGTAACATGATTTGTCTCTATTCTTCTTAAATATGTATCTCTGATATTCAGGGTTAGGCTTGTATGTTCTTTTAGCCTCTTCTTTCAATTGCATGTCTATCTGGAGACCTTGATGCCATATGAACAATTTTATTGCAATTAAAACATTTAAATGGTGCTTTACATTCATACTTACTCCCAACTGGACCTTTAGGCATTATTTTTGAAAATAGTGCTTCGAACTCTTCCAATTCTTCATTCTCTTTTCTGATTTCTTCAAGTTCTCTTGCATAAAGTGATTTCCAATTAGATTTCTCAGATGATGATGATGATGCTGAAGATGATGATGATGCCTTGAAAGCTAAATCTATCTTAATTGTAGCAATAAGACCAAATTCCTCAAGTTCAAAAGCTGAAAGTTTTCGGACCAAAGTATCTCTAGATACTAATGCATTAGGCATTGTTCTCAATTCATTTATAGTAGTTACTTTCATTTTATATGCCGGTGGCAATTATCTTAAAACTTTAGAAACAATTTCATCTTCACTTAGGGATCCTCCACAATATTGTATACCTAAAACAATTTACTCTTTATATAAAAGCAAAAATCCTTTCATCTTCTTTCATTTTCAGATTTTCATACCTAACCCAGAAGCATTCTAGTTTTGCAATTTTGACTATGGTATCACCTTCATTCAATGTCTCTAATTTGTCCCAAATAGCTTTACCAGTAGATTGGCCTGATAATCGCATGATTTGATGATCTGACAATGCACTCTAAAGTTCTTCTCTAGCTTTACCATCATTCTCCTGATCTTTAGCCAAGGTTGGTGGATTAGGTTGACTTTGAGTAGGACCAACATAGCCATTCTTTGTAACATCCCATATGTATTTTCTAATGCATTTTAGATGTGTCTCCATTCTAGTCCTCCATATACCATAATTAGTTCCATCAAGTTTTAGACTGTCCTTCCTGAAATAGTTAGTTGCCATAGAATCTCCTCAAGTTGTTAAACTTTTGCAAAAAGAGGACTAGGCTTTGATACCAATTGTTAGGACTCGTAGGAAACTGGGAGGGGGGATAAATCAGTTGTCTATATTAATTTCAACCAAATATAACTTAACCAAACTTAATGCATAATACCAATAAACCAAACTTAATGGCGGTAAATAGTTTAACAGTTAGCAATAGTACCAATAAAGTTTAACGCATGAAATAGAAGGACAAATAACATCCAAAGCACATAACACATATATTTGTACGTGGAAACCCTGTAAGGGGAAAAACTACGGTGGGAAACCTTACCCACAATCAGATGATACTACTGCAGATAGTATGTGTGTACAATATGGTGTCTGCACATGCAGAAAGGCCAAGTGCCTAGAGCTCACTGCTCAATCACAAATATGGGAGTCACAATGACTACAATTGGATGGTTAAACCCAATGATAATGTACTACTCAAAATAGCATCTTCATATACTAGATTCAGTACCAGTTAAGCTCTTATTTGCCTTCTTCAAATCTTCCTTGATTCTTTAATAATGTCTGTGTGTATAGCTCTGCTTATATTTGCATATACCAAAATACCTTATGCTCTACCACTTATTACATCCCCATTTGAATTTGACAACTGAGATCTTACATATATACCAAAACCTAAGACCAAATGTCTAGGTCAGCTCACTAAAGATATAAAAATAAAATCAATTACAAATGAATCAAAATGCAGTGCATCATGTCGGCTTAATGCATTAACAATAATAACAAATCATATCCATAAGATGTCATATTGATCAGGAATAGATAACGCTTGCTGGTCCATAACCTAGACCTATTTTCTGGTAACAACAAATATGCAAACTTGATGAGACCAATAACCAAATCACCAAAAAAAAGTGTCCAAACAATGTGTTCAACATAACCAAGTAATCTCCAAGTCACCCTTAGTGCCGATGAACAATATACCCTGCTAATGAACCAGATATCGATGACTATGCATGAGCCATTGAACATGCTGGTGAACATAACCAAAGATCTCCAAGTGCTGATAAATGTTGACAAGTGTTGATATCAATGACAAAAACTAGTGCAACATATCCAAAATAGCAACATTTATTATAATTAATTAATTTTTAATTCAATATTATGGGACTTATTTAACTTTATTACATCATCACACTCTTATTTGGGCCCACAATTCTAGGTGTGCCCTTTATTATTTTATCTTGACTTTTACTTAATCATGCCCTAATTTCAACTCCCAAAGCATATTTCACATATCTAGGCACCTTTAATAGTTGCATCAAGCTAGGATTGACTTTGTAATCATCACACATTACATCCCTAATTTTTTTTTAAAAAGTCAGCTAAACAATGGTACAACACCATAGTCCCAACTTTTTCTCCCCGAATTTTGGGATCATTTTTTGGTAGTATTATAATGTTTAAGTCTTTATTTTTGCAAAATTAAATCCATCTTGGATTGGCCGAAATGTGATTTTAATCAATGAAATCCCTATATAAGGCATCCTTCTCAACTCATTTTCATCTAAGCATAACTAAGACTTTAAGAATCATAATTATTCAACCTAAAGGATTCAAGTATTCAAGCACTCATCATCAAGCATTTCTAGAGATCTTGAAGGTTGCATATTGTTCACTCAACCATTGAGGAGAAAATTACATCTTTCATATGCAAGCATGTGTGTGTGTTTAGGTCTTTTTCAAGTCCATGCCATTTCATATAACATATGTGATTACATTCAAGAAGCATAGCATCATATCAACAATTGTAAATCTGAGGTATATACTTTCAATATTATTTATTTTAATATTTGCAACATTCCATTCAAGCTTAGTTCTTTAACCAAGGTTTGACTTAGGAAAACCCCTGTTCCCAACTTATTTCTCCTTTTTTGATGTATAGGAAATAGGTATGGAGTTGCAATCTTCAGGATAATCATTATTTATAGTGACAAATCAATCGGCCTTTGGTGTGCAAAAAGTTTAGAGGACTAGAGAAACCATCACCATGGTCCCAAAATTTTAGAAGCTCTTTCAAGAAGAATGTTTGAATCTACTTACATTGGTTAGATTCAAGTGTATATCTCATTCCAACAATTATAGCTCACTATTTTTACATTTTTACCTTCATGTCCAACACTTTTACGTTAATTTTAGGATCTTTAATAATTCAATCAAACTTAAGGGAAAGAATAGGCACATTCTATACCCCTAGGAATTTTATCATGATATACATCTACTAGGTTTAAATCTATCAAATTCCTATCTTCCCCTAATGTAATGAAAAAATTAGAGGTTTTACTACATCCAATGGTGGAAACCCTAATTTTCACCATTACAGATTCTAATGTTAGTATTTTCTTCTTCTTCAGGCCACTATAAAGGTGCTATAATAGAATTTTGATATGGCTCATCAACCATGTTAGAACCATCAGCAGCTTGTATCTCTCCAAACATTTGTGTACATAAATTAAATGCAACTAATTAGTCCAAAGATAGTCACATGAAATCCCTTCGGAGGACTTACCTTTCATCAATATAATCTTCCCAAAAATCTTCTAAATGAGCCACATGAAGGTATTGGCTTGCACCATAAAAATTATGTTTGACATAACCCTTACTATAAAAATTTCTCTTAGAGGCATGGAGAGAAAACCAAATTCGGCTAACAATTTATCAAAATAATTAGCATTTTCATTACTTTTACAAGTAAAATGGGATAAAATCAGAGGAAAGGTATATCCCTTCTTTTTCATGGCTACATAGTTAATAATAAAAAAATTGATTTGATGACAAACCTCTAAAAATACAAGATGATCAGAAACAAACCTCGACAATTTTAATGGGGCCTTTTCATAATTACTAATTTGCAAATAAAAGAAAGTTTTGAGCTGAATATAGTAGCTACTAAACTGTGCTAACAAGGAGACAAATTTTGTTGAAAATGTTTTTTCTAGATTTCCCTCAATTCTCCTTATGGGGATCATGAAGAAAGCACCATGGACATGAGAAGCTTCTTTCATACCTTCCTTATTTTGTAGTTGGGGAAAATAATTATATATAGGCATTCTATGATAGAACCTTGTTTCTGCAAGACTGACCAAATAGGTTCTTTGTTGGCTAACACATGGAAAAATATAGATCATAAATAAAAATTTTGTTTCTCACTAAATTTTACTAATTACTCATGTAGGCACTCACTTATCAAGTTTTCCTAATCCACATAATGATCATCATCACAAATTGTCAGAATAAACAAGCACATCCATTCTTCAAAGTAGACTACCTCAAGTCTCCCAATGGTGCCATACAATAATACAATTATTTCAACAATATCATCTCAAAATAGCTCATTCCTTATAGGGGAAGGTAATTTGAACTTTCCCTTCCTTCCCACTTTCAACCAACCCTTGGTAATATGAGAGAGACACCAATCTATTTTATTTTGAAATAATTCCCAACCTGTCTATAAAGAAACAATCGCATACTAATCCCTCACAAGTATTTGGAGTGCAAGGACTATGGAGTCAACATCAATTCTAGCTACTATAGGCTAGATTAGGCTTCATATTTCATGACAATTGAGATAATAATTTTGGGCACAAGCAAAGACTAATTCAAGAGATGCAATGACTGGTGGGTATCCTCTAGCTTGTAAGAGACTGCTATCTATAATATTTTGGGCTATGGGAGACCTATTTTGATTTTGTATTCTCCTAATGATATCTTTGATCTGTTAAGTAAATTGTTCATGTTATGTTTGAAAGGTCCAATTTTGGATGAATAGCTTTGATCTAGTTTTCATTTGGAAAAATGGTGACATTACTGGGACCTATTCATGTAACAAGGGTGAGGGTTGGTGGGAAACATCATCATGCCTTAATGCTAATATCTCCATGATATGGATGCCATGTACTGAACTAGCTATTTGAATTATTTCAGAGAAAATGTATATTTAAATGAAGGAAGACATCTACAATTAGGAATTGATGTGATGAGGACATCATTTAGATTGTGTTTTAATGGAAGGGACTTATTTTATTTGTCAATTTTTAATATAAATGAAATTAAGAAAAACTGATGTCATGTTAGCATTGACAATTAAGAGGTGTAAATTATTATTGAAAAGAGAAAGAGAGACACATGAACAAAAGTCAAACTGCAAAACAAAGAGAAAACTACAAAGACTTATCATGATCCACCAGTTGATCCAAGATATGAGACAACTCCAGATATAGTTGGCCCCTATCCTCAATAGACCAGCCCTTCATAATGACAAAAGCCCATTTAGAAAGATAATCGGGCACCCCATTCCATTCTTTGGGAATATGACTGAAAATGTTTGACTCAAAAGGGTCACAAAACAAAAGAATCTGCTAAATAATCAACTGTAACTACCAACTAAACCATCCAAGTTCTGCTAATTCAACAAAGTCACCACTACCTGGGAGTTAGATTCCACAACAATCCGTTGCCAGCGAAGATAACAACAATGCATCATCGCAACTAGAATAGCAAGAGCCTACAAAAAGTTATTTGGGTGAAAACCTTTATAGATAGAAAACAAAAACTGGACTTGCATAGATCTATCACACCCGACTCCACCAAGTCCCATCTATATTAATTTTCAAAACACCAAGAGGAGAATGACTCCAATGACCCACCCTAAAAATCCTCTTCAAAGGATGATGACGCCTATTCCACATAAGCTGCCGAGTTGGCTGCACTCTTAGATCAAGACGAGAAAAATTGAAGCGATTGCATATATAAATTTCCCCAAGAGCCACTCCCCAGCAAGGTCACACTAGCATTGTTAAAATGTAAGTTGACGATATTTTTATTTGGACCAATCATTTTGATCAATACAAACTGGATGGGTTCAAATGTGCACTGAAATTTCACAAATAAATTATTGTATTTTTCCAATTCATATGGACCTTCATATGGACCTTCGCGCTAGCCTCAAATTTAGAAGACTAAAATAATTATCAAAGTGGCATTAATGATTATTCACAGATTTGACATTATTTACTTCTTACAGTCTACTCTTTGTTTTGGTATATTTAAAGTCTAGCAAAAACATCACCTATTCAAATTGGGATGTATTGAACAAATTGTCTTCCATCCCCTTCAAACGAGACATTCAATGTGATGTGATTACATTCAGTGGACATATCTTTCTTAGTGGATACTACATCTTGAATCTCAAATCACATTGAAGGTAAAGAAACTTTATTTCGCATTCAGATTGGGATGCATTGAATAAATTGCCTTTGATCCCCTTCAAACGATACATTTAATGTGATGTGATCATTTTATTTTAATTGTCTTCCGACCATAAAGTCAGTGGACATATCTTTCTTAGTGGATTGTATATGTTGGGTTACGAATTTCACATCACATTTGAAGTCAAAGCAGAAAAACAAAAAAGAAAGACAATTCCATTCAATGATAAAAGCATTACAAAATGCCTCTTATTTATAGAGGACTTGGAACAGATTACAGGCAACGTAGTCAATGCACATGGTAGACTATGAATAGGAAGTCATGCTAGAGGTTTCTGATTTAAATGCTCTCTATTAATTGTTTAGTTTGACAGAATGAAGCCTATGCGTACATGGACATGAGAAATTAATGCCAAGTAACTCCCCCTTAATTTCTACCACAAACTAATTTGATATCAACTTAAACTAATTTGATATCAACAATGTCCAATTTTTTAGATATTCAATGTTGTCTTTTAGTAGTGCTTTAGTGAAAATGTCTGCCAATTGATCTTTGGACTTGTGGAACTCAAGGTAGAATTATCTATTGTTTACCAATTCTCGAATGAAATGGTACCTCGTATCAACGTGCTTGCTCCTCTTGTGAAAAACATGATTCGTTGACAATGAAATTGCTGACTTGTTATCATGAAGGATTGGTGTCGGTTCTTCTTGACTGTGTAACGAATCTAACAAAACTCATTGCATTGATATTGCCTGAGATGCTATGGTAGTTGCAACTACATATTTTATTTTGGCTGATGAAATTGTCACAATTGGCTGCTTCTTTGATGCCCATGACACAACTCCTGATCCAAAATGAAAGACATATCCAAAACTACCCTTCAGATCATCTATGCTACCTACAAAATCACTATCAGTATAACCAATCAAACAAAAATGATCAGTTTTGGAATATAGAATTACGTATCTCGGTGTTCCTCCAACATATCTTAGTATCCTTTTCCCAACTTGCTAGTGGGAATCCTGAGATGAGTCCATGAACCTTGAGATCAAACTAACACCATACATAATATCTGGCCTAGTAGCTGTGAGATACATAAGACTTCCAACAAGTCTTTTGAACATAGTTGGATCAACAGTTGATCCCTTATCCTCTTTGCTAAGCTTTGTTACTGTTGGAATTGGAGTTGATACAAGATTACAATTTGTCATTTTCAATCTTCTCAACACATCCTCTACATATTTGGATTGGAAAATTAAAATACCCTTATCAGATTGAATACCTTTAATTCCTAAGAAGTATCACATCAAGCCCAAATCTGTCATTTCAAATTCTTTTTTCATTGCTGACTTGAACATGTCTACTGACAAATTTCTAGTGAAAATTAAATCATCAACATTCAAACACACAATCAAAATTTGACCTTTCTCATTGACCTTTTCATATACAATGTAGGCTCACTATTACTTCTATTGAATCTAT
Source organism: Cryptomeria japonica (assembly GCF_030272615.1). NCBI lineage: Eukaryota > Viridiplantae > Streptophyta > Pinopsida > Cupressales > Cupressaceae > Cryptomeria > Cryptomeria japonica. The sequence goes on from NC_081415.1 coordinate 167,798,036, forward strand.
TTCTTATCATGTATGAATCTATCTTGTTATACCTTGAGCCCTGGGTGCCTGTTTCAAACCATAAAGTGCCTTTTTCAATTTATATAGTTTATTTTCATGTCTATATACCTCATAACCTGTCGGTTGTTTAAAATAAACTTCTTCATCAAGAAAGCAATCCAATAAAGTTGATTTTACATCCATTTGATAAACTTTCCAATTAACTATGTGTTACTAGTGCTAACTTTTTTCTAATTGCATCAAGTCTAGCAACTAGAGAAAATGTTTCAATATAATCAATCCCATACTATCGTGAAAATCCTTTTCCGACCAATCTTGCTTTATGTTTTCCAATTTTACCTTCAGTATCAAATTTAGTTTTATAAACCCACTTGACTCCTATGCAATATTTACCTTCAGGCAGATTCACTAATTCCCATGCTTGATTTCTTTTAATTAAGCCAATTTCTTCATCCATTTGCTTGAACCAATTATCTTCTTCTATTGCTTCTTCAAAAAAAATTTAGATAACAAGAGAATAAAGAAAAAATTGAATACAAATCTACATTCCCTTTTCCTTGATCATATAAATATTTTAAGTTTTTTTTCTTCTTGCCTATATACCTGGGTCTTAATGAGGCAAGCTTAGGATCAAACTCATCACTTGTATTTGAATTTGGAGTGGGTTGATCTAGATGATCTAATGGTGCTCCTTGCACAAAATTTCTTGGTGGTGTTTGAACTAACTAACCTCTTTGTTCTTTTTGTTCTTCTTCACTATGAGTGATTGGTTCTCCAGCTGTGACTATTTTTTCATCATTTCCATCCCATGATTCTTCTTCCTTGAAATCAACCTTTTTACTAATAATCAATTTCTTTGAAATGGGATTATACAATCTATAAGCTTTTGATTTTTCACTATAACCAATAAAAATACATTTCTCACTTTTATCATCCAATTTTCCTCTTAGTTCACATGGCACCAATGAATAAGTAACACATCCAAAAATTCTAAAATCAGATACACTATGTTTCTACCATTCCATGCTTCTTGTCAAATTTTGTCCTTCACACTTTTAATAGGATTCCTATTCAAGATGTATAATACACATGCAACTACTTCTGCCCAAAAAATATTGGACAAATTCTAGGCCTTCAACATACTCTTGGTCATCTCCATTATGGTTCTATCTTTCCTTTCTACTACACCATTTTGTTGTGGTGTGTACCTTGTTGTAAACGGTTTCTTTATGCCATGATTTCTGCAAAAAATCTAAAAATTGATTAGAACTAAATTCACCACCTTTGTCAGATCTGAGTACCTTAATATATAGGTCACTTTGTTTTTCCACCAAAGCTTTAAATTCCTTTAATTTTTCAAAGGCTTCTGACTTCTACTTGAGAAAGTATAACCATGTTTTGGTGCTAAAATCATCAATAAAAATTAGGAAATATATACTTCCATTTAAGGATGGAGTCTGCATTGGTCCACATATATCAATGTAAACTAACTCCAATGGTTCCCTTGCTCTATGTGAACGTCCTACTGACAGAATTTCTCTATGTTGCTTTGCCAATATACAATTTTCACATAAACTACCTAAATGCTATATGACTAGTAATTCTTTCACAATATTTTTCTTTTGTAATAAACTCAAACCTTCAAAATGAAGATGACCATACCTCAAATTGCAAAGCCATATTTAGTCTAACAACATTGTCTTGAAATTGACTTATTCTCTTTGAATGCAATGAATTTGAAGAGGGAACATTCATATCCTTGTCATCTCAACCTTTGTAATTAACCTACTACTAAGATGTCTATCCAGAATTGTACAAACATCATTATAAAAGAAAACTTTAAACCCCTTTTGTATTAACTTACCAACACTCATCAAATTGTGTTTCAAACTAGGCACAAAATAAACATCGGGAATATGTAGATCTTTTCTCCATTTTTAGTTAAAATATTTATAACACCTTTTCCCATTATAGATACATTAGTATCATTTCTTAGTTTCACTCCTAATTTCAAGGAATCATCCAAATTAACAAATAACTCTCTATTTCCAATCATATGGTTACTGCATCCACTATCAAGAAACCATATATCCTTAAAACTTTCTTGAGAAAAAATATAGGTTATAAATAAGCTTCCTCAATTATTATCAAAGAGACCTAAGTAATTAGCACCACGTTTGCCCATATATTCCTATTTCTTCTTGCATTCATATCCAACATGACCAAATTTCTTACAATAATTACATTGAATTCGAGATTTATCAAACCTTGTTCATTGTTGTTGGTGTTGTCACTAAGGATTGCACCCATGATGCTAAGTGCGAAACAAAGCAATCCTATGAAACATGGAAACACCTTCAAGCTTGTGGATTGCTCAAAGTGAAGGTGAATCTCTAGAGATCAGGTCGGCTTCCTAATTGGTTAATCTCTTGTAAATACTTTTGATATGAAAAGGGATAGAAAGCTTGCACGTAATGAAAATCTATTCTAATGGAGGTGATGCACCAAATATCCTATCTGAGATCTACAACCAACTTAACTCATAAAACCTTCAACAAATAATCCTGATTACTTCACAACTCAACTTAACATGTGAATACATAAATATTTCATAGAAAGGTCATGATTAGGAAGCCTGCTTGAAGGAAAATAAACTATCTTCACAACTCCTAACCTATCAAAATCAGATTACACAATCTATAACCTCCATTAACCATGTATCCTCCTGAAATAATACTACTTGAAAGAGAAAACATAAACGGATTCGAAGAATAAATCATAGAAAAATCATCAATATATTTCATTCAACACTAGATAATAAGTATCAAGAAGGAAATCTGCTGCTATATTATTGAAAAATAAAGGAGTGCTGCTATTACAAAACTCAAATACTATTGGGCTACAATTATTTTTCGCAAAAATGTGTATGCAAAAAAGAAAGAACCAGAGGGAAAAACTAGAAGGAGAGAGAGAGAATATATAGATATCATGATGAATCTCTCATCCAAAAACCCTAAAAAAGAAAGATCTGCATGAGAAAAAGCCTTGGGCTAATTTTCCCAAAAATGGCATAAAAACGCATGCATAATACTTTAAAAAATAATATCTAATGCCCCAAAAATAGGACTCCAGCTGATGCTATATGAAAAGAAACCCTCACCGTTGAATATAGAACTGTCAGTCTCACCCAAAATAGCACCATTGAAAAAATAAAAACCCACTACCTAAAAATCTCCTTTCATGTTGAAACTTCTATTGAAACTGATTGTGGATATGATCTTCCTACTTCGTGAGCTTTTCAATGGTATATAACACTTAATCTTTCATGTAGAAATCAACCATCAATCTTTCACATAGAAAACAACTCCGTGTTTGCAAACAACCAGTTCTCCTAGTCTCCAATAATACCCCGATCACCGAAGGCAATTCCATCAGGTCATCGGCAAGACAATCAAACAACTATCCTGATCGTCTGATCTTCCTTGATCTCTTTCTGCGCTCTACCATGTGGCACCCACTGATTGGCTCTGGGGTCCTTGCTTTGCCATTTTAGCATGACCTCACTAACCACCTAGGATGAAGCTCTTCTTTGTCGCCAACTCTAAATGGATATTCATCGAGAAAATTTATGTTGCGATATAGCGACCACCATCAGATCGGACATGAACCTTCTCACTTTTTATCTCTCTAGTTACTTGACCATCTACATTAACACCCAACACTTGACAGATTATCCTTCAACTGCTATGACTGCTGACAGTTTGTCACTATATCCGTAGGAATTTGCTCGGTCTTTAAACCTCTTCTTTTTCATCAAAATGGGCCCACTTTTGAGTTTGTAGATCCTTGCCACATGATACAACCTAATTTGTCCGTGGATCCACTTGGGCTCCACTTAAAAGCCTCAAGACTTTAGACTGGACCCAACTCTTCCTCGGCTCGCCTTGTCACCAAGTCGCAGTGATAACCCGATGTGCAACTTTTCCTTGCACCTTACCGACCACGATTGGATCATCTCAGACTTGCTCGATCCTCCTTAGACCTCTTCAACCCTTAACTTGCCTAAGTTTCTCTTTTCTGCTATGTGTCACTTCTTGGTTTGTTCGTGGTCACCACCAAGGCCCACACCTGTCTTCCATTTCAACATTACCTCAGCATGACCGGACCCACTATTGTAACTTAGCTTTTCCTTGTCACTAAGTCCACAACCTTAATGTTCGGATGAATTTTCATCATGATATAGAGACAACCACTAGATCTTTAGGAACTTGCACACCATTTATCTCTTCTGAGTTTCTCTATTCATCTGTGCCATGTGTCAGCCACTGGTTTGCTTGTGGGTCCACCTTGTCTACCATCTGGACTACCATCTTGATCGCCATCTCAACCTGCCACTAGACCTGGACCTAGCTTATCACTAAGTCATAGTGATAACCCAATGTACAACTCTTTCTTGTGCCATAGCGACCACCGTTAGATCTTTTTGTGTAGCCGTTAGATCTAATCAACTTGCTCGATCTTTAACCTACCTGAGCACTCACCCTTTTCTGTACATTCTTTATTGCCAAGTCACGGGGGATACCTGGCAAGCCTCTTTCCATCATGGTATAGCGACAACCATTGGATCTTTTGCATCACCATCCGATCTTCCCTGATCTACCTGACCTTTACCTTGGCTAATCTGCTCCCTTCTACCGTGTGTCAACCACTTCACCAGTCGCTAGGGTATTCATTCTAGGCACTTCACCTTTTCCACACATTCTTTGTCACCAAGTCGCGGGGAGTATTCAGTGGACATATTTCTATCGCAACATAGCAACAACCATTGGATCTTTCTTGATCACCATTGATATTTTTGATCTGCTCGCTATAAAGCGGAAAATCGCGATCGAACCCTAAGTGTTCCCCCCACCACTCCAAGGAGAGAGAAAGGAGGTCACTAGGGTTGACGGTTTTCACTTAAGAGATACTTTACATTCAAAAGAGGGGTTGAAACCCACAAGATCCAATCCCACACAATGCAAGATTGGATTCTAAATGAGTTTCAAGGGTTAAGATAGCAAGGCCACCCTCTTTTGTAAAGAATGTAGATAGAAGGATTGAGCTAGCAATGCATGTAAAGTGAGAAAGATTCACTAATAAACAGAGATAGGAATATAGGATGAAGCTACGGACCTGGAATTAGCAGTAAAATGTTGAGACGATGCTGTCCTGCAAATTTGAGCAAAAGTTGACAGGATGATGGCGCCCGGCGTGCACATGGTCCTTCGAAAAATCCGCCAAACGAAGGGGGATCTGTTCATCTCTGCACAAGGATTCCAGATCTTCAATTACAGCCGCGTACCTGCAACCTACACACAGAAAAGAGAGGACGATTGGGGGGTTAGGGATTAGGGGTTTACCCTTAGGTCAAACCCCGGTTTTGGAATTAACCAAGAAATGAGAAATTGTTGTAAATGTAAATGATTGTAATGTAATAAAGTACCAATACCTTGTTGTAAGAATGTTTGTATTCTTACATGCGAAGGTGTAAATGTTGTTGTATGTTGTATGTGGTATGCGATCTCCTCTTCAATGGTTGAATCCTTGTCTTGAATGCAACACTTAGCCTTGAATGGAGACTTAGAATGCTCAATTGCTTGAAGGAATGCTTGAATGCTTGAATGCTTGAATGTTTGAATGTTTAAATATCGCTTATGCCTTTTTTCCGTCTACCCTTTTTGAGAGGGGAAACGTAGTTTATATACTTGCCAATTAGGGTTGAAAGACTGATTTTTCCGACCTTAGGCCGACCTAGGAAGATTATTTTCCAATTTCCAAACATAAAGACCCGAGACCCAAAAGAGACTGGGCCCAAAAATAGGGCCAGGGACCAGGGCGCTGGGCGCCATGGTCCCACCTCCAGGGACAGCAAGGTGCAAGGAGGATCAGGCCAGGGTGCTAAAAAATGCAGTTTTTGATGTCATAAACAGGTTTCAGGGTCTCCATTCAGGTTCCGTGTTGCATTGCCATCGTGAAGACCCAAATGCCGTCAAAATTGCAAGTGTCGCAATTTTAGGATGCTACATTTAGCCCCCACTTTAGCGGGAGTATAAGCGTACGCTCATACTTCTGGTAAAGTACAAGGAAACAACATTGAAAGACTTTCACTACATCAAGGAGGAAAGACACACCAAGCCCCCAGTGGACTAAGGATCTTACGGCTTCGATTGACAAAGTAAAAGGGAAGATCACGAGGGAGAACCATGACTGTCAGTAGTAAGGTTCCCTCACTATGAGTCATGCAAGAGAAATACCGAAAATTTTCAAGGCAAAGCTAATTTCACCAAGAAATTTTCAAGTATCCTTAAGGGATAGACGGGGTGTATGCCCCTACGTTAAAGAGATCGCACACGCCTCAACAGGGGTGATTGCTTTAAGGTAGTGATACACATAAGAAATGAGAAGGGAAAGGAGCACGTTATCACAAATATTTAGCCCCCAAGTGTGAGATAAACCCAAGGATAATAGACACAAAACACAAAGCACGAGGTGACTTCGCTTTCCTCAGGGTCAGTATGTTGTATGATAATTCATGTATATCATATGTATGTATGCATAATTGTTCTTCATTCCCCAATCAAGGAAGGTCACCTAGAAGAAGGGAACACATGTGTCTTTTGAGTCAACATGAGAGAGACCAAAATAGATCTCAATGCTTTGCATCGTCCTCAAGTAGACAACACTAAGGACAACAAATAGAAGAATGAGAATAACACATAGAAGAAGTAACAAAAGAGAGGAGGAGAGAATCTACTATGCTAATGAAACTAGTCTAGCACGTCATCTACCCCCCAATCTTGCTGATCAATATTTCGGGAAGGGAGGAAACACGCTAGAGTAGGAACATCCAACACAGCAGATGGAGCTATCACAAGATCCAAACAAGGGCTATGTTCATGTTCCAAGCCACGTTTTTCTTGTCTAGGAGCTAGGATAAGTGCTTTAGAAATTTCGTTAGATAAATGGTTATCAACATCAACATATTCATATTCACTATCAGAATGAAAAGAAGTAACATTTTCATCATGAATAACATTTTCATCTATATCATCATCAAGATTTATAAAAATAGGATCTTTAACTCGCATAGGATCAAAACCATCATGCATCTTATGTTTAGGAGATTTTGGAGAAAATGGAATAATGCTTGCTGAAGGTGTTTTTGGGGATTGCAAAGTTTGAGAAGCAGCTGCCTGAGCTCTAAGATGATGCTTTCGTCGGCGTTCACACGCAGAACGATTTCATCTAGTCTTAGTAGGAAGTTGAGAAGATTGAGGAGGAGGAATGTTCTCATCCTTATCACTTGGGTGTTTAGGTTGTGGTCTCTTAGGCTGGATAATAGGAGAAGAGGAAGGTCTCTTCTCTCCATAAGAGGAAGGAGGAGGAACTGCTCCATATAAAGGAGAAATATTTGGTTTAGGAAGAAGACCAAGTCCATCATGACGAGGAGGTATAGGCCTACTTTTAGAAAGTTTATTAGACCTAGACATAGTCACATCCATAGGAATGGGTTGGGAATCTTCTTGAGGAAAGACATTAGTTTTATCTTTCAAAGGAAGAACTTCCTTCTCAAGGACGATAGGAATATCAAGTTTGGGTGTTCTAGGTTCACTTAGAGATAGGATCATATCTGTTTTCCACTTTTGATAAGATTTGAAAAGATGATCACTTCATAGAAGAAGAGATTGGAATTGTTTAGGCCAAAAATAATCAATAGGAACACTACAAGTTCTTTTAGCTAGTTTAAAGAGACTATGATTGACAGTAACAACTTCACCGTTATGGGGAAATTTCAAACACTTGTGAATAGGAGAAGCAATAGCTTTCATGGAAGATAGCCAAGGATAGCCTAGCTTCACACGAAATTGTTCGGATGAAGGAATAATAGCAAAGTTCACATCAAGGGATTTGTTATGGACCTCAATAGGTAATGTAATAGAACCAATTGCAGGAGAAGAAAATGCATCAAATAATTTCACAATCACATATGTTTTGTCATAGATCACTTGATTCAATTGCAAAGTAAAAAGGAATTCTTCAGTAATAACATTAACCATGCACGAAGGATCAATAAGCACTCCACGGCAAGGTGTATTCTTGACTTTTGTGACTATGTATAAAGGACCATCAGGTGCCCTAATAGTTTCACTGGAATCAAATGTGATGGAAGGTTCTTTAGGGTTTTCTTGCTGCTCTACAAAGTTAATCACATTCAGAGTCATAGACACAAGACCATCAGATGAGAAAGAGGAATCATTAGTCTCAATCACATTAGAGGTATGAGAAGGTAATGGATCAATAAAAATCTTAAGATTTTGGTTAGGAGGAGCTACAGATGTGTTGCCTTTATCATTCACTCCTGAAACAGAGATAGTATTATTATCAATCAAATCTTGAATTTTACCCTTTAAAGCAAAACATTTTTCAGTATCATGCCCAGGTTGACGATGAAATTGACAAAAAGATTTGTTATCAAAATAGGGTGAATTAATCTTTGAAGGATCTATTTGCTTTACAGGAGGGAGAGTAAGCACATTTTGTTCCAATAACTTATTCATAATACTATGCAATGATTCATTCAAAGGAGTAAACTTTCTTTCTTTCTTGAAAAACTTAGAGATAGGAGGCACACCTGATGCTGCACTCACATTGTTGTTGATGATGTTTTCATTGAATTTAATGGACTCTCTGTTCGGTTTAAACTTTCCAAATGGTTGTTGACTACTATCACCCTTATCACTCGGAGCCATAGGATTTGCTTGTTCCATTTGACTCATAGTCAGTTGATAATTGTGAAGAGTTGCACACAACTATTGGAAAGAAGTAAACTCAGAAAACAGGAGTTTGTCTCGAATATCTTTTTGTAAATTAGAAATAAAGATTCTTTGAATATCATTTTCAGGCACTAGAAAAGAAATTTGAGCATACAAATGCTTATATCTACCAATGAAATCAGTCACTTTTTCTTTAACACCTTGTTTACAATGCATTAAATCAATCAAAGTAACTTTAGGACTTATATTGTTTTGAAATTGTTGAATAAAAGCATTTGCAAGTTGTTTGAAAGAAGTAATAGAATAAGAAGGCAACGAGCAATACCATTTTAGGGATTTATCTCTTAATGTCCTAGTAAACAGTTTTGCAAGCAACCTTTGGTCATAAGCAAAATCGGTACATATTGTTTGAAAAGTCTTAACATGTGTTAGAGGATCACCTTTACCATTATAAAGCTCCAAATGTGGGATTTCAACATGCTTAGGAGGAATAGCTTGAACAATGTCAAGAGAAAGTGGGCTTGCAACATCAAATGTGGGCACACTAAACTTAGATTGATTCATAGAGGCAATTTGTTGTTGTAAAGAAGAGACAGTTTGTGCAATATTGTTAATGGTCGCTTTAGTCGAAGAGTTCATATTAGACGTGTTAGATTGTGATGGAGGTATTATGTTATTGAAAGAAGGTATTGATTGAGAGTAAGGTGGTGGGACACTATGATAGGTAGTCATAGGAGATGATTGGAAAAGAGGAGCACTACAAGGAGGAATGGAATGGTTGAATGAATTGCCCCCTTGCGTCATGTTCATTTGTGGAGATGTAATAGGGACACTCATTGAAGGAATGAATGAAGAAGTTGGATTGAATGAAGGAAGAGGGTTAATTGAAGAGGAAGGATTGCCCCCATGACTAGTGATCATAGGCGGAATGTCTTGTGTTGAAGTAGCCATTATGTTTGATGTAAAGGTAGGTATGCTAGCAATAGAAGTTGTCAAAGGAATAGAATGATTAACTTGAGTGGGAGGTTGTGTATAACCTAAAGTTTCAGCACAACTCTTCATAGGCATCACATTCAAATCCACAATGTGTGCAATACCATGCAAAATATCAATTCCATTCTTATCACTTTGAACCATACGTTTTAGACCCTCAATTAATGAAAGAGCTTGACTATCGGGATACTCTTGAGACATCCATTGCTAAAAATCATCAAATTGGTTATCCAATTTCGAAAGTTGTTCCACAGAAACCTCATGGAGAGCTTCTTCATCATTAGGAGGATTAGAGGAATTACCCGTGTCCTCGTTAAAAAGGCCATTCAAATTAGGTTCCATCTCCTCGGTAATTAAACCTTGGAAAGACTTAATTCTAAGGCTTCGTCTAACGGGAATAGTGTAAGTAGGGCTTATTGTTGTAAAACTCATGCACTAGAGAGGGAGAGAAGATTTTGAATTTAGAGGTAGCAAATTTCAATAAAACCAACCAATCTCCTAGATTTAGGCTGTTAAATACAATCACGACAATCTCCCGAAATTTTGAAAAAAATGTCAAGGACCGTGGTGAACGGAGTGCACACAGTCCTCGCAACTTTTTTCAAAATTTTCAGGGATGAAAGTTATGATGATTTTAAAGCTAATCTAAAAAAAATTGAGTGATTTTATGATCTGTAGATAGGCCAAATTAAAGTTGCAATCTCAAAATTGAACCCTACCAAGATTGTTGAAAAATGCAAAATTTGAATTTTGAAAAAGAGAGGGAAACTGAAATTTTGAATTTTATGATTTTAAAGGGAATACCAAAAGCAATGCAAGTTTTGAATTTTAAAAGTTGACTCAATTTCACGCAAAATTCAATTTTGAAAGTGGAAATCAAATTTGGTGTAATTAAACACTTAATTTCAAAAGTCACAAATTGCAAGAATTTGAATAAAGCACTGAAATTTCGAATGAATGCCAACACAATTTTCAGATTTAGGATAGTAAGAAACACAATTTTGACACAAAATTTCAATTTCAACAATTTTTGAATGATTAAAAGCCTTAATCCAAGCAATCACTAGACCAACTTTGACTTTAATTTTGAAAGTGTTAGAATTGATGAAATCAGCGAAAATTCTGGATTTTAGCAGAAAAATATTGTAAGATCTAACTCCCGAAATTTTGGAAAAAATGTCGGGGACGATGGCACTCAGGGTGCACACGGTCCTCGCAAATTTTTTCCAAATTTTCAGGGATGAAAGATATTATGATTTTGTTGCAGAATCCAAAGTTACAGCTGATTTGGATATGTTTTGATCAGTGAAATTGTCAGTCAAAGGTTGAATCAAGAGGGTTTTAAAAAATTAGGGTTTTGACACTTAACCACTTAATTTTTAGAATTAAAGCACAAATGTGAATTGACAATTTGTAATAGAAGGGTAGATCTGAAACAAGCATTAACAATTAAACATTTCACAAGCTCAATTACTAAAAGAAAATTTAGGGTTTTTATGCAATTAACATCTAAAATTTGCAAAAGATCAAACATGGAAATGTAATCAAGACATCCAATTTTCAGATCTAACCATGAATAATCAGAAAGGATGTTCACGTCGGGTTCACCAAAATGTAAAGCGGAAAACCGTGATCGAACCCTAAGTGTTCCCCCCACCACTCCAAGGAGAGAGAAAGGAGGTCACTAGGGTTGATGGTTTTCACTTAAGAGAGACTTTACATTCAAAAGAGGGGTTGAAACCCACAAGATCGAATCCCACACAATGCAAGATTGGATTCTAAATGAGTTTCAAGGGTTAAGACAGCAAGGCTACCCTCTTTTGTAAAGAATGTAGATAGAAGGATAGAGCTAGGAATGCATGTAAAGTGAGAAAGATTCGCTTATAAACAAAGATAGGAAAATAGGATGAAGCTGCGGACCTGGAATGAGCAGTAAAATGTCAAGATGATGCTGTCCTGCAAATTTGAGCGAAAGTTGACAGGACGATGGCACCCGGCGTGCACACGGTCCTCCGAAAAATCTGCGAAATGAAGGGGGATCTGTTCGTCTCTGCACAAGGATTCCAGATCTTCAATTACAGTCGTGTACCTACAACCTACACACAGAAAAGCGAGGACAATTGGGGGGTTAGGGATTAGGGGTTTGCCCTTAGGTCAAACCCCGGTTTTGGAATTAACCAAGAAATGAGAAATTGTTGTAAATGTAAATGATTGTAATGTAATAAAGTACCAATACCTTGTTGTAAGAATGTTTGTATTCTTACATGCGAAGGTGTAAATGTTGTTGTATATTGTATGTGGTATGTGATCTCCTCTTCAATGGTTGAATCCTTGTCTTGAATGCAACACTTAGCCTTGAATGGAGACTTAGAATGCTCAATTGCTTGAAGGAATGCTTGAATGCTTGAATGTTTGAATGTTTAAATATCGCTTCTGCCTTTTTTCCATCTACCCTTTTTGAGAGGGGAAACATAGTTTATATACTTGCCAATTAGGGTTGAAAGACTAATTTTTCTGACCTTAGGCTGACCTAGGAAGATTATTTTCCAATTTGCAAATATAAAGACCCGAGACCCAAAAGAGACCGAGCCCAAAAATAGGGCGAGGGACCAGGGCGCTGGGCGCCATGGTCTTGGGGGACCAAGGCATTGGGTACCATGGTCCTGAAGGACCAGGGCACTAGGTTCCATGGTCCCACCTCCAAGGATAGTAGGGTGCAAGGAGGATCAGGCCAAGGTGCTGAAAAATGCAGTTTTTGATGTCATAAATAGGTTTCGGGGTCTCCATTCAGGTTCCGTGTTGCACCACCATCGTGAAGACCCAAATGCGGTCAAAATTGCAAGTGTCGCAATTTTAGGACGCTACACTCGCTAGTTAATTTTCCCTTCTACTATAAAATTTGAGTGCCTTGAGATGCGCACACACACGGGGGACCCACCAGTGCTAAGTTACTCCTTTTCAAAAGCCTGTAAGCTTTGACACTATAGTTATATGTGGCTTTGCCTTTAAATAGTTGAAAAGGTCCTCCCCACTACCAATGTGGGATAAATGTTTAACACATCCCCAGCTATTGCCTATGTTCTACACCTAAGCATTTCTTTGTCGCTATCTAATCATGCAACAGGGAGGATTTGGCAAGAGTTATGTTGGTTTCATGCCTGACAATAATGCATTTATTTGAAAGGTTGATAAGCCACGCCATTTCATCTATAATGGAGCATAAATATCTCTATGATCTACAACATGCTGAGCTAAACCCATGTGGGAGCCATATTTTAACCCACATGCTATCTTACTTTTCTTGTATCTACACATGAAGCAAACAAGTTAGACAAAAATAGTGCATTTCTGTGATGTACATTATGATTTGACCTTTTCAAAATGAATGAATGCACGACTTCATTAGGGTACTAAATTTGGCATGTGCAGAATTTGGTAACAGTTGGTTTCTTCTACGTCCTCTATTATTGAAATTCTAGTTGGGCTGATTGGTTCTTTCTTCTTGATTTGGACTCATATGTCCATCTCTGCTTCTACCTTTTCCTCTTCCTTTGAAGTTTGATCTTCCTCTTCCTCTACCAAATGACACACATGATATAAAAGCATTCTCCAAAGAAGAATTTTTATTCCTATTCATTCTGGATTCATGAGATAAAAGTGATCCCATTAACTCATCTACAAAGAGTTGTGTCAAATCCTTATACTACTCAATAGCAACTACAATGGCATCAAATTTTCTAGGAAAACTACATAGAAGTTTTTCAAAAACCTGTCAATCAGTCAAGGCTTCACCATATGATCTAATCTGATTAACCACATTCATTACTTGATTAGAAAAATAATCAATTGAATCTGAATCATTCATGAATAAATTATCAATATCATGCCTAAGTGTTTACAACTTAGCAACCTTAACCATTGATGTAGCCTAATATACAGTTTCTAATATATCCCATGCTATCTTAGATTTTGTGGCTACAGAAGCCTTATGAAAAATAGATTCATCTAATGCTTGCTGAATGAGAAAATTGCTTTTGCATCCTTTTTTCTATTATTTTTTAATTCATCTTTTATCTTGTCATGGTAGTGCTAGATATGCAGCCTCATCTGGTGGTTTGGGAAACCCTTTTTCAACAAGATCCCCTACCTCTTGAGAACAAAACAAATTTTTCATTATAATAGCCTAATATTAATAACTTTTACCAAAAACAATTTCATTTGTGGTTGAGCTATACTACTTGAGGCCATATTTTTTATATTACTCTAGAGCTTTTACCTTGGTTTGTTTTTCTCTTTTTGTTTACTATAATTCTCCACTTTTACAATCTGCTAGTTTACAATAACAATTTTCTTTTCAAAGAAAAACTATTAGTCGAGACTGAGCCAAATAGAAAACTATCTTTCCATCCTAAAATATGTAGCCAAACAACATAATACTTCAATTTCACTTGTTTCAAGAGCCAAAACTACAACCCATGATTAGCTAGCTCTAATCTTGAAATTTTTTAACCATAATCATCATCTTTTTTCTACAGCCTCTGTTTACAAATAGCAAAATTTTCTTCCAAAATTCAATACAACCTCTAATCTACAAGAATGATTAATAAATTGATCTTCTTTTACCAAACAATGATTACCTCCTTTAAATAGTCGATAGAAGTCTCTTCACAACTTCACAAGGATACCATGTGTCTTATTTGTTTGCATCATTAGAAACTCACAATGTCCTTTGTAAAGTGGTGGCTCGAGCTTCTTCCAATGATCTTGTAGTCTCTAGAAGCTTCATTCAATTGCTGCAACAACTTTAGGCAAATGGTTTCCTTACTTAATATCTTCAGACATGAACTAGTCTCTCTCCAGGCTCTTTTTCTCTGATATCAAACTGATGGTAGAGAAGAAAAACATAAAAGAAAGACAATTCTATTGAACGATAAAACCATTACAAAATACCTCTTATTTATGTAGGACTTTGAACTAATTGCAGGGAGTGTAGTCAATGCACATGGTAGACTATGAAATGGAAGTCATGCTAGAAGTCATGCAAGAATTTTTTGATTTAGATTCTAGTAGATATGGAAACTTCTACACTAAATGTTTAGTTTGAAAGAATGGATGAGTAAAATTAATGCCAAAGACATTGAAATGAAATAAACTTTATTTGAAATTGAAAGTTCAATCCTAAGAGTGATGAAGGAACCTTCTTAGGTTACTCCACAAAGAGTAAAGCATACTGGTGTTTGAACTTGATAGGACTAGTAAGATTGTGGAGAGTGGAAATGTCAGAGTAGATGAGTTATCTGAGAAAAATGAATAGGACACCAAGTGTGAACATGAGTACTATCAAGGATTAAACTACATTGTACTGATCAAACCTACTATAGAGAATCATATTATAGTTGCAATGAGGAAGCATGTGAAGTAGAACCTAGAAAACTGGTAGAAGAAGCTCCACGAAATGAATCAGTACTATCAAGGTATGTAAGAAACAATCATTCTACTAACAATATTATTGGTGACAAAAATGCAAGAGTATGACAAAAATGCAAGAGTATTGACTGGAAGAAAAGCAAGGGAGGGTACCTATCTACTATCAAAAATTGAGTTGAAAAAAGCAAAGGAGGCTCTAAAAGATAAAGTTTGGACCAAAGCCATGGAGGAAGAACTGGACCAGATTGAGAAAAATGAAACTTGGACCCTTGTGCCCAGATCGAAGAACAAAAATGTGATAGGCACCAAGTGGGTGATTAGAAACAAAATGGATGAAACCGGTCAAGTAGTAAGAAACAAAGCAAGCTTAGTCTGCAAAGGGTATACACAAAAAGAAGGTTTGGATTATGGAGAAACCTTTGCACTAGTGGCAAGACTAGAAGGGGTTAGAATCTTCCTTTCTTATGCAGCCTACAGGAAGTTCAAAGGTTACCAAATGGATGTCAAATCGACATTTTTGAATGGTGTTTCCTAGAGGAAGAGGTGTACATTGAGAAACTAGAAGGGTTTGCTTCAAAAGATGGAAGATATATGGTATGTAAGTTGAAGAAGGCTCTGTATGGGCTAAAATAAGCACCAAGAGCTTGGTTTGAGAGGATACATGCATACCTAATAAGTATAGTGTTCATGAGAACAAGTGACAAGAAAAACTTGTATCTAAAGACTGGACAAGAAGGAAAATATCTTATTGCATAGATTTTCATTGATGACATCATATTTGGAGGAGATGATAAAATGAGAAAAGATTTTGCAGAAGAAATGAAGAAAGAGTTTGAAATGTCCATGATCAGTGAAATAAAAGTTTTTATCGATATCCAAGTATCTCAACTAAAGAATGGTATATTCATTAACCAAACCAAATACATAAGGGAAATATCGAAGACCTTTGGAATGGAAGATTCCAAACCTGTTGGAACTCCGATGGTTACAGGTTGAAATCTCTCCAAAAATGATTAGGTTAATGAAGTGAATGAGGCACTATACAGATCCATGATCGGTAAGTTGCAGTATGCAGTGCATAGTAGATCGGATATAGCCCAAGCAATTGGCTTGGTTGCTAGATTTGTTTTAAATAAAAAAGAGACTCATATGGTGGTGGTTAAGAGGATATTCAGATACCTTAAGGGGACTAATGAGTATGTTCTTTGGTATCCAGATAAAGGAGATTTCAACTTAAGGGTCTTCATTAATGTAGATTGGGTAGGGAACATTGATGATAGAAATAACACTAGTGGAAGTGCATTCTTTCTTGGAAATAGAATTGTGCCATGGACAAGAAAGAAACATAATTGTATCTCTCAATCCACAGCTAAGGCAGAGTATGTAGCTGCTACAATCAATTTTACATACATAGTATGGATTAAGAAGATATTGAAAGGTATCCAAGAAAAGGTTACAGAACCTACAGTGATACACTATGACAATATAAGTGCCATCAACATATCAAAAAACCTAGTGCACTCTGAAACCACGAATATTGAAATAAAATATCATTATCTTAGGGAACAGGTGTAGGACAAAGAAGTTACACTAGAATATGTGCCAACCAAGCAATGGGTTGGAGACATATTCACCAAGTTGCTACCTAAGGATACTTTTGAGTATCTCAAAGATAAGTTAGGGGTAATTCCCCTGAATGATCTAAGGTAATTGAGGATCAGAATAACATCAATCCGATATGATTTTCTTAAAAATTTTAAGTATTTGGATTGATGATTATGGACTACTCCTGTTGGGAGGAGCAATCATTGTAGTGTGTGAAATAAGATGTCTAGACTACACCTTTGACATTATTGTCAATGGGGGAGTGAAGTCAAATGTACCATAGCATGAATGAAGATGAAGTCAAACATGACTTGAGTGGAAGCCAGTGAAAGAGGGAGTAAGATCATTACTAAAAATCCAATAGAGCAACAAATTAATATCAAAAAAGAAGAAGTGACTAGTATCGAAAAGGGAAGTTTGAAGTGTTGCCATCAATGCCAAAGGGGGAGATTGCTGGCATAACTGATGGTGTTGGCATAACCCATTCATCAGTTATTATTTTCATTGATGACAAACACTTATTGACAAATAAGGCCAAACTCATAGGCAAGGAGGTGTGGAAAACCTCAAAGGTTTACTCATTACTGAAAATAGTATGGAGGAGTCAGTGCTTCTCCAGTATGCATTAATGACACACTTAAGAAGGACTAATTGGTTGAAGGATAAATAGAGTGGTTGACTGGTCAGTCAAACATTCGATAAGTGTTGAGATTAGTTTCCCAAACTGGCAGTTGAAATGATGATGTGGTCACCGAAGGTGAAATAGATTGAAGTTTAGTAGTCTTATGCATGATAAGAGCATTTTGGGCAGACAGGTGATTAGTCTGCTTAATGACCAGTGACCAGTGGCAAAAGATGAAGAGGTACACTAGTGAACCAATGGTATAGGTTGAAGTATGTTTTCCATTGAGAATCTAAAAGTGGTGACTAGTAAGTTGGCTGCGATGACCAAAGGTGGGTCAGTTAGGGAGAGATATCATCCCAAAACTGCTAGTCAAGTCTACAGTAGTTACCAACCAGTTAAGGCAACATTTGTGCAAATTTTCTAGTTCACATTAAAAATTCAGAACACCACTTAGAAGTTGTAGAAATTATAAGTTGCGCTAGAAAATAAGGATGAGTTGCTAGCGAGAATGATGGAGAATGCACAAAGAAAGTGTAGGAAGATTTGAATTTCAAATATACCAAGTTTTAGGTTTGAATTCATTTAAGAAACAACCGTTATGTGTTGGAAAAAATGGTATAATAGTTTTTGGAGAAAACCAAAAAAAATTATCATGAAATTGCTAAGTACAATTCAAAAGAGAGATGATCCATCAAGGTGAGAAGAATGCAGAGTTGCTAAGTGAATAGTAGAGTGGTGAAGAGAGTGTGTAGAGTTTGAATATTGGAAAGAGTGGAGAAGGAGTAAAAAGCAATAGCAGAGAGTAGAGCAAGCATAACCGGTTGTTTATGGTGAAAATGGATAACAATAATAACAAAATTGAAAGGCTAAATGAATTCAACCACCAAACCCTAGCCTAACAACAACAAAGATCCACCATAACATATGAAGATTACCTAAGACAATGCAAATCAAATGAAATCACAAAGATTATACCATCACATGTCCAATAGGGTTTTGATCTCCATTCTTCCTATCTCCATTGATCTTGCTTGATATATTTGCTCTCAAATTTTATGTGCACAAGAGCTCAACAAAGAATGGAATGTGGTTGCAAGTAGGATCGTAGTATAGTCAAATGATCAAAAAATAGTTCATTAGGGTTTGATAATGAAGGAAGCATCTCCTTATATAGAAGACACTATATGAAATGGAGGGATAAGATTGAGAGGTGTAAAAAGGAGGTCGGCAATGATTGGAGGGTAGGTAGAAGAAATAATAAAATAATGAAAGAGGTAGGTAGTGTAGGAATTAAGAGATGAATGACATGCGTCATGTGTAGAAAAAGGCTAATGAATTAATTAAATAAATAAAGATTTATTTAATTAATAGAAGAAGTGGGATCAATTAAATAAATAAATATTTATTTAATTTAGGAAAAGGATAATTTAAATAAATAAATGTATTTATTTAAATGAGAAATAAGGCTAGAAGAGGATAAATGAATTAATTAAATAAATAAAGATTTATTTAATTAATAGAAGAATTAGGCTTAGATAATTAAATAAATAAAATATTTATTTAATTAGACATGAAAATTTTGAGTGTCTACACCGGTGATCAAAACTAAGAGCTTAAATTGGATCTAATTAAGCTTAAAGTAGTTGTTTTAGTAGATCATTCTCTCTATTGTTTTCTAATAACTACAATAGGAAAATCGCTTAACCAGGTGGACTTTAACAGGTCCCTTTGTAAAATCCCTTAACCGGGTGAGATCTTAATTGATGCTCCTAAGTCCTTTAACAAGGCTACTTCTAAAAAGGTAAAGGTCCTAATAGGCCTTGATGAAAATCCGTTAATCGGGTGGCACCTAACCATGTCTTTGTAATCTTCTAACAGGGATGGCTCCTCACTGAGCGTACTAAAAAATAGTGCAGATTTTGTGAGTTTCTACTCACACCGTGGTTTTCATCCATTTTAGTTTCCACAAGATAAACCTTGGTGTTCTTCTGTGATTTATCTCATAAGTGCATGTTTCTATTTATTGATACTTATTTTGATAAGTGTTAAGTTTTATTAAAGGTTAAATATGGTTTAACTAGTATAGTGTTGATTCACCCCTTCCCCCTCAGCATCGGTTGGGACTAACAATTGGTATCAAAGCCTTGGTCCTTAGATTCAGAAGAGCTTAATAGCTTAAGTAAAGATGCAAGATGATGCGAAAGGAAGGCCCCAAGTTCTATAAGGTGAATTACAGTGTTGTAGAATGAAGCTCTACCTAAGAATCCCAAGAGATCAATGCTGGAATCATGTAAGCATAGAGTACAATGAACCTATAGGGGTTCTCACAGTAGAGAAGATCAAAGTGAGGCAATATAACATTGCAACCATGGATGTGATTTCTAGTACTCTATCTGATAATGAGTATCTCAAGGTTTGAGATAAGAAAAAAATAGCCTATGAGATGTGGAATAAGCTAAAGACTGTTTATGGAGGAGATCCTCATGTAGAAAATGCTAAAGTGTATAATTTAAGAGGCAAATTTGATGAGATGAGGATACAAGAAGGAGATAATATAGAATAATAAAACAAAAGAATAAAGGATGTAATAAATTCCATCAAAATTTCTAGAGGAAAATTTGAAGAAGATGATGTGGTTAAAAAATTCTTGAGAACCTTACTACCACAATATGCCATAAGGGTTTCTGCAATTCAGGAAATGAGATCTTTGGGAACAATTAATTTTACACTTGACTCCCTGATCGGTAAGTTGACTACCTTTGAACAGAGTGACTATGATAATAGTATGCTAAATATTGTTGTTTCCTTCAAAGCTTCCATGACACCTACACCAATAAGGAGAAGAAAAGAAATTGGAAGCAGTTCTACTATAAGAACCAGTCATTCTCTTGAATAGGAATAAGATGAGCTTGAAGCTCTATTAGAAAGAAGCCTTCCAAGAGGAAAAGGAAAGTACAAAGGTAAACTACCCCTGAAGTGTTTCTCTTCCAATAAAATAGGTCTTATTCCATCTATATGTCCTCACAATGATAGGAAGGACAAATTTAGAATATACAAAGAGAAGAGCAAGGAGTCCTATCTTGTAGAAGGAGTTACCGATGAATAATCAGAAGGATCTGATGAAAATGGAATTTCATTTGTAGCGGTAAAGGAAGATAGGAGAAAGAAAAGTGATATGGCACTAATCTCCAATTCAAACTAGTGTGAAGACTAGGTAATTGATAGTGGTTGCAGTCACCACATGACTGGTGAGAGGAACAAATTCCTCAACATGGAGGACTATGATGGAGGATTGGTGAGAGTCGGCAATGATGCTCCCTATGCAGTAAAAGGTGAGGGATCTATAGCCCTAAATGATAAAACCAATTGTGAAAATGTTTACTAGGTAGAAAGGCTAAAGTATAGTCTATTAAGTGTTACACAATTCAATAACAAGGGGTACTAGCTAGAGTTTGATTAAGGAATATGCAAAATAAGTGATAAATTAGGAGGTCTAATTGCTACTGGTATACAAACTAGAGGTAATCTGTTCTACCTAGACACCTTTGTAGGAAATTGCCTAGCAGAAAAATTTGAAGATAGTTGGTTGTGGCACCAAAGATTGTGTCATGTAAATTTTGATAGCACAAAAAAGGTTAGTAAAATGAAGTCTATCAGAGGTATGCCTAACATTATGAAACCTGAGAATGCTATGTGTAAATAATGTCAACTAGGAAAGTTGATCGGATCTAATTTCAGCAATAAATATTATTCATCTGAGAATGTACTAGACTTAGTTTATACAGATTTGTGTGGTCCTATATGGACTAGTAAATTCTATGGGGTCGGTATTTCATGTTATTTGTAGATGATTTATTAATAATGATGTGGGTCATATTCTTGAAATAAAAATCTAAAGCCTTTCACATGTTTAAGGTCTTTAAGGATCGAGTGGAGAGAGGAACTAGTAAGAGTCTAGAATGTTTGAGACCGGATAGAGGAGGAGAGTTCACCTATGAAGAGTTCATAAATTACAGTGTAGAAAAGGGGATTATGAGACAAATGGCTACATCCAAAACACCTCAAGAGAATGGGGTTCCACATGTCTTCTGGAGAGAAGCAATGAGTACTAATGTGTATACCTTGAATCAGATACAGGTGAAGAAGGGAAAAAAATAAGACTCCCTATGAATTGTGGTGTAGATACTCACCCAATGCAAGTTACTTCAAGGTATTCGGAAGTAGGTGACATCAAGAGGGATGGGTACTCTAGAAAGTTTGATCCTAAGAGTGATGAAGGAACCTTCTTAGGTTACTCCACAATGAATAAAGAATATCAGTGTTTGAAAAAAAGGAATAGTAATATTGTGGAGAGTGAAAATGTTAGAGTAGATGAGTTCTCTGAGAAAAATAAAAAGGATAGCAAGTGTGAACTAGAAGACTATCAAGGATTTGATTACACCATACTGATTGAACCTACTATAAAGAATCCTATTGTAGCTACAAATGACAAAGCATGTGAAGTAGAACCTGCACAACTAGTAGAAGAAGTTCCATTAAATGAACAACTACTATCAAGGTATGTTAGAAGCAATCATTCTATTGACAATAATATTGGTGACAAAAATGCAGGAGTATTGACTAGAAGAAAAGAAAGGGAGAGTACATATCTAGTATCCAAAATTGATTCCAAAACAACAAAAGAGGATCTAAAAGATGAAGACTGGATCAAATCCATGGAGTAAGAACTAGAGCAGATTAAGAAAAATGAAACTTGGACCCATATGCCTAGACTGAAGAACAAAAACGTGATAGGCACCAAGTGGGTGTTTATTAACAAAATGGATCAAACCAGTCAAGTAGTAAGAAACAAAACAAGTTTAGTCTACAAAAGGTATGCATAGGAAGAAGGTTTGGATTATGGAGAAACCTTTGTACTGGTGGCTAGACTGGAAGGGGTCAAAATATTAATTGCTTATGCTACTTACATAAAGTTTAAAGTTTACCAAATGGATGTCAAATCGACATTCTTAAATGGTGTTCTAGAGGAAGAAGTTTATATTGAGCAACTGGAAGGGTTTTCTTCAGAAGATCAAAGAGATATGGTATGCAAGCTGAAGAAGGCTCTTTATGGGCCAAAAAAAAGTGCCAAAAGATTGGTATGAGAGGCCACACTCATACCTTATAAGTATAGGGTTAATGAGAACTAGTGACAATAACAACTTCTATCTAAAGACTGGAGAAGAAGGAAAACATCTAATCAAAGAGATATTTATAGATGACGCAATCTTTTGAGGAGATGATGAAGTGATAAAAGGTTTTGCAGAAGAAATGAAGAAAGAGTTTTAAATATCCATGATCAGTGAAATAAATTTTTTCATTGGTCTCCAAGTATCTGAGCTAGAGAGTGTTAGGTTCATTAGCCAGACCAAATAAATAAGGTACATATTGAAGACCTTTGGAATGGAAGATTCCACATTTCTTGGAACTCTGATGGTTACAGGTTGCAAGCTCTCCAAAAATGATGAGGCTAATGAAGTGAATGAGATACTTTACCAGTCCATGATTGGCAAGTTGCAGTATGCCATGCATAGTAGACTGGATATAGCTAAAGGAGTTGGCTTGGTTGCTAGATTTGTTGCCAATCCAAAAGAGACTCATATGGTGGTGGTTAAGAGGATATTTAAATACCTTAAGGGGACTGATGAGTATGGTCTTTGGTATCCACATAAAGGAGATTTCAACTTATATATCTTCACTGATGTAGATTGGGGAGGGAACATTGATGATATAAAGAGCACTAGTGGAAGAGCATTCCTACTTGGAAATAGAATTGTGTCATGGAAAAGCAAAACACATAATTGTATCTCTCAATCCACAGTTGAGACATAGTATGTGGTTGTTGCAATCAACTATACATAGGTAGTATGGATTAAGTAGATCTTGGAAGGTATCCAAGAAAAGGTGATTGAACCTGTGGTGATACACTATGACAATACAATTGCCATCAACGTATCATAAAACCCAGCGATGCACTCTAAAACCAAGCATATTGCAATAAAATACCATTATCTTCAGGAATAGGTGCAGGACAAAGAAGTTATACTAGAATATGTTCCAACCAAGGAACAAGTTGCAAACATATTCACCAAGCCACTACCTAGGGATACTTTCGAGTATCTCAGAGGTATGGTAGGGGTAATTCCCCTGGATTCTCTAAGGTGAGTGAAGATTCGAACAACATCAATCTGATATGATTTTCCTTAAAATTTTAGGTATTATGATTGATGATTATGGACTACTCCTTTTAGGGGGAGCATTCATTGTAGTGTGTGAAATAAGATTTCTAGACTACACTTTTGACATTGTTGTCAAAGGGGGAGTGAGATCAGGTGTAACATAATATTAAAGAAGATGAAGTCAGACATGACATGAGTGGAAGCCTATGAAAGGGGGAGTAAGATCACTACTCAAGATCAAATAGAGCAGCAAATAGGTACATCAGAAGTAGAAGTGGTTGGTTCCTAAATGAGAAGTTTTAAGTGTTGTCATCAATGCCAAAGGAGGTGATTTATGGAATAACTGATGGTGCTAGCCAAACTCATAGGCAAATAGGTATGGAAAACTTGTATGGTTTACTTATTTCTGCAAATAGTATGGAAGAGTTAGTGCTTGTCCAATATGTATTCTTGACACACTTAAGAAGGACTAATCGGTTGAAGGATAAACAAAGTAGTTGACTAGTAAGTCAAGCATTCGATAGGTGTTGAGATTAGTTTCTGAAACTAGCAGTTGAAATGAAGATGAGATCAAAGGAGTTGACTCTGATTTAAGTTTAGTAGTGTTATGCATGACCAAAGAATTTTGGGTAGATAGTTCATCAGTCTTCTTGATGACCAATGACTGGTGGGAAAAGATGAAGAGGTACACCAGTGAACTAGTGGTATAGGTTGAAGGATGTCTTCCACTGAGAATCTCTGAGCGATGACTGGTAAGCTGGATGTGATCACCAAAGGTGGGTCATTCAAGGAGAGATATCATCCAACAAACCACTAGTGAATTTTACACCAGTTAACAACTAGTTAAGGTGATATTTATGCGGATTTTCTAGTTCACATTAAAAAGTCAGAACATGACTCAGAAGATTCAAAAATTATGAGTTGCGGTGGTAGATAGGGATGAATTGTTGGAGAGAATGATGGAGAGTGTATAGTGAAAGTGTGGGAAGATTTTCATTTCAAATCTACAAAGTTTTAGGTTTGAAATCATTTAGGAAACAACAGTTATGTGTTGGAAAACCTAGTATAAAGGTTTTTGGTGAAAACCAAAAATTTTGATCATGAAATTTCTAAGTACAATTCATAAGAGAGGTGATCAAGCAGGATGAGAAGAATATAAAGCTACTAAGTGAATGGAAAAGTGGTGAAGAGAGTGTGCAGAGTTTAGATAGTGGAAAGAGTGGAGAACGAGTGCAGAGCACCAACATAGTGTAGAGCAAGCATAACCGATGATCAAAACCAAGATCTTAAATTGGATCTGATTAAGCTAAAAGTAGCTCTTTTAGGAAATCAAACTCTCTCTTGTTTTCTAAAAAATACAATAAGAGAATCCCTTCATCAGGTGGACTTTAACAAGTCCCTTTGTAAAATCCCTTAACTGGGTGACATCTTAATTGATGCTACTAATTCCTTTAACAAGGCTACCTTTGACATGGTAAAGGTCCTAACAGACCTTGATGAAAATCCATTACCGATTGGCACCTAATAGTGTCTTTGTAATCTCCTAACAAGGATGGCTGCTCATAGGGCATACTCCATAAGAGTGCAAATTTTGTGAGTTTCTACTCACACCGTGGTTTTCACCCATTTGGGTTTTCAGGAGATAAACCTTGGTGATCTTGTGTGATTGATCTCATATGTGCACATTTCTTGTTGATGCTACTTATTCTGATAAGTGTTAAGTTTCATTAGAATATATGATTAAAGGTTAAATCTAGTTTAACAAGTATAGTGTTGATTCACCTCTCCCCTCTCAGCAGTAGTTGGGACTAACAATAATACAATATTTTTTTTTATTTTGTAACATTTACTATTTTGACTGTGAGTTTTATTTATCATTTATAATATTCAATTGAAAATGTTAAGAAACCAAGGTTCGTTGTGTTGGCCATTTGAGGGGAATTGATTATGTGTTGCATTGATGTTTGTCATTGATGTCAACACTAGTTATTTGGATGCTTTACCAACACCCTTCTGGTTCTGGTAGGTTGAGTGGTTTTTGATTTACTTGGATCCGACATGATCTGGTAGACTCTGCTATAGTCTGATGATGGAATTAGCTTGTTCATGATACTTATACTCATATTTGGTTAGTTGGTTTTGGTCTGGAGATTGGATGCTATCCTGCTTGCTTAGAAGCTTCATTTTTGGTTCCGGCGAGGGTTTCACCCACAGAGCTTTTGATGGAGATATTTGATGAATTGCATAAGTGGTGTTGGTGCATCTTCCGGTGAAGTTTTAGGATATTATTGATGATCATGTTTGAGACTTGGTGGTTGGAGATTATTTTTGTGGCATGTGGACCTATACTTGGTCCCGGTTGATCTAGGTTATGGACCGGATTTAAATATAACGCATGGATAGGACCTATTGATATTTTTTTGGGATGTATTATGTGTTGGATATTATTTGTTTGGTCGAAGGCTATAATTGTTTGTAATTATGTAATTGTTTTATTGTCTGGTGTTTGACCTGGTTGTTTATGGTCTATGGTTTTGTATAAATAAATGTAAGATCTCATTGTAGATCATCTTGGTTAATGTAAGAGGTCATGGTCAAGGAATATAATGTGCGAATAAAATAATATCATTCAGCCACAGGAGTTGGTCGATCATTGAAGATTGAATTGGGTTTATGTAAGAGGATTTAGTACTCCGGTACTGAGCTTAACCAGAACTATACTCAAGCATAGGAGATGCTATCTTTTGCAGCTCAACACTTCTCTGGATTGTAGTTTGGATTTATATATAGTTAGTGAGACTCCTTTTGTGATGAGCAGTGCACTCTTGGCTGTTGGCCTTCTTGCAAGTGCAGGCTCGTTGATTATAATTCACATACTTATTGTAGAAGTATTATTTGACTATGGGTAGGCTTCCCACCATGGTTTTCCCTTTTACTAGGTATTCCAAGTACAAATATTGGTATTATGTGGATGGATTTTATTCTGTGATTATTGTTTATACTTAATTAGTTTAATTGCTATTCTAGTATTAATGTTTTAGGTTTTGGTATTAAAGTTTAAATTGCTAATGTTTCCGATAATCTATAACAATTGATTCAATCCCCCACTCTCAGTTGTCTTTTAGTTATCTGAACTGTCTAACAATTGGTATCAGAGCTTTGGTCCTCTATAGAAATCTTAAATGTTTGAGGAAGATCCTATGGAGACTAATAGTTCAAGTTCATCCAGTTCCTTTTAAGCTATCTTTCAAAAGGATATTCTAAGGCTTAATGGAACAAACTACATGGTATGGAAGATTTAGATGGAGACTAATCTAAGATGTCTTGGCAAGGAGATTTGGGAAATCACACAGAATGGTGTCACACCCTATAATCTGGGATCTGACAATCCTCCTTTGACAAACCAAGATAAGGAGCTTGAGAATGATTGTAGAGCAAGAGAAGTCCTCTTGTATGCACTTTTTGATCAACAAATAATGAGATTAACCAACAAATCATCTAGAAAGGCTATATGGGATAAGTTGGAGACTCTTAATGAAGGTGACCCTATAGTGAAGATTGATAAACTTGATGGTTACCGGTGAGAGGAAAACCTGAAAATGGAAGAAGGTGAAAGGATTACTGCATTCATGGAAAGGGTAAATGAGATTGTTATGGGAATTCAATGTAGTGGTGGAACTCTAAGTGAAGATGAAATTGTTTCTAAAGTCCTAAGATCCCTACCATTGACTTACAAAATGAAGGCTACTACTATTATTGAGTTGAGAACAATGACGTATACATATGTCAATAGAGATACCTTGGTTGGGAAACTATCTTCTTTTGAGCTTGAGGAATTTGGACCTTTTGGAGCTATGAAGACTGAACTTGCTTTATATGCTAGAGAATTGGAAGATATGAAGAGATAAGATGATTAGTCTGAGCAACTTGAAGAACTATTTTATAGAAGAGTACCTAAAGGACTAGTAGGAAGTAAGTATGAAGGAAAAACACCTTTTAAATGTTTTCCATGTAATAAGATATGTCTTTTTGCATCTAGATATCCTGAAAGGAATTCAAGATTTGAAGAAAGAGTTAGAAGAACATTTAAGCCTAATCTTGGATATCAGAACAAATATAAATACAAGATAAAAAGAGATAAATCATGATACATAGCAGATGAGGAAGACATTACTGATTCAAATGATAAACTGGCAGAATACTCTGTTAGTGTATCCAACAATGGAAAGGAATGGGTATTCCTAGCTATCAATGAAGATGATCCAGCACTGGAAGAGAATGTACCTGAAGAGAAGGCACTTGCTACTAAAATTGAAGATAAGGATGAACGGGTAATTGATAGCAGTTGTTCACATCATATGACTGGAGATAAAGAGAGTTTTCTATCTTTGAAAGAATTTAATGGTGGTCTAGTTAGATTTGGAGATGACAAGACATGTATGATTAAAGGAAAAGGCATTATATCATTGGATGGTAAGAATAATAATGAAAATGCTTATTACGTTGAAGTTTTGAGGCATAATCTTTTGAGTGTAGGACAGTTGGTAGACAAGGAATTTCAATTACAATTCAAGGATGGAAAATGCAAAATCATTAACAGATTTGGCTTGGAGATTGCAACTGGTACATAGACAAAAAGTAATATATTTCACTTAAACTATGGTGAGAAGATATGTTTGATTACACAGATTGATGAGAGTTGGCTATGGCAGAAAAGGTTGTGTCATACGAATTTTGTTTGCATTGTGAAGATCAGTTCAACTAAGGTTGTTAGGGATATACCTAAGATTATGAAGCCCTATAATTTGGTAAGTAAAGAATGTCAAATGGGAAATAGGTTAGAACCTCTTTTAGGAGTATACAAGATAAATCAAATGATGTTCTTGATCTTATTCATACTGATTTATGTGGCCCTACTAAAGTTAAAAAATTTCATGCTGATAGATATTTTGTGGTAATCACTGATGATTATTCTAGAATGATGTGGGTTACTTTTCTGAGAGAAAAATATAAAGCATTTGAAAAGTTTAAAATCCTTAAGGCTAAAGTGGAAACTAAGACAAGATTAAAGATTAAATGTTTGAGATTAGATCATGGTGGAGAATTCAGATCTAGTGACTTTACTAACTTTTGTGACAAGAATGGTCTAAGAAGGCAATTTTCTGCTCCCCGAACACCTCGACAGAAAGGATTTGTGGAAAGGAAAAATAGAACTATATTGGATGGTGCTAGAATAATGACGATGGAAGCTAGTCTACCTCATATAAAATAGAGAGAAGAAGTGAGTACATTGGTTTATACATTCAACAAAGTACATATAAAAGGAGAAATTGGTAAGATGCCTTATGAATTATGGTTTGGGAATACACCTACAGTTAAGTATTTCAGAATTTTTGGTAGCAAATGTTATATCAAGAGAGATGATATTATTGGGAAATTTGATCCTAGATGTGCTGAAGGCATATTTATTTAAACATTGCAGAGAATTGTGGAGAGTGCTAATGTCAAAGTAGATGAGCCAAACATAAGTCAAATATGAGTTTATGAGAAGGAACGGACAGTGGAAATGATTATATCTGAACTGGTAGTACCTTTACTGAAATAGAGAGTTGAACTAGTTACTCTGGCAACATCAGATAATTCTACAGTGGCTGAATAATATGGAAGAAGAACAGAAAGTTGGAAGACCCCTAGGTATGTGAGATTGAATCATCCTGAAGATCAAATCATTGGGGATAAGAGCAATGGAGTGATGACAAGAAGAAGAGTGGCAGCTAATGAGCTATACTTAAGTTCACAAATTAAACTGGTATAAGTAATTGAGGCATGTAAAGATGAACATTAGTTGAAAGCTATTGAAGAAGAATTAGATCAGATTGAGAAAAATAACACATGGACCTTGGTTCCCCAAGCTAAAAATAT
Organism: Cryptomeria japonica; assembly: GCF_030272615.1. Lineage (NCBI taxonomy): Eukaryota > Viridiplantae > Streptophyta > Pinopsida > Cupressales > Cupressaceae > Cryptomeria > Cryptomeria japonica. Next base: position 167,827,642 of record NC_081415.1, read on the forward strand.
AAAAGTCATTAGAAATAAATGGGTTTTTAGAAATAAACTAAATGAGGATGGTCAAGTTCTAAGGAATAAGGCTAGATTGGTTTGTAAAGGATATTCTCAAAAGGAAGGAATTAATTATGGAGAAAATTTTGTACCTGTAGCTAGGAGTGAAGCTGTAAGATTATTTCCTGCCTATGTTGCTTATAAAAACTACAAACTTTATTAGATGGATGTTAAATGTCCATTCTTGAATGGGGATCTTGATGAGGAAGTTTAAATATTGAGAAACCTGATGGTTTTTCACTATGAGATGATACAAACATGGTTTGTAAGTTAAGCAAAGCATTATATGGATTGAAACAAGCACCTAGAGCTTGGTATGCAAGGTTGGACAAATATCTTTTGAAACTTAGTTTTATTACAGGTAGTGTTGATTGTAATTTATATTATAAAATCATTGATGATGATATACTGATTGTTGAAGTATTTGTTGATGACATTATTTTTGAAGGTAGAGATAAGTTATGCATAGAATTTTCTAAAAATATGGAGAAAGAATTTGAGATGTCTATGATTGGTGAAATGAAATTTTTCTTAGGTTTGCAGATTGCTCAGACTAACAAAGGTATTTTCATCTATCAAAATAAATATGTTAAGGAATTTTTTGAAGAAATTTGGTATGGGAGATTCTAAAATGGTAAGTACTCCTATGGTTACAAGTTAGAAATTGACAAGAAAATATATTTCTGCACGAATAAATCCTACAAGATACAAATATATGTTTGGAGGTCTTCTTTATTTGACTTAGACTAGGCCTGAAATTATGAATGTTATTTGTATTGTTTAAACATTTCAGAGTGATCCTAGAGAAAATCATGAGAGGGTGGTGATAATCATTTTTAGAGACTTACAAGGCAAATCAGAATATGGCTTATGGTACTCTAAGAATGATAACTTTACTTCATGTGCATATAAAAATGTTGATTAGGTTGGAGATGTTGATGACCAAAAAAGTTCTTCTCGTGGAGCTATCTTTCTTGGAAAGAAGTTGGTTTCATGGATTAGCAAGAAACAATCATGTACTTCTTTATTTACTGTTGAAGTTGAGTATGTTGTTGCTGCTACTAACTGTACACAAGTTTTATGGAAGAAGCAAATATTGAAGTATATAAAGGTTGATTGTGATGCACCGGTAGTTATTGACTATGATAACTTTGCTTCTATTGATATATCAAAGAATCTGGTATTTCATTTTGAAACAAAACACATATCTATCACTTGTATAACTTTTTGAAGGAGAAGGTGGAAGCAAATGAAAGTAGACTGGTTTATGTGAAGACTAAAGATAAGATTGCATATATTTTTACTAAACCTTTATGCAAGGAATCATTTGAGTACCTAAGAGATATATTAGGAGTTTTTGCCCCTCTGATGGAGACTTGATTGATGCGCTTTGGCATCAATTTGACATGAATTATTAGAAATACTATTCATTTTGGCACTGATGTGGGATTCTACTACTTAAGGGGAGTAGTTAGCTTTGAGATTCAGAGGCTTATGTTTTTGCCTTGATATTTCTGTCAGATTTCTCCCATTGATGTCATAGGGGGAGCGATATTGATGTGAAAAATTTAAAGAAAGAAATTAAAAATGTCACACATGGAGCGATATGAAAAGTAAAAGAAGAGATATTCAAAGCTATATGTGGGTGATTGTTGGTTGCCTTCCACAAGGGGAGACTTGTTTGACCTTTCTTAGTGCTTAGATGTTTTTTACATCTAGTGTTGCCATCAATGCCAAAGGGGGAGATTGCTGGCCATTTGATGGAATTGATTATGTGTTGCATTGATGTTTTGTCATTGATTTCAACACTAGCTATTTGGATGCTTTACCGACACCCTTCTTGTTTCGATAGGTTGAGTGGTTTCTGGTTAACTTGGATTTGGCATGATCCACTAGACTTTGGTACAGTCTGATGATGGAATTGGATTGTTCATGATACTTACACTCATATTTGGTCAGTTGGTTTTGGTTTGGAGATCATACACTATCCTTCTTGCTTAGAAGCTTGGTTTCACCTGCAGAGCTTTTGATGGAGATATTTGATGAATTGCATATGTGGTGTTGGTGTAACATTTGGTGCATATTTAGGATGTCATTGGTGATCATGTTCGAGACTTGGCGGTTGAAGATCATTCTTGTGGTGTGTGGACCTATAGTTGGTCCTAGTTGATCTAGGTTATGAACCGACTTTAAATATTATGTGTGGATAGGACCTATTGATTTATTTCTAGGATGTCTTATGTGTTGGATATTATTTGTTTGGTCTAAGGATGACATGGTTTGTAATTATTTAATTGGTTTATTATCGGGTGGCTGATCTTGTTGTTTACGGTCTAGGCTTTTACATAAATAAATGTTAGATCTCATTGTAGATCATCTTGGTTAATGTAAGAGGTCATGGTCAACTAATGTAATTTGTGAATAATTTAATATCATTCAGGAGAGGAGTTGGTCAATCATTGAAGATTGAATTGGGTTTATGTAAGAGGATTTAGTCCTCTAGTATTAAGCTTAACCAAAACTATATCCCAACATAGGAGATGTTATCTTTTGTAGTTCAACACTTCTCTAGATTGTAGTCTAGATTTATATGTAGTCAGTGAGACTCCTTTTGTGATGAGTCATGCGCCATAGGCTATTGACCTTCATGTAAGTGCAGGCCCCTTCATTGTAATTCACATACTTACTATAGAAGTATTATCTGACTATGGGTAGGCTTCCCACCGTGGTTTTTCCCTTTACCAGGTTTTCCATGTACAAATCATAGTATTATGTGGATGGATTTTATTCTGGGATTACTATTTATGCTTAATTGGTTTAACTGCTATTCCAGTATTAATGTTTTGGGTTCTGGTATTAAAGTTTAAATTGCTAATGGTTCTGGTAATTTGTGACAACTGATTCACCCCCCCCTCTCAGTTGTCTTCTGGTTATCTGAACTAACATGTTATTTGTGTGGTGGCTTAATAGTATAAAGGTATGTATATTTGCCTAATCATATCTGTGATTTTTCTGTAATGAGAAGAGCTATGAAAGATCAAATGCCAAGTTTCTTCACTTTCTATATTGAAATATTGGAATTGTTTGAAAGTAACCACTGTTTTCTTGGGCCAATGAAACAAACTTCTATTTTTTTACTTATTGAAAGGCTGCATGATAGTGACCAATATGTTAAGAGTTATAAAATATAGCAGGTTGCTTTCTTTCTATAAATTTTCAATTGTAGCAATGCATCACATTTTTTAGTGTTCTATTTTTGTAGTTAGCCTATTATGCATATGTGTGTGTATATGTGTGTGTGTGTTTGTCATTCTCTATCTATATATATCTCACACACACACACACACAAACATACATATATCCATACCCAATTATGTCTTGCACAACCAATTTTACTACATATTTAGCTAGAGCTTGAATATCTACAACCAATTATGTAGCCAAATTATAGGCTGGCTAGAGCCTCCTATTGATTTTGGTGTGGAAATACACCCTCTAGTACAAGTGTTAGCCAATTATGCATATATATATGTGTGTCTATGTTTTTGTTTGTGTGTTTGTCACTCTCTCTCTATATATAATGCACAGACACACATAAATGTACATATATACATAGTCAATTATATCTTGGATAGCTAATTATGTGACATAATTGGCCTGAGCAAGAGTAGTTAAACCATGCGTGTATTCCCATGTATTCCATACATGTCATCAGTATGGGACTACCGTTTTGGAGCAAAAATAGTTGCATCATCACAATTCCTTGTCCCTACACGCAAGTAACTCTGATGTTAACAACCTACTTAGTAAACCTTAAAGCTTGAGAAAAAAAAGAAACAACATACTTAGTAGCTTTGTCTCTTGTGGAGGAAGCCTTCTCTTGCTACCCTTGCAGCTGAGATACACATCGTCTACCATTGTAGTGTGTGTTGTGAACCTCTATTAATTTAATTTATTTTTCTTTGTGTTATGGAAATCTATGTGACCCAACACAAATCAAAATTCAGCAGGAATCATCCTTTATGCTAATCACCTCATTGAGGAATTGGAAATAAATATCATTCCTATGGAATGTAAAACAATTCATCTATCAAGGTAATGGCCTTGATGGGTATACTTTTTCTAAAATTTTGGCCTTGTAAGATAATCATTTTAGTTCAAACCTTCTTTACTTATTCTCAATGTAAATGAAATAAAAGTATAATAAATAAGTTATAGAAAATGATAGCATTTTGAAAGTTAGATGAAAGACATAATATGTGAAGTAGAAACTATCGTGTCAATATTAAACGAATTAAATGATGGGTACAAAGTTAAACGAAATCAATAAATAAGGTATCATGGAATGTTAAGTACATATCTATACCTCCTTGCAATATTTGGGTTGAGAAATGTATAACAACTCTGCATTTTGCAAAGAAGTATGTATAATGTACAATTTATAAAATAAACACATAGAAAATATATTAGCCTATCAATAAGTATTAGATAACTTCATCTAATATCGATTTCAAATGATATCTCAAGTGATGTTTGAGATGATTGATATTGTATTCATGTTTTTGCAGTGATGAAGCCATCTCTAGTTGATACCACTAACTCCTCATGTGTTTATCCTTCCTATTGTCTATTTTTTATATTGATAACTTTAGACCAAGTTATTAATAATATCCCCATATCAACTAAGAGAATAAACCTATAGAATAGATACATCTTTCAAAAGAGACATGTCTTTCAAATAACGAATTGTTTCTCTTTATACACATTAATTATTGTCAAAGAGTTCCTTAATGATAATTGTTGCCTTTGTCTTTTACCAGATAGAGTGACCAACTTAATCACTTCACAATACATTGTGATGGAATCATTATCCATCTTTTGTATCTTTTTTATCAATCGCTAACAAAGTCTAGTGTTTGTATTATAATTTGGATGGGGACATCACATGCACCTATTTTGACAAGATGCACGTGATGGATCATAATCCATTATTTGTTGTAATTGAAACCAAATCATTCCTTATTACTATTAATGATCTCTAGTGGAATGTGATGAATAGTTTATGGCTAGCCACTAGGTGGGTTGTATATAACACAGCCACCCACGAACCTCATATCACAATGTGCGAATAATTGAACATGTTGTTAGTGTGACCTTTGTCTTGAATATTCAGTATTATTGATAGTACCTTTTGATATCAACTGGATGTTCATTCTTGTTTCAAATCAAAAATGACATCTGCATTTAGAAATAGGTTCAAAGAAGCTCTTGAATATGGTTTAGTTGAGTCTGAACCAGATGACTCACTGAGAATTGGTTGCATTTTCCAATTTGTATTGACATGTGACATTCCCTTGCTTGTAAGCTCAACAGATTTAATGGATGTTACAACATGTAGTTTTTCTTGAATCTTTTTTATCATTTAATGATTCTAATTGGGAGGACCAATTTGTATACTCAGGAGGGATACGAGCCTTACATTTTGAAACCATTGACAAGTGGTCTTCAAAGTGACTACATGACCATATGGTAATCATTAAATCTCATTATCATATTACAATTTATTTCCACCTATGTGTGTTGTGATTACCAGAAGTTGGGCCTCATAAGTGGAAATGTAGACTACTTTATGGAGATAAAAGAAATGATGATGTCATCTTTTTATTTAACAACAACATAATAATGTGTCTTTTGGTGGGGAAGATGATCCCATCAACAATGTAGAGGAGAACGAGTATACTTCTATTGAAGGTGGTGAGAGTGAAAAAGAGGATGTTTGTAGCAAGTACGAGTCAATCACTGAGGAGGAAGAGACTGAAGGGTAGAGAAATGTTGTTAGTGCTCACAAATAGGGACAAGGAGGGGCCAGTAATGAGGAGGTACAATTTTATAATTATATTTAATATCATATTTATAATTCTTTATTCTAGTAAAATTGAACGTGATAGTTTCTCCCTATTTAGCATTTGCATCGACAATCTGATTACAAAAGAGAATATGTGATTGACAAGTTACACTACTTCTTTCTATTTGGTGCATGTTCTTGTAAAGGAGGTCATAGATTTTGGGATCTTGGGAGGCTAAATGTGCATAGATTCTTAGTACACCACCTCTCATTATTGAAGGGCCTAAGATGTGTTTGTGCACCATGTGGTAGAAGAAAACATAGCCCACACCTGATAAAGATAGTGTGATGGGATATGAAGAAGAAGTAGGCTAATATCGAATACCTCATGGTTGTATGCTATAAAATGCAAAAAATGTGTGTCACTGATAGGGTGTGCAGAAAGTATGGGAATAATACATATGAGAGGGGGGGGTGAATCAGTATCTAACTGGTTATATAAATTTACTGACTTAAAACATGAAGAGAATATCAAAACTGAGCACCAGTAAACTAAAACTAATGCAACAACCAAGAATAATAACCACAACATAAAGAGCACACCATAACACAATATTTTAATGAGGAAACCCTGTGTGGGAAAAACCTCGATGGGATTTGTGACCCACAATATTCACTTACTAGCCAATAAGAGAATATTACTATTACAATAGGGGCCTGCACATGCAGGAAGGCCAAGTGCCTAGAGCTCACTACTCAAATACAAAAGGAAGTCACACTAACAAAAATGGATTGTATAAATCCAATGTCTTGTAATACTTCAAATAAGCATTTGCTATGCTAGATTTAGTACTGGTTTTAGCTTTGCTACATACAAAAACCCTTAACCAATAATTCACATATTAGGTCTGCAAATTATACTTTTCCTCTTTCTTCTATCTCTCTCTCACACTTTATTTATTACAAAATTATCTCATACATATATGAGTCATACTACAACTCACCATGTTGGCTTACAATGATTTAACAATTAATTACAAAATACATTATCAACAAAATTCCTGCTGGCCAGGATGCCGGTATCCCTCTTTTCATTGCTAGTGTTCTATGTGCTGATGTAGATTTTGTCGTTGTTGGTACTGGTATATTTGTCTTGCCGATATCATATGATTGCAAGGTTGCCATCAATGACAAAACCTTCAATCACCTACAATTCTCATTGGAGTGTGCATTTTCCAACAATCTCCCCCTTTGGCATTGATGGCAACACTCATGAGAAAAATTTCAAGAATGTATCCAAAATTGAAGTCCAAAAATCTTTCCAAAAACTGTGCCAAAATTTTACCTGATGTGTGCTCCCCCTGAGTGGATGATCTCTTCTTTTTGATTTTTCTCATACCACTACTCCCACTTTGACATCAATGAAAAAGGTTGTCATTCACTGTTAGTGGAGTCCTTCCTGAATTCTTGTAACCAATGGGTTACAATCTGAAAAATGTCTGTCAAAATTTGATGTATGCTATTACTGAATATTTTTCTTTCTTTTATTGCCTCTTGTGTTCTCCGCAATGTATCGGTGAGTATGTGCATTTACTCTTCTAGTGTCTTTAGTTTGGGAAACAGAGCTTCAGATATTTCCTTTCTCAAATAAATAAGATACTCAAGTTGTGGACTGAGTTTGCATCTCAAGTCCTTAGTCTTTTCCTTTATTCCCTATTTGTCATTTTCCAGTTTCTTGATTTTCTCTTCCTACCCTGCAATTTTCTTCTCTAATTGAAAAAATGAGTCTGATGTTCCAATCAGATTATTAGCAATATTATTTATCTTCTCTTCTATTTTGCGGCTTTCCTTGTCAATATCTTATGTTAATACATTTGTTTTGCAAGTGTTCCTGTACATTTTATTGAAGTCAAGAATTATTTCTCCAAGTTCTAGTAAAAGGGTGTTGATTTCTTCCTTAATCTTCTTTACAATGTCCTTAATGAATTTCTCTTTTTCTTTTATAATCCTTTCCTTAAATGTATCCTCATTTATTTTGTCCAGTGTTATTAGGTTGCCAGCTATATACTTAGACAATGTGTCTAATTGGCTCAAAGAATTTTTATCATCTATATTACACTTTGGAGCTAACATCTTCAAAATTGGTAAAGTGTCATCTATAGCCTTACAAGCTTGTGCATTGCATTCTATTCTTTTCTTTATTAAATCCAATAGTACCTCAGTTACATTTGTTGGCCTGAATTCAGTCATTGATTTACCAGATGACTATCCAACTGTATTTACAATCTGTAGCCCGCCAGTTGTGCTTACCTCTTTCCCTGGACGATCTATCTGAGTTTTAATTTCCACTACCGAAGGCTTGGGCTTTTTAGATGTAGCTGGTGGTATATTTTGAGTAGGTAACTATGAAGGATCCTATTGCTCTACTTGTTTCTTTGTGGTGTCTACTATCAGTTTCTCTTCATTTACCCCTTGACTGCCTATTGCCAGTGACACAATTGGTTTTCCAGTTTTAGTATGTGTCAGTGGCTCAGTGGATGCATCAGTATGTACATCTATGGTCATTTCCTTTCTAGTGTCCCGGGGTTAATTTGATACTTCAGTTGGTTGTTGTTCCCCAATTCCAATGTTTTCTACTACAATATTTCCTACTGGTGGCTCTGTTGCCACATCTATGTTCTTAGTTGATTCCTTATCTACCACGATATTGACTTCCTTAGTGTCAATGTTCATTGTATATAACACCTCAGAATTAGGATTTGTATCCTCATGTGGTGTATCCATACTCTCAGTTGTTGGTTGATTGTCAGTTGTGTCTACTGGTGGAGTATCTAAAGGTGGTGGGGGTAAGTTATCAGTTATCTTTATACTGGGAGGTCCACCTATCTTACCTTTTTCCTTATCCCTGTCCTTTTGATATACTTTTAAGGTTTTAGGTTTTTGATACTCTTCCTGTTTCTTCGGATACTTCATTCACTCTCCCTGCCATCAGTGCTACATGTCAGTGAGCAGTTGAGAATACTGACTGGTTAGCCTTAGAGATTAATTGATCTATTTCCTCAGGGGAGTTTACAGGGTGCACTACAAGTAGTTTTTCAACCTTTATTTTCTTATCCAATTCTATAATAGCTACCCTTCTAGCTTCTAGTCTATAATATAGATCAGCTAGTATTTCATCAACAACTTGCATCAAAAATTTCTTGAAAATGTCCAAGTGTAAGATTACACTATTCTCTACTCTCTTTGTCATCAACAGATAGTGTGTCATACATTTTATTGATGTTCTTCAATTTTCCATCCTTATTTATTTTGCTAAGGAGTTTGTCTAGTGGTGCAAGAACTTGTTTTACCTTCTTTTTCTTTGGAGTTAATTTCTTTGTTGGAGGCCTTACTGCCTATTGCTTTTGTCTTTCCCTTTTTGGTGTAGGAGAAGGTGCTGGTGAAGGTTTTCTTTTCCTTTCAACTCTCTTGAATACAACAGGCATGTCACTTTCTAAAGAAGTTCCAATCGGTGAAAGGTGAGTTTTTGGTTGAAGTACTTCCAACTAATTTTCAGTTATACCGGTTTGCTTCAAAACGTCTTCCTTGATTGCTTTAGCCTGCTAGGTTCCTTTCCTCATAGTTTCCTCAACCTTTTTAACCCTTTTCTTAGATTGAATTTGGCATGCTATAGTTTCTGCATCACCAAATACTTTCTCTTTTGGTTCCTTAGGAGGGCTTTTGCATAGGTTTCTATGATGTTATCATCTATCTCATAGCCCATTTCGGTTACCCAAATAGTTCTTGGGATAACTCCCTCCATCCAAATTTCATCTTTCTTGATCACAAAATAAATTTCTTTTTGACATTTATCCACAATGGCTTGTGATAACCTTACTCTGGTTTTCATTCGAGCTTTTAGTGTTTGAAAATACTCATTAATGTTTATCTCCTTGTTCTCTCCCATATTGTTTAGTAGTTCTGATAGTTGTTTACCTATCGGTATATCAAAACCAAAGTCTTTAGGGCCAATATCGGGTACTTGTTTGGTTATGTATAGCATCAGACAAACAAGTAGGTTTCTAAATCTGAATGTACCTTTCGTATCCTTCTTAATCTTTCCAAGATTGTCTATTAGCTCATCTCCAAGCCATTCACATATGTCTATCCTTGTATTATCATTTACTATATCATAGGCACTCTTAATACAAAAGATAGAAATTGAGTTTAACCTATTTGTATGTGTAGCCTTATAGCCTAAGATCATACTGATAAATCTGATATTTATATCCTTTACATCATTTACCCTTAGTGATTTCTTATCAAATTTTGCACTGGTTAGGTTCATCACTAAGTCATTTGAGACCTTCTTAGTTTTGCCTAGTCTGTTACCGGTGGAAGGTAACCCTATTTCGGCTACTGCAACTTCTTTTGTGATTTTGTGAATAGAGTCCAACCAGAAAAATTCACCATGCACTCTGCTTAACACAATTCTTATGATATCCTTGGGGAAATCTAGGATATTAAGAATTTCAGTGAAACCTAGGGTTTCTATTATCTTATGTTCAGACTTGACATTTCTGGATTTATCATAGATCACAGTCTTATAAATATTTTTAATTTCATCATCACCTAGTTCATCAATATGATATTGTATATACATTCTAGGGTCTTTAGCATATACTACTCCTTTAGGGATTTGAGAGAATGCACCTATGCTATCATCTTTCTTAGCAATTTCGGGAACTAACTGAAATACGGGTCTAGGGTGCTTAACAACTTCAGCAAGAGTAGGGTTTGCAATAAATTTGGGAGTGGATGAAGATGCCTTAGCTATAAATACCTCAATTTGCCTTAGGAATGAATGATTTGATGGACTGCTTCACTTCTTTTCTTGGAATGCCTTTGCTTAGGAATTTTCGCACTCTCGGAGATTTGAATGCTCGATGAAATGAAAATGGAGCCAAAATACTTTCTTTATAATGTTATTTTTGCCAACTACCACATTAAATGCTTGCCGGTTAATTTACAACTTAACTAATTTGCTGGTATCGAAGTAATTTCAAGTTCTCACCATCAACCGAGCGAATAACAGCATGTTTTTCAATTTGTTGCTAAACCCTCAATGGGGTTTTCTTTAGTTGGATGAAGAGTCTCCTACTGGTGGAGTGTTATTTTGTTCTGCTAGTGGAGGAGTATTCCCATCAAGATTTTGATATGACTTTTTGATCCATTGTGTTGAGAATTCTTATTTTACCTCTTCAACCTTTTCTTTACCCTTCAAACTAGGACCTTTGTTATTTGTTGGTGGTGCCTTACTTCTAAATTTTTTTACAATATGTCCAATCTTGTTATAGGAATAACAAGTCACATTGTTCTTCTGAATAGCTTTCCCATATCCTATATTGGTTTGTGTTCTCCATTGATTAGACAAGTGTCCAAATCTCCCGCAAACATAAGATCTTACATTCATTCTGCAATTTTCTAAATTATGACCAATTTTTTTACATTTGGGACATTGACTGGTGGGTGTATTAGTGTTCTAATAATTTCTAGATCTACATTGATTTTCTCTATGACCATATTTTCATGACTAAGTCTTGTGTTTTCATTTGCAGCATCATTCAATCTTCTAACCAAATCATCTTCATTGTTCTTTCTATCTTCATTCTCTTTACAAAATCTCATAGTCATATCTTGCATCTCATTCTTCATTGTAGTGTTTTCTTGTCTCAGTTTGTTCACAAGATCATTAAGAGTTTCCTTTTCATCTTCATTATTCTACATCTTTTCACAAAGTTATCTTCTCTTGTTTCTTGCAACAGTAAAATTTTCTTGAAGTTCTTGAATAATATCTTGAGTAGCCTTTAGGTCATCTTCAAGTTTGATATTTTTAAATTTTTCTGCATCATAGTCTGAAAGAGTTGTTTCCAATTGCTTCATCAAGTTTTCCATCTCTACCGGTGTCAAGATCTTCCTCAAGCTGTTAGGCTTCTAAAAATAGACGACCAGGCTCTTATACCAATTGTTAGGATTCCCTGAGATACTGAGAGGGGGGGGTGAATCAGTAGCTAACCAATTATATAAATTTACTGACTTAAAACATGAAGATCATATCAAAACTATGCACTGATAAACTAAAATTAATGCAACAACCAAGAATAATAACTACAACATAAAGAGCACACCATAACACAATATTTTAACGAGGAAACCTAGTGTGGGAAAAACCTTGGTGGGATTTGTGACCCACAATATTTGCTTACTGGCCAATAAGAGAATATTACTATTACGATAGGGGCCTCCACATGCAGGAAGCCCAAGTGCCTAGAGCTCACTACTCAAATACAAAAGGAAGTCACACTAACTTACAAAAATGGATTGTATAAATCCAATGTCTTGTACTGCTTCAAATAAGGATTTGCTATGCTAGATTCAATACCAGTTTTAGCTCTGCTACATACAAAAATGCTTAACCAATAATTCACATATTAGGTCTGCAAATTATACTTTGCCTCTTCTTCTATCTCTCACTCACAGTTTACTTATTACAAAATGATCTCATACATATATGAGTCATATTACAACTCGCCATGTCGGCTTACAATGATTTAACAATTAATTACAAAATTCATTATCAACAAATATACTAGTCAATGAGTGTGCATCTCATTTGACGGGGAGGCATAAAAAGCCAAAGGCTACCATGAAGAAAAGAATAACTTTGGATGATGCCACACATTTCACATTGAAGGTAACTATCCATTAATATATTTTTTTCACATTACATACTATTATTTGCACTCCATGGTCTAGTATGTTGATTGTTTCATCCCTGTTATGGTAGGCTGATTGTGACAGGGTTCATGGAGGGAGCATGCAGTTGTCAAGTGTTTTGGCTGACATCATATGTACTCCACCAAAAAATAATGTCACAAACCTCAAATATCCGTTAGGATAAAGAAGCTAAAGGATAGGATGAATGAAAATTCAAGTGCTTGTAGAGGCAAGAAGAATGTAGGACAATCTGCTTAATTGAGGCAGACGTTGGATAATACAAGAAAAGATGAACAGGTAATATGTTATCGTTATTGTGCATAACATGTGGTGGGATATAACATGCAGTTTTATATGACATGTAGTGTTATATAGAACACAATATTATATTACTATTCATATGGGTTTATTTTGTACTTACCCTCCTGTACAATGTGCCCTCTTTTGCAGCATACTATCAGAGAAGGAACTATGGATGGTAAGAAATAGTCCATGGGAAATGACAATGGTTGTACAAATGTAGACCACAATGGGGATAATGGAGATAACATGGGAAAACCATCTATTTTGATGTTATTCTATTGTGTTAACATGAATTAATTTTCTTATGTTAATGGTCAGCTATAGAAAAATCTTATTTACATTACCAGATGCAGACATTACTACTGTAGGCAACTGTGCAAGACCAAGAAGAGTGCACTAATGAAAATTTTCACAATATTATTGTTGGAGATGAAGTCCACCAATGAGTGGATGGGCAAGTGGTTGGGAAATGCAATGTTGATGGGTTTGGGAGTAGTGTCCTATGTCAAAAAATATAGCTTTGACTAGATTGTGATAAAGTCCAGATCGTGGATGTCTTTGATGGAAATGTCTCGTTGCCTTATCCACATGCCTTCTCTAATGTGCTATTGGAATCCCTAAACTTATGGGAGGTGTGGGATATTGAATACCTCATCCCTCCCTAATCTGCGATAAGATTGCAAGATCCCTTCCTCTATCTTGTCATGACATCATTTATCTTTTTCCAATGTAATGATATAGGTAGCAATCATGTGATGTCATTTGTATGTGCTAGGTTAAATTTTTGGAAATAGAAGAGCCACAAAATGAAGATGTTTAAAGCCATCTTGTGATTAGAAGGACAAGTGTGATGCTACGATCACTTGGCATCACCCCTCTTAAGTTGCATAAGATCAAGAAGAAGCATACAATATTCTTTTCTGGTGTGAATTTCATTGCTAACCAGAGAGAAAAGGCGATAATATATTTTTTTTATGTGTGTGTGTGTGCCTCTTTCAAACCTGAAAATAGAAGCTTCAGAGCCTAGAAACTATGTAGTAATATTTATACCTAGGTACTATACGAGAAGATTACTCTTTGTAAACTATTTGCATTTTATCTCAGCTTCTTGGAAGCTGAAAATTGCTTAAAGATTTTTTTTGTATGTTTGAACAATGATTTGTGCATTTTAAAATAATTTGTGCTCTTACAATCATTCCACCGAAAAGTGTGCTGCAACATAATAATCCACCTTATAATATAGTGTACAAGAGTTTTTTCATAAGTTATGGTAGTTCACAAATTTTTCTTTCTTATTATAAACTATTTTCATATATTTACCTAACATGCTTTTCAAGATTTGTCTCTTCTTTTGTGTTAGTGTTTTCCTTGGAAACCTTACTTATAGTTATTATCATATTAACTCATATTCGTCTTAACATCTAGCAATTATATATAAAATGTACTCTCTCCTATTAGGACACATAGTGATTATGGGACAAATACTCGCTTTCTTATAACTATAATAGATTAGAATATTTTATTTTTTATTATCAATTGATATAATTAGCAGTATACAGATAACTATACAAATTGCTACACTTATCAATGTTGGCTTAATGATGATTTTAGTGAATGACTTAATTTATTGTCATTGATGGAATATGTACACACACACATATGTTCACATTGTCTACCTATATTACTTTTAAAGCTACTTGTATTGCAACTGGTCCTAGAAGTTTAGTTTATGATGGTTTAGAGAGTGTCAATCGGTAAATATAAACAATTGGTATATGCAGGAATGAATTGGCACCTACTTGAAGATTCAATAGAGACCATCAAAGAACCAATGGAGGACATTTGGTTTACATATTGATAATGGTTAACTCTAACCGGTATCGGTGTTCCAATGGGTATTCATTGATTGTGTGATGAGGTATCACCAATCGCGATGAGTTACACTAACCGACAAATTTTGGTGGTAATTTGTGATGAGTTATGTTAGATTGTCCAGATACACTTAACCTAGTAAATTGTGATATGATTTCTAAGCCGACATAAAATATAATGTCTATATAATGACATTATGATGAACTATTTTGAAGATATGATATGAGATGATTAGATTGAAAGATAGAAGTGTTAAGTTGTTGAAGGAATTACTAAATATATTGGTGATGCAGTTTTGATCACGTAGAAGTGGATCTATTCAAATTGTACTACTTTTAGATCACACCACCTGTTGTTTTCTAATCACTACAATAGTCAAATCCCCTAACAGGGTAAGCTCTAACAAGCTTCATTATACAAATCCTTTAACAATGTGATCCATTAGTTAGGATTCTGAAATCCTCTACTGAGATTACTCCTATCAGGGTGCTACCTTTAACAGGGTATAGCTCCTAACAGAGCTTTGGGATCTTTAACAGGATTCACTCATAACAGAGCACTTTTGTAGACCTTAACCGGCCAGTTACCTATTACTGCAGATAGTTAACTTGTGAGTCCCATCTCACCGTGGTTTTTCCCATTTGGGTTTTCCACGTATAAAAACTTGTGTTATGGTGGATATTTTACTTATTGTGAATGATTTAATATAATTGTTGATTGTATGCATATTGTTTAGTAAACTTATTAAGTATCTCAACCGGTCAATGTTTAAAGTGGTATAGTTTTTGTTGTCACTGATTCACCCTCCCCTACCCCCTCTCAGTGATTTATAAGTCTATCAATTGGTACCGGAGCCCAACTTCCTTAAGGATTAATTGCTAGGAAGGAAACCCTAAAGCTACCATGGGGGATATGAGCTACTTTGAGATGAATAGAGTGCTTGAAGCTACCAAGGAAGACCTTGAAACTGTAAGTGTCAAATTTAAAGCTTCACAATTCAAAGGGAGAGAGTTGACTAAATGACTATTGGAAATATCTAATAATAGTTCTTTAGATGAAGCTAAAATTGATGCATTAGCTGAAGAAGCTGAAAATTTGAACAGTGAAAAGCTAAATCTCATAAGAGAGTTAGAAGCCCTAACTATCCGCATGAGTGAACAGTTGGAAGCTAGGAGGGAAGATGAAGACCTTGTGAAAGATAGAGATCATGATATTTATAAGATCAAACAAGAGAATGCAACCTTACATGAGCATTGGCATGTAGAAAAAGAAGAAAAAAAGGCTTTGCATCTAGATTGTGAAATGGCATCATCCTTGAGAGAGACTCTTACAAAAAACAATGAAGATCTAACCACAAAACTCACTGGGGCTAATGGAAATATGGAAAAGTTCAATAAAAGTTCTTCTATGCTGGATGAGTAGATCCAATTATAGAGAATGAAAGGAGATACATCTAGACTTGGATTTAACACATCTGAGAAAGGAGAGTCTTTTGGAGCAAAGAGCAATATTCACAAGGACAAAACTACTCCTAAGGCTAAGAAGCCTACCAGTAAGAGAGTTTTTAAACATGTTTTCTTTGTCTGTTACAAACATGGACATACTACAAATGTGTCTAGAAATAGACCCAATGAAAATACAGGCTACAATACAGTTATAGGTATGCATCTAAGAGATTTGAGGGTCATTGTTTTACATGTGACATGTATGCACATAGATCAGTTGAATGTAGATATGGAGTAAATAATCTAGTACCTCACATGAATTCAAGACCTAAAGGTAACTAGAGGATAACCTATGACAATCGAAGTAACATGAACTGGCAAATACCCTATGTTAACCGGTTTAGTCCATTTGAGATGGAAAAGGTAACTAATGTCATTTGCACCATTGTAACAATTATGGTCATGTGGCTATGAATTGCATAAGGAGATTTGGAAGAGGCAATGCAGGACCTTGGATCGAGAATGTCCTACTATCATTGTCATAAACTAGGACACATGGAAAAGTTTTGTAGAACCAAGAAGAACAAATTGGTGAATTGAACCTAATCCTTCACCTAGTGTGGAGAGTCCTACACTGGTGAATTGAACCTTTCAACAGGGCTAAGGGGAGCATAGCAGTAAATCTGTTTCTAGACCCCTTGAAATATGAGTGGTAAGAGAGTTTGCATTTTGCATTATTATGTGTGAAATATTGATATCTTTGTCAATCAATTTTTTGAAAGTCTGGCAACCTGTTTTACACTTGTTAATATTGATTGTATCATCAAGCGGTCTATTAGGGTTTGTAACCCTAGCAATCGATTAATTAATGCAATAGGTAAAAAGGATAAAAGCAAGTTTTACTATGTTATTTTTACCCTAAATGCATTCAAAAGATAATTCTTGTGACCTTGCAGATTCAAGAGAGTTTTTCTAGCTGGTCTTAGACAAATTTGTGTTGTGAATTCTGTGATTGAAGTTGATTCAAAGATTAGTGAAGTTGAAACTGGTGTGCATTTGAGTAATCAACTAGTAACTGAGGCAACACATGAGAATTAAGGTATTTCTTTGTAAATCCCTTTTCGAATCAAGTTTATATGAGTGGTTTCATCATCTAAACAAGTAGTGAGACTAATGATCACGTTAGAATCTATGGAGGTTGTGGAATCATAATGAATAGTGTCTTACAATACTTTACTTGAAGTTCCTGATAGTACCATTATAAAAGGTGATTTGTCTAGCTATATTGATTGTAGAATCAAAGATTTAGGATCATTATCAATTTATTCTCAATTGAAATCCCTTTGCAATAAGAGCAGAAAGATTCAACCTAAGTATACTAGGGTTTATGAGAAGGGTTTTCATGATGCAACTTATTTTGTTGACGATTTTGAAGAGGAACACATAAAAATCATTCTTAGTCGCGTTCATGATGAAAACATGTATCTGGAAAGGACACACACTATAAGAAAGGAAGCTATCGATGTTGTGACTGGTTTTTGGTCAACCAGTGAAGTTCCCAAGTTGAGGTGAATTTATAAAGAGACGGTAACCACTTTAACCTCGTCTACCTTTGGTGGGCATGCATTTTCTATTAATAACGTTAAGGGCCCAGTAGTTAAATTAGCTATAATGGTTATAGGCTACAAGATATTTTATTCTAGTAGAATGAATAGTTTCCCATTTGCAGCAGTGCATACAACCTATAAAATGATTGTTGAGAACATATATTATGACCTATATAAGGCCATAAGGAGTCAATTAATGTTGAAACTATAGTCAATTAAAAAGGACATTTGTGAGAAGTTCAAATTTTGTTAGTTATTGATTGGTTTATTCTTTTACTTTCAGAATTTCCTACTAGGAATTGGTGATATTGAATGGTCTACAGACCTACCAGTAACTGCTCAGATTAAGAACATCATTAAGGTTGTTAAGAACACATTCTCTGCTGTAATGAACAAGTACTTCAATGAATTCTAAAAGAAAATGAGTATGAGGGTAAGGATATCTGAGGATGTGGTTAAAACATTCGCTAAGGAGATCATTTTCACAGTCAACACTGATTTTTGTCTAATGGGAGCTATTGAACCAAGAGAAGATGAAACGGAAGACATGAGCTATGGAGTCAATTATGAATTATTGATTGGTTATGCCAATAACCTGTTGGCATCTCTAGTGGACAAGAAGTAGAAAAGATAGGAAACTGTTGAGGAGCAAACTGCAAAAAATGAAACAAGTAGTGGTAAAGGGAAGAATAAGAAGGCTAAGCAAGTGCCTCCGGTGTCAACAAGTACTAGAGTGACACAGAGTGTCCAAGTTAAAAAGGAGCTGACACTTAAGGTATACATAAAGAAGCAGACTACAACAAAGAAGAGAGGTCGACAGTTGATTGTTCAAGTATAAATTGATGATACCGACATTGAGGTGGAGCCAAAGAAGGTAAAGGCAACTGACAAGAAGGCCAAACCAGTTGAATCCACTTCTTAGTAGACTATTCCCATTAAAGCTTTGTCTTACAAGACTATGACTGATTTTGAGAGAACGATAGAGACATTAGGAAAGAATAGATTTTATAATGTTAAAGAATATTTTGATTCATTTAATGAAGATCAGAAGGAACAAATTGTTCAACAGGTAATCGGCCATTTGTGTCATGACAATCGATTACCTCATGATCTTAACAAGGTTATTTATGATTCTTTATATTCTATTCTTTTGAATAAATGGAAAGAAACTGTGAAGAAATAAAAAGAAATTATTGATAATGTGTTTATTCAGTATTTTCCTGTTTTGTCTAAAAATGGGTTAATTGTATTGCTTGATAAGCACAAAACACAATTTCCTTTTAAGTCGATGAGATTAAAACTAATAAGTGGAAAGATAAAATCTATTGAAGTTGAGACTCATAAAATAGCAAGGAACATTCAAAAAATGCAGAAACTAATAGAGTCCCAATAGGATAATGAGAAAGATACCGTGGAAGGATCGAAAATTGATGAGGAAGAAATAGTACAACATGATATTATCTATCCTATCAAGAAGAAGGGTGACACTACTTCCCAACTGGTGATCTTTGTTGATGACATACATGATACCATTGATCTATCTAGGAATATTATTGAACCAGATAATCAACCACCAGTTATTACTGATTCACTATTTAATGCAATGGATATACCGACAACTCAATCAAGTGTGGATATTCCACCCCCACTAGTAAAAGATAAATTAGTGAAATCATAACTCCCACTGGTTTCATAGGCTACCTAGGAGAAACCTATAAAAAGAGTTGTAGAGAAGTCCTCTGAACAAGAAAAGGAGAAAAAATAAGAGGAAGAGAAAATTGAGAAGAAGAAATTTGCTGAATTAGAAAAGGCAATAGTCAAGTAGCAGAATGATGATGATGATGACTCATTTGGCATCAAACGGCCTATAGATGTTGATAATATGAGTGCATCAAAATTATTGGAGATTGCTACCATGATGCAATCTAGAGCACTAAAGAAGAGGTTTAAGGAACAAAGGAAGGAAGCAGAAACCATCCATACCACTGTGGAAATTTTCTGTTATACTAGAAACTTCTATGGGGAACTTGTCAACTCCTATTGGCAAGCTTGGCCAATTGGTTGTTGATGCTTCTGACCAATTCAAGTCCCTTGAGGAAACTGCTCAGACTATGGCTGAGAAAAACTACACGAAGAAAAGAGGAGAACAAATAATGAAAGATATTGATACAGGGAAGATTTCTTTATCCCTCAATAAAGATCTTTTGAAAAAATCTATTAAGACATGAGGCCAAATTATAGCCTATATATCTAATGTTTCATTTTTCTATGCTAATGTAGTTAAGAAGCAACAAGAGATGGAACTAGAACTAGAAAATATATGTAATGCCTACATACCTTTATAGGATTCAGTCTTAGCTTTTGGCAAATTTATTGACGATTTGCAAAATCGGTTAGATTCATATGATTTTGAATAGGCAAAGAGATTTTGATCCTTGAAGGAGTTAAACAACTTATTGGGATTGAAGGTGGACATCTTGCAATGAGCTTATAGGAATGGAGAAGTGATTTTAGCTACTCTAGAGATTAGTAGAGTTGATGCAATGGAAGAATTTTCTACACAGATCATGACTACCATACAGATTACTGAAACTTTACCAGAAACATGGGAAAATGATTTTTCTCAAGTGAAGCTTACTTTTAGTAAGATTTTCTTGAAAATTGAACTGAACACTCCTTAATATAGACTTTAAACTTTTTGTATATGTAAACATTTGATGCAATTTTTTCTATATATATGTATTTTACTTTTGAATTTGTCATTGTTGTCAAAGGGGGAGTAGAAATATGTATGTGCATTGTGAAGATTTTGTATGTATCATTAAGGGGAAGCTGAATTGTTTGTACAATTTTTGTAACCACACTTAGCTGTAATGTTATAAAATTTTCTAAGTGTTGCTATCAATACCAAAGGGGGAGATTGTTGGCTTGATGATGATTGTAATGAATGACTTCATGTATTGTCATTTATGGAACATGTACACATGCATATGTTCACATTGTTTACCAATATTACTTCTAAAGTTACTTGTATTGCAACTGGTGTTAGAAGTTTAGTTTATGATGGTTTAGAGTGTGTCAACCGATATATACAGGAATGACTTGGCACCTACTTTAAGATTCAACAGAGACCATCAAAGAAGTAATGGAGGATGATCAATTTACATGTTGATAATGGTTAACTCTAACCGGTGTTGGTGTTCTAACTGGTATTCATTGATTGTGTGATGAGGTATCACCGGTCATGATGAGTTACCCTAACCAACAAATTTTGGTGGTAGTTTGTGATGAGTTATGTTAGATTTTTCAGATACACTGCACCTAGGAAATTATGATATGATTTCTAAGCCAACATAAAATCTAATGTCTATATAATGATATTATGATGAACTATTTTGAAGATATGATATGAGATGATTAGATGTGAAGATAGAAGTGTTAAGTTGTTGAAGGCATTACAAAATATGTTGGTGATGCATATTTTAGTGAACAGAAGAGGATCTATTCAGAAAAGTTGTGCTACTTTTATATCAAACCACCTGTTATTTTCTAATCACTACAATAGTTAAATCCCCTAACTGGGTAATCTCTAACAAGCTTCATTGTGAAAATCCTTTACCAAGGTGATCCATTAGTTTGGATTCTAAAATCCTCTACTAAGGTTACTCCTAACAGGGTACTACCTTTAACAGGGTATAGCTCCTAACAGAGCTTTGAGTTCTTTAAGAGGATTCGCTCCTAGCATAGCACTTTTGTAGACCTTAACCAGTCAGTTACCTATTACTGCAAATAGTTAACTTGTGAGTCCCATCTCACTGTGGTTTTTCCCATTTGGGTTTTCCACGTATAAATACTTGTGTTATGGTGGATGTTTTACTTACTATGAATTCTTTAATATCATTTTGGATTGTATGCATAGTGTTTAGCAACTTGCTAAGTATCTCAACCGGTCAGTGTTTAAAGTGGTATTGTTTTTGTTGTCATTGATTCACCCCCCCCACCTCTCAGTACTTTATAATTCTATCAATCAATGTCACTTGCTATTTGTAAGAGATGAAATGATGTATATGCTAAGTAAATGATAGGCTATTAAACTTCCCTTTTACCAATATTGATGAAGGTTATAGATTGTGTACATTGTCGATGTAATTATGTGATTTATGCTACAGTGATATGAAATAAGGCAACTAGATGTTTATGCTCTTCCTTATATGTCGATAGGTTTATGAAATGATCCTTATTCCTAGCTCTGATCTAAATAATAATGTCTACAAATTACCTATGTTGTCTATTTGGGATTTTTATTACTCAAACCAGATGTTTTCATGAACAACAATGACTTAATAACTAAGATTTATATCAGAACTTATTGATATCAAATTTATCTTATTGTATATTATTGATGTTCCATTTGTGATATTTAATGCAATGGAAACTATAAGCATCACTATAGTACCATTTTATAAATTCATTGCACATAATTCAAGTACTTGTATATTTTGTAGATTTTGTTCATATAAAGATGATTACAACATAGGGTTCCCTTTTACTATATCATATTCTTTGATTGAACTAAAGATTTTATAAATGTTCTACCTCTTTAGTTCATTTTTATCTTAGTAAAGGTCTCTTACTTATTGCATATGCATAGGTTTTGTTATTTGGTTTCAATTGTGATTTTGGAACTGTTTTATGTATACATTTCTAGTTGAATGTTTGGTTGTAATTAAGAATAAAGTACGTCCTATTTCCACTATAACTTACAAAATTTCAATATACTTTTCTTATTCTCTATATTTTTGACACACAATTTGAAATAAATTAGGGTAAAATCACAAACCTGTGTCATACTTTCATAAAGGAACTAGCGAACACAACTAAAACTGTTTAACTTCAACCGCATAAAAAGTGACATTTCTAAATTGAATTTTGAAATGAATTAAAATGATAAAATGTAGAAATATTAATTAAATTTAGGTTTGTTATTTTAGAAAAAAAATTGAAATTTTTTTTCATAATTTTTATTTTATAAATTCAATCACAGATTTTTCATTGCTGTAAAATCCAAAAAATTGGGGGTTCTAGTTGGCATCATGAAAAAATTGAAAATGGACCTTATTTTTTCTAATGTTTTTTTCCAAATAGAGAACATATTAATGCAATGTTTAAAAAAAATAAAAAAATTTGATGTATATTTTTCTCATTATAATGTTTTGAAGTCCAACATAGCTAAATTTGACAATTTTCATTTGGCATCACCTTTTGACAACTAAATTTATCATTAACCAAAAAAAACCAACCCTTTTTGAGAAGATTCTCTCATCTAGTGAAAAATATTTTAAGATTTTTTTATATCATTTAATATTTTTAAAAATTTCTAATCAGACTCTTTTATAACTTTAAAAAGCTACTCAGAATTTTTAATTAATAACAAATATTAAAATTAATTAAAATACTAAAAAATTATATGTCTAGATTCATGACTTCGAGCCCTACAAAAGGGTATTTATTTATTTTTTCTAAAACAATATTTTTCCTGAAGAAATATTGAGGAGAAGTGAATGGTTTCAAAAATATAGAGTTTTTCACCTTTTTTGTTCCACGTCACATGACACATAGGCTAGTCTGGCCAAACTAACCTTAGTTATAACATAAAAAAAAAATCAATTTTTTTTAAATGAAAGAATTTGAACTAAGGGAATCCGACCGAACCAAGTCCAAAAAACATAGTCTGACCAGAGTCCCAACACCACGCATCTCGGGGCTAGTTTGATCGAACTGAGTTTAGTTGGACTCAGTCTGACTAGACTACCCTCAATTGGCCCAAAGTGTGAGGCAATTTATAAACTTATTAAACTATTTCTTAAACCACCAAACTATACAAAACTTGTACAATTAGCCCCCTCTAAGAATATGCAACATTTTTCACCTCACTCTCTGCCCCGTTGACATCAATGAAAAAGGTAGGAATCCACAAAAACTTATGTAAAAAATAATATATATAGAGATTTATATGAATTTAAAAATATTTGCATAGGTTATCTTCAAGGACTTCAGATATTGATTCCATCCTCTCAGAAAATAATCCAAAACATTAATCAAAGCACTATACATGAATGTGTGCACCTCTATTCCTTCTAGATCAGAAGGCATATTCTTACCCAAAGCACACACAACATCCTGGTGACTACCCAGTAAAGTGTCTAATTAGGGAGTGATAATACTCCTCAATTGACCCACTTACTTAATATCTTTTCTGAATTCAAGCTCTTAATTCTATCAGTCAAATCCATAATTTGAGCTTCAAGAGTGATGGGAAAAACTGAATGAGAAGAATAATATTGTGCAATGTTGGCCAACTTCCCTTCATACTCCTCAATATGTCTATTAATGTCTAAGGTAAACTTTGTCAAAATAAGACATGATTTGAAAACCTGACCATCTTCAGCTAAAACATCCTCAACACTTTTCATATTAGTCTTCAAACTAACTCTATCAACTTCCACCACTTTCAAAAGAGATTTCATCCTCAGTTCGTCAAATCTTTTCGAACCTACTTTATCTACTGCTTTCTCTAATGACTGAAAATGAGATTCAACTACATGTAACATACCCTTATCTTACAGAAGGGTGTGTCACAAGAATCCTACTTATAGCTAGGCAAAATTTTCTCCAAAATATTAGTTGCAAGAGATATCACCTCCTTGTCTTTTGATTGGGATTTAAGTAAATCCTCACTACTTTAATTTGAGCAAGGGTGGCTAACTTTAATGCTACAATGGGAGATAAAGAGCCCAAGTCAATCGGTCCATGAGAAAAGTCATCTTCACTAGAAGCAATTTCCTTTCCTTTATCTACAACAATGGCTCTTCCAATGGTTATTGGATCCTCTTGAACATACTTTTCTCCTTTCTCCTTCTCTGCAGTGACATCTCCAATCTCAATCTCTTTAGCTGCATGCTTAGAATGAACTTCTAGAATTGGAGGATCTTGTATAATATCACCAGAGTCAAACTGATCATTAGGGACTGCATCACTTCATTCATTGGAACTCAAATCACCATTAAATCTTTCGGATATCATTGGATAACAGACTTTGAATCATGCACAAGAATCAACACCAGAGGCTAAAAGTACAGTGTATAATACCTCAAATAACCAATCAATCACACTAATCACCACAACTACAACTATACAACCGAAAATGAATTATGCTTAATGAATTTGTATACCGTGCTCACATTCTACCAATTACTGAATTCCACCATCTAGACTTATGCCTTGAGTCAATATGACTTTCTATAGATAAAATCTACAAGTACCAAATAGGATTACTAGACAGAGCTACCATCAATGACAAACCCTAAGTAATCTGCATGCAACAAACATCACTATAATAGTGTTTGTTGCCAACACTCTGACAGTTTAGGGAAGTCAGCAAAAAAAGCACCACCCCCTTGCCATAATTGAAGGATCGCTTGATCCCTCATGGCACGGATAAAATAAAGTTTCATGACATGCATGTGGACCTTCTTATGGACAAGGTCGAATTGACTGAGGCTGAAAATGAAAGGCTGAAGGAGATGGATACTGATCTAAAAAAGGAGATGTGCTAAACTTAGTAAAAAGATCATGGAGCTGACCTATAAGAATGTGATATTGGATTTGTTAGTGTGTAGACACTAGATTGTGATCGAGAAATAGGAGGTAGGGCATGAGGTGAGCATGAAGAACAACAAAAATTTTACTAACCAGTTTAATGGCATGCTAGATGTATGTGAGCAAACATTGCAAACTAGAAATGAAGGATCTAGGAGGTAGTTGGTTTGGTAATTAATGAATTTTATGGAAAGGGTGTGCCTCTCATTACCCCAAGAACTGGGGGAAATAAAAGTTCTTAATTACTTGTTATCATTTGCCTTTATAAGAGGCTTGTTTTGTTATGGAAATTTTCTAGATGCATATTTCTGACCTCCGTTGAATAAAATTTTAGCAATAAGATATATTGAATTGACATTGAACTGTTATTTTTCAATGAAACGAATTACAATGGTTGATGTATGGGTATTTTCAATAAATTAGATTGAGTTTATTTAAACAACTTAAGCAAATAGTTATATGTGGCTTATGAATGGTTGTATGTGGCTTTTGTATGTCTTATATGATGAATGGTTATACATGGTTATATGTGACTTTCCCATGGTTATATGGTTATAAATGGTTAAATGTGATGAATGGTTAGATCTGGCTTTCTGATATGTCTTCCCTTTGATAGATATGATTGGAAGGTGTTGTAAAATTTGTTCAGTTGATGTCACTGGATTCAAGTTTTAGAAGTCCCATATTTTAGATCTCTAATAAATGTTGATGAATGAAATCATTAACTCTACTGAAGTTGTTCATAAAACATTGAAGAGTTTGTTGTCGATTAATTTGGTCAAAAAAGGCAACTCCACCTCGTGGCTATCTTTTTCAAGTTCCCAAATTTTGAGTTTCATTAAAATAAAATACACACTCTATTACCCTTAAAAAAATGCACATCCTTATGCACAACATATGAGGCTATCCTTCATTAGGTTAGTCAATAGTTCAGATAGAAGTAAAATTTGAATAATGAATGTTGGCATTCTTTTCATTGATGTCAACCAATATGTAGTAGTGTGTTTAGAGAGTCAAAATTTTCCCTTTATGTCTACTCTCTTGGCCTCCTAAGTCCCTTAGGGTTATGTTCTATCAAAAGGGGTGGAAGTATTTAAACTCTAAATGCCTTGGTGGGAAAATACCCTCTCATTCTTCTAATATGTGTTGACCAACCCCGTGTGTTAGGTCTTTGTATGAAGTGCAGGTTTCTAAAGTTTTCTAAGTTGAAAATAATCCCCTACTACCTCCATTACCCCATTGTGTAGCTAAAGTAGCTCCAAGAAGTTCATACTATTGGTTAGTCTACCTAGCTCATTAACCTTCATGTTATACACTTTTGGGAAAAATGAAAGACTGGGCCTCCAAAACAACATTAAAAACTCGTGTTATTGAATTTTTTCAAAATTTTCATTAAAACAAAGCCCCATCAAATTCTGTCGATAAAGATCAATGATGCGTAATTTTTGAGAAATTTTATGTTATTGACTTTTCATGCCATTTTCGAGCCAATTTAGCCACAATAACTAGGTCGATAGAAGAAAATTACAAATGAAGAACACAAAAGGTTATGTTGGCAAGAGACACTACAGGTATGTTGAGATGTTATCAGTGATGACAACTCATATTAGATTTGGTATCCTTGGTTCATAATATGTTCATTCTGGTATATTCATTAGAGATTGATTAAGTCTGATGAGGTTCGATAAGAACAATGTATCCAACTAAGTGTGCAATTCTGGTTGGAAGATTATTATGGTTGAGTATTTTGTTTCTTAGATCCAAGAGATGTGTTGTGGAGATCTAATTTACTCTATTAGATATTTGTAGCCTCTAGTGTTAAGTTTGGTTTTAGTTAGAAGATTTGGTAATCATGGTTTTTGGTAAAGATGGTGTATATAAGTAGTAACATGTGGTAATTTTGTTTGTAGATCTTGCATATCAATTTTGGTGATTGATTATATGATCAAGGTTAATGAAATGTCATGTGGGAAGCATGTGGACATTTTTTTTGGTCTACATATGTATTGGACATATATTTGAGCTTACTTATTTACACGTTTCATCATTTCCTTATTATTCTTGAAGCCAACATGGTAGAAACCTAATTTGGTGATGTAAATATATAAGACCGATTGTTTCAATCATTTAGCATCATAAATGGATATGTGTGAAGTCTGTATGCTCGAGTATGTGCAGTTTCACATGAACATGGTGAAGATTAATGCTTGGGTATAGTAGTGATTATCATAACAAAGCCGAGTTGTGGAGCAGAGTAAGATTTGTGTTTTTCACTTAACCGAAACTATAATCAGGAATATTTTTATGTTATTTCATAGTTCAAATATCATTATAATCTCTTACAAACATTTGTAAGGCAATGCGCCTTCCGAGTTGTAGCCCTTATTTGTAATTTGAGTAGTGAGCTCTAGGCAATGTGCTTAAATGCATGTGCATTTCTCTTATGTAATATTTTTATACTTCTAATAGAGTATAATGATATTGTAGGTTTGAATCCCTTTATGATTTTTCCCTTAATCGGGTTTCCAAATAAAAATCTTGGTGTTATGGTATTGTTGATCTTTTCTTTGTGCTTTTGCACTGTATTTTTCCTCATATGCAATAAGTGGTTTAAAGATCTGGTTGTTAAAGTTAAAAATTGTGGAACACTGATTCACTCTACCTCTTTGTATTGATTGATTCCAACAATTGGTATCAAAGAAAAGACAAAGTCTAGTGAGGATATATTAAAATATTACACTAAGGATAGTTTTCTATTAGCTATGCAATCTAGTATTTTCAAGAATCTTATGCCATCATTCCAAAAAAATCCCTCTAATACCCCATTCGACAATTTGGAAAGTTTGATTGATTTTGTAAATACACATTTTGAATCTTTTGAGAAGTTTGCAGAGGAGAAAGTTCAAAGTGATTTCAATGCAAAAAGCCTCCACACCTTGAGGAAAATGATTTTGAAAGATAGAGACACATTGGCTAACTATATAAACAACATGGAGGATGCAATATCTGAAGGTCGGAATCTATATAAATCATGTCTATCATTGAAAAAATTTACTACTGATATTGAGAAAAAGTCTCATGAGCTCAAGGATTAGTTGGAAAGTGTATCCCAATTGATTGGCCCCTTGTCAAATTTCTTTGAGTAGTTATGAAATCTAGGTGATATCACTACTTGAGAAAGTCATAGTTTGAATCATGATAAACAATAGACAATAGATAGAGTTGGAGAGGTTAGGAGTCTCATTACTCCTAAGTTGGACATAATGCTTAATGCCCTTCAAGATGCTCGGAATACTCTCAAAGAAGATGAACGAGAAGAGTTGAAGACTGTAGAAGAATAATCTTATCTTTTCAGTGGGTTTATAATATTTTTTGAGAATCTGCAGAAGAGTTGGGATAATCACTTAAAAAAATTGAAGAAGACCTATGTGGACATCATTCAATTTGTGTGAAATAAGTCAGTATGCACATAGCAATTTTGGCTACTATTTTTGGGTTCCATACCTTTTCCATTGATGTCAAAGGGGGAGTATATAGTAGTGAAAAATGTTGATCTTAGGGGGATTTCTTTTATTTTTTGGTCACAGTGTATATATTTTAGTTTTGGTCCAAAACTTAGTCATTATTTCACTAAGTGTTTGCCATCAATGCTAAAGGGGGAGATTGTTGGTAAGAGACACTACAAGTATGTTGAGATGTTGTTATTGCTGACAACTCATATCAGATTTGGTATTTGCAGTTCACAATCTGTTCATTCTGGTATATTGATTGGAGATTGATTGGAGATTGATTGGAGATTCATTAAGTCCGGTGAGGTCTGGTAAGAACAATGTATTTAGATAAGTCTACAGTTTTGGTTGGCGAATTATTTTGGTTGAGTATTTTTGTTTGCAGATCTAAGAGATGTATTATGGAGATGTAATTTACCTTATTATAGATTTGCAGCCTTCAGCGTTAAATTTGGTGTTAGCTGGAAGATCCAGTAATCATGGTTTTAGGTAAAGACAATGTATATCAGTAGTAACGTATGCTAATTCTATTTTCAAATATTACAAATTGATTTTGGTGATTGATTATGTGATCAAGGTTAATGAGCTATCATGTGGGAAGCGTGTGGACATTTTATTTTGGTCAATATATGCATTGGAGATTGATTTGAGCTGACTTATTTACACGTTTCATCATTTCCTTATTGTTCTTGAAGCCAACATGGTGGAAACCTAATTTGGTAATGTGGATATATAAAAATTATTATTTTGATCATTTGGCATCATCAGTGGACATGTGTGGAGTGTGTATGGGAGATTATCTTCCGTTTCACATGTGCATGGCAAAGTACTAATTATCAGAACAGAGTAGAGTAAGATATGTGTTTTGTGCTTAATAGAAACTATACTCAAGCATTTTTTGATGCTATTTCATAGTTCAAGTCTCATTGTAATCTCTTACAAACATTTGTAAGATAGTGAACCTTCCAATTTATAGCCCTTATTTATAATTTGAGTAGTGAGCTCTAAGCAGTATGCCTGAATGCATGTGCATTCCTCTTATGTAATATTTTTATACTTCCAATAGAGTATAATGATATTGTGGGTTTGAATCCCATCATGGTTTTTCCCTTAACTGGGTTTTCACGTAAAAATCTTGGTGTTATGGTATTGTTGATCTTTGCTTTGTGTTTCTGCACTTTACTTTTCCTCATATGCATTAAGTGTTTTAAAGATCTGGTCGTTAAAGTTGAAAATTGTCAAAAAATGATTCATCCCCCCCTATCAGTATTCATTAACTCCAATGTTAGTAGAAAATTACAGATCGATGATTGTGATCAACAGGACTAGCTGCGACTTTGATTTTTCAATTTTTTTTGAAAAACCTTAATCGTATGACAAGTCAATAACACAAAGGTTAGTAAAAAATTATAGATCGTTCATTGTGATAAGAAGAACTAAGTGTGCCTTTGATTTTTCAAAAAATTCAATAACATGCAGGACCACCTTTAAGTTGCATGATGCCCTCATCCCACCAACCTGTTACACATAACTACTTTCTAGATAGGCTATGTGGGGTAGCTTCTTTGTTTTCTTATCATACATCTCATTTCCCTACAACACTTTAGCAAGTGTATAATGGAGCTTGCAGGGTAAGGAAGAATGGCACGAAACCTGGTCCGTGCCATCAAGTTGGGCTCAAATTGCTCCATGCCGACACTTTAGTGATATATTTAAAAAAAATTATATAAATTTTTAAAAAATATTTTAATTATATTTTATTTATAATTAAATTAATTATTTAAAAAAATTATATAATTTTTTATAAATATATCAGTCAAGTGTCAGCTTGGAGTAGTTTGATCCTAGCGGGATGGCAGGGACTGGATTTCATGTCATTCTTCCTTACCCCACAAGGTCCATTGTACGTTTGCCAAAGTGTTGTGAGGTTGAGGGATGCATGATAAGAAAACAAGGAAGTTGCACCACACAACCTATCTAGAAAGCAATTATGTCCTACGCGCTGGTGAGGTGAGTGGATCATGCAACTTAAAGGTGGCCTTGCATGTTATCAATAATTGGATATAAAATTTGTGTTATTAACTTTTCTGAAAAATACAGATCCTTGATCTCAAAAACTGCACAAAAAGTCAATAACATGAAATTTGTCAAAAATTACAGATCATTGATCATGATCAACATAATTAGCTGTGGCTTTGATTTTTTAAAAAAATAAAAAAAAATCAATAACACGAGATTTTTAACCTCATTTTTGGGGCCAATGTAGCCCTATCCATTGTGATGGCCATAGATAGAACAAACTACGTCTTTGATTTTTGGAAAATTCAGTAGCATGAAGGTTTATAACCCTTTTTGGAGCCAATTTAGCTGACTCCTCGTATAACTAACGTTATTGACAGTATGTCCATATAACAGAAAGTTTATTAAAGGATAATATGACAAGTTATTAATAGGATTTCGATATAACATGAAGGTTGTAACGAGATCACATGATAGGTTATTGACAGGATTTAATACAACACGAAGATTATTACGGAATAACATGACAGGTTATTGACAACATTTTATATAATACAAAGGTTATTAAAAGATAACATGATTGAGGTTCATGCCCTTCTTCAATTGTACACTTGCCAAAGTTTTTCTAGTTCTACTCATCATGATCAACAATTTGTAATTTTTTACTAACCTTCTATTTTTGACATTTTGTGTCATTTTGGGGCCACAACGAAACTGTCTCCAAAATGGCATGAAAAGTCAATAACATGAAATTTGTGAAAAATTACAAATCATTGATCATGATCAGCATAATTAGTAGCAACTTTGATTTTTAGAAAAAATTCAAAAGAGTCAATAACACGAGTTTTATAACCCCATTTTGGAGACAGTTTAGTCAGGTCTCCATTTTAGAGATATTTTAGTCAAAATTTATAGTTTGTAGTTGGCGGAACTCGAATGAAAAGTGTATAACATGAAGGTAATTGAGCTAGGTAGTCTATAAAAGTCATCTTGGTTAAGTCAGTCACTTTAAACAAAGGGTATTTCTTTCTAGGTAGCTCATGTTTCGAAGATCTCCTAAGTTTTAAGCTTTTCCCTAGCTCTGCCAAAACTCATAGCCCCATGACCCTTAAAAAAGCATCACATTAAAAATGAACCACTTAATTGTTGGCAAGGAGTAGTCTGACCTATGTGGGTTAGCGGGCTCCTTATTTCACACCTTTTTTTGTTACGCCACACGGTCCATTTTACACTTGCTAAAGTGTCATGGGATTGTAAGATACACATAAGTATAGAAAGGTCTCACCCCACATAGCCTATTTGATAGGAAGGCTTATCCTACAAGATGATGGGATGTGTAACAAGTAGTGGGTGAAGTTACCCTCTGCTATTATTAGAAGAGGCAATTGTACCTTGCAGGTTGGTGGGATATCAAGTAATCCTTACTTCGTGAGAGTATCAAATGAAGAAGTTTGCTACCATAGGATAGTCGAGTGCTCTAAGAATCTAGGAGATGATCTATCCCACGAGGGTAATAAGATAAATAATATATGGTTGCCAGCTAGCAGGGTGCCATAAGTCTCAATATAATTAATATATGAGCCCATAGCTCACAAAAGCATAAGGGTGGAGGACAAAGTAAGTGTGCTAAGTGGGATGGTGGGGTAGTTCAAATAATTAATACTTCTTTACCGCACAGGGGTAAAGGCAAGGATGAAAAGGTGTTTTAGGCTAGCCGAGGTGCTTGTAAGGAGAAGTTAAGTTCACCTCATAGGGGTGTAAAAGTTCAAGTAAAGATGAAGCGAGATGGCAAGATTGATATCAAATGGTCACCCCACCACCCTGCATGTAGAAAAGAGATAAAGTGATCATCTTGTAGGGTAAAATAGTGAGAAAGGAAATAGGTAACCCCACTAGCCTACATCCAAAAAAAATTGGAGAGGTTTCCCTTGTAGGGTAACAAAGGTGCATAAAGATAAGAAGGCCCTGCCAACCAAAAACATGAAGATTGATTAGAAGATGACCCTATGGGGTCACAAAGTGGATGAAAATAAAAGGGCCCCTTTTCCCCACGACATCGAAGGCGTTTGAAAAGCAAAATTGCAAGGTAGCTGAATGTATCAAAATAGAAAACCCTTGTTGAATAACCATAATACTGAGAGGGGAGGGGTGCATGAATATTCCCTTGAACTTATTTAAACTTCTTATTAACAAATCATATAACATAATTCAAAATACAGTAAACAAAAATGGAAACATAACACATAACACCAGATTTGTATGTGGAAATACCAATACGGGAAAAACCATGGAGAGATGATACTCTCAAGAATAATATAGTATGCAACTGGTTATATAGTACAAAGGGGTGGCTCAATAACAAATTGGACTAGTTGTCCAAGATACAAAGAGGGATTATAGCCACTATTTACAAAGTATACAAAAATTTAAATTGTTATGCCCGTGCATCTAAAATATGCATAAATACAATTCCATTGAAGTACATAAGTTGTCATAAATATTTGTTGTACCAAAATTGCATGCAAATCTTAACCACAATTCTTTCACATATAGTACATCAAAATAGTTGTCTCTCAAGAACTTGTTGGAATCCAATAACACTGAGAGGGGGGTCAATCAGTGTTATACCAAAATAAACAATTTAATCCTTGTTAAAACATAAATGAGAATCATAACACATAAAATTATACCTGAAAATCATCAAAGAGGAAAAACCATGGTGGGATTTGTGACACATGAAATCAATTCAGTGGCCATATGAAGAGATATTACAAAATATAAGGGGCCTAAACTTGCAGGAAGTCTTACAGCCTAGAGAACACTACTCAATCACAAAATGAGCCCCACTGACTACATAAAAATCTATACTAAAATATGGAAAAGTTTTGAATTACTAAGATAGCATCTTTTATGCCAGAATACAGTTCCAGTGTAAGCTTTGTCTTTTCCGGTCTGAAACATTAAACCCTTTACCAGAATATCCCTTACATGAGTTTCTCACATACATAATCTCTGTGGTATATTTCACATCATCTTACATTCACATATCCATAATCTGCTATTTTATCCATTTTCACAAAATGATCTAACCAACTGACCTATATACCCTATACAAATTATCATGCCTTATGTTGGCTTACAAAGATAATTACAATATCAAATTACATTTTGGCTAGATAACATGAATGCATAAATATTAAGAATAATTGCCAATGTTGGATCAAATAGATGTCAGCCTCCAATATCGATAACCATATTCTAAGCCATGTCGGCCTACATTGGTGGTAACCAAAGAAATCTTTTTGTCCTGTTAGTGTCAGTGTCGGTGTAGTGTCTGTAAAGTGCCTGTTGGTACACAATTGAACCAAAACATGAAGTCAGAACACAATATCATATTGCCATCAATAACAACATAGTGAAACCAACCAATTGAGTGTCAATTTCCAACAATCTCCCCTCGTGGCATTGATGGCAAGACTCATGTGGAAAATGGTCAAGGTTTCATCTGTCGGTTTCATCCTACCTGCTCCCCGTGAGCTAAATATGCTAAATACTCCACATCTCCATATCTCCATAACTCCATAACTCCCTCTGATGTATAAAACTCCTTCTATTCTTTTTCACATCTATATCACTCCCCCTTTCACATCAATGCCACCAAAAATTCTAAAAAAAATTGCAAACATCCAAAAAAAACTATATAATGAATATCCCAAAAATATCTTACCAGAGCTTAACAAATTTCAAATTTTTTGGATAAGCCTTCTCTAGTAGCTCAAGATAGGTATCCCAACCTATTTTGAATGTGTCAAAAATAGATTCAAGTCCATTTAGTATATGTGCAAATGACTATTTTTCAATTACCTCTGTCACTATGGGCTTTCCTACAATATCCATACATTTTTTCTTATGTACACTGAGTGAGTCCAACTGGGGACTCACCAAGCCTCTCAAAAAAGTGGCCCTTCTTATAATTTTGTCTCTTTCTTTCTAAAGAAAATAAATTTGGTTTTCCAAAATAAAAATTTTACCATCAATGGATGTAGTCAATGAAGTTCGTCCATCAAAAGAGTTAGCAATATTTGCAATATTCTCCTAAAGTTATTTTATCTTCTTATCTACATTAGTTGTAAGTATACCAGTGTTTCAACATACCCTATAAATATTTGTATATTGTTTCAAATAATTATCTATCAGTTTTAGCTTCTCATCAATGTTTTTCTTCTCAGATTCAATTACCTAATCAAAAGCAGCTCTCTTTGCTTGAGTAAACCTTTGCAATGCTTTCCAGTTTGAAATCTTCTATGTAATTATTTTAAGCTTACATGATGGGATAACTTCATTTTCAATCTTGCACTCTAGGACTAGTTGGTATAAAATAGTGATTGATTAATCAATTATCTCTTTATTTGAAGATCCCTCCTTCACTAGTTTTTGTGTTTCCATCATCCTGAGTTCAGTAGGACTCATCTCTACTATGTTTTTCTTTTCAACCTATGAGGTGTCAATTGACAACAATGATGGAACAACTACTAGTTCCCTCTCAGTTTCCCCTTTCTTCTCCTCTGATGATTTAGCTTTTATAACCTCCTCACTTGCACCAGTGGCTTCGCCACTTGGTGCAGTCTATGTAACTACCTATTCCTCTATAGTAACTGTAACCTCAACATGTATATTTATATCTAGAGGACTGTTATCCTCAATATTAGTATCTTGTACACCATTACCATGTTCACTCTCTGTGTTAACTGGTATCTCAATATTTAAACGTACATTTGTATCGACGGAGGGTTTAATTTCCACTATCTTAATATTTTTCAAAATTGAGGGTGAAGTACCCATAATCCCCTTTCCTTTTTCTTCAACTGAGGTGTCAACAGTGTCTATATTAGATTTTGATGAAGTAAAGAATCCTATATTCTCTCCAAAGAATTTAATCCATTCTTTTTGAGTTTCTTTTATTATTTCATTTACCTTTCCTAGAATTAGTATGGTTATTCTATGTTTTTTATTAAAAAAATTTCTATCTTCCACCTCAAGTGTCCTTTCCATTTCTTGTGAAGCAATAGTAACACAAACATATAATAACTCCTAAATTTTAATATGCTTATCTTCTTTCATAGTTGATAATCTTCTAGCATCTGACATATTATACAATTTAGTTGGCATTTGATTCTCTATTTCTATTAAGGCTTTCTTATAAATATCCAAGTATAATAAGACTATTTCCTTTACCTCTCTCTGTTCATCATCTTCTAAATGATCATAGTAAAATTTGTACATTATTTATGATGCAATCCTTATTTATTTTATCTACTAATTTTGCATAATTTTTAGGTGGAGTGATATTCACATTAACAAATTGAATAGATGTATCAGTGTCACTCTTCTTCTACGTCTTAGCAGTACTGAATGTAGCTGAAGTGGTTACTTTTGCTGCTTGCTTATGTGCTATTAGTTTGAATGTAGCCTTCCAAGTCAGTTTATTTTTAGCTTCAACCTTTGTTTCCTCTTTTTTCTTCCTCACTACCCTCTTTAATGCCAATGATGTGTTATCCCTAGATTCAGACTCTCCAATAATAAGTTTAATGTGTACTTCAAGATTCTTCCTCTTCCTACCTTTCTCCAGGACAACATCAATTAATTCTTTGATGTGCTATGATACATTCTCAACAAATTTTCTTTCTTTTCCCTCTTTCTTCTCTCTTGATGTCCTTTGATAAGTTGTCGTAAATATTTGTTGTACCAAACGTGCATGAAAATCTTAACCATAATTCTTTCACATATAGTACATCAAAACAGTTGTCTTTCAAGAACCTATTGGAATCCAATAACATTGAGAGGGGGCGTGAATTGGTGTTATACTAAAATGAACAATTTAATCCTTATTAAAGCATAAATTAGAATCATAACACATAAAATTATATGTGAAAATCATCAAAGAGGAAAAACCACAGTGGGATTTGTGACCCACAACATCAATTCATTGGCCATATGAAGAGATATTACAAAATATAAGGGGCCTACACTTGCAGGAAGCCTTACAACCTAGAGAATATTTCTCAATCACAAAAGGAGCCCCATTGACTACATAAAAATCTAGACAACAACCTGGAAAAGTTTTGAACTACTAAGATAGCATCTTCTATGCCATAATACTATTCTTGTGTAATCTTTGTCTATTCTAGTCTGAAACCCTAAACCCTTTACCAGAATATCCCTTACATGAGTTTCGTCACATAATAGTATCTCTGATATATTTCAAATCATATTACATTCACATATCCATAATCTCCTATTTTATCCCTTTTCACAAAATGATCTAACCAACTGACCTATATACCCTATACAAATTATCATGCATTATGTCATCTTACAAAGATAATTACAATGTCAAATTACATTTTGGCTAGATAACATGAATGCATAAATATTAAGAATAATTGTCGATGCTAGATCCAAGAGATGTTGACCTCCAATACTGATAACCATATTCTAAGCTATGTCAGCCTGCATTGGCAGTAACCAAATAAATCCTTCTATCCTGTCAGTGTCGGTGTCATGTAGTGTATGTGAAGTGCCTGTCGGTACACAACTGAACCAAAACATGAAGTTGGAACACAATATCATATTGCCATCAATGACAATATAGTGAAACCAACCAACGGAGTGTGAATTTTGAACAATCTCCCCCTTTGGCATTGATGACAACACTCATGTGGAAAATAGTCAAGGTTTCATCTATCGGTTTCATCTTGTCTGCTCCCCTACACTAAATATGCTAAATACTCCACATCTCCATATCTCCATAACTCCCCCTGATGTATACAACTCCTTCTACTCTTTTTCACATCTATATCACTCCCCCTTTCACATCAATGCCATCAAAAATTCTAAAAAAATTTGCAAAGATCCAAAAAACACTGTACAATGAATATCCCAAAAAAATCTTACTTGAGCTTTAAAATTTTAATCTTTTTGGATAAGCCTTCTCAAATAACTCAAGATAGGTATCCCGACCTAGTTTGAATGTGCTAGAAATAGATTCAACTCCATTTAGTATATGTGCAAATGACTCTTTCTCCTTTACCTCTATCGGTGTGGGGTTTCCTACCATATCCATACATTCTTTCTTATGTACACTGAGTGAATCCAACCGAGGACTCACCAAGCCTCTCAAAAAACTGGCCCTTCTTAGAATTTTGTCTCTTTCCTTCTAAAGAAAATAAACTTTGGTTTTCCAAAATCAATATTTGACCATCAATGGATGTAGTCAATGAAGTCAGCCCATCAAAAGAGTTAGCTATATTTGCAATATTCTCCTAAAGTTATTTTATCTTCTTATCCACATTAGTTGTAAGTATACTAGTGTTGCAACATACCCTATAAATATATGTACATTGTTTCAAATAATTATCTATCAATTTCAGCTTCTCATCAATCTTTTTCTTCTTAGATTCAATTAACTAATCAAATGCAACTCTCTTTGCTTAAGTGAACCTTTCCAATGCTCGTCGGTTTGAAATCAACTATGTTAATATTTTAAGCTTACAAGATGGTCTCCCTTCATTTTCAATCTTTCACTCTAGGACTAGTTGGTCTAAAATAGTGATTGATTGATCAATACTCCCTTTATCTGTAGATCCCTCCTTCATTAGTTTTTGTGTTTCCATCAAAATGAGTTAGTAGGACTCATCTCTGCTATGTTTTTCTTTTCAACCTATGAGGTGTCAATTGACAACAATGATGGAACAATTACCAGTTCCCTGCTGGTTTCCCCTTTCTTCTCTTCTAATGATTTAGCCTTTATAACCTCCTCACGTGTACCATTTGCTTCATTAATTGGTGTAGTCTATGTAACTATCGGTTCCTCTATAGGAACTGTAACCTCAACATGTACATTTATATCTAGAGGAATGTTATCCTCAATATTAGTATCTTGTACACCATTGTCGTGTTCACTCTCTGTGATAACTGGTAGATCTCAATATTTGTCTGTACATTTCTATCAACCAGGGGCTTAACTTCCACTATCTTAATATTTTTCAAAACTGAGGGTGAAGTACCCATAATCCCCTTTCCTTTTTCTTCAATGAGGGTGTCAACAGTGTCTATCTTAGATTTCAGTGAAGTAAAGAATCCTCTATTCTCTCCAAAGAATTTAATCCATTATTTTTGAGTTTCTTTTATTATTTCATTTACCCTTCCTAGCATTAGAATGGTTATTCTATGTTTGTTATTAAAAACTTTTCTATCTTCCACCTCAAGTGACCTTTCCATTTCTTTTGGGGCAATAGTAACACAAACAAATAATAACTCCTAAATTTTAATATGCTTATCTTCTTGCATAGCTAATACTCTTCTAGCATCTAACATATTATACAATTCAGTCGGTACTTGATTCTCTATTTCTATTAAGGCTTTCTTATAAATATCCAAGTATAATAAGATTGCTTCCTTTACCTCTCTCTATTCATCATCTTCTAAATGATCATAGTAAAAATGTTCATTCTTTAACATGCAATCCTTAGTTATTTCATCTACTAATTTTGAACAAGTTTTAGGTGGAATGATATTCACATTACCAAATTGAATAGATGTATCATTGTCACTCTTCTTCTTCTTCTTCTTAGCAGTACCGAATGTAGATGAAGTGGCTACTTTTGATGCTTGCTTACGTGCTAGTAGTTTGAATGTAACCTTCTAACCTGGTTTCTTTTTAGATTCAACCTTTCTTTCCTTTGTTTTCTTCCTCACAACCCTCTTGAATGGAAATGGTGTGTCATCCTTAGATTCAGACTCTCTAATAAAAGGTTTAATGTGTACTTCAAGATTCTTCCTCGTCCTACCTTACTCCAAGACAACGTCAACTAATTCTTTGATGTCCTATGATACCTTCTCAACAAATTTTATTTCTTTTCTCTCTTTCTTCTCTCTCTTCTTCTTGTTGAATGTTGTTTCAAAATGATGTATTTTTCATTGTGCAATACCACAGGGTTTCTTTTCCTCATCAATAGGTGCATCAATTGACATTTTTGCATAGGCACCAATAATCTATGCATCCACCTCATAGGCCATTTTCTCAATCCAAATATGTTGGGGCTTAACCGCTTCCATAAGTGTTTCATCTTTCTTCACCATGAAGCATATTTTGGTTGAATACTTTTCTACAATATGATTAGGTACCCTTACCCTAGACCTCATAGATTTCTGAAATGCTTTGAAATATCCCCATACATTATCATCTCTCTAACTTCCTAAAGCAGCAATTGATTGTTTCAATTGTCTCCCTACTAGGATGTCAAATGCCCATTGCCTCTTACCAAAACTAGGTGTATCATTCATGAAAAATAACATTAAGCAGACAATTAAGTTTCCATACCGGAAGGATCTATTCTTATCTCCCTTTATCTTCTCTTGGTTTATTAACAATTCATCTAACATCCAACTGCATATATCCAATTTCACATCCTCTCTCATCATTTTGTATGTAGCTAAAACTGAGGAACTGGAAACAAAATTTAGTCGGTTTGACTGATTTACCTTATACCTGATAATTATGCTACCACATCTCATGTTCATGTTGGTAATAGTGCTAACTCTCATATATCTCCTATTAGACATTACATTGGTGATTTTATTCATGAAATTATTTGAAACCTTATTGCCTGGATGTTGCCCAACTGATGGTAAACTAGTGATTGCCTAGATGACTTCCTTGGTGATTTTGTAAGGTCTATCTAACCAGATGAATTCCCCATGTACTCTACTCACAACATATGTAATTATCTCATCTTCGCATTTGAGAATGTCAATAAACCTCAAGTCTTCAATGTGTTTGTATGCCAGTTTGATCTTTCTAGATTCTTCCATCAACTCATTCATATACATGCCCTTTATTTTTGATGTACCCAAGTCCACAATGTGCTAGTGTATATATGCCCTAACATCTTGAACATATACAACTCCCTCCAGAGCATGAGAAAATGCTCCAACCAAATCTTCCAGGATAGTCACATGCAGATACCACTTGAAAATTGGCCAGGGGGTAGTCCTTGACCTCTACTACAGTCAGGTTTGAAATAAAAATAGGAATAGAGGATGATCTCGCTTTCATGCTTAAAGATAAATACCTTTAGATCATTCTCAATGAAAACCTTCAACAAATTCCTGCAAACACCAGTGAAATCGCTCAAGAAGAAATCTGATTGCTCTAAAATGCCTTGATCACTCTTAGTTGCTCTTAATCATGCTAAAATCACTCTGAATGCAAGGTGATCAATAATTAAGTGAATTCAACCTTTTAACCTCCATGAAAAACCCTAATCTTCTATTGACATAAATGAATGCTAGTGAAAGATGCCAGATCTCACACTAAATATATCCATGCCAGATAATCATCTCCAATGTTAGGAACATCTTCCAGAACCTCTTCCTAGGGCATATAAAATATCTTCATGAATTTTGCCTACCCTTAAGGCATCTAGCTTAGTTATCGAATGAGCTACCTATTGGTCCAAGAGAAAACTCTTTCGCCAAATAATGAGTGCATTTCCATCTAATGATTGTTCTCCAGTCTTCCTAACACATCTCTAAGTATGACCTTGTCGGATTTGACTAACCTTATCTTTCCCTTTCTCATTTCATCCTTAATTACTAACCGGTGGATTTCTACTTCTAAATAATTTATCAATAGGTCCAACCTTATTACATACATGACATGTAACATTGTTCATTTGAATTTATTTGCTAAAACTAGTGAAATTGCTTGACTTGCACTGATTAGCCATATGTTTAAACTTTCCACATTCATAGCATTAAACATTCATTCTGTATTCTTTTGTCTTATGACCATACTTATTGCATTT
The DNA here is from genome assembly GCF_030272615.1 of Cryptomeria japonica. NCBI lineage: Eukaryota > Viridiplantae > Streptophyta > Pinopsida > Cupressales > Cupressaceae > Cryptomeria > Cryptomeria japonica. The sequence continues at coordinate 167,869,567 of NC_081415.1, forward strand.
AGAACATTTACCAGGAGTAGAATCGTGATTTTGATTTGCTATGTTTCTACATTGCCTAGCCATGTGACCAAATCTATTGCAAGCAAACTATCTACCATTAAATTTATAAGTATTGAATTCCCTTATAGGTGCCTTATGGTTTTCATCTTCATTAGTAGTACCAGAACTCTATCCTTTCTCAAATCCAGGTCCACTGGAATATCCAATCTACCTTTCTCTCTTCAACAACTCATCTAGCTATACTAAGCTAATTTTGAATTTTTTATTTACACTCACTTGCAGTAGTTAAATCTTCTCTCAAAATTATGATTTATCTCTCAAGATCTTGTTCATTACTCTGGGATTGTACTAAATCAGTTCTCAACATATCATTCTCATGAACCAACCTACCGCATTATTCAAATTTGTTCTTTAGAGATACAACAAGATTTTATTCCCTGTTATTTTGGTCCTCAATCTCATTAGACATCCTTATAGTTATAACTTTCATTTCATTTTTCATTACCATGATCTCTTGACTCATTTTCTGACATTATTCCTTAAGTGTCTTTCTCTTCATCATCCTAATTTTGCAAAAGTTCCTTTCTCCTAGATTGAAAAGATGATAGCCTCTCTTGTAGGACAAAAATGAATTCCCTAGTAGAATTCAATTTAGATTTTAGCTATAAGTTATTCAACCTTTCAACATCATAATCTTCAAGTGCCATCTCAAGTTGTGTCTCCAAATCCATATCCATATATTATGGATTCAGGATCTTCCTCAATTTTTTAAACTTCCTTTGAGGCACAAGGTTGTGATACCAATTGTTGGAATCCAATAACGCTAAGAGGGGGGCCTGAATAAGTGTTATACCAGAATAAAAAATTTAATTCTTATTAAAACATGCATACACCAACTGGTATACTAGTACATACAAAATTGAAATAAGTAAAGCATCCAATAAGCTAATCACATTAATGAGAACCATAACACATAGAATTATATGTAGAAAACCTCAAAGAAGAGAAAACATGGTGGGATTTGTGACCCACAATATCAATTCACTAGTCATATGAAGAGATATTAAAAAATATAAGGGTCCTACAACACAATCTGGAGAAGTGTTTAACTCCTAATAGAGCATCTTCTATGCTAGAATATAGTTCCAGTCTGAAACCCTAAACCCATTACCAGAATAACCCTTACATGGATTTTCTCACATACATAATCTCTCAAATATATTTTATATTATATTACATTCACATATCCATAATCTCCTATTTCATCCTTTTTCACAAAATGATCTAGCCAACTGACCTATATACCCTATACAAATTATCATACCTTATGTTGGCTTATAAAGATAATTACAATATCAGATTACATGTCAGCTAGATAACAAATGCATAAATATTAAGAATAATTGTCTATGTCAGATCTAAGAGATGTTGGCCTCCAATACCAATAACCATATTCTAAGCCATGTCGTCTCGCATTGTCATTAACCAAAGAAATCCTTCTATCTTGCCAGTGTCCATTCCAGTTAAGTATCTGTGAAGTGCCTGTCAATACACAACTGAACCAAAACATGAGGTTGGAACACAATATCATGTTTTCATCAATGACAACATAGTGAAACCAACCAATTCAGTGTCCATTGGCAACAAAACTATGGTTCAAGCAAGAGATATATGCCATGATATATATATTAGCACCATTTAATTGTCAAGTTGTCTTAGCTAGAGTAGATGAGACCAAACTTAACCACGCGCTATAGGATTCTTGGTGGCTTCATGTGGTGTTGGATTTTAGCTACAAACTTGAGAGGTGCACATCACAGTATATCCAGATGGGACTGGATCGTGAAACATGTTCCATTAAGTTTCATTGAAGGTATTTGAAACTAGAGAATCAGACATTAATGTAGATCTACTTTTGGCAACACAGATTTTTCGCAAAGTACCTATCAATTCAAAACACTTCCGATGTGTTTTAAAAAAACACCAGAATATCTAGATATTAGTTTTCTACCAATATTTAAATCATAACTACATCCAAACTTAAAAATAATGACTTCTATGAGACAATCGATTAAACTAAAGTTTAAGCATAATTAAAAATAAATGGCTTGCTAGAGCCAATAGTTTGAGAGAAATCCATAAATTAAAAACATAATAGAAAAGATAACTAATCTAAAGCTCCACATTTTCCTCTTGTGTTCCTTAGTTTTCCAATTCTTTGTCTACTCCCAGTAAATTGATTGCTACCTCTTCATTTGCCATTGCTATGCCTGTTACATCCTATTGATGTTGTTGTGCCACCTTTTCTTTCATCCTTCTTTTGTATGATTTGAATATGGTAATGATTAGAGATAATATATCAATTGTTGGGATACCCATAATGTTAACCTTGGTTTTATATTTTGCAATCTTTCGATCATCTTCTACTATTTTTTTTGGTATATGATTCAAAACCCTCTCTGATTGAATTGAGTAGATCTATTGCATCTTTCAACTGGTCAAGGGAACAAGATCCTACATTCATCAATGGGAGACTATCCTCAACACTCATGAAACTCCCTTCTTATGATATCCTTCTCCAACAATTTGCTTCCTCCTTCCTTGAAAATATCAATACCCACTATGAAGAAATCACCTTTCAAGTCCCTCAATGTAGACATGTGTTGGGTGATGGCCAAGGTTATCTGTGGTTGTAGTTTATTTAATACATGAAGTTTTCATTCCAACATATCTCTCGAAACCACAAAATTGTTCTCTTCTAGATCACTAATGATTTGTTTAGAGACTAGGATAGTAGTATGAGTTTTTAGTAATTTCTCCTAATTCTATGAAGATAGTTGAGAAACTTTTAGATTCTTTCTTCATATTCCTCAAGTCCAGGTGGAGAGTGTCAAGCTTATCCATGAGGGAAATGTTCTCTTGTAAACCATTCTCTATGAAAAATAGGCCATTGAGGATAACCATATCTACCCAATTATCTACTACCATAGTAATAGCATGGCATATCTTACTCTAATTTAAAAGAGCTTATATATTCCTTGTTTGATGTACTTGAAGACAAACTAGTATTTTAAGCATTGGTAGACAAAACAATTTGGATAAACGAAGTCAAGGGACTTAACTACTAAGTTAGTTCTTGATTTTCATTTTTTGTTTCTTTCTCTATTTTTGACAAATTTCCCACAAATAATTTGGGATGATAGATATCTCCTTTAGTTATTGAAGGACCCATATCAATTCTACTTATATTGAATTCTTCCTCTATGATTTCATGTTTTTTCTATCCGCTCTAGGATCAACAATTTCCAACAGATGATGTTTTGTTTTAGGTTCAATAATCATCCTAGCCATTTGTCTGACCCTTTTAGGGTTGGGTAGTACCCCTAACAATTTGGCTACGCTTTCTGTTTAGGTTTCTATTACACAGATATACTAGTTTTTCATCTTCTCAACAACCTTCTTTAACCAAGAAAGAGATGAGGCTAAAACTATGTTACAAACAACATTGATTGGAGTATCAACTATGGTCAAAGGAGGAGGTAAAGAAACCACTATAGCAAGATTTTTTGAAATAGGACCATTTGCCAATGAATAGAGGAGATTATCCCTTTTAATTGATACAAAATAAGTCTCCTCGTCAACAACATCAACAACTAGGATTGGTTCTTCTTGTGTTGATAGTCTTCTCTTTTAGGGGAAGATGAAAGTACTAGTCTCATAAATGGATTTTAATTTTTGATCTCCTCTAGGGGTTCATCATTCCCTCTAGGTTATGAATTATCTCTTTGAGAGGTCAATTTGATAGCTGAATTTGTATTCATTCCCTAAGATATTTGGGATTAATGACCTCCCTCTTGCGGTTTCCCCTTTGGTAAAGGAGAATCAATGTGAGATCTTAATTTATTTTCTAACCACTTGTATCTTTTGTCCAAAAAATTTGAAGTTCTGATCATGTAGCTTAAATTGTACACCCTTTATTAGTGTGTCCAATTTGACACTCTCCTAGCACCTATTTTATTATTTCCCTTTTTCTCTATGAATTATAGGACCTTCAATGTAATTAATTAATAATTAATTAAATATTGTGGGTCTTATTTCACTTTATTACATAATCACTCTCTTATTTAGTCCTTAGTTCAAGGCATGCCCTTTTAAATTATATCTTGATTTTTCCTTAATCCTGCCATAATTCCAATTCCCAAAGCATATTTTGCATATCTTGGCACCTTGAACTATTGACTTGAGATAAGATTGACTTTGTAATCACAATACCTTACATCCCTTCAAATTTGGAAAAAAGTCGACTAGACCATGGCGTAGCACCATGGTCCTGACTTTTTCTCCCCAAATTTCAGGATCATGTTTTGGTAGTATTATAATGTTTAAATCTTTTTTTTTGTGAAATGATATCAATTATAGGTCATCTTAAAGGTAATTTTAATCATCAAGCCCCTCTATAAGGCATCCTTCTCAACTCATTTTCATCTAAGTGATTCTAAGACTCTAAGGAACATAAATATTTGACCTAAAGCATTCAAGTGTTCAAGCACTTACCATCAAGAATTTGTAGAGATCTTGAAGGCTTCATATTCTTCATTAAACTATTGTGGACAAAATTACATCATTCATATGCAAGAATGTATGTCTGATTAGGATTTTGTCATGTCCATTCCATTTTATACAACATATGTGATTACATTCAAGAAACAAAGCAACATTATCAAAAATTGTAGATTTGAGGTATATCCTTTCATTATTTAGTTCATATTTGTATCATTTCATTGAATATTAATTCCTAAACCATGTTTTGAATTAGGTAAACCCATATTCCCAACCTATTTTTCCTTCTTTCTCTATGTGGGAAATAGGTATGAAGCTACGATCTTCAAGATAAGCATTATTTACATTGTCGAATCAATCCCCCTTTGGTGTGTGAAAAGTTCAGAGGACCAGGGTGACCACCACCATAGGCCCAACATTTTACGAGCTCTTTTAGGGAGTGGGTTTAAATATGATTACATTTCTTAGATCTAAGTGTGTGTCTCAATCCGATGACTATATATAGCTCACTATTTTTAATGTTTTACCTTCATTTCCAACATTTCTACCTTAATTTCAGCATATTTAATAATTTAGTTGAAGTTTAGGGAAAGAAGAGGCACATTCAATACCCCGTAAAAATTTGATCAGGATCTAGATTTCCTATGTTTAGATCTATTTAATTCCTATCCTTCCCTAATGTAATGGTCTTTAAGAAAAATTAGAGGTTTTACTACATCCAATGGTGGAAACCCGAATTTTCACTATTACATTTTGGTGAACCCAAGTCCTTGCACCCTTATTTCTTATTTATGTTCTTACATCTTAGTGTTTGTGCAATTTCAAATTCAAATTTATATTTACAAGTTTAATTTTCAATTGAATTTCAAAACTTTAAAGAATAAAATCACAAAAACCCTAATTTTTAATTCTAAAATTGAGGTTGTTAGCTGTCTAATTAGAATTAATTATTTCAATCTGATTTTTGAACATTCTAAATTTCAATCTTGCGCTCATAGAGCTTATTTTAATCAAAATACATAAATTTAGAGTTTTAAATCACAATTTAACCCTGATTTATTTTGGTTAATTTTTTATATGGGTTGCATATTTTTTTAATTATGATTGTTATGACATGTTATGTCAATATTTAGACACATCCAATCATTATTTATGTACTTTCATTAGTGAAAACATCATAAAAATTGCACATAATGCATATGTTCCCATTTGAAATAAGCAAGGTGTTGTCATAATACATTTATTTCATAGATGTCATAATGGATTAGCCTCCCTTGTTTCATTATATCTAGGCTCTTCAAAGGAATCTCCTACTCATGAGGAAGTTTTATAACAAAAAGGACTCATTAATGCTTCTTTCAAACCTCTCCCTTCTAAGGATAATGATTTGAATAATCATGTTGATATTTCATCTAAAATGTGCCTCTCCCATGAGAGTATCTTAGAGGAAGAGGAGGATATCATAAACACCTTCCTTAATGCTACCTTACCGTCCATACATGGTACCTCTCATAGAGAAAAAGTGTTGATGGACATTGGATTATCCTCTCCCAAATTTGGTCTTACCAATGAGGGCACATTGGTGCAAGATGAGGTTATGGACACTTATTTCAAAGATATCCTTCCTAAACATGAATATTTGAAGAATGATGTTCATCTTCCTCCAAAAAATTACCTCCCCCATAAAGACCATTTAGTACAAGTGGATGATATTGTCACTACCTTTCCTAGTTATACCATAACCTCTTCTTATTCCAATTAATTCCCCACTAGAGATGAAGCATTATGAGTTATGTTTGTCCTTCTACTAAAGCTTGTCTTACCCATAAAGATACCTTGGAGAAAGAATATAAAAGTATTAGCAGTTTCCTTGATGATCTCCTTGCTAAAGATTTATCCTTAGAAAACAAAGAGGCTAATCAAGTCAATACCATTCATGCTTCTACTTATGAGAAGCCTAGACCTAAAAAACTCTCTTAATATCCTACAAGCTACAAAATACACATGTGAAAGAATTAATATGGAAATTATACAAGAAAAGAAATATGGTTCTAAAATACAACACTCATTTAATACTAGTGCCAAAAAGAAAGATCCAATGTTCTTTTCACCTCCCTTCCTTCCTCCCCTCATCCTAAGAAACATGTTGATATGGAACCTAATCTTGTTGAGAACATTCCTGATACAAGATATAAGATTTCCCTTTGAGACTTGATTGAAACTTCCCCTCCATATCATAAGTAGATCCAAGAAGCCTTACAAAGGGTGATTTGTCATTCTTATTCTAAACCAAATGATATTACATTCTCACACGATGAATTTATTTCTATAAAGGTGAAAAAGAGATATGATCCCCTGATGATTACTCTTTGCATTTATGAAAAAAATATAATAAGTACTCTAATTGATAATGGGTTAGATGTTAACATTTTTTATATTGACTTATTAGATAAGATAAACTGGGATTATTCTTCTATTCAACCTAGTCCTCTTTGTGTGTGTGGATTTGCCATTGTTCCTAGAGAGTCACTTGGTACAGTAATATTACCTATTAAAGAAGGGCCTATGACTTTGGCTACTCCTATTCATGTCAGGCCCAATTGTCTTATTTATAACCTTCTTCTAGGTAGACCATGGCTTCATGCTATGGAAGAAGTCCCTTCTACCCTTTATCGCACAATAAAATTCATATTCAACAATGAACTTCACACAATAAAGGTTGACTCTAATCCTTATAATTTCACTTATGATGAAGTGGGATATATTTCCCCTTTATTACTATGGTTTCTTCAACAACACCATCTCCTATCAATGATTCTTCTCTAGCAAGGAATTGGGGTATACAAGACTTTACACCCTCCTTCAATGGGTATAAGATCCCTCAATCTGATAATGGAGCCTTAAAGGATACTTTTGTATCTTCCATCCAAGCTTGTAAATCAATTCCCATTTCTCGTTCCAACACTTGTATTCAGAATGATGAGAGATATTTGAATTTTGATACTAAAAATGAACCCTCTCCTCTAAACATTTTACCATCTACACATGGATACAATGGACATGGTTTAGGATGTGTGCAACAAAGTCTTGAACATAATGAGAAATCATACCTTTCTAATAAAAATATAGGTTTCCAATCTCTTCCTTTGTCAACATCTCTTCCTCCATCGACTAGTGAATTTAGATCTTCTCATTCCTATATGGAATTGCAACAAGCTATTCTTTTGTTCAATCCTGTTAAAGTCAACTTGAAACTTCAGCTTGGTACCTAGGGACCAGGGTGTCCAACACCTCAATCTTATGACCATGGCTCCAGTGTCCTAGTTCTCCTTAAGACCAAGGAACCTAGTGCCCCAGTCCTTCTTAGGACCATGGTGCCCAATACCCTGGTCCTCCCAATTCAGGTCCAAAATTTCAAGATCCCTTCTAGACTATGTCAAAATCTAGATTCCTAGTTTTCTACTCCAAAGATCATAAGAATAAGATAAAAGTAACAGGTGATGATGAATGACATATTTTTCCTAATCATGTCAAATAACATTCAAGTTCTTGTTATGTTGCTCCTAACTATATCACATTGTTAGGTTACCTATTAGGGGCTCATTGTCATTCATGGTGGTACAATTTTGGGTACAATCATAATTAGTGAGAAATGCTATGGCTTATTCATTCTTGTTTGTATTATTGGGCAGCAAGAGTATTATCCTATCTTCCTCCATAGTTTCACTATTTCCTTTAGGGGTTGCCAGTTTTCATACTTTGATGTCCTTTCCTGCATGAAATTATATATCTCTTATGATTAATCTCTCCTTAAGGGAGTTTGTGATTCTTCTTCTAATTATCTATTTCTATTTAAATATTACATATTTTGTAGAGTTCTTATTTACATATATTAATGTGTTTTCTTGCATTGAATGTTCATTCCTGTGAGTATATTATGTATTTGCTTATTTTTAATCTACCCTTAGAGGTAGTGCAATTCTTCTCATTGTCACTACACTTGGGAGTAAATTATCTCTCTCTTATATTTTCTAATGATCCACTTTTCCTTTTTTGAGTGGTATTTGTTTACGATTTGATGTTATTCCTTGTGTGAAGTTGTTATTTGTTCAAATACTCTCTCTTATGCAAGTGTGTTTCCTTGACTACAACCTCTTTATCACTTGGTCATGTATATCTATCATAAATTTAGCCCTCATAGTGGGACAAAAGTGTTTCATCCTTCATCAAGAGTCTCTTCCACCTATAAATGGGAGGAAGGTATATATATTTTTTTTCTCCTTCCTTTCTTTTGGTAGAAGATGTTATGTTTGTTCAAGAAACTTGTCTTGGAGGTAGATATCTTTTGAACAAAGATGTATTCTCCTCCGAGGATCTTCTCTACACTTGTTTCAAAATATATCTTTTTCAACTATCTTAGTCTTTCTTGAAGAGTGCTCCCTATTTAGCTTGGATTTATGAACATTGTTGCTTAAAAGGATATCGCGTTAGTGTTGAAGGCAGGTATCATTATTTCTAGCTTTGTTAAGACATCAACATAGTCCTATGTTGACATCTTAAGAGGGGGGGCACCCATATCACCCTTTGTATTATTTGTACCATAACTTTACATGTCCTAAATGGGGTTATACATTCTTAGAACCAATGGAAACAAACTCTTATAGTGAGATATTCCCAAAACCAAACATTCGCCTCTTGAAATTTACACATTTTCCCCTTTAAATTTTCATATATAGTATATGTCTTAAACAAGTTGATGTATCCTCAAAACTAGAGAAAACAAACTCTTATATAGGGTGTTATATACTTCAAACTACATGTCACTTTCACACACACACGAGGATGATTGGAACTTATGGAACATGGCTAAACTACTCCTATTCTCCTCCCCAACATGGATCACCTAGAAAAACATATCTAGGAGCCAGTATCTGTGTCCCTTCTCATTATTCTCTTCATGAATTATCTATAAAAATAAGTCTAATGTGTATTCATGCTCCTCTCTTCTCTTTGAATGAGTTCATAGCTTTTCTATTTTTTGTTCATTGATGGTGTGTGCTTTATTCTTTTATGTGATCACTTGTGCTCTTGAGATGAAATTATTCAAGAATTATATTAGTGGTTGAGACATTTTGATTATCGAGGTCTCTTCAACTAGCTGACTTGAGCTTTTGTTTTTAGTACTAACCCATTGTGTTATGTGTCCTTGCATATGATTATGTGAGTTAAGATCCTAAGTCTCGGTGCTTGGTTCCTCAAACTTAGTGAAGTCTAATTTCCTTGTGACTGCGCTCCTATTTTCTCCTCTCTCATCTCATCTTTCTACTTTACCAAGAGTATGATCATAATCTCATACTCTACTAAAGTGGGGGCTAGATGTAGCATTGTAAATTGTACACCCTTTATAAGTGTGTCCAATTTCACACTCTCCTAGCACCTATTTTAGTATTTAACTTTCTTCTATCCATTATAGGACCTTTATTGTAATTAATTAATATTTAATTCAATATTATGGGTCTTATTTCACTTTATTACATCATCACACTCTTTTTTGGACCCTTAATTATAGGTGTGCTCTTTATCATTTTATCTTATTTGTCCTTAATTTTTCTCTAATATACTATGATCAAGAGTATCATAATATTATAGAGGGGAATGCACATGCGTTCAAGCACCCTATCTAGAGCTCACTGCTTAATTACAAAAGAGAGGGCTACAAACATGGAGGACTCACTATCATGCAAATGAGTTAAAATGGAAACAAGAATCTCTAAACTAATGAATAGAATCTATAAATTCTGAAATGCAGTTCTGGTTAAGCATAAAGTGATAGTCTTTCACTGATTTGGCAAACTCCTTTGTTGTGTTGTTCTTTCATATATTGGAGCACAAAATCATAAATATCGCATGTAAAACTATTCTCAGATGCTCATACACTCTTTGCACAACTATGTCAAATACCAAAATGATCATATAGATCATTCTTATATATTTGCACCACTTTATTAGGTCACCAATATGTCAGCTCCAAAACATGAAATGTGTAACAACAAGTCGGTTCAATCTGATTACAAATCCACATACAGACCTAAAAAAATTGATAACATGCTTCACAAATTTCAGCTCAAGCACCTCAAATTTAAAATAAATCATTGAAATTATCCCAAAGATTCTGCATAACACGCTACACCAAAATAACCAAAATAACCTAGTTCTTCATGAAATACCAGATACTGGATCTTCCATCTTGCACAAGGATCAATACTAGAGGCTAGGATTACGAATTAAGCTATTTCAAATATCCAATTGACTATCTCTTCCACCAAAACCAAAAATATGCAACAAAAAATTAGTTTTTCTAAATGTACTCATACTTTGTCGAACAGTGTATTCCACCTTCTAGACTTAAGAAAAATATATATATAAATTTTTGGTAGAATAATTTAGCATATACCATATGTTATTTCTGATCTAAGTTGCCATCAATGACAACCCCAAAATATTTCTCATGCACTAATCTCTACTAGTATAGTGTCTCTTTCCAATAATCTCCCCCTTTGGCATTGATGGCAACACTTGTGAAAAATGAAACTATGAAAACAAATCTGCAAAACTCCGAAACTACAAAATATTCCAGATGCTCACATACTCAACAAGGTCCCCCTAAGAATATGCAATATATTTTACTCCTCTATTTCCCTCTTTGACATCAATAGAAAAGGCAAGTATCAACCAAAATTTATGTACAAGGATATACAATAACTTATAAGAATTTAAAAATATCTACAAAAATGGTCTTCAATAACTATAAGTGACAATCCCAACCTTTCTTCAAGTTCTCCAAAATGTTGATTAGAACACTAAAAATATATGCGTGTATTTCTTCTCCTTTAAGGTCTGAAGGAATACTTTTATTTAGACATTCATAGCATCCCACTAACTGCTAAGAAAAGTGTCCAATCAGGGAGTGATTAATCTCCTTAGTTAGCCCACTCTACCAATTACACCATCCTTTTCGTGATTTAGGATTTTAATTTTATCAAGTAGTACAATCCCCTGACCTTCAAGATTGCTAGCAAAAACTTCCTGAGGGGCATAAGACCAAGATATACCAACTAGTTTTCCTTCACTCTTTGATATTCTTTTCAAGCGCTATAGTGAACTTTGGCAAAACAAGACATGAATTGTAGATCTTTCTAGCTTCATCCAATGCCTCTTAAATGCCTTTCATACTAGTAATTAAATTAGCCCTATCATCTTTAACCATTCTTAAAATTGTCCTTAACCGCATGGTATTGACTTTGCTCAAAACGTTTGCTTTAACAACTTTCCCCAAAAAGAAAAAATGAGAATCCGCTAATTTAAGCATACTCCTTAGGTTACTGGAGGGTGATTTGACAATGGGTTTATTGAAAGATGGCAATTTTTTCTCTAAGAACTTATAACCATGGATATCATCTCTTTATCTTTAGTATGTGACTTCAGCAAGTCTTCACTAGCTTTTTCATGGGCGAGAGCTGCAAGATTGAGTGCTTGGACTAGAGATAGAGAGTTATGATTGATTGGTCCTTTGGTGAGATCTATGTCAATCACAATCTACTTTCCTTTATCAGATTCCATAGTGTCTCTTGCCACTAGAACCCATTCAACCTTTTCTTCTTCCCTCTCCTTCTCTCCCTTTTTTGCATCTTCTCATTTCTCATAACCCTCTCCCTTTACATCACAACCTCCTCAGCTTCCTCCTCTTATTGAATAGTTGTAACTAGAAGATTCTGGTCAACTTCACTAAAGTCTGCAACCTTTTGATTTTTATCAATATCCTCAGCAACAGTGACCTATTCACTTGCTTGTACATCCAGTATAACTTTCTACACATATGAAACTTCAGTCTATACTTCCGGAATGGATTTATCTTCCTATGTATGCACTTCTGGATGGGTATTATCTTTCATTGGATTTATGTGATACTGGTTCTCAAATAAAACTTGCTCCAAAATTGCATCAATTTCCTTAGCTACTTCATGAATTTTACAAAACATGATCTTGTTGACTCTAGTTTTTCTTCTAAATCTACCCTTTGCATTGATCTTAAGAATTTTGTCTACCTCACTCTTAGAAATGATTGAGTACAAATTAACCAAAACATACTCTTTCATCCTCTCATCTTCTAGGTTGGTCACATGCCTTCTGGCATACAAAATCTCATTAAAAATCATTGATGATAATTCTATCATGGATTTGTTGTATACATTCTTATATTCTACAACTACTTCATCTAATGTCCTCTTACCATTCTCGTCACAATTATCATACTATTGAGATACATGCTTCAAATTCCCTTACTTAACTACTATATCAACAATTTGGCTTAATGTGATGGAAGGTACAATATTATAGTTACCTTGAAGCTTCCCAGACTTAAATGCTTCATCAAGCTCAAACTTGGGCTTCTTGCTTGATGGATCTCCTCTAGGTGGCTCAGCTTCAACTTTAGGCTTTTTGCTTGGTTGACCTTCACTTGATGGTTGTTTCATGACAACCCTAGCAAAACTTGCACTTTTCTTCACTTCTCTCACTACTTCATCAAGTTTGGTCTCTTCTTCACTAATAGCTACAACATAGACTCTTTTAGGCTTTCCTTTCTTCATCTTCTCTGCTCCACTAGATGATTTTATTTGAGGCTTGGGTAGAGGGACATGATTTTGAGCACCAGACGAGGGTGCTGATCTTTTTTGCCTTGGCTTACGAGGAGGAGTATCCAGTTTGGTTTTCTTGGGTTTGACCATGTCTTCCCCTTTCAAGGTATTTTTCTCTCTTTCTATGTAGATAGCCTCCTTTGATATTCCCATCTCCTCTCCTAGCTGCTCCACTTCCTTCCTTATTTTCCTATCTATTGGGATGGGTACACTTGGTGTGTAGGCTCAAACTCTTCTCCTTATATGTTTTAAATATTTCCTCTTTCTCATCCACTAGATTACTCAAAAGGTGTTAAGCATATGCATCATGTGTATTAGCATCAACTTCATACCCCATGGGCCTGATCCATAGTGTCCTTGGTTCACCAGCTTCCATTAGGCATTGGTCAATTTCCACCATGAAGCATATGGTGTCTTCATACTTCTCCATAATATCTTTGGGTGTCCTTTCCCTGCTTTGCATCTTACCTTGAAATGATATGAAGTAACCCCACAGTATATCTTTATGTGCCTTTACATCTACTAGACCCTACAAACCTTCCTTAATCTACACCACCACTGATTGATCATACGCCCACTGAACCTTGCATATACCAGAGATCTCCTTCATGAAATAGAAGACTAAATAGATAATCAAAGTATCAAAATTAAATGCATTTTCTTATCTTGCTTTATCTTCTTAAAATTTCTCATAAGATCATTCAAAAGTACCCCACATAAACTATATAACTTATCCTCCTTAAGAATTTGATAAGCTACATAAATTGTTGTACCAGATACTGAGTTTTCTCTTCTAGATCTATATACCTTGTTTTATGTCACCATGGATGCAAATCTAACATCATATTCAATAATGTCAATGATTGTCATTGATCTATTATCATGTTGGGAACCAGTTACATCTATCATAGTTTGGTTCTTCACATGCCTTAGGGTAACGATTTCATTGGTTGCATTCAGACATGTTACCCCTTGGATTGCTTGCTTGGTGATCTTATGTAGTTTATCTAGCTATATAAATTCATCATGGACCCTTCTCAGAATATACCTAACCCATTTGAGTTCATAAAAAACCAGAAAGTTCACAAACTGAATGAAACCCTTATCCTATACAGATTTGAAATTGGGTTTAAGGTTTCCCATCCATCATGTTCTTGGAGTATAAATATAACATCTCATCATTTCCAGCCTCCTCAATGCTACAATGGATGTATGCTATCTATAACAGGCAAAGAACCATATGACACAAATGAAAATACTCCATGCAGATCATCTTACCATCTATTTGAATGGGTGTTTCTTAAATTTATGCCTTTCCCTATCAGTTACCTCAACAACCAATGGAATTTCCACACTAGATGATTCTATTATCAAATACTAGGTTATAACAGATAGCTCAAACTCAGAAAATACCTCTTTGTCCTCAACTTGATACAAGAAATCTTCATCGAATCCTTTCAAGCTCTAGTTTAGCTGCACAATATTCTTGGTCACACTCTTTTTCTCTTTTTCTTCAAATGCAATGTGAGGAATGAGAGTTAAAATGTCTTTTTATCCACCACATACCTAACCTTTAGGTATAATAAATGCTTAACCCTAAAACTCTCTTGGATGCTCTATATCTCATTAATATTATTTTAAAGCATCAAATCAACATGAAGTCTTCCTGAGATCTTTCAGGATCAATTGTTCAACCAGTCATACTCATCTGCAACCTATTGTAGCTAGTTACAAGGCTTTAGATGGGGAATTTTCAGGATCTACATGAAAAGATTCTCCCTAAGGCCAAATGCCTTAGTTACTAGATGAGGCTAAAACACTAGAATCGGGTGCAGACCCATTCACTGCATCTGAATCGCCCTCTTTGACCCACATCATCTTGTGCTATTTTGTGATCTCTTCAACCTTTTATTTTCCTTTATCATCTGACTTGTTCTTATTTGTCGAAAGATTTTTGCTTCTGCAGTATTTTGCAATATGACCATATTTGTTGCATGCATAACAAACAACATTTCCTTGCATAGGTCTAAAGTTCAGGTGATTTTCTATCATTCTGCATTGGTTAGAAATGTGTCCAAACATACCACATGCATAGCATCTCTTATTCTATAAATTATTCATAGCTATTCTACAAATATTGGACTTATGACCATATTTGTTGCATTTGAAACAGTGACCAGTAAAGTTATGACCATTATTGATCATCCTATTTTTGCATTGACTTTCCATATGAACAAAATTATTCCAAACAAAACATTTACCATTGAATTTATAAGCATTAGGTTTTCTTACCAGATATCTCTTGTTCTTCTGATGATGAGGTTTAGCATTGCTTTGTCCAGATCCAGAGCTTTCTCCTTTTTCATGTCCAATTCCTTACTTATCATATCCACTTTTTTGAGTTTGTAGCATCTCATCTAACTTGGCTGAGCTAACTTTGAATTTTTATTTGTACTCATTAGCAGTGGTAAGTTTATCTCTAAGAATTGTGATCTATCTTTCAATATCTTGCTCATTATTCTTGGATTGTATCAATTCAAGCTTTAGCTATTCATTTTCTTAGTTTTGTTTGTGATATTGATCAGATCTCTCCTTTAATGACTAAGTCAAGATTTCCTCATTCTTCTTCCTGTCTTCAATTTGTTTTGTCAGCTTCATCACAATGGATTGCATTTGATTCTTTAGGACTATATTATCTCTAGCAAGTTTCTCACATTCATTTGTATTGTCTTGTAAGGTTTTGTTTTCGATGCTTTGATCTTCTTTCTCTGTGATTTTTTCCATCAGCTACTTTCTCTTCCCTCTGGATGTGTTCACTTGTTCCTTCAATGATTCAATGAAGTCTTCAGCAGCACTTAGATTTCCTTTTAGGGTAGTTGTTTCTTTCCTTGTTGTATCTATATCTTTAAGTTCCACAGTAAGTTTTTTCTACAAACCCGAGTCCATTGATTTGATATTCAGGATCTTCCTCAAATTTTTAGGCTTCCTCGGAGGAACTAGGCTCTGATACAAATTATTAGAATCAATTAACATTGAGAGGGGGTGTAAATCAGTGTTCTATAAATTTTAAATTTCTTGAGTTGATTCTTAAACCACCTAATACAAATGCATCAAAGTAAAGAGCAAAAAATTTTAATGCAAACAAGCACAAAACCATAACACAAGAATTTTTATGTCGAAACTTGTAAAGGTAAAAACCACAGTGGGATTGAGACCCACAATATTAATATACTATGATCAAGAGTATCATAATATTATAGAGGGAAATGCACATGCATTCAAGCACACTGTCTAGAGCAGATTGCTCGATTACAAAAGAGAGGACTACAACCCAGGAGGACTCATTATCCTACAAATGAGTTAAAATGGTAACAAGAATGTCTAGACTGACTAATAGCATCTATAAATGCTGAAATACAATTCTGGTTAAACACAAAGTGATTTTCTTTCATTGATCTAGCAAACTGATTTGTTATGTTGTTCTTTCATATACTGGAGCACAAAATTTTAAGTACCACATGTGAAACTATGCTCAAACACTCATACACTCTTTGCACAGTTATCTGGAAAACCAAAATGATCATATAGATTATTCTTATATGTCCGCACTACTTGATTAGGTCACTAATATGTTGGGTCCAAAAACATGAAATGTGTAACAACAACTCGGTTCAATTGGATTACAAATCCACATGGGCACCTAAACCAATTGATAATATGCTTCACACATGTCAGATCAACCACCTCGACCTGGAAACCAATCACCAAAATCATCCTAAAGATTCTGCATTACACACTACACCAAAATAACCCTATTCTTCTTGAACTACCAGATATGGGATCTTCAATCTTGTATGAGGATCAATACTAGAGGCTAGGATTGTGATTTAAGCTATTTTGAACATCCAATCAACTATCTCTTTCACCACAACCAAAACTATGCCACCAAAATTTAGTTCTGCTCAATGTACTCATACTTTTACTAATACTATATTCCACCTTCTAGACTTAAGAAAAATATATATCAAACTTCTAGTAGAAAAATTTAGCATGTACCAGATGAGACTTTTGATCGGATTTGCAATCACTAAAAACACCAAAACATTCCTCATGTACTAATCTCTACTTGTACAGTGTCCCTTGCCAACAACTATATTGTTTAAATCTTGCTTTGTGCAAAATTATATCAATTCTAGGCTAGCCTAAAGGTTATTTTAATCATGAAATCCCTATATAAGGAACCTTTCTCAACTTGTTTGCATATAATCAATTTTAAGACTCTAAGCATCACAAGTATTCGATCTAAAGCATTCAAGTATTCAAGCACTCATCATCAAGCATTTCTAGAGATCTCAAAGCTGAATATTCTTCATTCAACCATTGTGGAGAAAATTACATCATTCATATGCAAGCATGTGTGTGAGATTAGGGTTTTTCAATGTCCATGCCATTTCATACAACATATGTGATTATATTAATAAGAAAAGCATAATTATCAATAATTGCAGATCTAAGGTATATCCTTTCATTATTTATTTAAGTATTTGCAACATTCAATTCAAGGTTAATTCCTATACTAGGGTTTGACTTAGGAAACTTCTTTTCCCAACCTATTTCTCCTTCTTTACGTGTGTAGGAAAAAGGTATGAGACTCCAATCTTCAGGATAAGCATTATTTATAGTGATAAATCAATCCCCCCTTTGGTGTGTGAAAAGTTTGGAGGACCAAGGTCACTACCACCATGGTCCTAAAATTTAAGGAGCTCTTTCAAGGAGAAGGTTTGAATCTACTTACATCACTCTAATTTCAATTCGTGGCTCAATCCAATGACTATAGCTCATTATTTTTGTGTTTTTGCCTTCATTTCCAACACTTTTACCCTACTTTTAGCATCTTCAATAATTTAATCCAACACAAGGGAAAGAGGAGGTACATTCAATACCCCCTAGAATTTCATCAAGATCTAGATGTACTAGGTTTAGATCTATCAAATTCCTATCTCAGCAAAATTAGAGGGTTTTACTACATCCAATGGTGGAATCCCTAATTTTCACCATTACAGATCCTAATGCCAGTATTTTCTTCTTCTTCAAGCCACTAAAAAGGTGCTATAATAGCATTTTGATGTGGCTCATCAACCATTTCAAAACCATGATCAATCTAGATCTCTCCAAACATTGGTGGAGATAAATCAAATGCAACTAATTGGTCCAAAGACAGTTTCATGAAATCCCTTTTGAGAACTTCTTTTTCATCGATACAATCTTCCAAAAATCTTCTAAATGAGGCATGTGAAGGTATTGGCTTACACCGTAAAAATGATGTCTCACATAACCTTTACTATCAAAATTGCTCCTTTGAGGCATACAACGAAAACCAAACTTAGTTAACAATTTATCAAAAAACTTAGCAACTTCATTACTATTACAAGTAAAATGGGATAAACTAAGAGGAAAGGTATATCCTTCTTTTTCATGGCTACATTCTTAATATTAGCAAAAGTGATTTGATGAAAAATCTCTAAAAATACAACATAGCCAGAAATGTACCTTGGCAATTTCAATGTGGCCTTTTCATAATCTCCAATTTTCAAATAAGAGAAAGTGCTAAACTGAATATCATGTATTCTCCTAATGATATCATTGAGCACGAAGTATTCGACATCTAGGTCTCTTAAATAAATTGTTCATGTTCTGAAAGGTCCAATTTGGATGAATAGCTTTGATGTAGATTGAATTTGAAAAAATTGTGACATTAATGGAACTTAATCATGTAAGGAGGGCAAGGCTTGGTGGGCAACATCATCATGGCTTAATGCTAATATCGCCATGATATGGATGTCATGTGATTCTAAGTGAATTGGTAATTTAAATTATTTCTCATGTGATTCTAACTGAATTGACTATTTAAATTATTTCAACAAAAATGTCTAGTTTAGATGGAAGGAAGACCTATGCATCAGGCATTGATGTGATGAGGTCATCATTTAGATTATGTATTAATGAAAGGGACTCATTTTTTTGGTCAATTTTGAATAAATGAAATTAAGAAAAAATGATGTCATGTTAGCATTGTTAAAATCTAAGTTGAGGATATTTTCATTTGGACCAATCATTTTTTATCAATAAAAACTGGATGGGTTCAAACATGCATTGAAATTTCACAAATAATTTATTTTCTTTATAGACGATCCACTGAAAAATTCCCTAGTGAACTAGATAGTTGGATAATTTAAGGTGAAGTTACGTTGAAGCTCAGATCATCACAAATTAATTTTTTTTTTAAATAAATCATTGGGTGTGGGAGATTTGAAACGAATTGGATGTTTTAACACTAAATTCAAGTGTAGTTCACTTATATGTTGCTTTTCATGAGAAACAACCATTTACTTCAACGAAATTTGACAAACTTTAAAAAAACAAAGGGCTTATTTTCAATGCTCCTTTCATTTAAGATGATATTTCATTGGGATAACTAATCTATGATTTTGAAGAAACTAAGGGAAATAGGCAGCCATTACTTACTTCACTCTTAGGAATACTCCACTTCTATACACTTATTGGCTAAATACAATTTAGCTATTATAGAGCGGATTTTTAGGAAATTCAAAATAAATGGATCTAGTGGCAGTACTACCAAAGAACAATTAAAATGTTTATATATTTTATCATTAATTTTATTTAGTTATTTGTCACTTAAAAAATAAATATATTATAAACAAGAACTTATAAAAAAGTATTTGGAATGTAAATTGATTAAGATTTTGGTTATTCAAAATTATTAATTGTTTATTATTTATATATTAATAAAACTATTAATTGTTTGATTGAGTGATTTTTTTTAGATTGCTATTGTTATTATTATTCATTAAAAGGTCTTCTTTTTAATTTATATTTGACATTATAAATAACATTAATTTTTTACTAACACAAATGAATCACATTAAAACCAATATGGAATTCATTAGCATAGTGGAACTTATTTCATATGGAAGTATTTTTAAATAATATTAGCTTGATAAAAAATATTAAGAGTGCAATAGAAAATCTCAACAACAAGAGGTTATTATTTCATAAGTTATAAGATAGAGCCCAAAAATTCATAGAGGTCAAGTTGTTGGCTATAGAGTGAGGTTACAATTATGAACTAGATTTGCAAATAGTATTTGACAAAGAGTGATAAGAATTATTATGATTTCTATCCACATATAAGACTATCTATAGAATTCTTAATTATTTGAAAGATAAATTTCATTATCCTTAACAAATATAAACTATTATTTAGTTACAATGCTAGAAAATCTATACTTTTATTTTACTTATATCATAATTATACTTTTTCTTTGACATTGCTTCATCCATTATATTTAATCTATTTAAAATCTATACATTTCTATACGTAGAATCATTTGTATTCTTTTATATAACAAATTACCCCCAATGAATCATATCTATCATTATTATTTTGATAAAGAAAATTAAATTATTCAACTTTACTTACTTTTTTCATCTATAATTTAATTTTTTTTAAATTTATATTTAATTTTTACTTTTTTTTTATAAATTTATTAATCTATGTTTTTCTAACTTTCGATTTAGTTCCTATCCTCTTGGCCACACCACTAATTCTTTACCTAGTTTTTAGAGTTTTAAGAATTTTTTAAGATTTAATACAAATTGTACTTAATATTTATTACCATTATATAAATCTATTTTACATTCACTTTAATATATTCCCAATAATTACTATTATATAATTTTTTCTATACAAGGTTACTTATGCATTTACAATAATGATTTTATGGAGGATCATAATGATAGTGTATCACTTATTTTACATAATGCAAATATGTCTCTTTTGAATGATTATTATAATATTTTTCTAGATGTTTAATTAACTAGCCTCTTGTGAAGTAAGCATCAATAATTATATATAGAGAGGAGTTAAAAAAAATTAATTTAGTAATGTTATATTATTTAAGTAGAATAATAACTAGCATACATATATTTTTAAAAATCTAAGTAAAGTGCATTTAAAGATATCAAATTTAAAAATATTCAATATTCATAAATAATAGTAAAGAGTTGATTGTAATGAGATTGATTTGAAATGATTCAATATATTAGAATTGATTCTAATGGTAATTCATCCCTAACTCTAATCCTATCTTTAATTCCAATTCTAATCTTAACATAAACACTAATTTAACATTAAATCTAACTTTAATTGACCCCTAATGCTAACCCTCTTTAAAACCTAATCTAACATTAACCCTAACCATAATTAATCTATAACCTTCACCTTATATAAATCCCAACCATAATTTAACCCTAACTCAAATATTTCTCTTATAACTATAACTTTATCTTAGCCCTAACTCTTATTGAACCCTAATCTAATACTACCCTAACCATAACCTTACTAATCAAATATTAACCCTAATAATATTCAAACCATAATCATGATTAAGTCCTAACCCTAACCTTATTTTAACCCTAACCCTAACTTGATGATTTCTCTTAAAACCCTAATTTTACCCTAACCCTATTTGAAACTCTTATTTGTAATTTTAATTCTAACCTTAACCCTAATTGAACTATAAAATTAACTCTATTTGAACCTTAACTAAATCCATAACTTAATTGAATCATAGGCCCTAACTCTAACACCAATTAAACCCTAACCATAATTAAACTCTATCAATAACATTAATTGAATATTAATCCTAATTGAAATGAAACCTAACTTTAATACTTATTAAGTCACAAATCAAGTTGAACACTAACATTAATCTTAGTCATAACCCTTATTAATTGTTTATTATTTATATATTGTTTATTATTTATATGTTGTTTATTATTTATATATTAATAAAACTATTAATTGTTTGATTGAATGATTTCTTTTAGATTGCTATTATTATTATTATTCATTAAAAGGTCTTATTTTTAATTTATATTTGACATTATAAATAACATTAAATTTTTACACTATAATATATTTTGACATATTTTTAATTTATCTAAACATCATGTATAAGAGAAAATTATGAAGAAAAAAAAACTTTAATATTTATATTTTCATAATAATATAATAATACAAATTAAAGTAACAATTTACTAACTATAATTTAATAATATTAAAATGATAATATACTAATAATAATTTAATAATAATATAAAATAGTATATTAATAATAATGCAATTTTAATTATTACAATAGAAAATTGTTTATTATATTATCTTTGGTGTTCCAGGATTTAAAATGGGATTAGAGGGTTAGGGTTTAAGTAGTATTAAGGTTATGGTTAATATTATGATTAAAATTAATGTGTTTAAATGTAATTACATATTTTCTTAATCAACAAAACCTTCACATACCATAATTAAAATATAGTTATTAATGTGCTATGCACAAAATATAAAACAAAATAAATTAAATTAAACAATATATGAGTTACAATTAATAAATTAATATTTCAACTAAAAATTACAGATTAACAAGAAAGATAAATAATATGAAATAAATTAAATTAAATTAAATAATATATTAATTAAAATTAATAAATTACTATTTCAAATACAAATTATCAAGACAAGCACTGGCTACTATGTGGCACTTGTTAATAAGGTAAGCAAATTTTAAAATCTTTTAAAATCTTACAAAAGCCATTTAAATAACCTCTAATATTGTCCTAATAAAATGGTCTTATAAAAGTTTATGTTTAGTGGAATTAAATCTTATTTAAAGATTTATGTAAAGGGGGGGATTTTCTTTTCTCATAAAGAATGGTAAGGCAAGAGGATTTTAAGGCATGGGTTAAGGGATTAAATCCTGCCAAATCCTCCTTAATTATTATTGTTTTTTTATTTAAACCACTTTTTTTTCTTTTAATAATTAAAGTTTAATCCATATTCATGCCAACTCACTACTCCTGCCATGTCATATGCCACGTGTCCTACCAAGTGTCGCATTTTGGTGACGACACGTCATCATTTTTACCAAAAGTTTGATTGGTCATAAATTCTACATACATACTCATCTTGAGCCCATTCAAGTTGTGCTAGAACCATGTCGGCGAGCCATACACAATGATGCCATTTTTGAGAGATTTTGAGACTGTGAAAATTTTAGGTATTTCTAGATCCACCTAGATCATTCCTCCCCATTGAGAAGATTTTGAACCTCCAAAAGGTCTATTTTATGTACAATTTGAGCTAGGGAAATGGTGTCCCACTTGCCAAGTATCATCTGTCCTTCCTGTTGAAAGCTTCAACATATGACCCATCACAAACACAAAGAAATATGAGATAGGCTTGCTCATACAATCAACTACGTGTTCATCGATACTCACTGTCACATTCATCATCCACATAGACATAACTAGCAGAATAACAAGTACTAGTACTGAATACACTAATGTGAAGGAAATAGTATCAACATTCTGAATCTCCTAAACAAAAGCGTTATTAGAAGATGAAACATTCAAAGCCTCGTTACCACCTCTAGTTGAAGGCTTGAATCTTCTTGCAACTGATCCTTATACTGTGTTGTTTGTGACACCATATCATGTTTCAAATTTTCATGCTTGGTATCACTAGTTGTTACAAACATAAGGGTTAAAGCATTGATTGCATTTAAAATCATTTTCACATGTTCTATTTTTTCAAGAGACTTGTCACAATCAATATGATGAGCTTTTACACTAAATTCAAGTCCATCTTTAAATAAATTATACCTATTATGTTCCCTATAGAAAATGGGTTTTTTGTCATACAAATAAGGACTGCCTAGAACCATCCCACAGATGTCAAGCAGAATTACATCTAACTCTACCTCATCTACGAACTTTGATTTGATTATAAATCGGAGTTTACATTACTTTGAGATATGTAACCAAGAATTATCATGCACCCAATGCAATGGATATGGTTTAGGATGAGGTGTTGTTTTTAATCCCAATTGCTTAACAACTTGTTTAGAGATTAAGTTCACATGTGATCTACTATCTATGAGTGTATCAATTTTACTTTGTTTTGCAATAGCCCTTATGTGAAACAATTCATTCCTTTTACTTTCAATAGAGACCTCATTACACTTTATAGAAGAAGTATGGGAACTAGAATTAGCAAAAGGAATAGTACCTTTTACACCCACAACTATTATCTTGGATTCATCATCAGATTTTGAACCAAGGTCTTACATGGTGGCTATGGTCTTTTGCTTACCCTATTGATTCTTGAACCACTTGGGTTTCTAATTAGGATGCAATTTCCAATATTTTGCATCTTTGTGCCCTTCCCTTTTGCACTGTGAGCAATAAGGCTTCTCCTCCTCTTTCTTCATGGAAGTTTTTCGCTACATTTTCTCCTTCCCTTTCTTGCTCCTTTGTGTTTACTAGATTCCATAAGAGATTGGCATGGATATTCTTGGATCCTATTTCAAGATGTATGGCTTGCACACTAACTTCATCAAGGTTAGTTGGATTGAACATAAGTATTGTATGTATCACATTCTCATGTAATCCTCCTATATACTTTAACAAAGTTTCTTGCATGTATTTAAAAGAATTCCAAAAATTAAAGCTCTTTTCCTAAACTCTTATGTATATTCCTGCACACTTTGTCCTTTCTCTTTCCTTAACAATTGCCAATTCATTACTTCTTTTTGCAGGTGACCTAATGGATAAAATTATTTCTTAAGTGCAGCTATAAACTCAAACCAAGAAGAAATTATTTTACCATATCAGCTAAGATCTTCTTGAGTTCTACTCTCCCACCAGATTAAGGTTGTGCCTCCTAGGTGAAGAGTGGCTAACTAGATCATTGAATAACCATCACGAAACTTCTGAATCCTGCAATAAACTTCAACTTGTTTTATCCAATTATCATTTTTCTCTGCATCCATTTCTCCATTATAGGTTGGCAATTCAAATTTAACATCAAGCTTCAACAAAGGTGAATTAGACTTGGACTATACAGGTTGTTTTTTCTTGGGGGAATAAGTAGAAGAAGAAGATGAAAATGATGATGAAGAAGAAGAAGATGAAGAAGATAGGAATGGAGGTTCAAAAAGGTCACTACCACCTCCTACTCCTTTTCCTTTGTCATCTTTCGAAGGGGATTCACCTTCCTTCTTATTCTTTTTGTCTTTTCTTTCCTTTTTCTTCTGCCTATACTTGTACAAACTCTTCCACCATCATCTTCATGTCTAGGAATGCTTTGCAATTTTTTTCTTCATTCTCAAAGAGTTCAAAATTAACACGTTTTCCTTCTTCCAATTGTGCCATGGTTGATCTTTGAGTAACTCGCCTTGATCCAATCTCTGGATTAAACTCTTCAAGTGCTCCTTCTCCTCGCTTTAATTTTAGCCTGGTTAACATCCACCACTAGCAATTTTCTATTAAACTACTTTGATACCACTCAGTCTATAATTAAAGGCTTACAAATTAAATTTACACCTATTTAAAATTACAGATTTTTTCGATTGCAACATAATTGCATGGTTATGTTTTTTTAACTGTTGAAATACGAAAAAAAAAGATAAGTTCACTTAATCCTTTGCACAAATTAATATTTTTTAATGATAACTTAAAGAAGCAATTAAAAATGAAATGAATAAAAGAGAATTAGAATATAGAAGCAAGATCACGAGCTTGATAATGGAGTTCGCTCAATATGAGCTACATCTCTGGGTCCACTTCTCAATGTAGGACAACTTTATTAATATCGCCAAGAAAAATGCCTTGTTACAATATTCAAGTTTTGGCAAAATCTACATAAAATAGCTCAAATCTTTGTAACTTTTTTAACAATTCTTGGTGCATAATAACACATTGCAATCTCCTCCTAGCAATTCTCCTCTTTAAAAAGCATGAAAAATCTCCGAACTTATCACAACTTCAATGAATTTTCCAACCTACACTACCCCCTTTTAAACAACAAAATTGCTCAAATTGATATAATACCAATTGATTTTGCAAAATCACCTTATCTCTCCATTTTTACATATAAAATCTTGAAAAATATCCTCTTTACAAATACAATAAATCTTGATTAACATTAACATTCCAATTTGTTTTAAAACAATATGTTATTTGGCCCTTTATGGAGGTTATGAGTGCTTTTACATTTGAGAATTTATTTTTGTACTAAATATAGATTTTTTATCCCCTTATTAATAGGGGAAGGAGATTTTTAAATATTTTAAAATCTTTCAAAACCATTTAAATAGCCTCTAATATTGTTTTAATAAAATGGGCTTATAAAAGTTTATGTTTAGGGGAATTAAATCTTATTTAAAGATTTAAGTAAATGGAGGGATTTTCTTTTATCATAAAGAATGGTAAGGCAAGAGGATTTTAAGGCATGGGTTAAGGGATTAAATCCCACCAAATCCTCCTTAATTATTATTATTTTTTTAATTTAAACCATATATTTTTCTCTTTTAATAATTATGGTTTAATCTATATTCATGCCAACTCGCTACTCTTGCCATGTCATATGCCATGTATCTTGCCAAGTGTCATATTTTGGTGACACCACGTCATCATTTTTACCAATAGTTTGATTGGTCATAAATTCTACATACAGACTCCTCTTGAGCCCATTCAAGCTGTGTTAGAATCGTGTCAGCGAGCCATAGATAATGATGCCATTTTCATGAGATTTTGAGACTATGAAATTTTTAGGCTTTTCTAGATCCACCTGGATCATTCCTCCCCATTGAGAAGCTTTTGAACCTCCAAAAGGTATATTTTATGTACAATTTGAGCTAGGGAAATGGTGCCCCACATGCCTAGTATCATCTGTCCTTCCCACTGAAAGCTTCAACATCTGACCCATCAGAAAAACAAGAAATATGAGATAGTTTTGCTGATACAATCAACTACATGTTCATCGATATTCACTATCACATTCATCATCCACATAGACATAACTAGCAGAATAACAAGTACCGATACTGAATACACTAATGTGAAGTAAATAGTATCAATATTCAATATCTCCTAAACAAAAGCATTATTAGAAGATGAAACATTGAAACATTCGGTTACCACCTCTAGTTGAAGGCCTACCTCTTCTTGCAACTGATCCTTATACTGTGTTCTTTGTGCCACCATACCATGTTTAAAATTTCCATGCTTGGTATCACTAGTTGTTGCAAACATAAGGGTTAAAGCATTTCTTGCATTTAAAATCATTTTCAGATGTCCTATTTTTTCAAGAGACTTGTCACGTTCAATATGATGAGCTTTTACACTGAATTCAAGTCCATATTTAAACAAATTATACCTATTATGTTCCCTATACAAAATGGGTTTTTTGTCATACAAATAAGGACTGCCTAGAACCATCCCACAGATGTCAATCAAAATTACATCTAACTCTACCTCATCTACAAACTTGGATTTGATTGCAAATCAGAGTTTATATTATTCTGATATATGTAACCGAGCATTATCATGCACCCAACCCAATGGATATGGTTTAGGATGAGGTGTTGATTTTAATCCCAATTGCTTAACAACTTGTTTAGAGATTAAGTTCACTTGTGATCCACTATCTATGAGTCTATCAATTTTACTTTGTTTTGTAAGAGCTCTAATGTGAAACAGTTCATTCTTTTTACTTTCAATAGAGACCTTGTTACACTTTATAGAAGATGTATGGGAATTGGTATTAGCAACAGGAATAATACCTTTTATACCCACAACTGTTATCTTGGATTCATCATTAGATTCTGAACCAAGGTCTTGTGCGATGGTCATGGTCTTTTTCTTACCCTTTTGATTCTTGAACCACTTAGGTTTCTGATCAGAATGCAATTTCCAATAATTTGCATCTTCGTGCCCTTCCCTTTTGTAGTGTGAGCAATAAGGCTTCTCCTCCTCTTTCTTCACAGAAGTTGTTCGCTACATTTTCTCCTTCCCTTTCTTGCTCCCTTTGTGTTTACCAAATTTCATTAAGAGATTGTTGTGGCTATTCCTCAATCCTATTTCAAGATGTATGGCTTGCACACTAACTTCATCAAGGTTAGTTGGATTGAACATAAGTATTGTATGTCTCAAGCTCTCATGTAATCCACCATTATACTTTAACAAAGTTTCTTGTGTGTATAAAGGAATTCAAAAAACTAAAGCTCTTTTCCTAAACTATTGTGTATATTCCTGCACACTTTGTCCTTTCTCTTGCCTTAATGATTGCCAATTCATTACTTCTTTTTGCATGTGACCTAATGGATAAAATTGTTTCTTAAGTGTAGCTGTAAACTTAAACCAAGAAGAAATTATTTTACCATATCGGCTAAGATCTTCATGAGTTCTGCTCTCCCACTAGATTAAGGTTGTTTCTCCTAGGCGAAGAGTGGGTAAGTGGATCTTTGAAGAATTAGCAGTAAACTTCTGAATCTTGCAATAAACGTCAACTTGTTTTGTCCAATTATCAAGTTTCAGTATCCACTTCTCCATTATAGGTTGGCAATTGAAATTTAACATCAAGATTTAACAAAGGTGAATTAGACTCAGACTGTATAGGTTAATTTTTCTTAGGGGAAGAAGTAGAAGAAGAAGATGAATAGGATGAAGAAGAAGAAGATGAAGAAGATGAGGATGGAGGTTCAAGAGGGTCACTACCACCTCCTACTCCTTTTTATTTGTCATATTTTGAAGGTGATTCACCATCCTTCTTCTTCTTTTTGTCTTTTCGTTCCTTTTTCTTCTGCCTATCCTTGTACAACTCTTCCACCATCATATTCATGTCTAGGAATGCTTTACAAAAATTTTCTTCATTCTCAAAAAGTTCAGGATTAACATGTTTTCCTTCTTCCGATTGTGCCATGGTTGATCTTCAAGTAACTCGCCTCAATCCAATCTCTGTATTAAACTCTTCAATTGCTCCTTCTCCTCGCTTCAATTTCAACTTGTTAAACTACTCTGATACCACTTGATCTATAATTAAAGGCTTACAAATTAAATTTACACCTATTTCAAATTACCTATTTTTCCTGATCACAACAGAATTGCATGGTTATGTTTTTGTAACTGTTGAAATATGAAAAAAAGAAGATAAGTTCACTTAATCCTTTGCACAAATTAATAATTTTAAATAATAACTTAATGAAGGAATTAAAAATGAAATGAATAAAAGAGAATTAGAACATAGAAGCAAGATCATGACCTTGATAACGGAGTTCGCTCAATATGAGCTACGTCTCTGGGTCCACTTCTCAATGTAGGACTGCTTTATTAATATCGCCAAACAAAACACCTTGTTACAATATTCAAGCTTTGGCAAAATCTGCATCAAACAGCTCAAATCTCTCTCACTTTTTTTATAATTATTGGTTCATAGTAACACCTTTCAATCTCCTCTTAGCAATTCTCCACTTTAAAAAGCATGAAAATTCTCCCAAGTTATCACCACTTCAATGAATTTTCCATCCTACACTACCCCCTTTTATACAAGAAAATTGCTCATATTGGTATAAAACCAATTGATTTTGCAAAATCACCTTATCTCTCCATTTTTTACATATAAAATCTTGATAAATCTCCTCTTTAAAAATACAATAAATCTCCTTTAACATTAAGCTCCCAATTTGTTTTAAAACAATATTATATTTAGCCTTTTATGGAGGTTATCGATGCTTTTACATTGGGGAATTAAATCTTATTTAAAGATTTATGTAAACTAGGGATTTTCCTTTTATCATAAAGAATAGTAAGGTAAGAGGATTTTAAGGCATGGGTTAAGGGATTAAATCCTACCAAATCCTTCATTTTTTTTAATTTTTTTTTTAAACTATATATTTTTTTCTTTTAATAATTATGGCTTAATCCATATTTATGCCAACTCACTACTCTTGCGATATCATATGCCATGTGTGCTGCCAAGTGTCACATTTTGGTGATGCCACGTCATCATTTTGACCAAAACTTTGATTGTTCATAACTTTTACATACAGACTCCTCTTTAGCCCTTTCAAATTCTGTTAGAACCGTCGACAAACCCTACGAATGAAATTTTTAGGTTTTTCTAGATCCACCTGGATCATTGCAGAAGAGAACTTTTCGCTCCATACTTATTGATGATTTAGGTTTTGTGGGCATAAAAGGAAACTGAGGATTACACAATTTATTTGTCGTGCTTGCAGCAACAGATTCCTGGGTTGGTGGTTGCTGCGCAGATCATGAAATTTAAATTTAGACTACAAAACGATTGCCAAATGCAAGATAAATGGAAATTTAGAATCCTGAAATACAGATAGAGTATATTGCGTACTTCATTTTACATAAATACGATTACAAATATTTAACATTACGCGAAAATGAAATATTAGGATATGTGAATGTAGTATTCTGATCTTCTGAGACATATCGACCGTCTGTGCCATTAGAGGAAAAGATAAGCAGCAGTACAAATGCAATCAAAGCAATTTTTAGCCTTTTCAGTCAAAGCAATTTTTTATAGTTATTTTATTAAAGTTAAGATTTGGTGTTTGACGTTCAAAGTTGAGGATAGATTTACAATCACACAATGTAGATAAAGTTTAAGTTGAACCGAAACAACCGACATTTTGTGTCGGGCAAGTGATTTCTCTTCTGATTACCGAATATAATATGGTGTTTTTCTATTGTTCAATGAATCAAACGTTAGCAAAGAAAGTGAGAAATAAAATATAGTTCTTTTACTTTTCCAATTCATATGGACCTTCGCACTAGCCTCAAATTTAAAAGACTTTGACTGATCAGTCAGAGTTGGATTGATCAGGACAAGGCGACTTTGACGATTTCAATTCCACCGTTGGCATGTGGAGCGTACATCCTTGGTCATGAGTCTCGCATCAAATTGAAGGCAAAGAAACTTTATTTCACAGATTCAGATTGGGATGCATTGATCAAATTGTCGTCCATCCCTTTCAAACGAGACATTCAATGTGATGTGATGTGATGTGATGTGATGTGATTACATTCAGTGGACATATCTATCTTAGTGGATCCTACATCTTACGATGCATTCAGATAGGATGCATTCAGATTATTTCGCACTCAGGTTAGGAATCTCACTTCACATTTGAAGGCAGAGCAGAAAAACAAAGAAGAAAGACAATTCCATTAAATGATAAAAGCATTACAAAATGCCTCTTATTTATATAGGATTAGGAACAGATTACAGACAACGTAGTCAATGCACATGGTAGACTGTGATTAGGAAGTCATGCTGGAGGTTTCTGATTTAAATGCTCTCTCTTAATTGATTAGTTTGACAGAATGGAGCCTCTGCGTACATGGACATGAGAAATTAATGCCAACTAACTCTCCCTTAATTTCTACCACAAACTAATTTGACAATGTCCAATTTTTTTAATTTATTTTTTAGATATTCAATGTTGTCCTTTGGTAATGCTTTAGTGAAAATGTCTGCCAATTGATCTTCGGACCTGTGGAACTCAAGGTAGAATTATCTACTGTTAACCAATTCTCAAATAAAATGGTACATTGTATCAATGTACTTGCTCCTCTTGTGAAAAACATGATTCTTTGACAATGAAATTGCTCGCTTGTTATCACAAAGGATTGGTGTCGGTTCTTCTTGTCTATGTAACGAATCTAACAAAACTCATCGCATCGATATTGCTTGACATGCTATGGCAGTTGCAACTACATATTGTGTTTCGACTGATGAAATTGTCACAATTGGTTGCTTCTTTGATGCCCATGACACAACTCCTGATCCAAAATGAAAGACATATCCAGAAGTGCCCTTCGTGTCATCTATGCTACCTACAATGTCACTATCAATATAACCAATCAAACAAAAATGATCAGTTTTGGAATATAAAATTACATATCCTGGTGTTCCTCCAACATATTTTAGTATCCTTCTCCCAACTTGCTAGCGGAAATCCTGAGGTGACTCCATGAACCTTGAGATCAAACTAACACCATACATAATATCTGGCCTAGTAGCTATGAGATACATAAGACTTCCAACAAGTCTTTTGAACGTAGTTGGATCAACAGTTGATCCCTTATCCTCTTTTCTAAGCTTTGTTATTGCTGGAATTGGAGTTGATACAAGATTACAATTTGTCATTTTCAATCTTCTCAACACATCCTTTACATATTTGGATTGGAAAATTAAAATACCCTTATTAGATCAAATACCTTTAATTCCTAAGAAGTATCTCATCAAGCCCAAATCTGTCATTTTAAGTTCTTTTTTCATTGCTGACCTGAACATGTCTACTGACAAATTTCTAGTGAAAATTAAATCATCAACCTTCAAACACACAATCAAAATTTGACCTTTCTCATTGACCTTTTTATATACAATGTAGGCTCACTATTACTTCTGTTGAATCTATTTCTTATCATGTATGAATATATCGTGTTATACCTTGAGCCCTCGATGCCTATTTCAAACCATAAAGTGCCCTTTTCAATTTATATACTTTATTTTCATGTGCGTATACCACATAACTTGGTGGTTGTTGAACATAAATTTCTTCATCAAGAAAACAATCCAATAAAGTTGATTTTACATCCATTTGATAAACTTTCCAATTAACTATGTGTTACTAGTGCTAATTGTTTTCTAATTGTATCAAGTCTAGCAATTGGAGCAAATGTTTCATTATAATCAATCCCATACTATCATGAAAATCCTTTTGCAACCAATCTTGCTTTATGTTTTCCAATTTTACCTTCAGTATCAAATTTAGTTTTATAAACCCACTTGACTCCTATGCAATATTTACCTTCAGGAAGATTCACTAATTCCTATGCTTGATTTCTTACAATTATGTCAATTCTTCATCCATTTGCTTGATCCAATTATCTTCTTCTACTACTTCTTGAAAAAACTATTAGATCATAAGAGAATAAAGAAAAAATGAATACAAATCTACATTCTCTTCTCCTTGATCATATAAATATTTTAAGCTTTTTGTCTTCTTACCTCCATACCTCGGTCTTAATGAGGCAAGCTTAGGATCAAACTCATCACTTGTATTTGAATTTGGAGTGGGTTGATCTAGATGATCTAATGGTGCTCCATGCACAAAATCTCTTGGTGGTGTTTGAACTGGCTGACCTCTTTGTTCCATTTGTTCTTCTTCACTATGAGTGATTAGTTCTCTAGCTGTGACTATTTTGTCATCATTTTCATCCCATGATTCTTCTTCCTTGAAATCAACCTTTGTACTAATAATCAATTTCTCTGAAATGGGATTATAAAATCTATAAGCTTTTGATTTTTTACTATAACCAATAAAAATACATTGCTCACTTTTATCATCCAATTTTCCTCTTAGTTCATATGGCACCAATGAATAAGGAACACATTCAAAAATTCTAAAATGAGATACAGTATGTTTCTACCATTCCATGCTTCTTGTCGAATTTTGTCATCCACACTTTTAGTAGGATTCCTATTCTAGATATATAATACACATGCAACTGCTTTTGCCCAAAAAATATTGGACAAATTCTTGGCCTTCAACATACTCTTCGTCATCTCCATTATGGTTATATCCTTCCTTTCTACTACACCATTTTTTTCTGGTGTGTACAAAAATATCATCCAAAAATTCACGTTGGATTGATGAGGACAAGGTGACTTTGACAATTTCAATTTAGATTAGTTAGTGTTGTGCTTAACCCTTTGTTACGACATATTCATTGGTTAAAATTCCATCGTTGGCTTGTGGAGCATACATCCTTGGTCATGAGTCTCACATCAAATTGAAGGCAAAGAAATTTTATTTCACAGATTCAGATTGGGATGCATTGAACAAATTGTCTTCCATCCCCTTCAAATGAGACATTCAATGTGATGTGATGTGATGTGATTACATTCAGTGGACATATCTTTGTTAGTGGATCCTACATCTTGGGTCATGAATCTCAAATCACATTGAAGGTAAAGAAATTTTATTTCACATATTTAGACTGCGATGCATTGAATAAATTATCTTCCATCACATTCACACTATACATTCAATGTGATGTGATTACTTTAATTTTTATCGTCTTCCAACCATACATTAGTGGACATATCTTCTTTAGTGGATGGTACATCTTGAGTCATGAATCACATCATATTGAAGACAAAGAAACTTTATTTCATATTAGATAAGGACAGATTGAATAAATTGTCTTCAATCTCCTTCCAACATATATCCATCAATTTAATATCTCAATTATAAATTTAAATGCTCCGCACCCTCGGTGCATTACAGTTCGCAATAATACTATCCATATAAAAAATGATAGAGACATTTTTATATTAGAATATCCTACAAAATAAGTGACCTACAAAAAATATTTGGACAAATAGAAAAGTAGTGGATCAATAAAATTAACTTGTTTACACATGAAATGTTGGTGCAAGATAGAATCCTCTTTCATTTTTCTTAACTATAATTCTCATATTTTACTTGAATATTTAGTGTCTAATGTGTATTGGTGCTTACTATGGTTGTTAAGTTGAAAAGTTTTAAAAAATTGTCTTATACTAATTCAACACCCCCTCTTAGTATAATCTCATGCTCATGAATAATTAGTCACTAACAACTTCTATCTCACTAAATGTCGTACACACTTTTTCTAATCCTAAAATAAGTAATTGATATATTCATTTTGTATATTCGTAGCCTAGTTTTTTCCTACACATACATCCCTAATGGTAAGAATCCTTCTTTATCTCTATTTGGTTCATTAAAAACAAAAATCATCTTCAAATTTAATTATATTTATTCTATTGTCAATTGGTTGATCAATTTGTGGAACATTAGAAATTATATTTAAAAATTCCAACATCGTGGGTTGTTTCATCGTCTATTAATTTAATTGATCTTTGAGGATATTTTTCAATATCAAATTAAGATGGCGAATATGACATTACTTCATCTCTATGGTTCAATTTTTTAATTATAGAAAATTGCCCTTTTTCATTCTCTTTCTATTGCATTCACAATTTCATGTTCCTCCAATGTTTAATTTTCTTTTGTTCCATTAGCATGTTATGAAATTATGTAGCACAGTAAGTTAAAATAATAAAAATAATGATTGACAATTATCAAATTCAAATAAAACATAAAAATTATTATTTAAATTCTTGAAAACATGAAAATAATCATTCAAATTCTTCAAAACATGAAAATAATTATTGATAATACCAAATTTAATTAAAAAGCATGCAATCTTAATATTTTACAGAAATAAAAGAACAAAATGTGGCAGATTACTTAAGTAATTATTGTGATTCCTTAAAACCATGAGAAAAATATTTGTATGTTAACAAATATTTAGTTTGTAGGGAAAAATAGAGCATGAGTCCAAAATCAATCAACTCGCATCCTTTTAGACCACTGTTTATGTTTTGCATAGAATGAAAATGAACATGTTATAACATGTTTGTAATATATAACTTGTTTGCAAAACTATGAACACTTAGGGTTAGCTTTTTCTTCGACATCCAACACAATTTTGTATGTCAATGTTACAATATTTGTTTTCTATGAATCATACAAAGATAATTAAATTTCTATCATATTCTCCATTAGGTTTGAACATATTTTATGTTAATTAAAATTAATACCACAAATAACATCAAGCTCTCTCATAAAAAAATCTAACCATATGATATTTTTTATGTTTCCAATATATCAATGTATCAATGTTCAATTTATTTTTTGTGTGTCTTCTTTTGATCCAAAACTCATGTATAGTAGTTATTATATCATTTTTATCAATTCATCAAAATTTAAAATAATTTATATTTGTTCATTCTAAACTCATATATATATATAAATTAAATAAAATAAAATTTTAAACAGTTAAAGAGAACATGCTTAATTTTTATTTTTATTTAAGATGTGCTTACTCTACCTAATTTCCAACAAAGCAATTTGTGAAATACATTAAAAGTGTAAACATTTAACATAGAGCACATCATATGACAAGCTATATTTTTTTGACAAAAATAAAAGTATTTATGTCCTCGCTCTATTTGAACATCTTAATGGACAATATTTTTTTGAAAAATGTAGTTTATAAACTAGATATTGAGAAATAAGCATCTAGTTTTAATTAATATGCAAATTTTGACTATGGTTGTCTTCAATTTCTCATCGAAAATTATTTTTTACTATTTTTAAGAGGAAATTGACAAACTTTGACCTCATTTTGATCCTTCATGTTTTTTTATTTCTTTGAAGGTTAGAAGAGATTTGGGTTATGTGAGGTTCAGTTTAAATATTTCTTCATGTAAATTAGAGTTTAGGCTATGCGATAAAATTATTGGTAAAAAATTAAAAAATAAGAAATATATTTTAAATTAATTAAAATAAAAATAAAAAATAATTCTACAATATTAAATTGTATATGAAAATACAAAAAAAAATTAATTTAGAAAAAATTAAAATATTGAGTTTCAATCATTTATATTTAAAATTTAGAAAAATATTAAACAATGTGTTTTGAAAATATTAACATGAAATTGTTTGGTGTCCTTACCTATAACTCTTTTCTTAATTAAATTAGTTTTGATCATAGATTTAATTTAATGAATAAAAATGTAAATTATTATTCATAAAAGATTGATACAAATAGTAAAAAAATTCACCTCCAACATATGTACAAGACTAAAACCATAAATTTAGTATTATCTCCATACCATCATATATTTGGAGGGTGACAATCTCCATCATACTCGAAATATCACAAAGGAAAACAACTTTTTTTTTTATCGATAAATGGCTATGCCAGAGGGGATTATATTAAGACTAAAAATAGTTACATGTTATAGTATACATTTATTAATTCAAAATTGGGGCATGCTCCCCTCATAAACTAGATTCTTCCATTGAAGAAGAACCACCAAGTTTAACAAAAATGCAGAAAAAGAGGCTACCTTCCAGCCTCTAAAGTCTAAAACTTTAACCAAAAACCAACATACTATAAAGTTCAAATGTATCTACAAGATTTAATTATAGAATTTGAGTTTAAAAAAAAAAATCATATCTGTTCTACAAGAAATTCACTCATCCCTAGGCTGAATCTTCAACATGAGTGTGACCCCTACCTTTCAAAGGACCACGACCCCTGCTCGACATAGGCAGACACCCTCAACCACAACCCCTCGGCCACACATTCTAGAAGTCATCAGAAACTCTCCCATTGCATTCTAACTTTGAAGGAATAAGGCCATTCAATTTGGAAAAATCTAGAACTTCTTCTCCCTATCTGCATTATCTAATTCGTCACCCAACAACCTCCAGTCTAGGAATCCGACGAAAATTGTTGTAAATTCCCTATGACACCTTAAGGCAAGGCTCTATATATCCAATATGAAGGGAAAATAGTTAATGGTTTCTCCCAAACTGAGAATAACATCAAATCTCCAGGGTGAGGCATTCCAGTGCCAATAATGGCTCGATTAAGAATAGTAGCGAACCCCTCCAGAACATTTTGCTCAAATAACTATGTAGTTAATCCCAGCACCTTCTCCTTTGAAATTCGATTGTCAAGGAGGGAGGTTACAAATCTTAATGAGATATTGGAGTTGTCTCGTGGATACTATTTCCTCCTCTCGTGGCCATAGCCAAGAATGAGCTTGATCGACAATATTACTGATGGCTCGAAGATTTGAAGGAGCCTTTTGAGCCTTAAATCTGTTATCTCTCTAAAAGAGAAGCAAGAGAGAGATATAGTGGTATCCACCCAAAAACAAGAAATTCGCTTAGGATATGTTCTAATAATGAAGCCGAAAAGAGCTTCTTCTATCCTTAAAACTGAGACCCAAATGGAAAACTCTCTTTATAACTTGAAACACATAAGCCTTACAACATCAAGAGCCGACAGAATGACAAGACAAAAACAAGACATAATTTTTGATAAACTTCCCAACATTGTTGCACTTTCCAATACTCATTAATGCGAATCGCTTGGAGTTAATAAGCCTAGTGGAAAGGTGGCAAAAAAACCTGCTTCCAATGATTAAAAATTAATTAACGGGTCCTTATATAGTTTCCAACAAGTCAACACATCTCTCCACTTTCTGGTGATGGTGTACTTTCCTTCTTTTCAAGAAGATTTGATGGATTTTCTTCAATCTCTTCAAACCTTCTAAAACATGCCTTTGGATCACTTTAAAAAGATTATTTGTCAACATCAATTTTGTGGTCAAATAGAAAGTTTGAAATGGTAGTGGCTAGGTAGAGATCTTTGTGGCATCTAGCTCGGTAGCCTCCATGCTGACCACAATTTCGTAATCCAATTCAGTGGATACAAGATGGAGGGGGCCCACAAAAACCAAGTTAGCATTTTCAATAAATTCCTTACTTTGGTGAGAAGCAAACTTGATTTAAAAAAGAGAACCATTGAAGTTTTGATGGAGCTCTTGGATTTAAATCCAAACATAGAGCCCAACTAAAGAGAACCCCACAATCCTCAATAGATACTTTAGAGTTTAAATGTGGGCTATATCCATCTATGATCATACCTTCTCCTTGAAACAGAACAATTAAATGGCAAGATCATATGCCCACCAACTAATAGTATTGTCATTTGAAGTCAACTTGCATAGGGCATCAAGTTCCATATTTTCTTCTTTGTATACGTGCTTATAGGTGTAGTTGTCAAAAGTGGATAAAGTGGCACTTGAATTTTATCCAACAATGCTTGTAGCTTCCAGTTGAAAGAATGAGATTCTCTGATTGCATTAATAGCAATGGAAGAGTCCCCTTCAATAGGTAAGTTCCTAATACCTCGGTTGGAACACTCAAAATGGGCTAGCATAAGGGCCCTAAATTATGCAACATTCTTTGTGTCTGGGGCAGTAGGCACAACCATCTTTCCTTTGACTACTCCTCTATGGTCTCTTACCACATAGCAAGCTCCGAAGGCACTAGGGTTTCCTTTTGAATCCCCTTCAAAATTCAATTTGAGTTAGCCAAATTGGAGAGGAGCCCATACTGCACTTCCTCTACCAGTTCTCTTCTTGCCTAAACAAGGGGGAAGTTTTATTCCATTCCATGTGAACCTTATTCTACCATACCATGACGTGAATTCCTTGTCTAAGTTGGAAAAGAGAGAAAGTCTATTGTTAATGTTCTCAACAATGGCATCTTCCAAAGAGGATAAGATTGACTCAACGCTTCTATCTTTGCCATCAAATAATCTCCTATTCTACTCCTTCCAAACCTCCCAAACTATAAGAGGGAGAAATTTCCCATAGAGAACTTAAAATGCCTTCTCTTGATCTAGTTGGCTAGCTTTTGAAGAGGGAAATAATATCGTTTGGAAGGGCAGTTATCCAACCACGTTTATCACATAACCACTTCCAACATTTTATAGAAAAAGAGCAATTTAGAAGGAGATGATCTAAAATTTCCTCTTGAGCTTCGCAAAGAATACACCTAGATGGTCCCTCAAAGCCCATCTTCTTGAATCCCTCAAGTTCCTTTTGATCTTCGCAAAAAATACCAGCCTTGGGGATAATTTTTCTATTCCAAAAAATCTTTTAGAGTAAAGTTAGATCACATGAGTCCTCATGATTTGCGAGGATATTATATCTTACCTTAGCAGAATATTGGCCTGATGTAGGAGTCCAAATTAGAGAATCGACCCCATTTCTGAAGGTCAATTGCCTATCCTTGGTTAAGCTTGAAAGATAGTTTAATTCATTTGAGGGGAGAAGGAGGCCTTCCAATTTCTTCCAACTCCCACCTAGAAAGGAATTCTCCCTTGAAAATTCAACATAGTCCTTAATATGCAGTCCCTAGTGATGTCTTAGCCACTGCCTTGTTGGAATATAAATTAATTTTTCTATACTTGGGAATCCACCCCAAGAGACTTCCCAAAAGAGACACGACGAACCATCATGGACATCCCAAGAAACAAAATCTGCTATAAGATGTCTACATTTGAGAATAAAATTCTTGGTTTAGGACCCTTTTGGATGGTCAGAAGCCCTCAGAAATTTGATAGGATCTCTTGTAGCTACATATTTGGTAAGCATCATTCTTACCCACCTCGCATTAGGATCAATAAGAATTTTCTAGTCTAATTTGGCATCCAAGGCCTTATTCTGAATTTGAAGATTATGCATTCCCAAACCCCTTGAAAATTTGGGTTTACAGATTTTTTCCCAAGAAATTAGCGTGACTTTATGCCTTTCATCTGTATTCTACAAAAAGAAGTTTCTCATGTTCTGTATGATGAAGGAATTCATACCCACAGAAAGAGCTAGAAGGGACATGAGATAGATGGGGAGAGAAAAGATAGCTACTTGAAGCACGATCAATCTACCCACCTAGGAAAGCCACTTCCCTTTCTATGAATTAGCTTTTATATCTAATTTTAGCTTAAGAGGATCCCAGAACTTGGAACCCCTCAAACCCTTGTCTATTGGAATCCCTAAATAAATACAAGTGAAAGAAGTATTTTTGCAGTTAAAGATTCTTCAAATCTTATTCTCCACAGATGCTGATGTGGAGAAGAAATATATTTCTAATTTTTCTGTATTAATAACCTGACCTAAAGCCTTACCATAAGAGACTAGATGCTCCTGAAACTGGGTTGCTTTCTTAGCTTTTGTTTTTCCAAGTAGAAGACTGTCATCAATAAATTGCTGATGCGTAGCAATGAAGTTGGTAGTGATCTTAATTCCTTCCAAATTCTTGTTGGCATACCTTGATTATATATCTTTACCCAAGGCTTCTTCCATTATAATAAAGACAAAGGGAGAAATTGGATCCCCTTGATGAATGCCCTTTGAGGATGAGAAAAATCCTTCTGGCTTGCCATTGATCAGAATAGAAAATCTTTTAGTGGAAATGCATTCATAGACCCAATCAATCCATTGCCTACTAAATCCAAAGGCTTGCATAATTTTGCATAAAGGACACCATTTTAGGTTGTAATAAGCCTTGGAAATTTCCAATTTCACTATCATACCTTGCCTTTTCATGCTTTGAAGTGTATGAATAGCCTTCTGAGCCACAATGATGCCATACAAAATTGAACGGCTAGGAACAAAGCCCGTCTGCTCCTCTGAGATAATGGTGTTCATTAAAGGTTTTAGTTTGTTCATCATTACCTTGGAAATAATTTTGTAGATGGAATTGGAAAGGGAGATTGGTCTGAAATCCTCTAATTGGGAATCTTTTTCCTTCTTTAGTGTGAGAACAATTAAGCTGTTATTAATCTCCTTTAGAAGATTGTCTAATTTCCTTGCTAATTCAAATGGCTCCACTAAGTCCAATCTGAGGATCTCCCAACATTTTTTGAATAATCCCATCAAGAAGCCATCTAGGCATGGAGCTTTTTTATAATGGAGTTGATTTAGAGCTATACTCACTTCCTCCAATGAGAAACTTTGGTTGAGATTTTTGTTTTGATCCTCTAAGATTACTTTAGGGATGAATGATAACAACTTTCTTTTCTCTATTATATTTGATCCTTCTTAATTGTTAAGCAACTTGGAGAAAAAAAAGACAATTTCATTTCTTATGGCTACTAGATCATCTATGGTACCTTTGCCTTGAGTATCCAGCATTGGAATTGTATTTATAACTCCTTGGATCCTTGTGACATTATGAAAGAATTTTTTATTTCTATCCCTAGCTTGTAGCTAATTTTTTATAGATTTTTTCTTCCAAAAGATTTCATCTTTGGATAAGATGTCCTCATATTCAGCTAACAGTTGCTTTTCCTCTTAAAAAAGGACTTGTGGCATTCCCTTCCTGATTACCTTTTCATTCAAATCTTCTAATTGGTCTTCAAGCTTCTTTTTAATAGCAAACATATTCTTAAAATGCAAAGCATTCCATTCTAACAACTGTCTTTTAACATATTTTAGCTTGGACAAAACTAAAAAGCTTGGAACCTTCAAAGCTTAGTTCATTCGAACATTTGTCAATTAGAGTAAGGAATCCACCATCCTTCATCCACATATTTTTAAATCTAAAAGGAAAATTTTAAAGATTTGGAGCACCCTACAAGGAAAGAAGGAGTGGAAAATGATCTGAACCTGAACAAGGGAGGAGAGAGAAATCAATAGAAAAAGGGGAGGAAGAGAAATCCCCCAACCAAAAAAAAATGTCTATTTTTTCCGTTACGTTGCTAAAGCCTCATCTTCTATTGTTCCAAGTGAAGACACTATCACCATATTCTATGTCAAAGAGACCATTTCTATCAATCCAATTATTGAAATCCTATTGGGATCTACCAAGTCTAGTGATACAACCTCTTTTATACTTAGAGCTCCTACTAGCATTAAAGTCCCCTCCAATGATAAGAAATTGATCATGGATAAGCAAAATCACTCCATCTAGGTCAAACCAAAGAGCACGTTTGAAAACAGGGGATGCTAGCCCATAAATATTAAGCAGTAAAAAGGAAACATTTGATTGTAGGTGGAGAGCTCTCACAAGCAACCAAATTCTATTGGAGGCAACTCCCTCAATATGAACAACAAAATGTTTCCAAATTATCAATAGACCCCCTGATGCACCCTTTACACACATGACAACTTGCTGACTAGCAGTGAAATGGTGTCCAGCTTCTTCCCCAAAGGATTTTGCTTGTAGATAGTCTTATTTTGTTTCCTAAAACATTAGGATTTTGGTATTGGTCAAAAGGACCCTTCTTTTGACCAAGTGTGTCTTGTTAGGGGAATTTAATCCCCTAACATTCGATGTAATTATTTTCATTATTATTCCGGAAGGGGGCATCCCTTCCCTACTTTTCAATGATCAGTAATTTTTGGTTGGCCCTCTAATTTAGCTTC
Organism: Cryptomeria japonica; assembly: GCF_030272615.1. Classification (NCBI taxonomy): domain Eukaryota; kingdom Viridiplantae; phylum Streptophyta; class Pinopsida; order Cupressales; family Cupressaceae; genus Cryptomeria; species Cryptomeria japonica. Next base: position 167,912,623 of record NC_081415.1, read on the forward strand.
CCTGACTAAGTGCTCTATGATGGACTTCTTGCCTCTTTTTGGAGAAAGAAGGCCATACTCAAACATTGCTTTACCATCAATTAATTGTTTGATACCTAGTTTTCTCTTTTCTTTAATTTTTGAATAAAAAGTTACAAGAGGAGTCTCCATCACCTACTATGGATCTTCATCTTCATTCAAATAATATTCAAGAAGACACTGAGTGTTCGATTCTAGGTTCACTCCAAAGAAAGGGGCATGTATATGAGTGGAATCCAATAAGAGAATTGGAGATTTCGAAGAGAGTTTAAAGATATTTTTCCTGAAAGGGGAAACACAAAAGGAGGAGACATTGAAGGCATAATGTGACTTGCTAGGCATATAAATAGGCATTTCCTTGAAGACCACAAAACCATGAATAGATGGGTCATTGACTGCATTCATCTCCTAATGATATGTTTCTTAAGAATCTCCCCTTCTGAAAGGAGATTTGATAAGGCCACATCCTTTCTCTTGCAAGAAATTGCCAGGGAGAAATTCTCCCTAGCCTATAACCTTCTAACTCGATTCCTTAATTAGAGGATTTCCTGGGTCTGGGAATGAAAATATTGAATGCCCTATGGTCGAAAATGGGTATCTATCCTAATCCATAAAGTCTCTTAGAAATATTTATATCCTTCAATTTTAACTTTGGAGATAGAATAAGAGAAGAACCAAGAGGGGCTTGAGACCCATTAGCTTCCTGGATTTCTCCAATAGGCTCGTGATGAAGAGAGCCATCTAAACTTGAACCAATTGAATCTCGTGTCTCCTCATTATGGTCTTGGTGATGAGAGCCATCTAGAGCTGAAGCAACTGGAATATGTTTCTCTCCATTTGGCTCTAAAAGAGGAGAGCCAACTGGAGTTGATTGCACTTGATAGGGATTATCTTCTAGAGCAATGCGTCGAGAATGGTCCACTAACTGAAAGACTGAGCCCCTTGATCCTTTCATAGAATTTCCATTTTATAATTGGTTTCTGAGGATGCATTTGCCCATAATTGCTTTAGTCAATCTTTTAATTTGTTGCTTCCATCTACCCATCTCGAAGACAATATCTTATTCTCCATAAAATCCTAACTCAAGATCTATTTCAACATAGATGTTGGTTACATCCCCTTTATTCCCATTCAAGAAGTCCTTTTCAATGCCTATTAGATAACAAAGAGAATCTCCAATCTTCATAAGAGCCTTAGCACACAAAAATTTTGATGGAAACCCAACTATAGATAACTAGACTAGGGAATTTTTTATCTTACGATTCAAAGGATCAAAGTAGGGCTTCTATTATATGAAATGAAAAGTTCATCCTTGATTAAATAGAGGGCTACCATGCATGATTGTATCTTTAAGAGTAGAATCTATACATTCTATGAAAAATAATCATTTTGCAAAGGACAAACCGAGACCATGTACCAGAAAATGAATGAAGCCACCATTCTATGATGTCCTGGTTTTGCTCCCTATTCCATACCATGTGGAAAAGATAGCATTCTCCTTTAGGCACCCTATCTTGGGATTCATAGAATCCCAAGGTAGAACAAACTTTTTATTGCTTCTTCTTCCAAACTGCATTGACAGATTTTGCATCAAAATATATTGTCAATGAAGAAAGAAGACCCTTCCAACCCACATTCTTTCCATTCTTTCTGAAACTTCTGAGGCCTTGTTTCCCATTAAAAATATTGATAAAGTTTATATTAGAGTTTCTATCATCTGGAGAGGTTGAATAGCCTACTTTTGCTGAGAAGTTAGAACGTGGATGTTTTCCCTTCGCCCATTTATTGCTGAAGTGAACATTCTTTCCAAATGTAGAGACCCCATTTGTTCCAACAGGGTATCTATTATGCCAAAAGTTGCGAGAATGTTGAAGAGGAATTTTATTTGCCCTTGTTTCCACCCGATTAGCCCAAGAGTCAAAGTTGTTCATGCTCATTTGGCTTAAGGGAGGTATCTTCAAACAACTATGAAACTTGGAATGAATGTGTTGCTTACGGGTTTCAAAGGAAGAGGGCTCTAAATCAGTAGGTCGGTGAAGATTTATCACCTGAGACCGAGCATGATGAGGTGATTTAGACCATGTGAAAGGTCAAAAGCCATGGGAACCAAAAAAACGCGGCTAAGAATTCCTCCCATTAGAAAGAAGGCCATGGGCACCAGAAAAGAATGCCTCAGCCATGGGCATTTTTTCCTTAAGGGTTGCCTCTTTTCATACAAAATTACACATTTTCACCTTTTTTGCTCGCTACCGAGTAAAATAAACTTGATTTGATATTTCTTTGGCACCATATAAAATAAACTTACTTCATATGGTGCCAAAGAAATATCAAATCAACGCATTTCAATTGTAAGAAAATAGATTTACGCCAAAATAATATATAGAGTAATAACAAAGGTGAAGTGAATACACAAAAATCATGGATAGAGGAATTTGACTATTTCACACTAGATTGTCTTCATCTTTTTCCAACGATACATTCAATGGCATCTGTTACTTGTAAAATTTTCTGCATACCAAAATACAGACCTAGCTAGGAAGTAAGAAACAAAACTTCTAGAAAATAGAGAAGAAAAAACAAAACTGCAAGAATGAAATTATATTAATTCATTAAGTCAAATTACATTATGCAAATGCAGATTTATACAAAGTGAACCACCGCAAAAATTATAAAATTAGCGGTGAAAGAGGCTTAGTTAGACTTATTCATCTACACTTTGAATGGAAGATAGATCCACTATTCTCAGAGAGAATGGATAGGATCATGCAAGCGGTCTATGATTCATGGAGAGAGAGAGGATCATACAAACTACATGCAAAACTGACACTAACACCCCTCCTTAAGTCTAACTAAGGAGAGATATGGAAAGAGGAAAGAGGGAAAACTCATTCAGAACAAAACCCCCACTCAAAATTAAAAGAGATGCAACTTATGAAATGCAGAAGAAAATCCTTCGAGATACAAGAAAAGTGTGAATAACTATCAAATGATGACCACCATAGCGCTGAATGAAGAACCTCCTCACAAGCCAAGATGATGATCAAGATCAAGAATCTACATGAGTGCCCTCAATGACACTACTCGAACAATAATCAGATGGCAAACAAAGGCAAAACATCTTACATTAGAAGATGCACGTGGCACAGCAATCTGCATGAGTGACCCAAACGACACTACTTAACTAGGCAAGAAGAAGCTACTAGTAAAAAATACAGGTGCCAACAGTGAATTGATCAAACTTGAAACAAAACCAAGAAGCATTAGTGCTACTAGTAGAAAGATGGGTCCATTGAAACGATGTGTCACAAAGGAGAAGGAGAAGATGAAGGCAAGGCCCATGAACAAAGGTTTATGTTAATTCCCATTCTTCAGAAATCTGCCTACAAATAATTTGTCCTTCCTCCTATCTCTCAAGGTCTGATACCATGTAAAAAGTTTCTGCATAGCAGAATACAGACCTAGCTAGGAAGTAAGAAACAAAACTTCTAGAAAATAGAGAAGAAAAAATAGAACTACAAGAATGAAATCATATTAATTCATTGTGTCAAATTACATTATGCAAATGCAAATTTATACAAAGTGAACCACTGCACAAAATATGAAATTAGCGGTGAAAGAGGCTTAGTTAGACTTATTCATCTACAGTTTGCATGGAATGAAAGATAGATCCACTATTCTCGGAGAGAATGGAGAGGATCATGCAAATGCTCCATAATTCATGGAGAGAGAGAGGATCATGCATACTGCATGCAAAACTGACACTAACAATAGTTGCAGGCATGGCAAGTTGAATGTCACCAGTTGATATTATGTTAGTGTATGATTTGGGCATAAGTGGGTGAGGTTCCAATGCATTTTTCTTTGTTGCCATGACCAATTGAAATGATAGAATAGCATTGAATAAATTGTAATTTCAATTGATAGTTTCAACCCCTTCGATATGAAAGACCATTTTATATTGACTAGTTGTGTCAATCAATTTTATTGTTTTATGTTAGTCACTCTTGTTGATGTGGAAAAACTATATAACAGGATTGAATAAATTATATTTCATTTAATAGTTTCAGCCCCTCCAATATGAAAGACCATTTCATATTGACTGGTTATGTCAATCAATTCTATTGTTTCAAGTTAGGTAGTCTTGTTGATGTGGAAAAATTATATAACAACATTGAATAAATTCTATTTCATTTGACAGTTTCAGCCCCTTTGATACGAAAGACCATCTCATATTGAATGGTTATGTCAATCAATTCTATTATTTGAAGATAGTCCATCTTGTTGACATGGAAAAATCATATAACAACATTGAATAAATTGTATTTCATTTGATAGTTTCAGCCCCTTTGATACGAAAGACCATCTTACATTGACTGGTTATGTCAACCAATTCTATTATTTCAAGCTAGGCAGTCTTGTTGATGTGGAAAAATTATATAATAGCATTGAATAAATTATATTCCATTTGGCAGTTTCAGCCCCTTTGATACTAAAGACCATCTCATATTGACTAGTTATGCCAATCAATTGGTTATGTGAAAAAAAATTACATGAAAAAAAAGTACATGAAAAAAAATTGTTTCATTAATTTTAAATTCTATCTTGTATTTAGTGGTTTACATTTGTCAGTTTTATTGCCATAGAAAATAAAATGAAACAGATATATTTTGTTTACTTAACTTTTCAGACTTATAATGCAATCCATTATGTTATCATAGGAAAATGAAATAGAAGTAATTTTAGTTTTATCTCATACTCACTAGAAAAATAAAATGGAAGTACTTTGTTTACTTCACTTTATTTATTTCTATATTGATTGGTTTAAGCCATGCAATTTAAATGTCATTGCAAATTGAAATGGATGTTTTTTCATTATGTGATAGTAATTATTATTATTTCATGTTCACTCATTTAAATCAATAAATCTTGTTGTAGCGAAAAAAGAAATAGATGTATTTTATTTATGTGATTTTATGATTTGTTTCATTTATGTGATTATACTTTCATTATTATCTCATATTGACTGATTTAAGTCAATCAATTCTATTGTGTAAAAAATAAAATGAAGGTGGGATATAATTTTTTGGTTTCTTATTGACTAATGACAATAAGCTCAAGGTCCCGGTCTAGAGAGAATTTCTTGGTATTCCCAGTTTCCCATTGCCTTGTTGGTCATTTTTGTAAACATTGCCCAGTCTATCAACAAGGTTGTATATGTGGAGCCTGACAGGTTTTATCATGCTCCCCCTCAAAAGAGGGTCTATCTAAAATTGGATTTCTATTGTGACCTCAAAGAGACAATTGATATTCATATAGGAGGTTTTTGTCACTTCCAACAAGTGCTCTATCTAAATTTGCCTAATATTTTTTTGGTAATAGTCTTCATAGCACAAGATTAAGGACTTCCCTCTAGCCATTCCATAGGTGAAAGCTCCACCCAAGGAATTTGAATCTTCGTGCTCAACTGAGGCCTCATTGTGACACCTATTACTGTCATTATGGATGACCATATTATTGAATATGTTTTTTATTAGGATAAACAAGATTTGAGGGGACCAAAAATATACATGTTTGAAGGGACCTAAAACCTTCAGATAACATAGGGATCCAGACCCAACAACAAGATGTTGCAAGCAAATAGATCAAAGACACCCAGCAGCCAACACTAAAACAAAGTCAACAAGATTACCAAGTTGACAGATCCAACGGATCTAAAACACCTAGTAGATCACGAAGATAGAAAACTAGGGTTTGTCTAGCACCCTCAGCCAACAAGCAGGGTTTTCTTAGGTACCCTTAACCTAAACCAAAATCATCAACAAAACCATATCCTAACCAAAAACAAAGACTGGCTAGAGTGGGCCCTTGAAAATTATGAGCATCCAACCTATCCCTAAGGAGAAAACAATAAATGGGATTTTTCCAGGCTCCCTCAACCATAAAAGTGGGTATTGTAGGGGTCCCACAACCTATAGAAACATGCGGAATTTGGAAGGCTTCCCTAACCTCATCCCTAGGTTTTGGAAAGGCTCCCAGAACCACAAAAAAGGGTTTTGAAGTGGCTCCCTTAACCACATTAAGCTGAAATAGAGGCCAAAGCATAACAACATCCAAGCTAGCAAGCATCCCCAAAATCCCTACTTGAATATGGAAAGACAGAAAAGAACTTGAAAGCAAGAATTTAGCAACCTAAAAATGAACCTCCAAGACCACCAGCAACAGACCAGCAATAGACCCCGAAGGCATCCAATGGTCAAGCCCAGAAATAGACCGCCAGAAACTAGGAAAAATCCACAGTCTTCCCCTTACTCTTGGCAATAGACATCACAACCACCAAATCCACCTCAATAGGATAACGATTGTTACCAAACCCCACCATCTCAACCTCAAGAAAAGATGTTGCCAGCTCAATAAGACTAGAAGGAAACAACCTAGTAGGGTGAGATATGAGAGACAAAAGCCAGACCAAGGGGATAGAGAGAGAAAGACCCACAACAGGGCATAAAACCTCCTTCAGAAGAGCCATATCCAAAACCCGAGGCATAAGACATCCCAAAGGGAAAACTTGATATATATCGCCAGGGTCCTAGATAGGAGGAACCACCACCGCACCCCAAGGGGAAGAAATAGAGGCATCAACAAAAGCCTCAACCCCAATGAACATAGAATAGACAGGCACAACACCCATCATAGAAAGTATGGAGATCTTCCCGCACCGCCAAAGTACACCAAACACCACCTCGCACTCCCACCAGCACCAATGCCAGGAGGAAAAAAGGCAAGCATTGGCAGAAAAAAGACTCTGTCGACAATGAAACAGAGGACCAAAAGGATTGTCTGTCAATAGACTTATTCTGGATTATAGTGAAGAATTTGTTCAATACTGTTGAAATTGATAATATAAAATGTTTTGTATTTATTGAATTGTGATAGTTGTAAAGAAGAAATCTCAGCAATCAACAACAAATATATTCAATGTAATCAATTTCTAAAGTTAATCATTTACATAGTTTGTAAAATATTTAGCACAATTTAAAATTCTATTTTCCATTCATGTGTATTCATTTTTTTACATTTCAAAATCAATTCATTTATATTATAAATAATAATTATTACTAATAAAAATATTTTTAAGTTTTTTGAATTATTACATCTTCAAATATATTATTGGAAGTACTATCGATGCCTCCTTTTAGTAAAGTAATATTTAGTTTTGTAATATTTAGTTTTTTTGAGCCGATTATGGACTGTGGAAAGGTCATGTGGACAAGCATGGAAGCCTACAAGCTGAAATTTTGTGGCCCCAAACTGCACGTCAAAAATGCGTTGAAGTTTTATTGAAATCAACAACATGAAGGTTATAAGAGAAGTGTAAAGATGTAAATCGAGCTAACTTAAATAATGAGCCGAAATACTCTTTATTCTTAAATAAACTCATAAATCAGTTACTAAGTCTATTTCATTCCACTTTTACATCCATTGGTTCATTTGAACATTCCATTAAGATTGTAATAACCACAAAATTTCTATAAAAGATAAAGATTATTTATTCCATAAATCAATAAAACTAGTGTCTCAATCATACAATACTTACACATTTCAAGTTGTCATAAGTTCAATAACAAAATAATAAAAAGTGAAGGGTGAGATGCGTCCGTTGATCTGCAACCCAAGCTATCACCAATGCAATCTTTAGCATGAAGATGAGAACAAGATTTAGGTGCTTTTTCCGCCCAACCTTGAAGCTTACGCTTCCCCAGAATTCTTGCTCAATCAAGAATACCCGACCCTGCATTAATTGTTTTAACCAAAGAATTCGAAAGGCAATAGGGAATTCTGTACTTGCCTAGATGATACAAGCATTTTCATTTTTCTAATTCATTCTAAGAAACAAGCATTCACTATCATCAAGGATATGGTAGAGAGCATAAAATAAAGAATTTCATCTATTTCTATGGATAATTCAAATAATTACTCGACCGAGTATAATGCCATGCACAGCAAAATAGATAGTTGGAAAAAGAAACTATTCTCTCTATAATCCACATTCGACACCCATCTCGAATGGTAACTTTCTATACACAAGCCTATCCATAGCTTGGGTCCCACAAACAAGAATACAATCTTTCAACTAATTCATATGTATCATCTTTCCTATCACTTTAATAAATTTAACACTATTTCTTACTTTCTCATAAATAAATAAAATCTTTCATAATTTTAAAAGCAAATATAATTTCCTCATCATTCGAATAAATACAAGTAAGAAGACAATATTTTGCCTTTCAATTCTAGCTTCCTATTTCTTGTAAGATAAAATACAATGCTAAAGAAGACAATCTTTCATTAAATAGAAATTGAAATAATCAATCTTTTATTACTACGAATCCAAACTGTTAGGAAACAATCTTTCATGGATAAACATATATACATCTGAAAGAAAACAATCTTTCCCTTCTATCTTTCAAGCAGTTTAAAGACAGGAATTAAATATTAAGAAGGTGTAACACATGTATGTATCTTTACATAGAATTTGAATAGAATGAGCACACATTGTTTATTTCAATTATCAATTTATTAATGTGCATTCCATTTCTTATGGTTTAGAATTATAAGTTTATATCGTCTAAACTCTTTATATTCCCATGTGTTATGGTTCATTTACCTCTTTTATCAAACACCACTATTTAATAAATCATAATCCTAATATCTCATTTTCTTCGTAATTCAATTCTAGAGTTTCTCTTTCTATCCTCTGACTCTATTTCTAGAGGATTGGGTGAACTAATTCTAATATTTTTACTAAGTTTTATCAACAAACTTTCATAAAATATATCATTAATGTCTCTATTTGCATGATCATAATTTAAACAATTAAAATTGATTCATTTTGCGACTCTAAATCTTCCATTAGAATATTTCATAATTCTAAAACTAGATCAATCTTTATCTCTTAATCAAAACATACTAGATTTGAGCCTACCTCAGGAAATGCAATCTAGGTCTATTATGATCCTTCATAACTTCAAATTGTCAGCAATACGTCCATATTCCAATGCTTTCCTTCTCGACACTCTTCTATCTCACAAGCTCTCTATTACTAATTCTTAACCTTTGCATATTCTTAGAATTTCTCTAATAATAATAAAATAACTATCACTTAATCAAGATTCCTAACCCCTAAGTTCGATGCTAAATCGAAGATGATCATCATTGATCTCTTACGACATAGTCATAATCACATCTAAATCTCATCTGCTCTTCTCTTCCACATTCCATTTTCTAATCCTTCGTTGATCTATCTTTTCCTCTTCCATCTCTATTCTTCTATTCTATTCTTTCCTCTTGAGTCTACCATCCTTCCTTGGATGTGAATGAATCTCCCCTTCCTTCCTTCCTTCCTCCCCAAGTCTATTTATCCTAAAATTCCCTATGACTTCTCCCCACTAATAGGCTCGATGATGGTGGTTGATGAGGAGTCTTCTATGAAATACGTTGAGTTTCAACTTGACTTTATCTCAACTCTTAATTAAACAAATCGTTTATCCTATCCTCTAGTCTACACGTCTGGAAATTTCTGCAGTTTGGAGCGCATTAATCGACTATGCATCTCTTCCCATTGTTGGATTTCCTATCTTCATGGAACACATGCCTTATAACTCATCTCCCACTGTAGTTATAAGCCCAAAATTATGGTAGATTGTTCATAAAGATGGAAGGGTCGACAAGTTACAAACAACTATCAAACACTTAATTGGTTGTCATGGGCAAAATTATAGTTCTCTGCCAAGTCACCTTCTCTTATACCACGTATGTCTCACATTTAACTTACCTCTCGGTGTCCCTTCCTACATAGTCGCTGTATATTGCAACGTGGAGAAATTTTGAATTTAAATGGGTAAGCCACGTATAATAAAAGGGAGGAGTAATATGATGTTCCATAGGGTGATCTGTCTTTCCCAAGTCTCAGTGGCTTCCCAATATCTCACCCTGCTCATCGATTCCTGGATGCAAGATATATGTTATGTGGAATAGCCCTCATGGTTTTCTACTTGCTACGTGGAGCATGCTTCATCAAAAGGGAGGAGGGTCAACTACATAAACCGGTTTCCTTGTGGTTTGAGAAGAATATATGCCAAGTCGACCAGCTACATCAGCTTGACTATCGGCTTGACTATCAACTCTTCTAATAGTCTTTATCTAAAAGGAACCACCACCCTTTTCATAATATGATTATATATACTATACATGACTTATTTTATTTTATATGTTATATTAAGGAAAACCTAGTAAAATAAGACATATATATAATAATTGAATTATATATATATATATATATATATATATATATTACACGTTCAATTTATTAAATCTAAGGTAAAAAGTATATTAAATATGATATATATAGTTCTAATTTATATACATGCATATTCATAAACATATTATTTCAAATTGACAAGATTTTCTAATGATAATTTAATCACTTAAAGATTATTTACAATAATTACACATAATTGATAGTCGCCCTCGTGTATATAATATATATATATATATATATATATATATATTCAAACGATCAAGTCGCAACTATCAAACTAACATGCATATGAAATTCATATATTTTTAAACACAACAATCATTAATGAAATCACATCTACTTATTCCAAGATATTAATTCATCCTTTGTAAACAATGTTAAGTTGCTAGATCACTTATCTCTTTTTCTTCCAAATATCAAACTACTTCTCACTCATATAGACAAAATAAACGTAACAATTATCATTTACTCATAACATTTCATTAATTCAAAATCATGCATCGATGAAATCACAATTGCACAAACATAACTTTTCTATTGTGGTGTGTGAGATTCCCTTAGTCTACCGAAGTCAATAGTTAAAAACAACTCTACAACTCTACCTAAGTCATGTTCTCGCCTTCAACTTTGTTCAACTGTTCTTGTGTCATTTGCACTCGATAATTCATTAGCAATGGCGATCCCAATTTACAATAAAAATTATTATTGATCGTTCAATTGTATATAAATCATTTCAGTACATTCGATCTCCTATTTTATTTCATTAACTGTTCTATTTTCATTTCATTTCGAATTCATTTGCAAAAAATAAACATTATTTTCCTAATTAAATAATTATGGAAAAATAGGGTTCATGACATCCTTCCCCTTTTAAAAGAGACATCGTCTCTATGTCTTTATTATTCTATCAATAAGCACAAACTTTTTCAACATCATAAACATTAACCACACATTATGGTCTCAATCAAATATAGCAATAATAGTATCATCTATACTATCCAAATTTACAACATGCAAATCAAATCAGAGTATTCAAGTATTTCATGCATCAAGCAAATACTACTCTAAGAAAACAAAAGATGAATATGATAGTCAATCATCGCATCATCCTCCCAAATAGCACTATCATCAGAATATCGGTCCCACTTGATCCAATACTGAGTGAAATCTCTACTAAGTAGTCTTAACACTACTCTGATCAAGAATTTAGATGTGCTCCACTAGCACTATTCCTAGATCCTATATCCATAAGCATCTGGATTCATACTTCCAGCACATCGAAGGGTCCCACATATCTTGGTACCAACTTTGATGATTTCTTCAATAAAATAAAGCTCTTATGAGGCTTCTCTCTCAAAAGAATTTCTTCTTTAGTAATAATTATCTGAGAGTCTTGTTTCTATTATCATATCTTTTCTTGTCTGTCGACTATCTCTTTCAATATATTCTTGATCAATTTCATTTGCTTATTCGTTTCTTTTAGGCATATTAGAACCAATGATGATCCTATCTTTATTCTATCCCAACTGACAAATGTTTGTCATTTCTATCGTAAACATCATAATGGGTATCATGTTTTGTTTTTTTAAAGTGTATGTAAAGATCTTGTTGTATGCCAACTCAGTCCAAAGGCAAATATTTCTTCCATTCGTATTTCTAATTCATGAGATACATGAAAATGAATTTTCCACAACCTGATTAACTCTTTCTATTTTTCCATTCGGCCATCTACGTAAAGATGTCATGCTGATTTAATTTAGTTCCCAAGATATATTCAATATTGTCCAATTCCAAAATGTCATCCAAACATTCCTATTTGATATTTCTATTTTTGAAACTCTATGCATTTGATAAGTTGAATGAGTAAATGTCTTTGCAAGTTTTAATGATTCATCTTTATATATATCCAAGTACAAAATATGCAAACTCTGTCAATCTGTTGACAATAACCAACAATGATGTCATGCTTGTTCTTTCTCAAAAGCAATCCTTGAATAAATTTCATATTGATTTTCAACCATCTATACTTAGGTTTGATATAAAAGTCCTATTATACGATCTTTCTCAACTTTCAATTGCTAAACATTGTGTTACATACCCAACTATCTTTTCCAAAGTTCTTAGGTTCGTCACATCTTTATCAACAATCTCTAGATTAACTAGATATTTCCAAATGTTTTAAATATGGTGAAATATTTACTTCCTCAAGTTTCTGCTTCTAAGTGAGTACATCCTTCATTGACGTTCTTAATTACCCTCCAGTTCTTTTCTCAAATCTATCAAATCTATGATCCAAAGCATCTACTTTCAAAACCTCAATTATGTTTTTCTTCCAAGGCAATTTTGCATCTATTGCTATCTCAAATTTGACTTCATGGTAGATAAAATTTCCTTGATCTATGAGAACCCATCATTTGACTTCCTTTTATTTCCAACTATTCCAACCAACTCAATCTATTTCATACCTTAAACTTCTATCAATCCATAAGATTTCCAAATTACTATGTATGCTCTTAATCGACAAACGACAAGGCAACCATGATGACAAAAAATTTCCTAACATCATAACATATGTTATTCAACTACTAACACAACCTTATACTCAATTATCTCAAATGTGTTTTTATGCCAAAGGCCATATATTCTTGAATGTTTAAGACTCAAAAACCTATTTTAGCAAAAGGCATCTTTCATGGTCACACGATCTCGAAGGTAAAAACTAAGTAAGATCTCATATAATTGATGAACTAATTTGAATTTGTCTATCTACTAAATATGTATATAAAATTTATTTTCCTTTACAAGGCCTATTCTCTTATTCCACACATCGAATTTACTCAAACTAAAATTACACAACACATAGTATTATTGCCCTAACTAACACAATACCTAGGCTTGATACACTCTCTTGGACATACCATCAGGGGTTCACTATGATCATGATAAGGACAAAATGCAATATGAAACCAAAAGATAACTATTCCAAAAAAAAACAATGATCAAATAATTCATCAATAAACCCAATAAAGCATCAAGCATCAAACTGAATACATATCAAATGTATTGTGTATCAGTTGTAATAAATCAAGCATCTCAAGCATCTTGGTTCTAATAACAACCATCACTTGTATATCAATAAAATCCCAACTCTTTGTCAATAAACTATGATCCTACGAATGTGTCCATTAAGTATGTCATTCTAGGAGATACTCTTTCTCCATCTATCTGGACACCATGTTGATTTTGCAAAAGCAACTTTACTTATCGATTGTTCATAAATGATATCACCCAATTTTATATTTCTTCTCATGGAGTCAATGGGGTACATCCTTTCAACTCATCTGAACTAAACCTATAGTTGACTCAATAGGGAGATGCTCATATAGATATTCTCCGTCTATCTCCTCAATAGGATAGTCCAACTATTCTTGTCTCCCAAAGGAATGGTAGATGAGATTTTCATTATCCTACTCAGCGTGCTTAGCTATTTCTTCTTTCTTGGTTTAGGAGTTGATTCCTTTCTTCTTTCATCGTAGAAGTAAACAACTGCCTTTCTCGACCTTATAATTCTCATCTTGAATATCCTGAATTCATTTCATAGTTGGAGGAAAAATTTTCTTCCTTAATCAACCATCCTCCTTCTTCTAGGTTGTTGTCATCAATTAACCTTGAAAAGGCTCTATGCTCCTTTATTTGCAAATTTCATGCGTTAAATATCTAATAGCGAGTTTGTCAAGCACATGACTTCATTCATGAAGTGGACTCATAGGCCCTAGAGTTATAAACCGTGCTCTGATACCAAAATGTAAAGACGTAAATTGAGCTAACTTCAATAATGAGCTGAAATACTCTTTATTCTTAAATAAACTCATAAATCAGTTACTAAGTCTATTTCATTCCACTTTTACATCCATTGTTTCATTTGAACATTCCATTAAGATCATAAAAAACACAAAATTTTTGTAAAGGATAAAGATTCTTTATTCCATAAATCGATAAAACTAGTGTCTCAATCATACAATACTTAGGCATTTCAAGTTGTCATAAGTTCAATAACAAAATAATACAAAGTGAAGGGTGAGATGTGTCCATTGATCTGCAACCCAAGCTATCACCAATGCAATCTTTAGCATGAAGATGAGAACAAGATTTAGGTGCTTTTTCCGCCCAACTTTGAAGCTTACGCTTCCTCAGAATTCTTGGTCAATCAAGAATACCCAACCCTACACGAATTGTTTTAACCAAAGAATTCAAAAGGAAAGAGGGAATCTGGTGTGTGCCTAGATGATACAAGCATTTTCATTTTTCTAATTCATTCTAAGAAACAAGCATTCACTATCATCAAGGATATGGTAGAGAGCATAAAATAAAGAATTCCATCTATTTCTATGGATAATTCAAATAATTACTTGGCCAAGTATAATGCCATGCACAGCAAAATAGATAGTTGGAAAAAGCAACTATTCTCTCTATAATCCACATTCGGCACCCGTCCTGGAAGGTAACTTTCTATACACAAGCCTATCCATAGCTTGGTTCCCACAAACAAGAATACAATCTTTCAACTAATTCATATGTATCATCTTTCCTATCACTTTCATAAATTTAACACTATTTCTTACTTTCTCATAAATAAATACAATCTTTCATAATTTTAAAAGGAAATATAATTTCATCAACATCATTTGAATAAATACAAGTAAGAAGACAATATTTTGCCTTTCAATTCTAGCTTCCTATTTCTTGTAAGATAAAATACAATGCTAAAGAAGACAATCTTTCATTAAATAGAAATTGAAATAATCAATCTTTTATTACTACAAATCCAAACTGACAGGAAACAATCTTTCATGGATAAACAAATATTCATCTGAAAGAAAACAATCTTTCCCTTCTATCTTTCAAGCAGTTTAAAGACAGGAATTAAATATTAAGAAGGTGTAACACATGTATGTATCTTTACATAGAATTTGAATAGAATGAGCACACATTCTTTATTTCAATTATCAATTTATTAACGTGCATTCCATTTCTTATGGTTTAGTATTATAAGTTTATATCGTCTAAACTCTCTATATTCCCATGTGTTATGGTTCATTTACCTCTTTTATCAAACACCACTATTTAATAAATCATAATCCTAATATCTCATTTTCTTCATAATTCAATTCTAGAGTTTCTCTTTCTATCCTCTGACTCTATTTCTAGAGGATTGGGTGAACTAATTCTAATATTTTTACTAAGTTTTATCAACAAAATTTCATAAAATATATCATTAATGTCTCTATTTGCATGATCATAATTTAAACAATTAAAATTGATTCATTTTGCGACTCTAAATCTTCCATTAGAATATTTCATAATTCTAAAACTTGATCAATCTTTATCTCTTAATCAAAACATACTAGATTGAGCCTACCTCAAGAAATGCAATCCAGGTCTATTATGATCCTTGATAACTTCAAATTGTCAGCAATACATCTAGATTCCAATGCTTTCCTTCTCGGCACTCTTCTATCTCACGAGCTCTCTATTACTAAGTCTTATCCTTTGCATATTCTTAGAATTTCTCTAATAATAATAAAATAACTATCACTTAATCAAGATTCCTAACCCCTAAGTTCGACGCTACATCGAAGATGATCATCATTGATCTCTTACGACATATTCGTAATCACGTCTAAATCTCATCTGCTCTTCTCTTCCACATTCCATTTTCTAATCCTTCGTTGATCTATCTTTTCCTCTTCCATCTCTATTCTTCTATTCTATTCTTTCCTCTTGAGTCTACCGTCCTTCCTTGGATGTGAATGAATCTCCCCTTTCTTCCTTCCTCCCCACCTCTATTTATCCTAAAATTCCCTATGACTTCTCCCCACTAATAGGCTCGATGATGGTGATTGATAAGGAGTCTTACTTGACTTTATCTCAACTCTTAATTAAACTAATCATTTATCCTATCCTCTAGTCTACATGTCTGGAAGTTTTTGCAGTTTGGAACGCATTAATCGACTATGCATCTCTTCCCATCGTTGGATTTCCTATCTTCATGGCACATGTGCCTTCTAACTCATCTCCCTCTGTAGTTATAAGCCAAAAATCATGGTAGATTGTTCATAAAGATGGAAGGGTCGGCAAGTTACAAACAACTATCAAACACTTAAGTGTTTGTCATGGGAGAGATTATAGTTCTCGCTGCCAAGTTGCCTTCTCTTATACCACGTATGCCTCACATTTAACTTACCTCTCGGTGTCCCTTCCTACATAGTCGTTGTATATTGGAACATGGAGAAATTTTGAATTTAAATGGGTGAGCCACATATAATAAAGGGAGGAGTAATATGATGTTACGTTGGGTGATTTGTCTTTCCCAAGTCTCGGTGGCTTCCCAATATCTCGCCCTGCTCATCGATTCCTGCATGCAAGATGGATGTTACGTGGAATAGCCCTCGTGGTTTTCTACTTGCTATGTGGAGCATGCTTCATTGAAAGGGAGGAGGGTCGACTACATAAACCGGTTTCCCTGTGGTTTGAGAGGAATATATGCCAAGTCAACCAGCTACATCGGCTTGACTATCGGCTTGACTATCAACTCTTCTAACAGTCGTTATCTAAAAGGAACCGCCAGCCTTTTCATAATATGATTATATATACTATACATGACTTATTTTATTTTATATGTTATATTAAGGAAAACCTAGTAAAATAAGATATATATATATATATATATATATATATATATATATATATATATATATATATATTACATGTTCAATTTATTAAATCTAAGGTAAAAAGTATATTAAATATGATATATATAGTTCTAATTTATATACATGCGTATTCATACACATATTATTTCAAATTGACAAGATTTTCTAATGATAATTTAATCACTTAAGCATTATTTACAATAATTACACATAATTGACAGTTGCCCTCGTGTATATAATATTTATATATATATATGTTCAAACGATCAAGTCACAACTATCGAACTAACATGCATATGAAATTCATATATTTGTAAACACACCAATCATTAATGAAATCACATCTACTTATTCCAAGATATTAACTCATCCTTTGTACACAATGTTAAGTCGCTAGATCACTTAACTCTTTTTCTTCCAAATATCAAACTACTTATCACTCATATAGACGAAATAAACGTAACAATTATCATTTACTCATAACATTTCATTAATTCAAAATCATGCATCGATGAAATCACAATTGTGCAAACATAACTTTTCTATTGTAGTGTGTAAGATTCCCCTAGTCTACTGAAGTCAATAGTTAAAAACAACTCTACCTGAGTCATGTTCTTGCCTTTGACTTCGTTCACCTGTTACTGCATCATTTGCACTCGATAATTTATTAGCAATGACGATCCCAATTTACAATAAAAATTATTACTGATCATTCAATTGTATATAAATCATTTCAGTACATTCGATCTCCTATTTTATTTCATTAACTGTTCTATTTTCATTTCATTTCCAATTCATTTGTAAAAAATAAACATTATTTTCCTAATTAAATAATTATGGAAAAATAGGGTTCATGACAAGAAGAGAATTTACTCAGATCTTCTTGAGCTCTGGCTTTACATCCTTGATCAATAGCACCCAGTTCAACAAGATGCATCCTCTGTTTGGAACGTGTTTTAGTCTGTTTCTTTTTCTATTGCCTTGTACCTGCAAAATTACTGATGAGCAAAGTCTCATAGAGTTCAAGAAGTTCATCACTCTAGATCCTCTGAATTCCATAGCCAATTGGGGCCCTACTATTCACTTCTGCAATTGGACTGGAGTTACTTGTGATTCAACAGGCAACAGCGTACAATTGCTTGAGCTGGGAGATATGGAATTAGGGGGTTCCATGTCTACTTCAATTGGTAATCTCTCATTCCTCACACAACTTGATCTACATAACAACAGTTTTGTAGGCCGAATTCCGGAGGAAACAGGCAGACTTCAACGCCTAAAGGTTCTTTATCTTTACACCAATCTATTGGACGGCTCCATTCCAAAGAATTTGATTTCCTGCAAGGAGTTACAAGAATTGTTACTCTCTGACAACCAGTTTACTGGAACAATTACTCCAGAGCTAAGTATGCTTACAAATCTCCAAGACCTTTCGCTCGGCTCCAACAATATTTCTGGTAAAATCCCTTCCTCCTTAGGAAATCTCTCTTACCTAGAATCATTTTATATAGCAGATACCGGCCTTGAAGGTCACATTCCACCTGAATTAGGAAAGCTATCCAGCTTGATCTCTTTTCTGTTGTTTGAGAATCCTCGTTTAACAGGCCCTATTCCCTCGTCAATCTCAAACAATTCAGGCTTAGTAGAACTCGGTCTTTATAGCAAAAACTTGACTAGCACTATCCCACCTGAATTGGGCAAGCTCTCTCGCCTTAGAGTTCTATATAAATGGGACAATCAACTGAAAGGCACCATCCCACCCACAATTGCCGACTGTACACAACTGATTGACCTGGATTTGGAGCTCAATCATCTCAGTGGAGAAGTACCATTGGTGCTGAGCAGGCTTTCACATCTGCGATTCTTGAGCCTTTCATCTAATCAACTAGTCAGCGGGAGCACTGTCACCATCCCCATTCTTAAGGCCCTCCAGAATTGCACTAGCCTCAATAAAATATGGATTGATCAAAATCATTTGACTGGATACTTGCCAGAGCAGCTCCCCACAAATCTCTCTCTTTTGGTACTAGATGGTAATAAGATAACAGGAAGTATACCTTCATTTATTGCCAACATAACCAATTTGGGAGATCTTTATTTGTCTTCCAATCTCCTTACAGGCAACATCCCATCTTCTCTTAGAAGCCTTCATAAGTTGCAAAGACTTTTGTTGGACAACAACAAGCTAGAAGGAAACATACCCACTGAGATTGGAGAAATGAAAAGCCTTGGAGAGCTATCACTGAGCCATAATATGCTTTCTGGAGGAATCCCTGTTACAATTGGTCGGCTTCAACAGTTAACGCATCTTGTGCTTAACCACAACCGATTCCCCGGGAACGTCCCTGCAAGTTTGGGAAAATGTTACAATTTGCAATTGCTAGACCTCTCCAACAATCAGTTCACAGGACGTATCCCCGATGAAGTGGCCAGTCTTGCTAATTTACAGTTCTATTTCAATTTGTCCAGAAACTCATTTCAGGGATCTCTGCCTCTGGAAATCGAAAAGATGATTCATGTTCAAGCTATTGATGTTTCAGCTAACAGGTTAAAAGGTAAAATTCCAGCCTCAGAATGATGAAGGATATAGGAGAGAATGAAATAAATCAATGCCTCATTCCTCTCCTATTTATTGGGTTGGAATGTTCGAAGGAGTCCCCTAGTGAAAGACCCACAGCTAGAGAGGTGGCAGGTGTATTCAAAACAATCAGGAAGACACACTTTGATGTTAAAAATTAAGTTTTAGATGTTAGTCTTAAGTTAATTATGCTGGTTCTAAAATAAGTTTTACATGTTAGTTATGCTGGTCCTAAAATAAGTTTTCGATGTGTGCTATGTTAGCTATGCTGGTTGTAATAAACTGATTTTAACAATTGAGTCCTGTCCGCAATTAAAATTATGTCAGTTGTATTCGTTATATTAGTTGTGAAAATCTTTGACGAGTTTAAAACAATTCACAATGTTCTTGTCCAATAAAAAGGACGATTAAGTTATACAAAGTAGGAGTACATAATGGTAGCCCAGAATGATACATAACAGCTATAGAGGTCAGTTGCTCTTGCAACACACAAGATCGTGCATTCTTGCCATCATTAAATACAATTGATGTATGCCATACACTTTTTTCAATTGAAGATAAATAATTATAAGAATGGGTTTTGTGTATTCATGAGGCCGTGAAAGCAATTTTGTTTGTTATCTCCAAAATCTAGGGCAACTCCAAATGAAGCCTCTACACCAGATCTTATGATAGGATTAATGGCATCATAGAAAGTTTGGTTCGCATTGCCCAGCCTGTTAGAGGCATTTAATAATATAATTGAACTCGTGTAATTGAGGAGGCACTTCATTTATTTTTAGTCTATGTTTATGCAGATGAACGTAAGATCTGGATGAATATAATGTCATTAATGATGCAACAATTTGTCAATGTCAATGTTGTTGGGTATATGAAGCCCAACAGTCACATGGCTGTTTGTCTTCCTCAAAAGACTCTTCATTTCATATTTGATGTGTTTATATAAATCACTGTGTTCAGCCCATATATGATGTATTGTGTAATTGGATATTGGTTAATAAGAATTCTCCCTGCGTTTCTGGTGGACGTAGCCACTTAGTGGTGAACCACGTTAATCTTGTGTCTTGAGTTCTTTGTTGTGTCTATTATTCTTTCTTCTATTTTCTGTTCATTATTATGTGTTTTCTCTGCTCATTTTTAAACTAACAATTGGTATCAGAGCTATGGTGAAATGTTGAGCAGAGATGGGATCTGATTGGATAGTTGATCTAGAGTTGGGTGTTTTTATGTTAACAATAAATAGGCTAAAGTTTCAGATGATGAGGCCGAATTAGTTGATGAAGCCGAATCAGTCATCAAAAAATTTCTTGGTAGTCTAGACTAGGTAGAGAGTGATGTCCAAGTGGAGGATGAAACCAAACATCATTGGTGGCATGGCTGGAAAAAGCAGGAGACTTTGGCTGAAGAAGAAGAGGGTTTGTTGTATTCGTTGTTTGAAGAAGAGACTGGTTTGTTTCCCTTCCAAGATGAGGAGGACGCCTCCCAGGATGAGGAGGATGTAGTCTCAAATCTAGTGAATGAGGATGACCCTAAAGAAGAACAGGTAGATTGTAGAAGTGCTGATTTATTGTTGCAGATTGCAGTAGTGGAGGTAGAGTGGAATGCATTGATTGCAGGTACTACACAAGTTTCTGCACAAAATACAATAAATTCATTCAGTGAGGCAACCATGAGAATTGGGAGTGATGTTTGTAAGCTATTCACACCTGTACAGTTGTTTATATTTGGGTATTAAAATCTGATAATGGTGATCCTCTAGATAATCTATTACGGGGGACCACAAAAGCAAGAGACTTTGATGGAGGAGTGTATTATGCATCTGCAGATAGTAGTGTTCCTGATTATGGATTACTAGATGAAGTAGTTAGAGAATATGTTTTTAACTCTGATCTGACTTGGAGAAGATTAATTCGCACTGTTCATGAATAGAGTTTGGTGATATTAAAATCTTCTCAAGAGCTGGTTGTAGTATGAGCCTTGGAATGGAGATGCAGGGAATGTTACAGGCTATGCCGGTTGGACTTCACGGGGGAGATTGTTGGGTATATGAAGCCCAATAGTCACATGGCTATTTGTCTTCCCTTGAAGACTCTTCATTTCATATTTGATATGTTTATATAAATGGTTGTGTGCAGCCCATATATGATGTATTGTGTAATTGGATATTAGTTAATAAGAATTCTCCTTGTGTTTCTGGTGGACGTAGCCACTTAGTGGTGAACCACGTTAATATTGTGTCTTGAGTTCTTTGTTATGTCTATTATTCTTTCTGCTGTTTTTTGTTCATTATTATGTGTTTTCTTTGCTCATTTTTAAACTAACAAATGTCACATTTAAATTTAGTCAAGATTCAATTTCAAACAACTAAATAGATTGGCAGAAGCACTCTGTTTGGAATGTGTAGTTTTGAAGTTTAATAAACCATTCAAGTTTTTTTCTTTTTCTTTTTGTGCAGTAGTTCATTAAAAGAAGTCAAGAAAATATTCCAAAACAACAATTAATTATAAAGTGAGTTTTATTTTGTTGCCACGTCAATTAATGACAAACAATCAGTACAAAACTCCCCCTAAATTTGTACTTCCTCTTGAACTAAGAGGATTTAGCCACCACCATCAGCTTCTATATTAGATATTCAAATGTCTCTTTCACAAGAAATTATGCAATGATGTCAACAATTTTCTCCTCTATTTAAACATACTGTATCTTTTCTCTCAAAAAATGATACTAAGTTAATATTTTCTTTGTCATTGAATCTATTATTGGATTCTATGAAATGTTAATAGCAGTTGTATTATCACAAAGAATAGGAATGGCCTCTTAAAATTCAATCTTTACTCATGAATGATACTTGAGTGCAACAAGAAACCATTACAACATACTCTGCATCTGCTATAGATAAGGATAGTGAATTTTACTTTTTGCTCAACCATGATAGAAAGACTATTACAATGAAAGAATGCCCTGTTGCTTGTACTCTTCCAATAATCCACACATCTATCACAATGAAAGAATGCCTTGTTGCTTGTACTCTTCCAATAATCTACATTTGTGCTCTTAAGATACCATAGTCTGAAAACTAATGTAGCTTTCAAATATCTAAATATACTTTTTACTTCTTTTACACAAGTTTAGCTAGGTTCTACTTGAAACCTTTTCACCATTCCTACTACTTGCATTATATCTAGTACCTACCAAACAACAAACTTCCAATCACATATCTATATGAAGTCTAATTATGTGGGGCATACTCATCGTCTTTAATCAATTTACACATTGTAACATAGGTATACTCACTAGTTTGTAGTACTCCATCATTAATTTGTTCAAAATTTCTTTCACTTACTTAGTTTGTGATACGAATATATCTTTATCTAACTGAGTGACTTGTAAACCAAGAAAGAATGATAACTCAACAAGCATTGGAATCTCAATTTCTTTTTGAATTATATCTCTAAATGCTATGCACATTTTACAAAAGTTGCTTCCAAAATGATGTTATCAATATAAATAACAACAACTAATAATTTATTACCTTTATCTTTAATGTATAGGTTGCTATCGACACTAATTTTCTTGAAGCACAATTACTTGTCTAAACTTTAATAACATGCACTTGGAACTTGCTTGAGTCCACAAAGGGTTATCTTCAATTTGAATACAAAATTTTTATTCTTAGTTAACTAAAAAAATTATGCTTGCTTAATGTATACATCTTCTTCTAACTCTCCATTCAAGATTGTTGAATTGACATCCATTTGACATACCTTAAAGTTATTGAGTGCTAATAATACTAAAAGAATATGGATTGCCTCTAATCTTTCTTTTGAAGCAAGCATCTCTTCAAATTCAATGCCTTCCAATTGAGCATAATCTTTTCATACAAATTTGTCTTCATTTCTTTAAATGTAACATCTACTCCCAAATATCCTTATATAGTTAGTTTCAATATCACTATCTTTTAACTAGGTAATATTGTTTATTGTGAAGCAAGGGGCAATTTACTAGGCATGGTATTAAGATGAATGAGAGATAACATACTTTAGAGAAACATGAACTGATTTGAGGAGATATGAATTCTATTATCAATAATTATATTTCATATTTCATTCATTAAATAAGTGAAGATTCTACTTACAATCAATGGATTTTGTACTATATACACATATAACCAATTATTATAGAGCATGAATAGTTAAACTATTTTAAATTAGACACACATGAGACATGTTAAGCTCACACAAAGTGATACTTGTAGGGAAGATAAACCCAACACTACCTCACTTAACTAGCGCTCCGGTGAGCCATAGAGATGAAAACAAAAAAAAGAAAGAAAAGGATAGCTAACGTAGCCATACAAATAGAAATTACCAAAAAATGAAGAACCTAGAATGATTAAAAAAAAAGAGTATCAAAACAAAAAGCTATTGAAACATAGATATTACCATCAATAGCATAAGGTGCCAACCTCAAACACAAAAAGTGCCATAGAGAAATTTACATGTTGCACTGTTGTCTGTATAACTAGAGAACAAAACACCAAAAAATAGCTTTGTGCTTCTTGAACCTATTTTCCACCCACATACACTCAAATGTGGGAGAATTATTGGGGCTATATAGGGACTTTCCATAGTCAAACCCTCGTTTTGATTTTTCTACCTCCACAAAAAGCTAGATAGATTGAACAAAATGATAAAATAGATGATGTAATAGAAAGAACCCCACTTAATGGAGGAAAACCCCTATTACAAAATATAGAGTGATAGATAGATTAAATGCAACTACATAATAGATCCACTTATATATTTGGTAAATTAGATAATATCACAATATAATAAATACAAGAGATAAGAGAGAAGAAGAGCATTATACTGTTGAGACACCTCTTTTGAGATAGTAGTGTGATTGTCCTTTGAGAGAAGACCAAGCAATTGAAAGATTATGTTTATTTTGATAGAGATTCACTATATATGTGAGAGAAAGAGAGAAAGAGTGAGTGTTCTTGCAAAATGAGGGAGAAAGAAGAGCTTTGTTTCTTGGGATAGCTAGGAGTGACCATTTTGAATGTGCATCAATTGAGGTCTAATGTGGAATATGCTCATTTAAATCTAAGATAATCTTGGGACATTATCATTTCACACAGATGTCTAGGCATTTATTTCCTATCTAACCAAGTTAATTAAAAATTTGGACTAGTAATAGTTAATGCTACTTCATCTTTAAGATTCATTATGTTAATGTTTATATCAGATTTGAATATAGGATCTTTTAAATATTATTAATGCAATTTCCACTTCTTATATCAATATAAGGATTCCTTTATATATCAATTAATTTAACATGAACTACTTTACAATGATCAATTAAAATTGATATTACTCTTATTGAAATTCTACATGAAAATAGAATCAATTAATATATTAAATTTTCAATAGCAAATGGCCTGCAATATTCAGGAAGGCAGTCAATACTATTTTTGCACTGCAATTATTCTATACATCCACAATATGATTGTCTCCCTCCTTATATAAGGAGAGATACATCACTTCGTAGAGACATGCCTTTGTAGAGGCATGGCTCTACGTAAATCATGTCCACGTAGACACATGTCTCTACGGAGACATGTTTCTCAGTCGTGTAAGAACACAACGATACATAATGTAAAGCAGTCGATAATTATTGGTAAGTAATTTGCATTTGTTACATTGTTAATATGATTTGCTAAATACACATAATATGATTGATAGTAAATATCGTTAAGCATATGATTAAATATTATTTGATATAATCAAATTAATTATATGTGTATATTTAATAATGTATAGTTATATGTTATTAAATATATACATATGATTAATTCATAATCATATTTCAAGATTAATATTTAAGCAAGAATCTAATTAATACATAATGCAAATAATAGATTAATACTTGTAGAGGATAGATATGAAATGAATAAGGCCGATAGGCCAATTAAGCAATTTCTTTCATCGATTAGAATTATCTGACCGAAGATACAAAATATTACCACTCCCTCTTAGTTCGGGAGGATTAATTCTCTCTAGAACATAGTAGATCAAATAATATCACCTCACCATGATATCTAAAAGATATGACATGTACACAAATATCAAGTTACATGATATTTTCCATGACTATCATAAATATATATATATCCATAGACTATGATATGTTCACTAGCATCACGTCACATGAGAAATATCATAGGGATATCCATGAATATTATGTCACAT
This sequence comes from Cryptomeria japonica, assembly GCF_030272615.1. Classification (NCBI taxonomy): domain Eukaryota; kingdom Viridiplantae; phylum Streptophyta; class Pinopsida; order Cupressales; family Cupressaceae; genus Cryptomeria; species Cryptomeria japonica. The sequence continues at coordinate 167,938,498 of NC_081415.1, forward strand.
AATATCCACCATGATTATCTCAACTATTATGGTTATCCATTGATATCAAGTTTCATGATACCCACCATAATATCTATAGAGATGCTAACTATCATGACATGTTAATAGATATCAAGTCTCATGATATCTAGCATGATAGTGATGTTAAATATTGCAAATTCTTCCCTTTACAATATCAACCATATACAAGTGTTCATTTTGAAAAATCCTCATTTTTAAAAAATGTTCATAGGGCCCAAGTAGTAATGGCACTAGTACATTTGGGGATCAATTCTGATGGCCGCTTGTCGGAATCTTGACTCTTTTTCGTTGGACTACTAACAAACGTAGTCATTGAAAACTTGTTCTCTGATAATCTGACGGTGCTCGTCAATATAAAAATTCAGATGGAAACCATTAGGTCTCCATCAGTGTATGTCTTACCGATAGCCTCATCAGCTATTGGCAAGACCAAATGTTCCCTTTTCCACTAGTGTAAGTCCTGTTGATGTACCATCCCAACGACACCTGAGATATCAGGTCTCCATCGACAGGACTTACACCAGCAATGAAGGGAACATTTGGTCTTCCCAATAGCTGATGAGGCTATTGATAAGACATACACTGATGGAGATTTCAGGTCTCCATTTGTGTATGTCTTATCGATGGCCTCATCGGCTATCGACAAGATCAAATGTTCCCTTTGTCGCTAGTGTAAGTCCTTCCAATGGATCTCATCAGCATGTGCTACCCTGACTACTCATCTAACGAGAGAATGTCGTCGGGCATACATCATCCTCATTGAATCTTTTCATTTATTTCCATAAGAATATCGACGCCATCCGATGGCAACTAGGAACTATGTACCAACAAGGATTTTGTATGCCAGACGATATAGTCATCGGTGCAAATATAAAGGGTATCATAATTACAATGATTTTTTTATTTTTTTTTAAATAATACCAAAAATCATATAATGACTCTTGAAAGCCAACAATTTCACATCAACCTGTTAATTGTTTTACAGTGTGAGACATGTTTCCGGTCAAAACCCCACACAAATATAACCTATCGGCTAATAATGCGGAAATATTTTGATCAATTCAATCAAATCATTATAACTTGTTAGCTATCCTTATTAACTATGCTCGATATATGGATTTGTCTCTAGGTTTCTATCATGGCTTGTTCTCTATCAAATCTCTTCTATTTGAGATACCTTGAATGCATGCCTACCACTATTTGAAACTTTGATGGTTTATATCCTCTATGTTGCTAACATTGAAAGGCTCCTTTATCAGTATGAATATTGGCTAAGGTGTATGGCTTGTGCAATAAGCATAGGATAGTATTTATATTGATTCGATTCAAAAATTCTTACTCACAATTGTCTTTGCAATAGTGAATGCCCTTATTGTCACATACAATGAGTATGATGGCATTGTTGTCATATTTTAAAAATTATCTCTTATCTAAGTGTTTTCTCATATTCTTTTTCTTATCTTACCACTAACAAACCTTCATCACTATGATTTGCTAACTATCTACACTCGTTGAGAGTTATTTGACCGCTCTTTGTATCATCTATGGATCTAGGGCTTTTGGTTTGACTAGCAACTCCTGGTCTCTAACTTTGTATGACTTATATTGTCACTACTCATTCTCTTCAAGTTGACATCTACATTACTATTGTTATATCGTTCTAGTGATTGAAATCGTTGATATCACAACTATAGTGAGGTTTGACTATGAATGAGGATAGTTCACGACCCTTTTTGTGATAACATTCTTTTAGATCAAAATTTGACCTAGATGATCACCAAATGAGAACTATTGGCTATCATAATCACTATTCATAATGAGTTTTTGTTAGAGAGGTCAAGTATTATATTAACAAATTAATGAACTTACAAGGCTATGTTCTCAATGGGTCTCTTAAATTGTAAAAATTACCAACATTCATGAAGGAAAATGAAAAAATGTCATTATTGAAATGATTACTCAGTGAGATCATCTTAAGATGACTTAAAACACAACCATCATATCCCACAAAAAAAAATACTTGCCAAATACACCTCCAAAGCCTCTAATTACTCAAAAGTTAACACTATCCTCTCGATGTCAAAGGAAATTTAATCATGCGAATTGACCAGTACAATTTGGAGTGCAAAAGAGGGAATGTACCTAACAATATGCTATAATTTTAAGAACAAAGAGACCATGGCACCGAGAGGTTGCAATTGTAGCCTGTGTTGGCCATAATCCTTGTTGCAGCAATAACGAGATGTGATGTAACAGTTATAAAATTTGGATGAACTCAAAAAGACATTTATAAATACAATCTACCCTTTATAATACCAAATTTAAAAAATTGATGCAATGCAAGTCCTTGTATCAATAATGTCTGGCAGATAGTAAAAAACCAAAACAATAAATTTCATATAAAAGTGGTTAGACTTAAAATGGGAAGGAAAATTAAAAAATGCTAAAGAAAAAGTCAACTAATAGAAAAACTTACAAGGATGAGGCATATTCACAACTTTTGTACTTGTGCCACGCATATTAGCAATAAAAACAACTCATAGTGCTAGTGTACATACAAGGCAATATGGGAGTTCATTAAACCCAACAACTTGTGGTGTTGTTATTCGTGTCGGCTTTGATGGACCCTACAATTAAGATTCAATATAAATTATTCAATAATATTAACTATCCAACATAATGATCATCTATCTTCCAAATAATAAATGGTGCATAGGGTAGGGTTTTGGACAGTTCAAGGGAGGGTTTCAAATGATTCTTCTGTGGTCCCTGGCTGGCCCATTTTGGGTTCACAAGGAGATGGCTCGAGATCCCCAGGATCTCTTGGCTATAAAGACAACTAGGGTGATGTGGATTTTGAAAATGGTGGGGACCCAAAAATGGGTTTTCAGGTGGACCCACAGGATTGATCATGGGCTTCTCGAGGTCCTATCACGAGGTTAATGAAATGGTCTTTTTTGACCACATCACCATATGGCATAATAAATATCTTTCTAATGTTCACTCTTTGTAGGATGTTTTGAGTTCTTCTCATATCCTTGTTGGTTCTCATCTTTGGAACAATATTCTCAAGGCTATGGATGTGGCTAGCTAGGGAGCCCACTGAAAGCTTGGGAATGGTAAAAAATCCCATTTTGTGATGATTGTTGGATTGGACATCACTCAATTGCTTCAGATCCTACTCTAGGATCTTTAAAAGATCTTTGTGTGGCTTCTCATGGACCCATGGTGGCTCACTATTGGGAGGGTAAGTAGGTTAATATTCTTGCTATTAATTCTTCTTTTACCCAATTGTAAATTTCTCTAAATTCTTTTGGCTTGGAGGAAATTGTGGAAGATGAACTAATCTGGAAATTCAACCCTAATGGGAAGTTTTTTGTGGCTTCTGTGGATGCCTGTAAGGAACCTTAGGTGTCCTAGTGTTCTAAAGTTTGGATTAAGAACCTTTATCCTAAGGTCAACATGGTTTTTTGGCTCCTCTTTTTTAATAAAATCTTAACTATTGACGATCTTGGTAAGAGGGGCTTTGCTATCCCAAATAGATGCTACTTGTGTTTGAAAGATGTTGAATATGTGGACCATCTGTTCTTACATTTTTCTTACACCTCTGAGATTTGTAATCTGGTCCTTTAGAAATTGGATCTTTGCTGGACCTTATCAAGAATTGTTAAGGAGTTTGTCCACCAATGGAATCTGCCCTCTAAAAATCCCTTCATAAAGAAGATCTGGCTTTCGGTGTTTCCTCGTATGGCATGGGGATTATGGAAAGAACATAACAATCACATCTTCAAGGACACCCATCTACCTTCTGATTTTGTTTTCAAGAAAATTTCTACAGACATCTCTAATAACCTCTTAGTTGTTAGCCCAAATGTTCTCTCTCACAATGGCATCCTTAAGGAGTATGGAGTAAATATTGTCAAGGGATGGAATTTTGGTCATCATATGGTTACCCCTAAAGTCAACCTCATGGACAACATTAGTTGGAACTTTCCTCCCCAAGGTTGGGTCAAAGTCAATTTTGGTGGCGCAGCTAAAGGGAACTCGGGTCAAGCTAGTTTTTGTGGAGTGATACGAGATCACAAGGGCAACTTCATTTCTGCTATTGATATGCCTCTTAGTAAACAAATTAATAATGTTGCTAAAGCTATAGGGGCTTATCACATTCTTAAACTTGCAAAATAGATTTCTTGTAAGCTTTTTTGGGTCGAGGGGGATTCTAAGAATATTATCAATTACCTTAAGGGAAATTCTCTTCAGCTTGGAATGTTGATATTTGGATGAAAAATCCAAAGAAATTATTAAAACGTTTGATAAATGTATGTTCTCTCATATTTCTAGACAAGCCAACATGATTGCTAACTTCCTTACCAACAGGGGAGTGATGTGTAAGACTTAGCTTTGTTGGACCCATGGTGATAGGTTAGACCTTGAAAATGTGATGTATCTACTCCATCAAAAAATTCAGGGGAGTAAATTTAATGATTATTAGTGCTATTATGAATTTACATGTTTTCAGAATTGCCAATACCTCCCATTTTGAGACAGGTGGCCAGAGAGGACACAATAATCGATGTGAATTTATTTTGCATGCTTTGTGGGTGATTTCATACATTTTCTGGTGTATAGCCTTATATTTGAAAATTTTCTATAAGGAAAATTATAGAGAGCTTGAGAAAATGGGTGGTGCCAGAAATAGAATTGGGGCACCTAGCTGTGTGTAGATTAAGAATGAAAAGAAGCTTTGGTGCATTCTAAAAAAAGGTGGGTTTACAAATTACGTTGAGAGGCTTCAAGGATGAAATCAAGGTGTTACCAGGTATTTAAGTAAAAACTAGAAGGATCGCTCGATTATTATTTATGGTCGAAGGGTCCTGGTAGATGAATCCCTTATTGCTCAGGTTACTTGGCTATCTATGGAAGGCATAAAGTATTATAGAGATAGGGTGTACACAGAGCAAGTTGTGCAGGGTTTTCCTATGGAGGAGGAGAACAAATGATGCAGAGTCTCGATATAGGTATAGGATAGGTTCCCCTAATTTAAAAACACACCAAGGACCCTAGAAATAATAGAACACTTCTAGGGATTAAGGAATATCAGTTTGACAAGTCCTACATCCCTGTCTTCCAAACAAAAAAACTACCAATATAAGGCCTCTTTCATTGACCGATACAAGGACCCTATGGTCAACAATGGTTTGGTCCCTTCTCCAATGCAAAAAAAGCTATTTAAGGTTTGATTTGAATTCCCCTAGGTCATTGAGACCTCAATGAATCATTAAATTTAGGTTCCTTCTACCGGTTTGGGTAATTGCTGCAACAAGGCCTACAAAACCTAGTAGCCCTACTAGACCAGTTTTCTACACTTAACTTCTTATTTCCCCAGAATAATAGACAACAAATCCCAGATTTGGATACCCTTTTGGGAGTAAAAAACTTATCCTAAGTGTTCTTATTGGTAGGGAACACAAGAATCCAAACCCTACTTTGGTTAGGAGACTTGTATAGCCCGATTAAGCCTATTTTACAAAGCAGTGTGTAAACACAGACCTTAACTCACCAAAACAAATTAAGGAATAATCTTAGGCCATTCCAAATACATCAATTTATATGTCTTAGGCCATGATCAAACCTTTAACCCCTAATGTGAGACCTGTTTGGTTACACTTGCATGGTGGTCACATGGAGTTGCCCACCTTAATGCATCAAACGCTCACGTCTAACTTGTCCTAATTTACAAAAGGTTGTCAAAATCCTAAAATACATTGGCCATACTTGCATCCCCTCTAAATTCATGAATCACCAATGAAGTATTAGCAAGCTAAGGCCATTTCTTTGCAAAACCCTAGGCAAAATTGTCGAATCTAGAATACTTCCAGAAACTTGCTGGTTTCTTCCTGGTCTTACTGAATTAAGACCTCAGACTTGATGCATATAAAAGGTGATTGGCCACTCTAACACATCCCACTAGTTTCCTAATTCCAAAATGATTGTACAATATGGTATTGTTGGCATTCTACACTCTTATGAGAATAGTTAATGTTGTCATTGATGGCAACCTAATGGTAACCCATTGTAAATCATCTAGCATCCCACCGGTACTTACCAGCATCGGCATTAGACTTCTACATACACTGGCAGGTACTTCACTAATAGTAGCAATAATGCATACCGACACTCAGGTCGACATGGAATAGAATTTTTATTTATTGGTTTGTAATGTAATTATCTTTTGTAAAAGTTGACATGGCATATTGTAAAAGACTCATATATGTATGAGATCTTATAGGTCATTTTGTAAGAGGAGAGAAAAGAAAAGAAAATAAAGAGAGATGATGGAAAATAGGATATAGAATGAAAAGATAGATGAAATTTTATATGAGGTGATTTTGTTTATAGCGAAGGTTATGGTAATAGACTGAGCTTAAACTAGTACTGAACCTGACATAGTTGATGCTGATCTAAAGTAGTACATTGTATTGGATTTGATAATCCATTTTCTAAGTCAGTGAGACTTCCATTTTTGTGATTGAGCAGTGAGCTCTAGGCTACTAGCCTTCCTGCATGTGCAGGCCCCTCATTGTAAGTAATATTTATTCATTGGCCAATGAGTGAATATTGTGGGTCACAAATCCCATAGAGGTTTTTCCCACACCGGGTTTCCTCATTAAACATATTGTGTTATGGTGTGTTCTCTATGTTGTCTCTGTTATTTTTGTTTGCTGCATTAATTCTTTTTAACTGGTAAACTATTTTGGGATGCAAAGTTCTTAATAAGTTTAAATATTATGTTAACCGGTTTGACACTGATTGAGCCCGCCCCCCTCTCAATGTCTTTGGGACTATCATTGATTCTAACAATTGGTATCAGAGCTTGGTCCTCTATTTTCAAAAGTCTAATAGCTTGAGGAAGATTCTGACACTGGTATAGATGGAAAACTTAAGGAAACAATTGGAAGGAGCTCTTGTAGATTATGATGCAAAAAAAGTGAAGAATATCAAACTTGAAGATGATTTAAGGACTACATAGAAATTTAATCTAGGACTTTAGGAGAATCTTAATATAGCTAAGAATAAAAGAACATAACTTCATTGGACAATGCAGAATGATGATGAGAGAACTTGCAAACAAGTTGAGACAAGATAATAGTAATCTAAAAAATGAAATTTAAGATATGACTATGAGGTTATGTAAAGATATTGAAGACAAAAAGAAGAATGAAGAAGACTTGACTAGGAGACTCAATGATGCTGGAAATAAAAATCTAAGACTTACTCTTTAAAATGATATATTGAAGACAAATCTGATTCACATGCAACATGATAAAATTGAGCTTGTGAGACAAAAGGAAATTTTGTAAAATGAGTTGGCTACTACAAATAAACACAAAGAAAAATTCAAGAAAATTTCTGAGGAGATTGATGAAATGCTGAAAAGTCAGAAACCTAATGGAGATACTAATGGACATGGATTTGAAGTTGGAGAAAGTTCTGGTACTGCAATTAATCTAGATCAGAATAAACTGGTAAGACAACCTAATGCTTATAAATTTAATGGTAAATGCTTCAATTGTAACAAATATAGTCATAGAGAAAATTAGTGTCGATTAAAAAACAATCAGAATATTAATGCACCCATCGGTCAATGTTCCAAATGCAACAAAGTAAGCCATAATTCAAAAAATTGTAGAATGAATGTAAAATGCTATGTTTGTGGAAGATATGGACACTTATCTAATCAATATAGAACACAAACCGGCATAGGATATGGAAAAGCTATTCAGAGGAATAATGTAACTTGTTATGCTTGTAACAAGATTGGACATATTTCTAAATTTTGTAGAAGCAAGACTTCAACAACAAATAATAAAGGATCCAATTTGAAATCTATACTGGTAGAATAGAGTAACCCTCAATCGGCAGGAGATTCTTCATTAAACTGAGAATTAACCCTTTGGGGGTATTACAGCGAGTTGAAAATGATGCATATTACCCTCGGTCGATGGTGAGAAGATATATTTCTTCCTTATCAGCATATGTGTTAAGTTTTCACTTAACCAGCGAGTATTTAATGTGAGAGCGCAAAAACAGAGTGAAGGTATTCAAGGAGAAGGCACAAAGTGATTTCTTCAAGCTTTCAAATATTTTTAAGAAACAAAAGGTATTTTTTGATGGCTTCTTCTTCTACTCCCAATTTTATTAAAAACCCTACTATCATGGAAAATGTGAAACGCCCTAGGCCCGTATTCAAGATAATACCCGAAATTGCAAAGTAAGATGACTCTATAGGGGCATTTTCTAAAATTTCTAAAGGAGTAGTTTTTGCAGAAGACCCTAGGATATATATACACTACAATATAGAAGAACTAGGTTCTAAAGAACTGATGAAAATGTATACTAAAGTTATTTGTGATGAGAATGGTGTTGTAAAACCCGAACATAAAATTGTGGAAACTCTAGGTTTAGTGGAGATATTGAACATTTCCCAATTTTTATAGGAAGTAGTGAGAATTGTACTGAGCAGAGAACATGGAGAATTCTTATGGTTAGATTTTGTATGCAAAATAACTTGGCAAGCAATGAGGGCAGTAACTGGTTTACCCTCAACTGACAATAGACCTGATAAATCTAAGAAGATCCCTAACAACAAAGTGATGAGCCTAACCGAAGCAACATTTGATAGTAGATCACTGAGAGTAAATGATATCAAGGATATAAAAGTGAAATTTGTGAGTATGATGCTAGGATACAAGACTACACATACTAACAGATTAAATTCAATTTCTAGTCTGTGTATAAATAGTGCTTATGAGATGGTTAACAAAAATGCAATGATAGATTTATGTGAATGGCTAAAAGATGAACTGATTGACAATTTGAAAAAGATCAAAGGTGATAAAAAACGGACATTCCGCTTTCGAAATCTCTTAGTATGCTTAATGTTGTATTTCACTAAGGAGATTCTTGGTATTGGACCTAAAGATTTTGGTTATGATATACCGGTAGGTAAATAATTACAAGAATATTTTACCGGCATGGGAACTGCTAGAGACAATAACATAATTGATTAGTTCAAAACTTTTTAAGCAAAAATGAAAACTAGAGAAAGATTACCTAAGAGTATAGTGGACAAATATAACCAATAAATCTATTTTCTTATCAAAAAAGATGAAAAATAGATGGAGGTTGTACTTCCAAGAACTATGTGGGTCACCAAAATGAGATAAAGTAGATCTTAACATTTTTGAGACATATGCTAAAGCCTTATTGGATGCACCAAGAGAACCATCAAAAAAGGTCTTTGATAGTGCTAAAACTATTGAGAATAATGTGAATTTGTTGAAGAAAAGGAAGAAAAGAGAAAAGTACATTAGAGATGCTTTTAAAAAGGTAAAATAAATAAAGGAAATTGTCCTGAATCTTAGTGGCATATCAGCTAGTGAACTTGAAGGACTCCAACCAAAGGCACATATTTCACTAGTTGACACATCTTCTGAAACAAACAATGAGAAACCAATAGAGTTTAAGAGAGTTGAAAGGAGAAACAGAAAACCCTCACCAGTACCCTCTCCTTCACCTAAGAAAACAAGGACTTTGAGGAAGAAACAACAGGCAGTAAGGGAACCACCTCAAAAACTAACACCAAAGAAGAAACAACAACCTACTACCCCTTCTTTGGATGACTTACTGAATGAGATTGCTGATGATGGTAATTTGGCAAATGTACATAAATTGTATAACACATTTAATGAATCTAACAGGGAAAGCATTGAAAACAACATAATTCTACACTTGGACATATATAAAAAGGTTTTAATTGAAGTTGTAGATGAATTGCCAAATGAATTGTATAGAAGATTGGAGGCAAAAAGTATAATAGTGATGGAATTGGATAAAAAGCAAAAAATTAAGAAACTTCTAGTTGCACATCTTGTTAATTATAAAGAAGAAATTGATGAATTGATATTTGAGGCTAACCAATTTGTTTTTGCCAGTGGTTACCGGCAAGTAAGTTTAATGGCACGAAGAATAAAAGAGATTGCAGATGAGACCACACACGATTGGGACATATTCTTTGTGAAAAAGGAAAAACATGAAGAAATGAATAGACTGAAGAAGACATTCAAGGTATATCAGAAGGACAAAGACAAAGGAAAAGGTAAAATTGGTAGTATTCCAAACATCAAGACCACAGACAATCTACCACTACGTTTCGATACTGCATCGGTACACACAGATGATCCACCAATTATTGACACAAAAGGTGTTACATATGACAACACAAATCCTAAATCTAAGATACTATTTACCATGAATGTAGATACCCAAGAAGTAAACATTGTTGTGGATAAGAACAGTTCAATGGTTAAGGAAGTTAATACTGACAGTGGTAACATATTAGAGACACTAATAGATACTGTTGAAGTTGGAATCATAACCCAAATAGAGAAACCATCTGAAGGTGTGAATCTTATTGAAGGAAAGGATGCTGGCATAGGGCCACCATAAACTGAGTTATTGACAGTTGAACTTTCCAAAAATAATCAGAGGCAGAGGTACACAGTGGAATTGAAAGTCACTGAGACAACTAAACAGTCTAAGAAACCCTTGTTAGTTGAAATGCAAACCCAGACTAATCCACCAGAGGTAAATACAAGTAAAATGGTTACAACTGATGGAAACACAGAGATAGTAAAGGCAATTGGTCAAACATCCAGTACATCAGCAAGTAAATTTAGACCTACCAACATTACAGAGGTTCAAACCTACCAACATTATAGAGGTACTTTTGGATTCAATCCAAAGGATAACAGACTGTAATGTAATGGCTTATAAGGCAATTAATAACACTGTACCAATTCTTCAATTGATTGCACGTAACTGTAACACAGATCATATTAAGGATTCCTTAGGTAAATTGGACACATTCTCCAAATTTATTGCTGACAATGTTATAACCATTGATAAAGTGAATGAGGATATAATAAACGAGAGAGTTGGAAAAGAAAAGGATAAATTCTTTGATGACACAATAAAGAAGTGCACAGACCATTTGAATACACTATTACTGGCACTAAACTCTACAATTTTGGAGTATAAAGAGATTTACAGAAAAACATGCAAACCAAACAGCCTGACAAAGGATATAGACAAGGAAATGAGTAGAGCACAAAAGGAAATAGATGACATAGCTGATAACAAAATCAGCTCAACTAGTCACATATCAGTTTTTGAGCAGGAAATGGCAAGTTTAAAAGAGAAATTGGAGAAACTTGAGAAGGAAAAGGCAAGAATAAGGTCTAATGCCTGAGAGCTTAAAAGTAAACTTGGTCCCAAGTTGGAAAATATTATTTCTCAAAGAATAGAAATATCCAAGGCATTACTACAAGGAGAAAGATCACCAGAAGAACACATGCACTATCTCACCAGCATGATCCAATAGTCTGAGGCAACTTTGAATGACAACAAAAGGTTCATGCAAAGCTTAAATCTAGTTTTCATTGACATCTTTCAGATTGTAACCAACTGGTTACAGACCTTAAGGTGAAATTTTTGCTCTTGTTTGACTATTTTTGACAACCTTTGTCATTGATGTCAAAGGGGGAGAAGTGCAGATAAAAATAATTACTCAGAGCAGATCATTTGCTCAGGGGGAGCACACTTTTTTTGGACTTCAGTTTTTGGAATAGTTTTTGGATTTTTCTCATGAGTTTTGCCATCAATGCCAAAAGGGGAGATTGTTGGCATTCTACACTCTTATGAGAATAGTTGATGTTGTCATTGATGGAAACCTAATGGTAATCCATTGGCAATCATTTGGCATCCCACCGACACTTACCGACACTAGCAATAGACTTCTACATACATCGGTAGGTACTTCACTGGTAGCGGCAATATTGCATACCAACACTCAAGTGGACATGGAATAGAATTTTTATTTATTGTTTTCTAATGTAATTATCTTTTGTAAAAGTCGACATGGCATATTATAAAAGACTCATATATGTATGACATCTTATAGGTCATTTTCTAAGAGGAGAGAAAAGAAAATAAAAGAAAGAGAGATGATGGAAAATAAGATATAGAATGAAAAGACAGATGAAATTTTGTATGAGGTGATATTATTGACAGCAAAGGTTATGGTAATAGACTAATCTTAAACTAGTACTGAACATGGCATAGTTGACGTTGATCTAAAGAAGTACATTGTATTGGATTTGATAATCCATTTTGTAAATTAGTGAGACTTCCATTTTTGTGATTGAGCAGTGAGCTCTAGGCTGTTAGCCTTCCTGCATGTGCAGGCCCCTCATTGTAAGTAATATTTATTCATTGGCCAGTGAGTGAATATTGTGGGTCACAAATCCCACCAATATTTTTCCCACACTGGGTTTCCTCATTAAACATCTTGTGTTATGGTGTGTTCTCTATGTTGTCTCTATTATTTTTGTTTGCTGCATTAATTCTTATTTACCGATACACTGTTTTGGAATACAAAGTTCTTAATAATTTTAAATATTATGTTAGCCGATTAGAAAATGATTCACCCCACCTCTCAGTGTATTTGGGATTGTCATTGAATCTAATAGGTACATTGTGTAGAATAACGAAATTGCAGGAAATTCTCAGAAATATATTACTTCAATGATGACAAAAGTTTACAAAGTCATTCTCTCCTCCCAATGATGATTGAGGATGATGTTTTATACCTTTCTCAATGGTTACCAACCACCTTTTGAAGTGAGGTGACCGTTGGAAGGAAGATACTATTTGCAACCAAAAGTTGTCATTAAAAGTTGTCAATAAAGTTGTCAAGTTTGAGCAACTTTTGACATATGTTAAATCCGCCTACCTAGAGGTGCTTCAACATGTCCTAAAACTTCTTAAGGTGCCTCCAACACTTAAAGACCTAGAAAATACTCAACCAAATACCCCTAGACCCATATGCCCATGGTGCCTTATGAATTTGCTAAATCCATATCATTGGGTAACAAGGTGGGGTTTATTACAAACAAATCAAACATCAAACAAACAAGATTACCCTATTACATATATTGAAAGGTCACATTCTCCTGTGTTTCCTTTATCCTTTATTTCTCTTATTATCTTATTCATGAGGTTCTTGTGAACCATACCCCCAGGGTGAATGAATCTCAAGTCCACTTGAGATGAGGTCATGTTATGTAGTGCCATGCTTCTTGATCTAATCTTCATTCAACCAAATAGTTTCAGAGTTTGGTTTTCCTTTCCATTTGACCAAGTATTGTTTGTACTCATTTTTCCTGGTCTTCCTTACAATCTTGGTGTCCAACACTTTCTCAATCTTAGGTGGCTCATGTTTGGGAAGATCTATATCTGCTACTTCTTCTAGAACCCATTGTGAGTTACCTACATTAGAGTCACCTTTAAAAGGAGTTAGATCACAAACATTAAAAATAGGAGATATGCCAAGGTCTAATGGTAATTGAATTTCATAAGCATTGGTGCCAAACTTCTTCAAGATATGACATGTTCCTACTTTCCTTTTCATGAGCTTAGTGTGTTTTCCCTTGGGTAACCTTTCCTTCTTCAAATTTGCCCAAACCAAATCTCCAACCTGAAATTGTACCTCTCTCCTTTTCTGATCTGCATGTTCTTTGTATTTTTCTGATGACTTTTGAAGTTGTATTTTGACCTACTCATGAACTTCCTTTATGGCTTCAACAAACCTCTCACCATTTGCACTTATGGGATCCGTATGTGGTAGTATTCTCAACTCCAATTCCTCTCTTAGATGCAACCCATAGAGAATCTGAAATGGTGACTTCCCTGTGCTTATGTTTATAGTGTCATTGTAGATGAACTTAGCCTGAGGTAAGATTGAGTCCCACTTTTCACCATGCTTCCTTGTAAGACATCTCAACAAATTCCCTAATGACTAGTTTACTACTTTTGTCTACCCATCCATTTGTGGATGATAGGTCGATGATAAGGATAGATTGGTGCCAAGTTTCCTCCATAGAGTTCTCCAAAAATGGCCAGCAAATTTGACATCCCTGTTAGACACTATGTTAAATGGAAGTCCATGAATCCTTGCTACTTCTCTGAAAAAAAATCTTCTATATAAGATGCATCATTAGTGGACTTACATGGCAATAAATATGCCATTTTACTAAATCTATTCACTATCACAAATACACTGTCAAAGCCATTTTGGGTCCTAGGTAAACCCATTACAAATTCCATTGACACACTTTCCCAAGGTCTTGATGGAATGGGTAAGGGTTGATAGAGACTGGCATTGGTACTTCTTCCTTTCTCCTTTTGGCAAATGGTGCATGTATATACAAATTTTCTACCATCAACCCACAATTTGGGCCAAAAGTAGTGTCGTCTTACCAATTCAAGTGTCTTGTCCCAACCAAAATGACCTGCCATAGCTCCACTATGCTTTTCCTTGATGATATTAGTCCTCATTGAGCACTTTGGTATGCATGATTTCCCACCTTTGAAAGGAAATCTATCTTGGATCAGAAAATCAAAAAACTCCACATGATACCTTTCACCAAATTCAGTACATGCCTTGTAAATCTCATTAAAGTCCTCATCTGCAGCATACATATCTTTCATTGCATCAATCCCCATGCTTTCAAACTGGATTTCACATATGGTTAGCACTCTCCTACTTAGTGTATCGACCACTTTGTTGGCTACTCCTTTCTTGTGTTTTATGGAAAATTTATAGGCTTCTAGGGATTCTATCCACTTCATATGCCTATGGTTTATCTTTTCTTGGCTATTAATGAAACTCAAGGCTTGGTTGTCTATATAGACCACAAATTCCTTTGGTAGCAGATAGTGTCTCCATTTTTTCAATGCTTGAACTAGTGCATATATTTCTAGGTCATAAGAAGAATATTTTCTCTTTGCCTCATTGATTTTTTCACTAAAGAATGCTATAGGTCTTCCTTCTTGGCATATGTTTGCTCCTATGGCCACATGACTAGCATCACACTCAATCTGAAACACTTTGTTAAAATTAGGTAAAGCAAGTACCAATTGTTGAGCTACCTTTTTCTTGAGAGTTTCAAATGCCTCATTCACCTCCTTTGTCTAAGAAAACCTATAGTTTTGACCACCTTTTATGGTTTCCAACATTGGAGCACATATCTGACTGAAACCTCTTATGAACTTTCTGTAAAATATGGCTAATCCATGGAAACTTCTAACTTCACCAATAGTTTTAGGAGTAGGTGAAGAAAGAATTGCATTTATCTTATCCTGATCCATCTTCAAGTAACCTTTGGAGATCACAAATCCTAGGTAGATGAGCTCTTCCTGCATGAACAAACACTTCTCTATATTGACCATCAATTCCTCTTCACTCAAAATTTTCAAAACCATGTCTAGATGCCTCAAGTGCTCTTCCTTTGTCCTACTAAATAATAGGATGTCATCCAATTACACTATTACAAACTTCCTTATGAATTCTTTCAAAACTTCATTCATCAGTCTCATGAATGTACTTAGGGCATTAAACAAACCAAATGGCATAGCCTTCCATTCATACAACCCTTCATTTGTTTTGAAGGTTGTTTTCCACTCATCACCAGGCCTAATTCTAATTTGGTGGTATCCACTCTTTAAATCAATTTTAGAAAAATATTTTGCACCCCCCAAACAATCAAGCAAATCCTCTATTATAGACATTGGAAATATATACCTCATGGTGATCTTGTTGAGAGCTCTTGATTCAGTACAAAGCCTCCATGCTCAATCCTTTTTGGGTGCCAAAACTATAGGTATTGCACATTGGCTAAGGCTCTTTTCAATTAGGTCAAAATATAGCAACTCCTAAATCTGCCTTGCTATCTCCTCATTTTGTTTTGGTGTGAGCTTGTATGCAGCCTTGTTAGGTAATGTGGCCCTTGGGATCAATTCAATACAGTGACTGATCTCTCTCATTAGTAGAATACTCCTTGGTACTCCATCTGCAACTATTCCTTGGTATCTGCCAATGATCTCCTTCACTTCCAGACTGAGATCCATGTCCTTTCCTTTTTTCCCTATCATCTACAATAGGCTTTCCCTTTGAGGTTGGTATTGGAAGAAATGCAAAGCATATTCCTTCTTCCATCTTTATCTCCATGAGGAATGGTTTTCCCTCCATCATCATCACTTTTGACTCCGTTTCCTTCTACTCTTCATTATTTTCAGTCAGGGGCAGTAGCTCTATGACCTTGTCATTCTTTGTGATGGAATGGGTATTCCTAAAGCCATCATGGTGTGCTTTGAGGTCATACTATCATGGTCTTCCAAACAAGAGGTGACAAGCATCCATGTTAACAACATCAAGAAAAATCTTATCTTTATATACTCCTATCTAGAATTCTACCAATGATTGCTCTTCTACAAGAGTTTTTTGCCCTTTTGTGAGCCAAGACACCTTATAGGGGTATGGATGGGGTATCCTCCTCAATTTCAACTTCTATACTATTTCTATTGACATAAAATTCTCAGTAGAAGCTGAGTCAACTAGAACATTACATACCTTTCCTCCTGATTGGCAAGTGGTGCAGAATATAGTCTTCCTCTGAGGTGGCTCCATAGGTGTTGTTACATTCAAGAGGGTTCTTCTCAACATTAATGCCTCTCCGGTCTTTGGATAACCATATGAATCAGGTTTACTACTGCCATGGTAATCTGATTCCTAGGTTAGATTGGCTCTCCTTTCTCCTTGGGAACTAGACCCCATCTTCTTCGAGCATCTGCTGGCAATGTGTCCCTCTTAGTTTCAGTTAAAACATTTTATTGGTCCTTCTCCTCTTCCTAATGATCTTCCTCTAAAATTTGGCCTTCTATCTCTGAAGTTGCCTTTGTTGTTGCTATCATTCGTTGAGGAGTCTTGACTGCTCTCCCCTTGAAACTCAAAATTTGATCCTCTTGCTATGAAGTTGCTCCTTCCTCTTAGTTTCTTACCCCTTCCTCTACTACTATGCTCTTGTCTTCTTTTGATCTTCTCCTCTACCTTTAATGCTAATTGATAGCATCTATGAATAATGTCAGGGCACAAGAGGTTCAACTCTTCTTGTATGTTCCACCTTAGGATGTTTAGATATCTTGCTACTCTTTCACTTTCATTTTCAACCTTCTTAGACTTTATTCTCAATTTATGAAATTCTTCAGTATAGGCACACACATCCATCTCTTTCTATCTGAGATTCTACCTTCTCTTCTATATTTTGACTTCATACTCTTCAAGTACATATACTCCCTTGATCTTTGTAATCATCTTCTTCCAAGAGGTGATCATTCCTCTTCCCTCTTTCACTCTTTCTCCTTGCACAAAATTACACCATGTCAAGGCCGCTCCCTGCATTTTTGACTTGGCAATCTTCATCTTTTGGTTGTCAGCAATGTCTTGACATTCAAAGAAGTTGTTTAAGCACTCTATCCAGTCCATCACTCCATCAACATTCATCTTTCCACTGAAAAATAGGAAGGTGTGATTTTTGGTCCATGGTTCTCCTTTCCATAGACTTCAAGGCATTGACTAGGTACCTATGCTCTGCAGGAACTTCCTCTTCTTCCTGCCCTTGAAGTTTCTCCTCTTCTTCTCCCACTTCCTCTGAGCCATCAAGTCCTCTCTCCAGCCTAGCTTCCAAGTTCTCAATCAACTTCCTAAGCCGATTATTCTCTTCTCTGTTCTCTTGCACCATCCTGGCAAGTTCCACTTTTGTCACCTTTGGAGGCATTCTTCTAGCCTCACCCTCTAATTCTTATATTGTCATGTACTATTCTTCTTCCCAAAAGGATTCCTCCTATGATTTGATACCAATCTGATGTAGAGTCCCGGTATAGGTATAGGATAAGTTCCCCTAATCCAAGAACACACCAAGGACCCTAGCAATCACACAACACTTCCAAGGGTTAAGGAATATCAGTTTGACAAGTCCCACATCCCTTTCTTCTAGACAAAAGACTACCGGTACAAGGCCTCTTTCATTGACTAGTACAATGACCCTATGGTCAACAATGGTTTGGTCCCTTCTCTAATCCACCAATGGTTATTTAAGGTTTTATTTGAAGTCCACTGGGTTAGGGAGATCTCCTTCAATTATTAAATTCAGGTTCCTTTTACCGGTTTGGGTAACTATTTACTTTCTCTAGAATGATATTGTTATTGGTTCTATTGAAAATATGCTCCTTGAAGAATTATTTGAACAATTGAGTGAGCAACTAGCTCTAAAATCCATTGAAAAAGGACAACCAAACCTTGAAGATGAGGTGTTGTTGTATTATTTTAAAATATTAAATTAGGTGGCTTGCTGCCGTGACAAGTCATAAAGAAAAGATTGACTCCCTAGAGTCTAAAATGAACAATTTAGCCAAATCTTTTAATATTTTCAAAGATGAATATGGTGCATTAAGGAATAATATTAATTCATTATAGTTGAAATTATCCTTAGCATAGAGATAGGGAGATGATTTTACCAAACATAGGTTTTTCACCAAAAAAGAATTTCTCGATTCAGAGCACTGGGAAAAATAGTAAACTAATTCAAAAAAATTCTGAAAAATATTTGTCTTAGAGGTATTCATGTCTTCTTTCTAACAAAAAAAATAAAATAAAATTTTGATATATATAGAACAAGTTATGTTTTCAAACATACACCTATGTCTAAAATATAATTAGTCGGACTTCAAAACATAATAAAATGAAAAATATTTAACATATCACTATCAAACCAACCTCAAGTTCTGGATATTGATGTTACAAGCTAAAATTTGAAAGAATCAAGTTTTTATCATTTATTAGAAAAATGTTACACGTTTAGAGAGGCACATCACTCTTAAAAAATGTAGTCTACTGTAAAAAACTACTTTTCAAGGGAGATGAAAAATTATAAAAAAATACATAAAAAATATTTGAAAAAAAAAATATATAGAATCTACAAACAAATTGCTACAAATCACTAATTTACATCATCTTCAAATTATTAATAGTTGAAAAGTTATAGTTGTCGGAAGTTGAAGATTATTTTAATTTTTTTTTATCTCAGTGTCAAAAAGTGGCAAAAAAGTGGTAACCATTATTGTGAGTTCACCCTAGAACGTGGAACATTTTTTGGATTTTAAATATGTGTAACCATTTGAAAGTTATAGGTATTTTTAAATCATTTTATCAATTACAGATTTAGTCATAATGTATGTAGAAAATCAATAATAATAATTTATTAAATTTAAAATAAGGAAAAATTTATATTGGTATAAAGCTAACGATTTTATTAATAAACTTTTTTCATTTCATCAAATTTAAATTAAAAAAATTCATCAATCACATTGGTGAACTATAGAAAAATAAAGAAAACTTCTAAACAAGTTTGACACTCCCAAGCCAAATCCTAAAGCAAACCCAAGGGAAATCCCATGGTTGTATTTTTGGTCAGAAAAAAAGAGGGAGAGAGAGAGAGAGAGTTATCTAAGTATGGTGGCAAGGGTAGAGGGAGCCTAAGTGAGAGAGATAGAACAAAGAATGGAGGGAGGGGGAGAGAGAGAGAGAGAGAGAGAGAGAGAGAGAGAGAGAGAGAGAGAGAGGAGGATATAAGGAGCCCGAGAAGAGAGAGAGCCTGTGATAGAATATTTATCTAGGTCTGGGATGGGAGAGATAGAGAGAAGGAGAGAATATAGAGAATATCTCATTGTAATGAATTTTTTATAACTAATTTGTTATGTCAACTAAATATTCTGATAATTAATTTGTTAGTCTATAATATAGAATATAATTGAGTTTATCATATATAATAAATAATATTAATATATAATATATATTAAATATCATTTATATGCTTTATATAACATTAAATATTATAAATATCTCTCTATCTCTAAACATCACCCCCCAGCTCTCTCTCGCTTTCTCGTCTCTCCATCTCTCTATATTCTCTCCTTCTCTCTATCTCTCCCTTCCTAGACCTATATAACTCTTCTATCAAAAGCTCTCTCTCTCTAGGGCTCTCGGGTTTCTCTAAGGTCTATATATGTATTATTAATTTATAATAATTTTATTATAGACAAACAATATAAAGTATTTATAATGTCAAGTAATGGATATTCATTTGTAAAAAATATCTATTACTTCCTTTTTAGGGGGCATAAAACCTTTGGCGACCTTTGTTGTGGCTTTGACACCAAATTGAATTCATAACAAATATTTGTTTGTAATGAATATATGTTTATTGGACCTACAAAAATAGGTAAATTAACCATTTCAAGCATTCCAATAATTCGCACATTCTCTTTTCTATCCCAAATCTCACAATCTCTATCTATATGAGACAAAATTCAACATTTGGATTGCTTGTTTGCACCAAAAAAAAAGATATCAAGTTTTTGAATCTTTTTGCAAGTATGATGTTAGTTAGTATTCATCGTAAATCAAAAACAAAAGAGAAAACCTATAATGGAAGAAATTGAAGCTTTAGAGAGAAAGATAGAGAAAGACATATGAAGAAAATACAAGGTATGTCAAATACTCATCAAGGTCCTCAAGTTTCTTCTTTACATGTAATATTATTTCAAGTGAAGATGAAATTGAATTTGAAAATGTGAAGCATGATATTGAAATTAAAAATGAAAATGTTGAAATTAATATTGGAATGTCGATATTGAAAATGAAAATGTTGATATTGATATTGGAAATGCTAATATTCAAAATGAATATATTGAAATTGATATGAGAAAGGTTGATATTGAAAATGAATTTATGTTTTAATTGATATTGGAAATATTGATATTGAAAAAATAAAATGTTGAAATTGATATTGGAAATGTTGAGATTGAAAATGAAAATTGAAAAAGTTGAGAATGAAAACTAAAATGTTTATAATATTAGAAGTGAAAATTTCCAATGTTATGTATCATCGAATTACATGAGAAGAGAATATATTTGTGTGGAAGAATGAGAAATTTAAAACCCAACAAACCCAACACATTTAAGATCCCCAAAATGGTTACTTGAAATTGATCAGACATAATTGAAAATATTAAAGGAAAGAGATTAATTTGAACCGTTTGATAGTGGGCCACAAAACCTTTCAATGAACAATTTATAAACAAGATATTGACCAAACAATACCAACTTTTTTAAGAAAATGCTAACGAAACATAGAATGAAAGTTTGGTAGACAAATTGAAGATTTCTGTGAACAAAAAATTGGAGAAAAATTCTATTGTTGTTGAAAATTCTTCATCTTCTTTTTATGGATATAATAATAATAATAATAATAATAATAATAATAATAATAATAATAATAATAACCGTTGCATACCTTAGTCACGAGACCAGATACAATATAGGAAATGTGCTTACCAGATACAATATTATACTCCATGCGATAAAACCTAAATTGTAGTGTTTGTCGAGAAGCAAAAACGGTGGGTAATTCTTGAATACTCGCCCTTGCTATTTGTCGAAGAAAATGTTCTTGAAAAAAAAAAATTCCACTCAGTGCTGATACAGTAGAAGTATTCTTTGTGCTTCCCATTAAACAAAAGTATAACTATAAACGATGGAGCTAAATGTGATGACTACAAAGTTACAGATTTTCCACTAAATAAAGCTATCAATTGTGTTGGAATGGTAAATTAATTCTGCCAAGACTATCTTATCTTACCTAACCTTATGACCTAAATTTCATAATAGCTAATGTTTTTTTAAATATATCAGCAACTTGATCTTCACTTCCACAAAACTGTAGCTCTACTCAACATATTTTATCTTCACTTTTTTCAAAAAAATCAATTCGGTGTCTTTAAGCACCTTCACCTCGGATCACTTGAAATTGGAATGTATTCTTCTTGAAAGTTCACTATTTGTAGATGTCGTATAAGACAATGATTGCTTTTTATCCAAAACTATCCTTTGTGTGTCCTTTCCTTTTACAATGTGAATGCTACATACTCTGCATTCCGTGAACTAATTTGATTGTACTGGGAACACTTGCATCATTCTTTCCTCCTCTACCTGTGATATATCCAAGGCCTTCATATTTTGATCTCATTGTTGGCTCAATAGGATTTTTTATTCATTCTTCATGTTTTCATAATCCTTGAAATTTATAACCCATTATTTTCATGATTTTAAACCAACATTCTTTTCATTATCATCATATTTAATAAGATTTTTAAACTCATTAGTAGATTCATCACGAACCAGTTTAGCAAAACCACACTTACCAAATGAAGAACATGAATTGTCTCCATTACAAACCAAAGCCTTTAACTTCAAACATTCATTACTTTTTGCTAGTGATTCTCTTTTCAACTTTGATATTTCATACTTTTGTAAACTATTTTCGTGTTCCAATTTTTGTATCTTTTCTTCTAAATCTTTCTTTTATTTTTCAAAGCATTTCAATGTTTCTTCCAGGTCTTCATTCTTATTTTTAACTTTCTCTAATTCATTATTATTTTGACATGAAACTGTATAAACTTTCATTGCTGATTTCTTTAGATTTTCTATCCTCTCACTATGATGTTTTTTAACTTTCACCAATGCTTCTTTAAGTGTCACTAATTCTCCTTTTAATAAATCATTTTCAACCACTAAGCTATCATTTTCTTTCTTTACTCTTTTTTCCATGTTTTCCCATTTAAATTAAAAATAGTTTCTCTAAACAAAAAATTACCTAAAACTGTAATTGATAATAGCTTCACAATTTGCTTTCACCTCACAAAGTCTTCACACTTAACACTTGAAATTTCTTTGATTTTTCTTTCACTCAGCGTCCTCCAATGACATCTTCCTACAATCTTCTTCATGATGGTATCCATGATCTACAAAAGCTTAACACAAACATTTTTACAGTTTTAATTGTTTTGCCATGATCATCTGCTTTGATTCCATATTGATAAAGTAAAACAAATTGAAAACACTAAAAATATTAGCACAAATTATAAGTGTATATTGTTATTTTTTGTTACCGTACAATCACAAAGACATTTCTTGAATTTATAGACTTGAATGGATAGGAAGAAAACAAATTTGGAAACTACTAGAAGTTTCCATGTGTTGGAAAGTTCTTATTTAAATATTCTAGTTATAATGTTATCCAACACTTTCCAAGATTTACATTATCACTTTATTGGATAAACATTATAAGTTTTAAGATAAATATCACAAACGTATTTAAAGGTAAACATTATCTCCAACATGAATCACACATTTCATGAGTTGTAAGCCACTAAAGTGATGTGAAAAAACAAACAACATAGTTGTTTATATTTTCTTCTAAACATACTCATCATTGATACTAATATTATAGATAGGCAAGTTTTCCACTTCCATTGAACTAATATACACATCAATGTTGCAGTTTAATGTGATGTTATGGATAGGGTTAAGGGTGATGACAAGGATGAGCGTAAAGGAGATGACTTCAAAGCTATAGAATCTCCACTTAATATAACATCTATCAATCATAGGACAAATATTGTAAGAGGTGTTCTCCTAGAATGAAATAAAGCTAAAATAAAACAATCCTTTCTAGGATTTTAAGGATAGTTATGACTTTCTTTTATTATTTTGTGTTCTAAAAGAATAATATAGATCCCTATCTTGACCTTGAATGCATATATAACTTTGTTATGTTGTATTATTCAATTGAATCTTAGATAATTGAGATTAAAAATATTGTTTATGCATCAACAATATAATTATGTTATTATAATGGAGATAGATAGATAATTTTGATGAGAGGTAGGGCAAAGGTGAAGGCATTGAAAATTGTAACCATTAGGGTTGGGGGCGAGTCCTCTGGATTTGGTGCCAACGTAGATAGTTCAAAGGATGAATAAGATGATGATGAATATCCTTTAAATGATGATGACAAGCTACTACTTGATATCTTGCTAGATTTTCCCACACGTTCGTGTGTTTAGAGGTCAAGAATGGTAGCTTTGTAGGAGTAAAGATATCCTAGAATGCTTTTACAATGGATATCCTTGATGACATGGAGGAGGATCTAGATAGGGAGATCCTTCAATATAGGGATCCTAAGGTTTTTGGTGCAATTTCATTTAACTATCATCATTCCTTTTTTTTTTGGCCTCCAACCTCTTCCTTGAGTTGTCATTGTTACTATTGTTTGTGTCCTCCAAGGAGGATTTTTCATTGCTCCCCCTACTCCAAAAGAGCTCTTGGTGATTAGAGATAGAGTTGATCTTGTTGAATTCATTCTAGATGGGGAATCTAAGTCCTTCATGAGTGTTTCCTATTCTCCCCCATCCTCTATTACCTATGATTTGGCTACCCTTATTTTCCTTTTGTCTTGGTTTCATGTGAATATGGATCTATCAAGTTGACTCGATTGACTAATCTTCCTAAATCCCTCATTGAGGATGTCTTGGAACTGAGGATCTTAGCTTATGTGGGTTTTGATAAGATAAAAAAATTCACATGGAAAAAATTTGGGTTTAGCTAAGGTTAGTCATCAGCTAGATAAACCTTCCTACCATCAAACTCTTTGTACTTTGAAAACCAACCTTTGTGAGGTCATATGGAAAGAGGTACCTAAATCTATCAATCACATATCTTCTGATGCCTATGTTGCCAAGGCTATAACAAAAGAATCTACTTTATCATGATAAGATTTATTAGACTAAGAATCTAAGAAATTCTTTTTTACCTTTATTTTTCTTCTCCTACTTGCACTCTTTGTGAAAATGTCCAAATTTGTCATAATTCCAACATTTTCCCTTGGAATTTTTACCAAGTTACTTAGATCCCCTAGGAGACTTGGATTTGCCCTTCTTGTCTTTCTTCTTTTCATTCTCCATTGTTCTACCATGAGCAATTATGGCCTCCTTAGCCATCTTAGAAGATTTTCTTCACATCTCTTCATATAATAGTGAATAAACCACATCCTTCATCTTGAATGTTGTTGTTGAGCATCCAATGACCATCACAAGATGATCCCGCTAGTCCAAAGAATAACATAACAAAATGATACATTTTTCTTGATCATCTAGCTTGACACCGACAAAAGTTAGCTGAGAAACTAGCTTGTTGAATACATTCATGTGATTTGCAATGGATCCTCCTTCCTCCATCCTTAGAGTATAAAACTTATTTAACAAGGATTTCCCCTTATAAGTATCATCGAGCTTCTTTCAGATCTCAGTTGGAGTCTTCTCGTCATGGAAATTCAAGAGCACTAAATCAGCCAAACAAAGTCTTATCAAACCCTTGGATTTTTTATCCATTGTATCCCGTAGCATGTCCTTCATTTTGAGTTTCCATAAGTCAAAATTACCACCCTTAAACTTATTCATCTATATTATGTTGAATGTGCTTGGCATATCAAACCTACAACAAGATTATGAAATTTTCCTTTGTAAAAATTCCACTAACAATAGATCAACACAAAAAACTTGTCGACCCAACAACAATAACAATATTGGCTAGGCTCTAATACCAATTGAAAGGAAGCTAAGTGCGAAATAAATGCTTTCAAATGTTAAATCTAACAAGACAGGTGATGTGATAACTACTATCAAAAGGAGCAGAAAAGGAGGAGTGAGGCAAGCTAGGGTTTCGACACCTAATGATCCAGGGAATGGAGACGAGGATGGCGAGGGAGTTGGCGAAGGTAGGGGGGCTCGTCTCTTTAGCCCATCTTGGTTGCTCTAGTTTCTATGTAGTCTTGTGCGGTTTGCAGAGTGTGTGGATTGAATGCGGAGAGGTGGCTAGTGTGATATCCTCACCCCTATTCATCTATTTGAGCGTAGAGGTCAATGTGCTTTCGAGTGTTTGCAGTTCTTTGCCCACAAATGATGAACCTTGTTGGGTGTCCATGACCTCACGCTTTTTCCCTATTCTGGAAATTCCTCCTTCAAAGGTGGAGGAGATTTTCCTTTGCTGGTCCATGACTATAATATGTGGGATTTTGGGCTTCTCTCTTCCCTGCCTATCTGAAGTGGCCCTTTCTCCTATGGAGGCATAGATTTGGTGTTTGGGAGCAGTTGGGTTTCTTCTTGCTATGAGAGAGTCTTTGAGTCTGATGTTCTGCCTTCTTTCTATTCCTATTGAGGTGGACCTCTTCCCTATTGAGGTGAGGAGATGGTGGGAGAAGGTCTTTTGGGTGAGGATGTTGCTCAAGTTGCTAGTTGAGGCCACCTTCCATTACTTTCTTGTGGATCTTCATGGTTAGGGCTGGGTTTCTTTAACCATGCTTTCTTGTTTTTCTGGGGGGTTTGAGGGAGCCTTCAAAAACCCTCCTTGTGTATGTCATGAAGGTTAGGGGAGCCTTTGAAAACCCTCATGTGTGCTTTCAGGATCTTCTCTTGTGTTTTGGTTGTGGGAGTGTTGTTCGTTCCACAGGTATGCTAGATGCTAGCAATTTTAAAGGGCCTAGTCTAGCCACTGATGGTTTTTGGTTAAGGGCTAGTTGTGTTGTTGGTAAGTTGATGACTGTGTCTAGTTTGTGGCTTGGCTGCTGGTTCATTGATGTTTTTTTCTTTTAGCAGCATTGTTATGTGGGTTATAGATCCTTGTAAAATATGAGGGTTTCGGGTCCTTTCAAAACCTGTGGGGTTTTGAGTCCCCTCAAAACGTGTTTCTGGGGTTTTTGGTCCCCTCAAAACCTATTTACTCTTAATAAAAAATAAGACAGGTGATGTAAAAACTTCCTTAGAAACCCTTAGGTACTACAAATTAGATAAACAAACTCAAAATCAAATTTAAACAAATAAACTCACAACACTTTATATATGTGGGAAAAACTTTTTGGGAACAAAACCCAAAATCTAAAAGTGAGACCCTGTTGTATTATCATCAATAACTAATAGTTACAATTCAATACCTAGAGCCAATGCTCTTCAAGATTAAATACAACATCAAAGAATTTTAGAGAATATTTGACACATAAAATGTTTTTAGAAGAAATTCAACCTATCATACAAAAATACACTAAGAGGCCACATATAGAGCTCAACACAAGTGGAAAGAACCCATAGTTTTGAAAGTCAACTCCAATGACAAAGAGGTATGTGGTGTACCTTTTCCCTTCGACAATGATTTTACTTTTGTATAATTGAGGCTAACGCAGAGGTCTTTAGGAATTGGAAAAATGAAAGAAATTTAATTTATCATTTTGAAAAAGTGCTCGCCTTCTGTGGTAAGGTTTGATTCATTGAACAATACAAAAGCATTGGATTATATGGCAGACACAAAGTCGTTAGAATTCATCAATCAAAAGAGAAATAACATCAATATCAGACACAAAGTCATCAGAAATCGACAATAGAAGAGAAATAAGTCGCCCGATAAAAACGATCAGTTTTTTCGGTCCAACTTAAACATTTTCTATGTGTATTTACAGCTTGTGATTGTAAATCCACCCTCAACTTTGACCGTGAAACAGCAAAGATTATCTTTAATTAAATACTTATTAAAATAGCTTGAAAAAATATAATGCAAAAACCAAACCGATCATTTTGTCATTGGAATTGATTTACGCGCTATAATTTTCTAGTGATTTGTTGCACCTGGTCGCATTCTTTTCAATTATGACTTAAGTCTTTAGCGTTGTAGGTCTATCAGCCCCCTTGTTCTAAGTATGGGCTTGCCTAGTGGAAGGGGGTATGTAGTAGTATTCATTGATGTGATTCTCCAATGACAAACATGTACATAGTATTAACATTTTATGTAGAGGTATATAATACGAATTAGGAAAATATGTAGGAAAAGAATGCTCAATTTTGTTTGTTGGATTTAAATGATCAAGCAATTCAACTCAACTTTTCATTGTCATAACATTACTATCCACAATATGAGAAATACTATGGAACATGTTCAAATCATGTTCATCACTGTGAATCAATCTCCTCAAAACCTCAATCAAGGGGACTACCTCTCCATATAAGTATTCTTGACTCATATATTATTGAGAGTCTCCCAATTTCTAGTCAATTTTTGCCAATTATTCATAGGCACTTGAGTTAAAGATTAATCCTCAACATGATAACTATAAGGGGAATGGTTCTCCACAATGTTAGGTGTATCTTATGTAGGAATAAAGGATTCACCCAAGATCCCATAGAATAGGTTAGTCAACTTAGGCTCAATACTCTTAGTATTTAAACTTTGGGGTGCCATAACTCTATAAATTCTTCATAGCGGGATATTAGATTCAGTACAAAGGGTAATGAAACTCATAGACAAATAAAGAAAATGTAATGAAATGCCACTTATGCAAGCAAAATAAGTGATCCAACAATGCAATTTCCCAACAGAATGATCAATTGACCACTTAAATAAGAAAAATGTATTATAGAAATGAGAGATTTGAACAATTGATGATTCTAGATTTGAAAATCATATGCAGTGAAAATCAAATTTGAGCATTTGAATAAAACATAATGCAATCAAGAAGTCAGGTTCACCAAAATATAAAGTGGTGAATGGTGTTCACTAGTCTAAACATGCAAACTAGGAATCAAACCCATTCACAATAGCACCGCATTAACGTAAATGAAATCCAATAGGCCCAAACTCAAAACTACTTGAAAAGGGCTAAGGAAACTATTCAACTTTATTTTCCTTATTTTATTTGAATTGCTACAATTGGATGAGATATAATGATTAAATGCAAAACCTAGGGTTAATGATATAAAACTAACAATAAATAACATAAGAAGAAAGTTGCAAAATAGATATGCAGATTCTGAGAACAAATTTGGAAATGAGAACCACAGAGAAACCTGTGTCTAAAATTTGAGATCAAACAATACCAGACTATGGTGCTAGGTAACCTGGTCCAGAAGTTGTCAAAGGCGAATATCAGAAACACTTTCAAGATTATAATGTCACTTAGAATATTCTCATGATTTTTTTTAGAAAAGTGTCAAACATTATTAAGTGATTCCTTGTGTCTAGGGTTTTCAGGTTTTCAAAATATTGTTCAATTCATATTAGTCTATAATTTTTAAATCTATATTCCTTGTCCTCTTAACTTGTCACTTGGACAAAAAAGAGAGGAAAAATATAGTTAGGTTGATAAGGGTTTACCTAAGTCAAACTCTAGGTTTTGAATGAACTCTATGATGAATCAAATAGAAAAGAAATCATGCCCTTGCGGGGTAGAGGCTAGATCTGAAAAATAAAACGCTTAATTGAAATATTATAGCTTCTTTATGAATCTTCCTTTCCCTAAAGTATTCATATAAATGTTGATATTTTCATCTAGGAACTCATGGTTGTATTCATAAGAATGACCATGGATGCCATCTCGAATGCTTGAAATCTAAATACTTGACCTCTCCTTCATTACCCTAATAATGCATTATTGCTTTCTTGCTTGAATTTTAATTGTGGAGTCAATTTTCTTAATGGGAGATGTTTCAAATGAGACGATAAGACTTGTTTTTATACCTATACTCAAGAAAGGTATTGAAAATTATAAAGAAGGATGACATCATAAATCATTTCCTAACAAACTTTTTTCGACCATTAGAGGATTCTAAAATGGTCCCTTTTGGTCTAGACTATAGTATCTCTAACATCCTAGTCTAGGAGGATGAGCACTAGGAACCCTATTTCAATTCATCAAGGTTGAGACAAAGTAATGGAATCAAAGCAATGAATGAAGACCACAAATTTAGCATTGGTATGAGTAGAATCAAACATAATCAAGGCATAGAAGGAGTGTTGAAGTGAGGCCCAAGTGAGTATGAAATTTTATTGTGGATACAATTTATGACACTACAAAAGTGATGCTTCTCAAGAATTGATTCCCACATGGCCAACTCTCCTCTTTGCATGGTGACCAATAAAACATGTGTCACCTCTTCCAACATTGCTTCTAAACACTACAAGTTTGATATGGTGACTAGGCACACCTACGCAATTCCTCCCACAATATCCTCTCCCTTTGGTTCAATTAGGATTGGAGTTGGTGTTCTTAATATTTAAATTAGAGTTAGTAATAGTGTTATAGTTAGGGTTCACTTAGTATTATGGTTATATCTAATGTGTGTTATATTAGGCTTAGGATGCACTTAAGGTTATGGTTCTACTTATAATCCTAATTATGATCATAATTCCAACCCTAGACCTATCAATATCCCTAATTGTCAATTCTAATTCTATTTCTAAACCTGATTCAATTTCTAACCGCAACTTTAAACTTAATCCCATCCAAACCCTAACTATAACCCCAATTTTATTTTCGACCCTAATCCTAACCCTAACCTTGACCTTACCACTAACCCTAACCCTAACAAAGAAGAATATCAGTGATCAAAGATTAATCTATTAACTATAATCTATTTCATAAGTTAATCATTTCTTTGTATTGTGAAAAGTCTATAGCGTACAATGAAGGATCATAGAATACATTATGAGGAGGATCTCAATTGTTGATTTAAGTATGCTATGGCATACTATATATTATTATCATTATTTATTTGATTTGTACCCTCCAATATATTATTTACTGAATGACTTACTAACAATGTACCCATTGCACCTCCTTTTGATGCAAGTGCAAATAAAATATATTAATGAATACCTATGTGACAAAAAGTAGTCCAATTTAAGTGATATTATCTATGAATCATGATAGAGAAATAAAATGGACACTATCTAATTTATACTAATAATTCCCATCTAGTTAAAATTGGTCTAACCTAAATGACGGATCTCATGCCATTGAATGTATGGTTGGAATGGGATAAAGACAATATGTATTCAATACATCTCAATCCAAAGTGAAGTTTCACCATCCAATATGATATTCATGATTAATGACACAAAATTTGCACTCTACAATGCAACCATTGAATTTAAGTGGCAAATAAAAGAGAGATAAAAATTAAATTCAAGTAATCAAACTATATCATTTCAGTTTTTATGATAATAAGATCAATTAGTTTAAACTAGTCAACATGAAATATGAAGTAATAACTAATGTGAAATGAGTTAGGTTTATTCATTTCATGTTTTAGACAATATAATTTATTGAGTTAAATGAGTCAATATAAGATAACAATGAAAAATGGGTAAAGAAAATACATCTATTTCATTTTTTGATATGGAAAAAAAATAAACTCAAATAAATAAATAAAAATTGTCACAATAAAATTGACAGAGATCAAACTGAAAGTCAAGTAAGAAAAATACATCTATTTCGTTTTTCTATGATAACATAATTGACCGACTTAAACTAGTCTCTGAAGAACATGAAGTGAAGTAAACAAAATACAATCTATTTCATTTTCTATGAGAAAAATTGACTGAATTAAAGCAGTCTGAAAAAAATAGAATTGACTGACAACAAGGCCAAATTCATTATGGCAACAACTGGCCGCAATTATCAAGAAATTTAGACGAATATTAAGCAACTGCACCTGCATCGTTGGGAAAAGATGACAATATAATGTGAAATCGTCAAAGTCTACTTATATGAAATCTCACATAGTTGCATTGTGGAGTTCACATTTTGTGTCATTGGTCATGATTTTAAGTCTTCCATTTTTGACCATTCTTTACAAGATATGTATATCCACATTTAATGTATAAGGTTGCTTTCATGGTAAAATATGGATTAGAGAATATTTTTTGTTGATAGATGCTTGATTATTCAACTATGATTGAACACTTGGCCCATTTCCCATTAGGTTGTATAAATTACTTTCCTTTAGTTGGTAAATTGATTATTTAAATAGTGAGTTACATTGGATTATGGTTCTGGGATAATCTCATTATTAGAGGGACATTTTGTACCTAATTAGGGTTAAAGACTTTGTTTTGATTGCATGGTTGGTATTGATGTTGATTAGGGACTTTTGGAATTAGAATAAGGAGTCGTGTGGTTTGAACTTGAAGGATTTACTATTATAGTATTTGGTTGTATGTTGTTAGTTGTCTAAGAGAAGGGAGTAGTTAGTCCAGGAAGACTAGGGTACTAGGCAACCTACTCAAGTCCTTCTAGATTAGCAAAAGGTCAAGAAGCCAAACAAGAGAGAAAATACCTCAAATATAGCATTAATTTGAGTAGAATCGGGAATAATCAAGCCAAAGAAGGAGTAACACTATCTAAGTGAGACCCAAATGAGCATGAAATTATATCAGGATGCAATTTACAACACTACAATAAAATCTATGCAAATTTTATTTTCTTTAGTTAATTTAATACATTTATTTATGTATATAAATAAGAGGATATATCTGTGTGTGTGTGTGTGTGTGTGTGTGTGTGTGTGTGTCTATACATATATACATACTTATATCTTCCTTTAGCTGATTAATTGATTATATAAATGGCCCGAGTTACGTTTAATTATCATTTTGAGAT
Source organism: Cryptomeria japonica (assembly GCF_030272615.1). Lineage (NCBI taxonomy): Eukaryota > Viridiplantae > Streptophyta > Pinopsida > Cupressales > Cupressaceae > Cryptomeria > Cryptomeria japonica. The sequence goes on from NC_081415.1 coordinate 167,970,855, forward strand.
AATTTCATTGATTAGAGAAAATTTTCCTACCTAATTAGGGTAGAAGACTTGTCTTTGGTTGCATGGTTGGTCTTGATGTTGATTAGGGACTTTAGGAATTGGATTAAGGAGTAGTGTGGATTAAGTGATCAGTCTAGGAAGACTAGGGCACTAGACACTCTAGTCTTGTCCTTCTAAACTGGACAAAAGTTAGAAAGCAAGAGGAGTCAGAAGACAGAAAAGACCTCAGATCTAGAATTGGTTTGTGTAGAATTAGGCAAAACTAAGGCAAAGAAGGAAGAACACTATCTAAGTGAGACCCAGGTGAGGATGGAATTGTATGATAATATAGTTTACAACAAGTTACAAGAAATTAAATGAAAATTTTCTTGTTTAGTTAAGTCAATATGTGTGTGTGTGTGTGTGTGTGTGTGTGTGTGTGCACATTTTGTTTGAAATCTAAGTTATGTATCTAAGATGTGTTGTCATTGAAGCCAAACTTGGTGTTCTAGGTAGAGTTTAGTCAAGATACAATCCAATACTATTGCAGGTTTCTTTGTCTATTGTTTGGTGTTGTTGATTGAGTTTGATGCATTCGGTTGTGACAAGTTCAATATGGAGGAAAGAATACTTAATATATGCAGAAGCAATATTTAATATTCCATTAGTTTTTTGGTTTGTGGATTATAGAAGTTTGTTGTATATATTGTTTGATAGTATGAGCATATGTCAAACTGATCTAGAAAGTACTTGGTGGCCTTCAGATATGAAAAATCCTATGGTACGGTTTGGTAGACATGTTAGTTTTGTTTGTGTAGTATTTCAATTTATTTCTTTGGTGGTATTTCCATTTCACAAGTGAGCTAATGTTGGTTTGTCATTGGTATATTCAATTATGTTATGATTTGGTGTGTCTAATTGAATTATCTAGTTTGGATCAAGCATTTTGGTCTAGATATGCATTGAAGGTTGACACAGAGCATTGCTATGGATCTCACCATGGTGTGTGGAGATCTACGTGAGGTAATTTATATAGGAAGATGTCATTTGGTCGACCACCAAACTTTGGAGGATGCCAGTTAGAATATGTGGTTCATTGGATTTGACTTTGAAGGTTGTATTATGATGAATTTGGGTCCCTTCTTTCTCTTGGAGTGGACCACTTTGAGTATTTCTGGTCCCAATGGTTTATTTTGTGTAATATTGCTTATTTTTTCTTTGGCCAATCTTCAATTAGGTTTTTGATGATTTAACTTATATTTAAGGAGAATATGGATTATGACTTGGGTGTGGATGAGTAGTTGTGTGTGAGAAGTGAATGTAAATGATATGCAAGTAGATTTGAGACGGTGGATGTGTGAAAGTCAGTTTGGGTAGTGCTTTAAAGGTGATACATTCAATGAGACACTGAGTTGAGACATTGGTGGTTATCAAAGATGTTTGCCATGATGTTGGTCACTTGACATGGTGGTTCAAGGACAATTTCATGATCAAGAGTTTCTTCTCATATTAGTTCTATTATTTCTTTTGTTGCTAAATGATAGTGGGTATTTTGGTAGCACTTTGTAACTTTCCTTGAAGTAGTGTGCCTTACTTGTGCAAGTCCATGCATCTTGCTCTAAGGTAGAGTGCCTTATTCTTGTAAGTCCATCAACTGCTTCTTGCTCCTTGACAATAAGACTAAACATTGTAATTATTTCTATTTATATTGTGAGCATAATTCTCATCATGGTTTTTTCTTATTGAATTGTCTACATAAATCTAATGTTCATATGTTGATAATTGTTTCTTTTCAATATTACTATAGAAATGGTTAAATGTCATTTATGATTAATCTAATTTTTATTTTAGAACATTAGTCATTGTTAAGAGATTTTACATTATTTAATTCACTCACTCTTTTCTCTTCTATGGTATATTTAAAGTCTAGCAATCTTCATCATACTTGAAATGTCAACCAAAAATATCAATTCAAATACTACGAAGGAAACATCAAATCAATCAGAGTGGTCAAAGTTGGTTGATCGTCTTCCAACCATGCATTCAATGAACTTATTTTTCTTAGGTAGGTTTAACTATTTGTTACGACATATTTGTTGCTTAAAATTCCACTGTTGGCTTATGGAGCAAACATCTTAGGTTAAGAGTCTCACATTTCATATTAGATCCAGATGCGTTACATAAATTGTCTTCTATCCCCTTCAAATGATACATTCAATGCCCATGATAAATTTACAAAAATATCTGTCAAATTTATATCTCGATCATGACTTTAATTACTCCACGCCCTCAGTGCATTATAGGAAAAATGATAGAGATATTTTCATATTAGAATACCCTACCTCTCAATATAAATGACCTGGATTTTGCTTAATTTTTTTCTTTCTTTTTGACATTTTATATTATGTCGATTGTAATTTATACAAAAACATCTTATAATTTTTTTGACAATAGACGTAAAAATTTAATGTTGTATTTGGAATTTCATTTTTCAATCTTTTCTTCATATTAAAGTATTGTAGAGCCTTCTACCAACTTATTGCAAAAGACAACAAAGAATATTATATGTTCATTATGAGTTGAACAAACATGATATCTTTTCATATTACGTTTCTAAAAGTCTGATTTATTTTTATTCAGGTGTAACATTTAAGATATCTACAATAGAATAGTGTCCTTTAAATTTGGTATATATTATGCATGAAGCTTATACATACAGATCCAAGATGCCATTCAATTTTTCTCTGTTTAAAAAACTTGTTGCATAATTTACAAATAAAATAATGATAAAACTGCTATAATATATAACCTTTGCTACAATTAAAAGAACATAACTTTTGGCTCCATAGTTATTGATGATTTTTGGTTGAGCATATAAACAAAAATGTATTTTTATTAAGATTTTTGTCATGTGACTTAACTTTTGTGGACATAAGAGAAAGCTGAGAATTACATAATTTATTTGATAGATGATAGCTAATGTCAAGTTGTGGAAATAATCAACTTCCACATATTATCGTCTATTTATGAATATTAAATTGCGTACATTAATAAAAAATATTAAATCTAGAAAATGTGGATCAATTCTGAATGTTTAACACTATCTCATCTATTTGAGGTGGTGGCAACAACAGATGCCTTTAGGCGGCCAGCAGCAACCGCATCCGCCCCTCTGTCCAGAGATTCCTGGATTGGTGGGTGCTGCACACATCATGAAATTTAGATTTAGACTACAAAACAATAGCCAAATGCAAAATACATGGAAATTTAGAATCCTTACATACAGATAGAGCAGATTGCATACTTCATTTTACATAAATAGGATTAAAAATAGTTAACATTACGCGAAAATAAAATATTAGGATGTGAGATTGTAGTATTCTGATCTTCTGAGAGATCTCGGGCATCTGTGCCATGAGAGGAAAGGATAAGCAGCAGTACAAATGCAAATAACAGTACAGGGAAAACCATTTTGAGAGCCATTGTCTTTGTTCTTACAATTCAAGCGAAATTTAAAGTTGGTACGTCCGTTTGGCCTTTGCAGTCAAAAATATTTTTTATAGTTATTTTATTAAAGTTAACGTTTGGTGTTTGACGTTTAAAGTTGAGGGTAGATTTACAATCATACTGTAGATAATTGAACCGAAACAACCGAGAATTTCTATTTCTCTTCTGATTAACGAATATAATCTGGTGTTTTTCTATTGTTCAATGAATCAAACGTTACCAAAGTGTGAAATAAAATAAATTTCTTTAATTTTTCCAATTCCTATGGACCTTCGAGCTAGCCTCAAATTTAGAAAAGTAAAATCATTATCAAAGTGACTACCTACTTTGAATTATTATATCTTCCTTAATGGACCGTAAATCTTGGGTCATAAATCTGGAAGCAGCTATTTTCCACACAGAATAGCACGTCATAACCATGATAACATTGAAATAGAGCTGGAAATGGAAACGGAGCCAATTGCTAGTGATTTTCTAAAATATTCTGACTTTGTTCTTTTTTCGTAAAGGATGATTGTTTTTCATTAAAAGTAAATTCAGTCAATTCAAAACATTTAAAACCACCAAAAGACCTAGATTTCAGTTTACTACCAATATTTAAAGCCTAACAACATAACTAATCTAATTAAGCTTGAAAATAACGACTTCTTGGAGATAGCCCGTTAAACTGAAGTTTAAGCACAATTAAAAATAAACGACCCTCTAGAGCTAATAGTTTTAGGGAAAGAAATCAATTAAAAAAGTTAACAGAAAAGAGAACTAATCTAAAGCTCCACTTTTTCCTCTTTTGTCCCTTCATTTTCCACCTCTCCATCTTCTGCCTGTAAATTATTGCTACCCTTTTATTTGCCATTTCTATCAGTGTTACATCCTCTTGAGGTTTTTGTGCCACTTGTGCTTCCTTTTTTCTGTATGATTTGAATCTAGTAATGATCAAACTTAATATATCAGTTGTTGGGATACCTATAATGTTAACCCTCGTTTTACATTTTGCGATTTTCTTTTTAGTTTCCACTATTTTTTTGGTATTTAATTTACACTATCTCTAATTGAATTGAATAGATCCATTGCATCATTCAACTAGTCAAGGGAATGAGATCCTACATTAGTCTATGAGAAATTATGCTCAACTTTCTTACGGAACTCCCTTCTTATGATCTCCTTCTCAAACAATTATTTTCCTTCTTCCTTGAAACTATCAATACCCATTGCGAAGAAATCACCTTTCAAGTCCCTCAATGTAGATATGTGTTGGGTGATGGCCAAGGTTATCTATGATTGATGTTCATTTTATACATGAAGTTTTAATTCCAATATATCTCTCGAAACTAGAAAATTTTTCTCTTTTGGATCATTAATGATTTGTTCAGAGACTAGGATAGTACTATGAGTTTTAATAATTTCTCCTAGTTCTATGAGGATAGTTGATAAAATTTTAGATTCTTTCTCAACATTCCCCAATTCCAAGCGAAGAGTGTTAAGCTTATCTATGAGGGAAAAGTAAGCTAGTAAACCATTCTCTATGAAAAATACACCATTGAGGATAACCATATATACCCAATTGCCTACTACCATAGTAATAGCCTAGTATATCTTAACTCCCTCTAATTTATCAAAGCTTATATATTCCATTATTAATTTACTTCAAGAGAAACTAGTAGTCTAAGCATTGGTAGACAAAGCAGTTTGGACGAAAGAAGTCAAGGGACTTAACTGTTGAGTTAGTTCTTCTCTTTTCTTTTCTATTTCTTTCACTCTTTTCGACAAATTTCCCATAGATAATTTGGCATGATTGATATCTCCTTCAGTTCTTGAAGGATCCATATCAATCCTTCTTATATTGAATTCTTCCTCTATGATTTCATGTTCTTTTTTGTCCACTCTAGGATTAACAATATCCAATATATGATGTTCTGTTTCAAGGCTGATAATCATCCTAGCCATTTGTTTGACCCTTCTAGTGTCGGGAACCGCCCCTAATAGTTTGGCTTCAGTATTTCTTTGGGTTTATATTACATGGATATACTACTTTTTCTTCTTCTCAACAACCTTCTCTAACTAGGAAGAATATGGGGCTATAATTGTCTTACAACACAACATTTATTAGAGTATCAACTATGGTGGCAGGAGGAGGTAGAGAAACAATTGTAATAGGAGTTTAGGAATTGAGACCATTTGCCAATGAATCGAGGAGAGTATCCTTTTATAATTGATAAAAAATAAGTCTCCTCATCATCAAAGTCAACAACTAGGATTGGCGTTTTTTGCATGGATGCTCTTCTTTTCTGGGCAAGATGAGAGTACTAGTCTCACAAATGGATTTTAAATTTTATGTCCTCTAGGGGGTTCACTATTCCCTCTAGGTTGTGAATTATCTCTTTAAGGGATCAATTTCACAACAACACTGGTCTTCATTCCCTAGGAGCTTTTGCATGAACTACCTCCCTCTTGTGGTGTCCCCTTTTGTGAAGGAGAATCGGCCTGGAATCTTAAATTATTTTCTAACCACATGTATGTTTTGTCTAGAACAATGGTATTTGTGATATTATAGCATTGTAAATTATACACCCTTTATTAGTGTGTCCAATTTCAAACTCTTCTAGCACCTATTTTAGTATTTCCCTTTCCTCTATGCATTATACTAGGACCTTTATTGTAATTAATTAATTTTTAATTCAATATTATGGGTCTTATTTCACTGTATTACATGATCACACTCTTATTTGGGCCCTTAATTATAGGTGTGCCTTTTATCTTTTTATTTTGATTTTTTCTTAATCCTACCCTAATTTCAACTCCCAAAGCATATTTTGCATACCAGAGGCAACTTGAATTGTAGCACCAAGATAGGATTGACTTTGTAAACACAATACCTTGCATCCCTAAAAAATTGGAAAAAAGTCTATCAGACCATCATGTGGCATTATGGTCCTGAATATTTCTCCCTGAATTTTGGGATCATGTTTTGATACTATTATAATGTTTAAATCTTGCTTTGTGTGAGGTTGCATCAATTTGAGGTTGGCCTAATGCTGATTTTAATCTTGAAATTCCTATATAAGGCATTCTTCTCAACTCTTTTTCATGTAAGTGATTCTCAAACTCTAAGCATCATAAGTATTAGACTAAAAGAATTAAAGTGTTCAATTACTCATCATTAAGCATTTCTAAAAATCTTTAAGGTTGCATATTCTTCATTCAAGCATTGTGTAGCAAATTACATCATTCATATGCAAGCATGTGTGTGTGATTAGGGTTGTGTCATGTCCATGCCACTTCATACAACATATGTGATTACATTCAACAAGAAAAGAATCATTATCAACAATTACAAATATGAGGTATATCCTTTCATTATTTATTTCAGTATTTGCAACGTTCCAGTCAAGGTTAATTCCTAAACTAGGGTTTGACTTAGGAAAACCCTTATTCCCAACCTATTTCTCCTTCTTTCTGTGTGTAGGAAATAGGTACGGAGCTATTATCTTCATGATAAGCATTATGTGCAGCGAAAAATCAATACCCATTTGGTGTGTGAAAATTTTAGAGGATCAAGGTGGGCACCACCATGGTCGTAACATTTTAGGAGCACTTTCGAGGAGTAGGTTCAAATCTTCTTATATTTCTTAAATCGAGGTGTGTGGCTCAATCTAATGCCTATAGCTCACTATTTCTATATTTTTTACTTCATTTCCAACACGTTTACCCTAATTTCAACATCTTCAATAATTCAGTCCAACTTAAGGGAAAGAAGAGGTGCATCCATTACCCCCTTAAATTTGATCAGGATCTAGATCTACTAGGTTTAGATCTATCAAATTCCAATCTTTCCCTAACATAATGGTCCCTAAGCTAATTTAGAGGTTTTACTACATCCAATGGTGGAAGCCCCAATTTTCACTTTTATATTTTGGTGAACCCAACTCCTTACACCCTTATTTCTAATTTATGTTCTCAGATCTGGCTATTTATGTAATTTCAAATTCAAATTTATATTTACAAGTTTAAATTTCAATTGAATTAAAAAAATCTAGAGGTTAAATTCACAAAACCCTAATTTTTTATTCTAAGATTGAGCTTGTGAGTTGTCTAATGTGGATTAATTATTTTAGATCTGATTTGTGAACATTCAAAATTTCAATCTTGCACTCATAGAACTTATTTTAATCAAACTACTTAAATTTAGAGGTTTAAATCACATACACCTAATTTATTTTGGTTAATTTTCTGTGGGTTGTATAATTTTTCAATTATTATTGTTATGACATGTTATGTCATGATTTAGGTGAATCCAATCATTATTTATGTACTTTCATTAGTGCAAGCATCATAAAAATTGTACATTTTTCTTATGGTACCATTTGAAAAAAGAAAATTATTGTCATAATGAATTTATTTCATAAATAAGATAACAAAATAGCCTCCCTTGTTTCACTCTATCCATATCCTTAGGAATCCTTCTCATGAGGATATTTTAGAGCCAAAAAGAAACTTTAACATTTCTTTCTAACCTCTCCCTTCTAAGGATGAACATTTTAAAAATGATGTTGATATTTTTCATAAAACATGCCTCTCCCATGAGAGTATCTTAGAGGAAGAGCGGAATATCATAAACACCTTCCTTAACTCTACCTTACCTTTCATACATGATAGCTTTCCCAGTGAAAAAATATTGATGGACATTGAGTTGTCCTCTCCCAAATTTGGTCTTACCAATGAGGGCATGTTGGTGCAAGAAGAGGAACTATGTACATTTCTTTCAAAGATGTCCTTCCTAAGTATGAACCGTTGAAGAATGATGTTCTTCTTCCCCCTAGAATGTACCTCCCCCATAAAGACCATTTGGTACAAATGGATGATATTGTCACTAACTTTTCTAGTGATACCATGACCTCTTCTTATTCCAATGAATTTCCCACTAGAGATTCAAAGCATTATGAGTTATGTTTGTCCTCCTAAAGCTTGTCTTACCCATAAAGATACCTTGGACAAAGAAGATGGAATTATTAGCAATTTCCTTGATGATCTCCATCGTAAAGATGCATCCTTGGAAAACAAAGAACCTAATCAATTAAATACCATTCATGCTTCTACTTATGAGAAGACTGGACCTAAAAAACCTCATAATATCCTATAAGAAATAAAATACATATGTGAAAGAAGTGATATGGAAAGGCAACTAGAGAAAAAAGATGGTTCTAAAATACATCACTCATTTAATACTTGTGCCAAAAAGAAATATCCCAATGTTCTTTTCACCTCCCTTCCTTCTGCCCCTCATCCTAAGAAACATGTTGATAGGGAACCTAATCTTGATGAGAAGCTTCACGATATCTGAGCTAAGATTTCCCTTCGGGACTTGATTCATATTACCTTCATATCATAAGCATATCCACGAGGCCTTACAAATGGTGATTCCTCATTCTTATTATAATTCAAATGATACTAAATTCTCACAAGTTGAATTTCCTTCTATAGAGGTTAAAAATAGAGATGAACCTCTTATGATTACTTTTTGCATTTATGAACAAAAGATAAGAAGTACTTCAAATAGTAATGGGTCAGCTCTTAATATTTGTTGTGTTGACTTATTAGATAAGATAAATTGGGATTATTCTTCTATTCAACCTGATCATCTTTGTGTGTGTGGCTTTGATAATGTTCCTAGAGAGTCACTTGGTATATTCATATTACCTATTAAAGTAGGACTTGTGACTTTGCGTTCTCCTATTCATGTCATGCCTAACCATCTTAATTATAACATTTTTTCTAGGTATACCATTGATTCATTCTATGAAAGCATTCCCTTCTACCATTCATTGCATAATTAAATTCTCATAACAATGAAACCTCACACAACAAAGGATGATTAGAAGTCTTATAATTTCACTCATGATGAAGTATGATATATTTCTCCCTGTAGTACTATGGTTCCTTCAACAATGCCATCTCCTACAATGATGCTTCTCTAGCAAGGAATGTGGGTACACTAGACTTTACACCCTCCTTCAATTGGTATAAGATCTCTCAATCTAAGAATTAAGCATTGAATGAGCCTTTTGTTTCTTCCATCAAAGCTTCTAAATCAATTCCACTTCTCCTTCCCACACATGTCTTGATAATGAGGAGAAGTCTTTTAATTTTGATACTAATAATGAACCCTCTCATCGAAAAATTTCACTATCTATAAATGGAAACAATGGACATGGTTTAGGATGTGGGTAATAAAGTCTTGAACCTCATGAGAAATCAAAACTTTATAATGAAAAGGTAGGTTTCCAACCTCTTCCTTTGTCAACATCCCCTCCTTCATTGACTAGTGAATTTAGATCTTCTTATTCCCTTATGGAATTCCAACAAGATATTCTTCTATTCAATACTCTTGATGTCAACTTGAAACTTTAAGTTGATACCTAGGGACCAAGGTGTGTAGCACCCTAGTCCTAAGACCATGGCACCCAATGCCTAGGTCCTCCTCAAACCAAAGTTACCTAGTGCCCTTGTCCTTCTTAGGACTAAGTTTCCATACACCCTAGTCCTCCTCCAAACCATGGTGCTCAACAACCCGGTCCTCACAGTTGATGTCCAAAATTTCAGGATCCCTTCTAGAGTGTTTCAAATTCTAAATTCCTAGTTTGTTGCTTTGAATATCATAATAATAACATAAAAGTAACAAGTGATGATGGATGACATATTTTTTCTATTCATTTCCAAAAATATTCAAGTTCCTATTATGCTCCTCTTCCCTATGTGATATTGTTAGTTTACCTATTGGGGGATCATTTTCATTCATAGTGGTACAATTTTAGGTGAAATCATACTTGGTAAGAAACATAATAGTTTATTCATTCTTGTCTCTATGCCTAGGAGGAACTAATACTGTCCTGTTTTCTTTCATTGGTTCACTATTTCCTGTAGGGCTGTAGTTTTTACACTTCATGTCCTTCCTTGCATGGAAAATTGTATATATCTTATGATTAATCACTCCTTAAGGGCTTTTGTGATCCTTCTTCTATTTCTCTCTTTACATTTAAAGGTTACCTCTTCTTTAGAGTTGCAATTTATATATATTAATGTCTTTTCTTGCATTGAATTTTCATTCATGTGAATATATTGTGCATTTGCTTATTTTGAATCTCTTCTTATAGGTTGTGTAATTATTCTCATTATCCCATGCTTGGGCAGCAATGATCTCTATCTTACCTTTTCTAAGGATCCACTTTTCCTTTGTTGAGTGGTGTTTTCTTATGATTTGATGTGATTCCTTGTGTGAAGTTGTTGTTTGTTCAAGGTCTTTGTGTTATGCAAGAGGCATGTTTCTTTGAATACAACCTATTTATCACTTCGCCATATATATCTATCATAAACTTACCCCTCATAGTGGGTCAAAAGTGTGTCATCCTTTATCAAGAGTCTCTTCCACCTAGAAATATAAGGAAGGTATATATTCTTTCTCTCATTCCTTTCTTGCTCTCCTTCCTTAAACTTGTTGGAAAATATCTCTTTTTCAACTATCTTATCCTTTCTTGAAGAGTGCTCCCTCTTTAGCTTGGATTTATGAACATTGTTGCTTAAAAGGAAATCTCCTTGGTGTTGAAGGCAAGTATCCTTGTTTCTACTTCCTTAAGACATCAACATAGGCCTATGTTGACATCATAAGGTAGGGGCGCCCATATCCCCCACTTTGTATTATTTGTACCATATCTTTGCATGTCTTAAAAGGGGTTACACATTTTCAGAATTAGAGGAAACAAACTCATAGAGAGAGATGTTTCTAAAACTAGACATTTGCCTCTTGGAATTTACACATTTTACCCTTGGCATTTTAATTTGAATTATATGTCTTAAATAGGTTGATTCATGCTCGAAACTAGTGAAAAAAAACTCTTATATGGGGTGCTATATACGTGAAACTATATGTAACTTGCACACACACATGGGGATGATTGGAACTAGCAAAAAATAGCTGGACTATTCCTATTCTCCTCCCCAAGATGGAGCACCTAGAAAAACATATCTAGGAACATGTATATGTGTCCTTTCTCATCATTCTTATCATGGATCATCTATAAAAAAAAATCTATGATGTATTCATGCTCCTCTCTTCTATTCGGGTGAGCTTATAACATTGCTAATGTAGTTCACAGATGTTGTGTGGTTTTCTCTTTAATGTGATCACTTGTTTTCTTCATATGGCATTTTTCTAGAATGGTATTAGTGGTGAGACATTTTTATTGTCGATATCTCTTTGGCTACTTTACTTGAGGTCTTTTTTTTAGTACTAACCCCTTGTGTTATGTGTCCTTGCATATAATTGTGTGAGTTAAGATCATAAGATTGGTGGCTTGGTTTCTCAAAATTAGTGAATTCTCATCTCGTCGTGGTTGCACTGCAATTCTATCCTCTCTCTCACGTCATCTTTCTACTTTATCGAGAGTATGATTGTAAGATCATACTCCGATAAAGTGGGGGCTAAATGTAGTGTCATAAACTGTACACCCTTTATTAGTGTGTCCAATTTCAGACTTATTTTAGTATTTCCCTTTCCTCTATACATTAAAGGACTTTTATTGTAATTAATTAATTTTTAATTCAATATTATGAGTCTTATTTAACTTTTTTACATCATCATGCTCTTATTTGGGCCCATAATTCTAGGTGTGCCCTTTATCATTTTATCCTGATTTTTCCTTAATCATGTCCTAATTTCAAATCCCAAAGCATATTTCAAATATCGAGGCACCTTGAATAGTTGCATCAAGCTAGGATTAACTTTGTAATCGCGATACATTACATCCCTAAAAATTTCAACAAAAGTCGGCTAGACCGTGGCATAGCACCATGGTCCTAACTTTTTCACCCCAAATTTTGGGATCTTTTTTTGGTAGTATTATAATGTTTAAATATTTCTTTTTGCAAAATTAAATCAATGTTGGATTGGCCTAAATATCATTTTAATCACAAATGCTTATTTACTTGGCATCCTTCTCAACTCATTTTTATCTAAGTGTAACTAAGACTCTAAGTATCATAAGTATTCAACCTAAAGCATTCAAGTGTTCAAGCACTCATCATCAAGCAGTTCTAGAGATCTTGAAGGTTGCATATTGTTCTCTAAACCATTGTGGAACAAATTACATCATTCGTATGCAAGCATGTGTGTGTGTTTATATTTTTTTCATGTCGATGCGATTTCATACAACATTTGTGATTACATTCAAGAACCATAGAATCATATCAACAATTATAAATTTGAGGTATATAATTTCATTATTTAGTTCAATATTTGCAATATTTTATTCAAGGTTAGTTCTTTAACAAAGGTTTGACTTAGGAAAAATCACTTTCCCAACTTATTTCTCATTTTTTTATGTGTAGGAAATAGGTACGGAGTTGTAATCTTCAGGATAAGCATTATATATAGTGACAAATCAATCCCCCTTTTGTGTGTGAAAATTTTAGAGGACTACGGAAATGATCACCATGGTACCAACATTTTAGGATCTCTTTCAGGAAGCATCAAGTCAATCATGTCAATACCATTAATGGTTCTACTTATGAGAAGCCTAGACCTAAAAAAATCTCCTTATATCTTACAAGCTACAAAATACACATGTGAAAGAATTAATATGGAAAGTAAACTAGAAAAAAATATGGTTCTAAAATACATCTCATTTAATACTCATGCTAAAATGAAATATCCCAATGTTCTTTTCACCTCCCTTCCTTCCTCCTCTCATCCTCAGAAACATGTTTATAGGGAACCTAATCTTGTTGAGAACATTCTTGATACAAGATTTAAGATTTCCCTTTGAGATTTGACTGAAACTTTCCCTCCATATCATAAGTTGATCCAAGAATCCTTACAAAGGGTGATTCACCATTCTTATTATAAACCAAATGATATTACATTCTCACAAGATGAATTTATTTTTAAAAAGGTTAAAAAGAGATACAATCCCTTAATGATTAGTCTTTGCATTTATAAAAAAAATATAAGAGGTACTCTAATTGATAATGGGTTAGATCTTAAAATTTGTTATATTGATTTATTAGATAAGATAAACTGGGATTATTCTTCTATTCAACCTAGTCCTCTTTGTGTGTGTGGCTTTGCCAATGTTCCTAGAGAGTCACTTGGTACAGTCATATTACCTATTAAAGAAGGACCTATGACTTTGGCTACTCCTATTCATTTTAGGCCCAATCGTCTTATTTATAACCTTCTTCTAGGTAGACCATGGCTTCATGCTATGAAAGAAGTCCCTTCTACCCTTTATTGCACAATAAAATTCATATACAACAATGAAATTCACACAATAAAGGTTGACTCTAATAGATATAATTTTAGTTATGATGAAGTGGGATATATTTCCCCCTTTATTACTATTGTTTCTTCAACAACACCATCTGCTATCAATGATTCTTCTCTAGCGAGGAATTGGGGTAAAGAAGACTTTATACCCTCCTTCAATGGGTATAAGATCCCTCAATCTAAGAATGAAGCCTTAAAGGATACTTTTGTATCTTCCATCCAAGATTCTAAATCAATTTCCATTTCTCGTTCCAACACTTGTCTTTATAATGGTGAGAGATATTTGAATTTTGATACTAAGAATGAACCCTCCTCTAGCCATTTTACCATCTACACATGGATACAATGGACATGGTTTAGGATGTGTGCAAAAAGTCTTGAACATAATGAGAAATTATACCTTTCTAATAAAAATATAGGTTTCCAATCTCTTCCTTTGTCAACACCCCTTCCTCCATTGACTAGTGAATTTAGATCTTGTCATTCCCATATGGAATTCCAACAAGCTATTCTTTTGTTCAATCCTGTTAATGTCAACTTGAAACTTCAGCTTGGTACCTAGGGAATAGGGTGTTTAACACCTCAGTCTTAGGACCATGGCTCCAGTACCCTAGTTCTCCTTAAGACCAAGGAACCTAGTGCCCTCGTCCTTCTTAGGACCATGGTACCCAACACCCTGGTCCTCCCAATTCAGGTCCAAAATTTCAAGATCCCTTCTAGACTATGTCAAAATCTAGATTCCTAGTTTTCTACTCCAAAGATCATAAGAATAAGATAAAAGTAACAGGTGATGATGAATGGCATATTTTTCTTAATCATGTCAAATAACATTCAAGTTCCTATTATGTTGCTCCTAACTATATCACATTGTTAGCTTACCTATTAGGGGCTCATTGTCATTCATGGTGGTACAATTTTGGGTACAATCATAATTAGTGAGAAATGTTATGGTTTATTCATTCTTGTTTGTATGATTGGGGGGAAAGAATATTATCCTATCTTCCATCATAGTTTCACTATTTCCTTTAGGGGTTGCCCTTTTTCATACTTTGATGTTCTTTCTTGCATGTAATTATATATCTCTTATGATTAATCTCTCTTTAAGGGAGTTTGTGATTCTTCTTCTAATTATCTATTTCTATTTAAATATTACATATTTTATAGAGTTGTGATATACATATATTAATGTCTTTTCTTGCATTGAATGTTCATTCATGTGAGTATATTATGTATTTGCTTATGTTTAATCTACCCTTAGAGGTAGTGCAATTCTTCTCATCGTCACTACACTTGGGATGAAAGTATCTCTCTCTTATAATTTTTAAGGATCCACTTTTCCTTTGTTGAGTGGTATTTATTTACGATTTGATGTTATTCCTTGTGTGAAGTTGTTGTTTGTTCAAAGACTCTCTCTTCTGTAAGAGGTGTGTTTCCTTGACTACAACCTCTTTATCACTTGGCCATGTATATCTATCATAAACTTAGCCCTCATAGTGGGTCAAAAGTGTTTTATCCTTCATCAAGAGTCTCTTCCACCTATAAATAGGAGGGAGGTATATATATTCTTTTTCTCCTTCCTCTCTTTTGGTAGAAGATGCTATGTTTGTTCAAGAAACTCCTCTTGGAGGTAGATATCTTTTGAACAAAGATATCTTCTCCTTCGTGGATCTTCTCTACACTTGTTTCAAGATATATATTTTTCAACTATCTTAGTCTTTCTTGAAGAGTACTCCCTCTTTAGCTTGGATTTATGAACATTGCTGCTTAAAAGGATATGGTGTTAGTGTTGAAGGCAGGTATCATTATTTCTAGCTTCCTTAAGACATCAACATATTCCTATGTTGACATCTTAAGAGGGCAGGCACCAATATCACCCTTTGTATTATTTGTACCATATCTTTACATGTCCTAAATGGGAATATACATTCTCAGAACCAAAGGAAACAAACTCTTATAGTGAGATATTCCCAAAACCAAACATTCGCCTCTTGAAATTTACACATTTTCCTCTTGGAATTTTCATTTATAGTATATGTCTTAAATAGGTTGATGTATTCTCAAAACTAGAGAAAAAAATCTCTTATATAGGGTGTTATATACTTCAAACTACATGTCACTTTCACACACACACGAGGATGATTGGAACTTGTGGAATATGGCTAAACTATTCTTATTATCCTCCCCAACATGGATCACCTAGAAACCCATATATAGGGGCCAATATCTGTGACCCTTCTCATTATTCTCTTCATGAATTATCTAGAAAAACAAGTCTAATGTGTATTCATGCTCCTCTCTTCTCTTTGAATGAGTTCATAGCTTTTCTTTTTTTCGTTCATTGATGGTGTGTGATTTATTCTTTTATGTGATCACTTGTGTTCTCGAGATGAAATTATTCAAGAAGTATATTAGTGGTCAAGACATTTTGATTATCGAGGTCTCTTCAACTAGGTGACTTGAGGTTTTGTTTTTAGTACTAACCCCTTGTGTTATGTGTCCTTGCATATGATTATGTGAGTTAAGATCCTAGGTCTGGGTGCTTGGTTCCTCAAAATTAGTGAAGCCTTATTTCCTTGTGACTGTGCTCCTATTTTCTTCTCTCTCATCTCATCTTTCTACTTTACTGAGAGTATGATCATAATCTCATACTCTACTAACATGGGGACTGGATGTATAATTGTAAATTGTACACCCTTTATTAGTGTGTCCAATTTCACACTCTCCTAGCACCTTATTTAGTAATTCTCTTTCTTCTATCCATTATAGGACCTTTATTGTAATTAATTAATATTTAATTCAATATTATCAGTCTTATTTCACTTTATTACATCATCACACTCTTTTTTGGACCCTTAATTCTAGGTGTTCACTTTATCATTTTATCTTATTTTTCCCTTAATCTTTCTCTAATATACTATGATCAAGAGTATCATAATATTGTAGAGGAGAATGCACATGCATTCAAGCACCCTATATAGAGCTCACTGCTCAATTATAAAAGAAAGGGCTAGAAACATGGAGGACTCACTATCATACAAATGAGTTACAATGGAAACAAGAATCTCTAAACTGATGAATAGAATCTACAAATG
This sequence comes from Cryptomeria japonica, assembly GCF_030272615.1. NCBI lineage: Eukaryota > Viridiplantae > Streptophyta > Pinopsida > Cupressales > Cupressaceae > Cryptomeria > Cryptomeria japonica. The sequence goes on from NC_081415.1 coordinate 167,987,748, forward strand.
CTGAAATGCAGTTCCAATTAAGCACAAAGTGACAGTCTTTCACTGATTTGGCAAACTCCTTTGTTCTGTTGTTCTTTCATATACCAGAGCACAAAATCTCAAATATCGCATGTGAAACTATTCTCTGACACTCATACACTCTTTGCACAACTATGTCAAATACCAAAATGATCATATAGATCATTCTTATATATATGCACCACTTTATTAGGTCACCAATATATTGGCTCCAAAACATGAAATGTGTAACAACAAGTCGGTTCAATCTGATTACAAATCCACATACAAACCTAAAAAATTGATAACATGCTTCACAAATTTTGGCTCACGCACCTCAAACTTAAAATAAATCAATAAAATCATCCCAAAGATTCTGCATAACACGCTACACCAAAATAACCAAAATAAACCTGTTCTTTGTGAAATACCGGATACTGGATCTTGAATCTTGCACAAGGATCAATACTGGAGGCTAGGATTGTGAATTAAGCTATTTGAAACATCCAATCGACTATCTCTTCCACCAGAACCAAAAATATGCAACAAAAATTTAGTTTTTTCTAAATGTACTCATACTTTGTCGAATAGTGTATTCCACCTTCTAGACTTAAGAAAAATATATATATAAATTTTTAGTAGAATAATTCAGCATATACCGTATGTTGTTTCTTATCTGAGTTGCCATCAATGACAACCCCAAAATATTTCTCATGCACTAATCTCTATCGGTATAGTGTCTCTTTCCAATAATCTCCCCCTTTGGCATTCATGGCAACACTTGTGAAAAATGAAATTGTCAAAACAAATCTGCAAAGCTCCAAAACTACAAAATCTTCCAGATTCTCACATACTCAACAAGGTCCCCCTAAGAATATGAAACATTTTTCACTCCTCTCTCTCCCCCTTTCACATCAATAGAAAAGGCAGGCATCCACCAAAATTTATGTACAAGGATATACAATAACTTATAAGAATTTAAAAATACCTGGAAAAATTGTCTTCAATGACTATTAGTGACAATCCCAACTTTTCTTCAGGTTCTCCAAAATGTTGATCTAAACACTAAATATATATGTGTGTATTTCTTCTCCTTTAAGGTTTGAAGGAACACTTTAGTTTAGAGCATTCATAGCATCCTACTAACTGCTAAGCAAAGTGTCCAATCGGGGAGTGATTAATCTCCTTAGTTATCCCACTCTACCAACGACTCTATCATTTTCTTGATTTAGGATTTTGATTTTATCAAGTAGTACAATCACATGACCTTCAAGATTGCTAGCAAAAAATTCCTAAGGGGCATAAGACTGAGATATACCAACTAGTTATCCTTCACTCTTTGATATTCTTATCAAGCTCTATAGTGAACTTCGAGAAAACAAGATGTGACTTGTAAATCTTTCTTGCTTCATCCAATGCCTCTTAAATGCCTTTCATACTAGTAATTAAATTAGCCCTTTTATCTTTAACCATTCTCAAAATTGTCTTTAACTGCATGGTATTGAATTTGCTCAAAACGTTTGCTTCAACAACTTTCTCCAAAGAGAAAAATTGAGAATCCACTAATTTAAGCATACTCCTTAGGTTACTAGAGGGTGATTTGACAATGTCTTTATTGAAAGATGGTAATTTTTTCTCCAAGACACTTATAGCCGTGGATATCATCTCTTTATCTTTAGTATGTGACTTCAACAAGTCTTCACTAGCTTTTGCATGGGCGAGAGCTGCAAGATTGAGTGCTTGGACAAGAGATAGAGAGTTATGATCGATTGGTCCTTTGGTGAGATCTATGTCACTCACAATCTACTTCCCTTTATCAGATTCCATAGTGTCTCTTGCCACTGGAACCTGTTCAACCTTTTCTTCTTCCCTCTCCTTCTCTCCCTTTTTTGCATCTTCTCCTTTCTCATAATCCTCTCCCTTTACATCACAACCTCGTCAGCTGCCTCCTCTTATTGAATAGTTGTTACCAGAGGATTTTGGTCAACTTCACTAAAGTCTGCAACCTTTTGACTTTCATCAATATCCTCAACAACAGTGACCTATTCACTTGCTTGTACATCTGGTATAACTTTCTACACATCTGAAACTTCAATCTATACTTCCGTATTGGATTTATCTTCCTGTTTATGCACTTCCAGATGGGTATTATCTTTCATCGGATTTATCTAATATTGGTTCTCAAATAAAACTTGCTTCAAAATTGCATCAATTTCCTTAGCTACTTCATCAATTTTACAAAACAAGATCTTGTTGACTCTATTTTTTCTTTTAAATCTACCCTTTTCATTGATCTTAAGAATTCTGTCTACCTCACTCTTAGAAATAACTGAGTACAAATTAACCAAAACATAGTCTTTCATCCTCTCATCTTCTAGGTTGGTCGTATGCCTTTTGGCATACAAAATCTCATTTAGAATCATTGATGATAATTCTATCATGGATTTGTTGTATACATTCTTATATTCTACAACTACTTCATCTAATGTCCTTTTACCATTCTCATCGCAATTATCATACCATTGAGATACATGCATCAAATTCCCTTCCTTAATACTGTATCAACAATTTGGCTTAATGTGATGGGAGGTACAATATTATAGTTACCTTGACCTTCCTAGACTTAAATGCTTCATCAAGCTCAGACTTGGGCTTCTTGCTTGATGGATATCTTCTAGATGGCTCAGCTTCAACTCTAGGCTTTTGTTTTGGTTGACCTTCACTTGATGGTTGCTTCTTGACAACCCTAGCAGAAGTTGCACTTTTCTTCACTTCCCTCACTACTTCATCAGATTCGGTCTCTTCTTCACTAGTAGCTAGAGAATAGACTCTTTTAGGCTTTCCTTTCTTCTTCTTCTCTGCTCCACCAGATGATTTTATTTGAGGCTTGGGTATAGAGACATGATTTTGAGCACCAAAGGAGGGTGCTGATCTTTTTTGCCTTGGCTTAGGAGGAGGAGTATCCAGTTTTGTCTTCTCGGGTTTGACCATGTCTTCCCCTTTCAAGATATTTTTCTCTCTTGCTATGTAGATAGCCTCCTTTGATATTCCCATCTCCTCTTCCAACTGCTCCACTTCCTTCCTTATTTTCCTATCTATTGGGATTGGTAAACTTCGTGTGTAGGCTCAAACTCTTCTCCTTATATGTTTCAAATATTTCATCTTTCTCATCCATCGGATTACTCAAAAGGTACTAAGCATATGCATCATGTGTATTATCATCAACTTCATAACCCATGGGCATGATCCATAGTGTCCTTGGTTCACCAGCCTCCATTAGGCATTGGTCAATTTCTACCATGAAGCATATGGTGTCTTCATACTTCTCCATAATATCCTTGGGTATCCTTTCCTTTGTTTGCATCTTACCTTGAAATAATTTGAAGTAACCCCACAGTATAGCTTTATGTGCCTTTGCATCTACTAGATCCTGCAAACCTTCCTTAATCTACACCTCCACTGATTGATCATGCGTTGAAGATCTCCTTCATGAAATAGAAGGCTAAATAGATAATCAGAGTATCAAAATTAAATGCATGCTTCTTATCTTGCTTTATCTTCTTAAAATTTCTCATAAGATCATTCAAAAGTACCCCACACAAATTATATAACTTATCCTCCTTAAGAATTTGATAAGCTACATAAATTGTTGTACCTGATATTGAGTATTCTCTTCTAGATTTATATGCCTTGTATCCTATCACCATGGATGCAAATCTGACATCATATTCAATAATGTCAATGATTGTCATCGATTTGTTATCATGTTGGGAATCAGTTACATCTGTCATAGTTTTGTTCTTCACATGCCTTAGGATAAGGATTTCATCAGTTGCATTCAGACATGTTACCCCTTTGATTGATTTTTTGGTGATCTTATGAAGTTTATCAGGCCATATAAATTCATCATGGACCCTGCTCAGAATATACTGAACCCATTTGGGTTCGTAAAAAACCAGAAAGTTCACAAACTTAATGAAACCCTTATCCTATACAGATTTAAAATTGGGTTTAAGGATTCCCATCCATCATGTTCTTGGTGTATAAATATAACATTTCATCATTTCCAGCCTCCTTAATGCTACAATGGATGTATGCCCTAATATCTATAACATGCAAAACACCATATAACACAGATGAAAATACTCCATGCAGATCATCTTCCATCTATTTGAATGGGTGTTTCTTAAATTTATGCCTTGCCCTATCAGTTACCTGAACAACCAATCGTGTTGCCACACTAGATGATTCTATTATCAAATTTAGGTTATAACAGATAGCTCAAACTCATAAAATACCTCTTTGTCTTCAACTGGATACAAGAAATCTTCATCGAATCCTTTCAAGCTATAGTTTAGCTGCACAATCTTCTTGGTCACACTCTTTTTCTATTTCACTTCAAATGCAATGTGAGGAATAAGAGTTAAAATGTCTTTTTATCCACCACAAACCTAACCTTTAGGTGTAATAAATGCTTAGCCCTAAAACTCTCTTGGATGCTCTGTATCTCATTAAAATTATTTTAAAGCATCGAATCGATATGAAGTCTTTCTGAGATCTTTTAGGATCAATTGTTCAACAATTCACACTCATCTGCAACCTATTGTAGCTAGTTACAGGTCTTTAGATGGGGAATTTTCAGGATCTGCATGAAAATATTCTCCCTAAGGCCAAATGCCTTAGTTACTAGATGAGGATACAACACTAGAATTGGGTGCAGACCCATTCACTGCATCTGAATCACCCTCTTTGACCCACATCTTCTTGTTCTATTTTGTGATCTCTTCAACATTTTCTTTTCCTTTATCATCTGACTTGTTCTTATTTGTCGAAACATTTTTGCTTCTGCAGTATTTTTCAATATGACCAGATTTGTTGCATGCATAACATACAACATTTCCTTGCATAGGTCTAAAGTTCAAGTGATTTTCTATCATTCTGGATTGGTTTGAAATGTGTCCAAACATACCACATGCAAATCATCTCTTAATCTAGAAATTGTTCATCGCTATTCTACAAATATTAGACTTATAACCATATTTGTTGCATTTGAAATAGTGACCGGTAAAGGTATGACAATTATTGATTATCCTATTTCTATATTGACTTTCCATATGAACAAATTTATTGCAAACAACACATTTAACATTGAATTTATAAGCATTACATTTTCTTACTAGAGATCTCTTTTTCTTCTGATGATGAGGTTTAGCATTGCTTTGTCCAGATCCAGAGCTTTCTCCTTTTTCATATCGAATTCCTTACTTATCATATCCACTTTTATGAGTTTGTAGCATCTCATCTAACTTGGCTGAGCTAATTTTGAATTTTTATTTGTACTCATTAGTAGTGGTGAGTTCATCTCTAAAAATTATGACCTGTCTTTCAATATCTTTCTCATCATTCTTGGATTGTATCAATTCAAGATTTAGCTAGTCATTTTCTTAGTTTTGTTTGCGATATTGATCAAATCTCTCCTTTAATGACTGAGTCAAGATTTCCTCATTCTTATTCCTATCTTCAATCTATTTTTTTAGCTTCATCACAATGGATTGCATTTAATTCTTTACGACTATATTATCTCTAGCAAGTTTCTCACATTCATTTGTATTGTCTTGTAAGGTTTGGTTTTCAATGCTTTGATCTTCTTTCTCTGTGATTTTTTCCATCAACTACTTTCTCTTCTCTTTGGATGTGTTCACTTGTTCCTTCAATGATTCAATGAAGTCTTTAGCATCACTCTAATTTCTTTTCAAGGTAATTGTTTCTTTCCTTGTTGTATCTATATCTTCAAGTGCCACAATAAGTTATTTCTGCAAACCCAAGTCGATTGATTTGATATTCTAGATCTTCCTCAAGTTGTTAGACTTCCTTGGAGGAACTAGGCTCTGATACCAATTGTTAGAATCAATGAACATTGAGAGGGGGTGTAAATTAGTGTTCTATAAATTTTAAATTTCTTGAGTTGATTCCTAAACCACCGACTACAAATGCATAAAAGTAAGGTGCAAAAAAATTTAATGCAAACATGCACAAAACCATAACACAAGAATTTTTATGTGGAAACTTGTAAAGGGAAAAACCATGGTGGGATTAAGACCCACAATATTAATATACTATGATCAAGAGTATCATAATATTATAGAGGGGAATGCACATGCATTCAGGCACACTATCTAGAGCTCACTGCTTAATTACAAAAGAGAGGACTACAACCCACGAGGACTCATTGTCCTACAAATGAGTTACAATGGAAAAAAGAATGTCTAGAATGACTAATAACATCTATAAATGCTGAAATAAAATTCTAGTTAAGCACAAAGTGATTGTCTTTCATTGATCTTGCAAACTAATTTGTTATGTTGTTCTTTCATATACTAGAGCACAAAATCACAAATACCACATGCGAAATTGTGCTCAAATGCTCATACACTCTTTGCATAGTTATCTGGAATACCAAAATGATCATATACATCATTCTTATATATCCGCACCACTTGATTAGGTCACCAATATGATGGGTCTTAAAACATGAAACGTGTAACAACAACTCGATTCAATCCGATTACAAATCCACATAGGCACCTAAACCAATTGATAATATGCTTCATACATGTCGGATCAACCACGTCGAACTTTAAACCAATCACTGAAATCATCCTAAAGATTCTGCGTAACACACTACACCAAAATAACCAAAATAACCCTATTCTTCTTGAATTACCAAATATGGGATCTTCAATCTTGTATGAGGATCAATACTAGAGGCTAGGATTATGAATTAAGCTATTTCAAACATCCAATCGACTATCTCTTCCACCACAACCAAAACTATGCCACCAAAATTTAGTTCTACTCAATGTACTCATACTTTTCCTAATAGTATATTCCACCTTCCAACCTTAAGAAAAAAATATATCAAACTTCTAGTAGAAAAATTTAGCATGTACCAGATGAGATTTCTGATCTGAGTTGCCATCACTGAAAACCCCAAAACATTCCTCATGTACTAATCTCTACTGGTACAGCGCCCCTTGCCAACAACTATATTATTTAAATCTTGATTTGTGCAAAATTATATCAATTCTAGATTAGCCTAAAGGTTATTTTAATCATCAAATCCCTATATAAGGAATATTTCTCAACTTATTTGCATATAAGCAATTTTAAGACTCTAAGCATCATAAGTATTTGATCTAAAGCATTCAAGTGTTCAAGCAGTCATCATCAAGCATTTCTAGAGATCTCAAAGCCTACATATTCTTCATTCAACCATTGTGGAGAAAATTATATCATTCATATGCAAGCATGTGTGTGAGATTAGGGTTTTTTCATGTTCATGCCATTTCGTACAACATATGTGATTACATTTAATAAGAAAAGTATAATTATCAACAATTACAGATCTAAGGTATATCCTTTCATTATTTATTTAAGTATTTGCAACATTCAATTCAAGGTTAATTCCTAAACCAGGGTTTGAGTTAGGAAACTTCTTTTCCCAACCTTTTTCTCCTTATTTATGAGTGTAGGAAAAAGGTATGAAATTCCAATCTTCAGGATAAGCATTATTTATAGTGATAAATCAATCCCCCCTTTCGTGTGTGAAAAGTTTTGAGGACCAAGGTGACCACCACTATGGTCCTAAAATTTTAGGAGCTCTTTTAGGGAGCAGGTTTGAATCTACTTACATCACTCTAATTCAAATGCATGGCTCAATCTGATGACTATAGCTCATTGTTTTTGTGTTTTCGCCTTCATTTCCAACACTTTTACCCTACTTTTAGCATCTTCAATAATTCAATCCAACACAAGGGAGAGAGGAGGTACATTCAATACCCCCTAGAATTTCATCAAGATCTAGATTTACTAGGTTTAGATCTATCAAATTCCTATCCTTCCCTAATGTAATGGTCCCTAAGCAAAATTAGAGGTTTTACTACATCCAATGGTGGAAACCCTAATTTTCACCATTACAGATCCTAATGTCAGTAGTTTCTTCTTCTTCAAGCCACTAAAAAGGTGATATAATAGCATTTTGATGTGGGTCATCAACCATTTCAAAACCATCATCAATCGGTATCTCTCTAGACATTGGTTGAGATAAATCAAATGCAACTAATTGGTCCAAAGATAGTTTCATGAAATCCCTTTTGAGAACTTCTCTTTCATCGATACAATCTTCCCAAAAATCTTCTAAGTGATGCATGTGAAGGTATTGGCTTGCACCATAAAAATTATATCTAACATAACCCTTACTATCAAAATTGCTCCTTTGAGGGATAGAACAGAAACCAAACTCAGCTAACAATTTATCAAAAAAACTTAGCAACTTCATTGCTATTACAAGTAAAATGGGATAAACACAGAGCAAAGGTATATCCCTTCTTTTTCATGGCTACATTCTTAATATTAACAAAAGTGATTTGATGAAAAATCTCTAAAAATACAACATAACCAAAAATGTACCTCGGCGATTTCAATACGGCCTTTTCATAATCTCCAAATTTCAAATAAGAGAGAGTGCTAAACTGAATATCATGTATTCTCCTAATGATATCATTGAGCACAAAGTCTTCGACATCTAGGTCTCTTAAATAAATTGTTCATGTTATGTCTGAAAGGTCCAATTTGGATGAATAGCTTTGATGTAGATTTACTTTGAAAAAATGGTGACATTAATGGAACTTAATCATGTTAGGAGGGTGAGGGTTGGTGGGCAACATCATCATGGCTTAATGCTAATATCACCATGATATGGATGTCATGTGATTCTAACTGAATTGGCTATTTAAATTATTTCTCATGTGATTCTAACTGAATTGGATATTTAAATTATTTCAACAAAAATGTCTAGTTTAGATGGAGGGAAGACCTCTCCATGAGGCATTGATGTGATGAGGTCATCATTTAGATTATGTATTAATGAAAGGGACTCATCTTATTGGTCAATTTTGAATAAATGAAATTAAGAAAAAATGATGTCATGTTAGCATTGTTAAAATCTAAGTTGAGGATATTTTTATTTGGACCAATCATTTTGATCAATAAAAACTGGATGGGTTCAAACATGCATTGAAATTTCACAAATAATTTATTTTCTTTATAGACGATCCGCTGCAAAAATTCCCTAGTGAACTAGATAGTTGGATAATTTAAGGTGAAGTTACCTTGAAGCTCAGATCATCACAAATAATTAATTTTTTTTAATAAATCATTAGGTGTGGGAGAGTTGAAACGAATTGGATGTTTTAACACTAATTTAAAGTGTAGTTCACTTATGTGTTGCTTTTCATGAGAAACGACCATTTACACAGGAATTGAAGTAAATCGGTTATACAGAAAATTGACAAACGAAAATGTCTGCAAACATGCAAACATGTAGTCATTTTTAATGTATTTTTTTATTTAAAATGTTTAAAAAATTTAAATAAATATTTTAGATATATATAAATAAATATATAGATATAGATATAATAATTACTTCTGGCTGTCATATTTAATTATGTTATCTGGGTATAACAACAATACTGCTTCATGGTTGTGGTGTGATTCACTCTAGTTGTTAAAACTAGTTGTTTTAATATTTCTTGGTATAATAAATTTGACTACATTAAATTTTTTAAACCATTTAAATAAAAAAATACATTAAGTATGACTACATAAAAATGAAAATGTTTGCATGATTTATAATTAAAGGCTTGCAAATTAAATTTACACCTATTTCAAATTACAGATTTTTCCCTACTGCAACTAAATTGCATGGTTATGTTTGAGAATTAGAATATAGAAGTGAGATCATGAAATTGATAATGGACTTTTCTAAATATGAGCTACGTCTCCAGGTCCACTTCTAAATCTAGGACCACTTTATTAACATCCCCGCCTTGTTACAATATTCAAGCTTTGGCAAAATCTGCATCAAAGAGCTTTGCGATCTCCTCCTAGCAATTTTCCACTTTAAAAAGCATGAAAAATCTCCCAACTTATCACAACTTCAATGAATTTTCCAACCTACACTACCCCCTTTTAAACAACAAAATTGCTCAAATTGGTATAATACCAATTGATTTTGCAAAATCACCTTATCTCTCTATTTTTACATAAAAAATATTGAAAAATAACCTCTTTACAAATATAATAAATCTCAATTAACATTAACCTCCCAATTTATTTTAATACAATATGTTATTTGGCCCTTTATGGAGGTTATCAGTGCTTTTACATTTGAGAATTTATTTTTGTACTAAATATGGATTTTTTATCCCCTTATTAATTAGGGAAGGAGATTTTAAAATCTTTGAAAATATTTCAAAAGCCATTTAAATAGCCTCTAATATTGTCCTAATAAAATGGGCTTATAAAAGTTTATGTTTAGGGGAATTAAATCTTATTTAAAGATTTATGTAAATGGAGGGATTTTCTTTGAGCTAGAGAAATGGTGCCCCACTTGCCCAGTATCATCTGTCCTTCCTACTGAAAGCTTCAACATCTGACCCATCACAAACACAAAGAAATATGAGATAGTTTTGCTCATACAATCAACTACATGTTCATTGATATTCACTGTCACATTCATCACCCACATAGACATAACTAGCAAAATAACAAGTACTAGTACTGAATACACTAATGTGGAGGAAATAGTATCAACATTCTAAATCTCCTAAACAAAAGTGTTATTAGAAGATGAAACATACAAACCCTCAGTTACCATCTCTAGCTGAAGGCCTAACTCTTCTTGCAACTAATCCTTATACTGTGTTGTTTGTGATACCATGTTATGTTTCAAATTTCCATGCTTGGTATCACTAGTTGTTACAAACATAAGGGTTAAAGCATTTCTTGCACTTAAAATCATTTTTAGATGTCCTATTTTTTCAAGAGACTTGTCACGTTCAATATGATGAGCTTTTACGCTGAATTCAAGTCCATCTTTAAACAAATGATACCTATTATGTTCCCTATAGAAAATACCTTTTTTGTCATACAAATAAGGACTGCCTAGAACCATCCCATAGATGTCAAGCAGAATTACATCTAACTCTACCTCATCTACAAACTTGGATTTGATTGCAAATCAGAGTTTACATTATTTTGATATATTTAACCGAGCATTATCATGCATCCAACCCAATGGATATGTTTTAGGATGAGGTGTTGATTTTAATCTTAATTTCTTAACAACTTGTTAAGAGACTAAGTTCACTTGTGATCCACTATCTATGAGTGTATCAATTTTACTTTGTTTTGCAATAGCTCTTATGTGAAACAATTCATTCCTTTTACTTTCAATAGAGACCTTATTACGCTTTATAGAAGAAGTATGGGAACTGGTATTAGCAACAGGAACAATACCTTTTATACCCACAACTATTATCTTGGATTCATCATCAGATTTTGAACCAAGGTCTTGCACGATGGTTGTGGTCTTTTGCTTACTTTTTTGATTCTTGAACCACTTCGGTTTCTAATCAGGATGCAATTTCCAATATTTTTCATCTTCGTGTCCTTCCCTTTTGCAGTGTGAGCAATAAGGCTTCTCCTCCTCTTTCTTCACAGAAGTTGTTCGCTACATTTTCTGCTTCCCTTTCTTGCTCCCTTTGTGTTTCTAGATTCCATTAAGAGATTGTCATGGCTATTCCTCAATCCTATTTCAAGATGTATGGCTTGCACACTAACTTCATCAAGGTTAGTTGGATTGAACATAAGTATTGTATTTGTCAAATTCTCATGTAATCCACCTATATACTTTAACAAATTTTCTTGCATGTATAAAGGAATTCCAAAAATTAAAGCTCCTTTCCTAAACTCTTGTGTATATTCCTGCACACTTTGTCCTTTCTCTTGCCTTAACGATTGCCAATTCATTACTTCTTTTTGAATGTGGCCTAATGGATAAAATTGTTTCTTAAGTGCAGCTGTAAACTTAAACCAAGAAGAAATTATTTTACCATATCGGCTAAGATCTTCATGAGTTCTGCTCTCCCACCAAATTAAGGTTGTGCCTCCCAGGCAAAGAGTGGGTAACTGGATCTTTGAAGAATCATCAATAAACTTTGGAATCCTATAATAAACTTCAACTTGTTTTATCCAATTATCAAGTTTCTATATCCACTTCTCCATTATAGGTTGGCAATTCAAATTTAACATCAAGATTTAACAAAGGTGAATTAGACTTAGACTGTACAGGTTCTTTTTTCTTGGGGGAAGAACTACAAGAAGAAGATGAATAGGATGAAGAACAAGAAGATGAAGAAGATGGGGATTGAGGTTCAGGAGGGTTGCTACCACCTCCTACTCCTTATTCTTTGTCATCTTTTGAAGGGGATTCACCTTCCTTCTTCTTCTTTTTGTCTTTTCGTTTCTTTTTCTTTTGCCTATCCTTGTACCAATCTTCCACCATCATATTCATGTCTAGGAATGCTTTACATAATTTTTCTTCATTTTCAAAAAGTTTAGGATTAACACATTTTCCTTCTTCTGATTGTGTCATGGTTGATCTTTGAGTAACTCGCGTCGATCCAATCTTTGGATTAAACTCTTCAAGTGCTCCTTCTCCTCGCTTTAATTTCAACCTGTTAAACTACTCTGATACCACTTGATCTATAATTAAAGGCTTACAAATTAAATTTACACCTATTTCAAATTACAAATTTTTCTAATCGCAACAGAATTGCAAGGTAATGTTTTTTTAACTGTTGAAATACAAAAGAAAAAAGATAAGTTCACTTAATCCTTTGCACAAATTAATAGTTTTAAATAATAACTTAATCAAGGAATTAAAAATGAAATGAATAAAAGAGAATTAGAACATAGAAGTGAGATCACGAACTTGATAACGGAGTTCACTCAATATGAGCTATGTCTCTGGGTCCACTTCTCAATGTAGGACCACTTTATTAATATAGCCAAGCAAAACACCTTGTTACAATATTCAAGCTTTGGCAAACTCTGCATCAAACAACTCAAATCTCTCTCACTTTTTTTACAATTCTTGGTGCATAGTAACACCTTGCAATCTCCTCCTAGCAATTCTCCACTTTAAAAAGCATGAAAATTGTCCCAAGTTATCACCACTTCAATGAATTTTCCATCCTACACTACCCCCTTTTATACAAGAAAATTGCTCATATTGGTATAAAACTAATTGATTTTGCAAAATCACCTTATCTCTCCATTTTTTACATATAAAATCTTGATAAATCTCCTCTTTACAAATACAATAAATCTCCTTTAACATTAACCTCTCAATTTGTTTTAAAACAATATTATATTTAGCCTTTTATGGAGGTTATGGATGCTTTTACATTGGGGAATTAAATCTTATTTAAATATTTATGTAAAGTAGGGATTTTCCTTTATTCATAAAGAATGGTAAGGTAAGAGGATTTTAAGGCATGAGTTAAGGGATTAAATCCCACCAAATCCTTCATTTTTAAAATTTTTTTTTTTAAACTATATATATTTTTTTTTTAATAATTATGGTTTAATCCATATTTATGCCAACTCACTACTCTTGCCATATCATATGCCATGTGTCCTGTCAAGTCACATTTTGGTGATGCCACATCATCATTTTGACCAAAACTTTGATTGGTCATAAGTTTTAGGTCATAATTTTGACCAAAACTTTGATTGGTCAAAACTTTGAAATTTTAGGTTTTTCTAGATCCACCTGGATCATTGCAGAAGAGATTCCTGGACTGGTGGTTGCTGCGCAGATCATGAAATTTAAATTTAGACTACAAAACGATTGCCAAATGCAAGATAAATGGAAATTTAGAATCCTGAAATACATATAGAGTATATTGCGTACTTCATTTTACATAAATACGATTACAACTATTCTGATCTTCTGAGGAAAAGATAAGCAGCAGTACAAAGCAATTTTTTATAGTTATTTTATTAAAGTTAAAATTTGGTGTTTGACGTTCAAAGTTGAGGGTAGATTTACAATCACACAATGTAGATAATGTTTAAGTTGAACCGAAACAACCGACATTTTCTGTCGGGCAAGTGATTTCTCTTCTGATTAACGAATATAATATGGTGTTTTTCTATTGTTCAATGAATCAAACATTAGCAAAGAAAGTGAGAAATAAAATAAAGTTCTTTTATTTTTCCAATTCATATGGACCTTCGCACTAGCCTCAAATTTAGAAGACTTTGACTGATCAGTCAGAGTTGGATTGATCAGGACAAGGCGACTTTGACGATTTCAATTTAGATTAGTCAGAGTTGTGCTTAACCCTCTGCTACGACATATTCGTTGGTCCTGCGTCTCACATCACATTCAGTGGACATAACTTTATTTTTTATTATCTTCTAACCACACATTCAGTGGACATAACTTTCTTAATGGACTGTAGATCTAGGGTCATGAATCTGACATCACATCGAAGGCAAAGAAACAAAGAAACTTTATTTCATATATTTAGACTAGGATGCATTGAATAAATTGTGTTCCATCCCATTCACACTATACATTCAATGTGATGTGATTACTTTAACTTTTATTATCTTCTAACCACACATTCAGTGGACATAACTTTCCGAATGGACCATATATCTAGGGTCATGAATCTCACATCACATTGAAGGCAAAGAAACTTTATTTCACATATATAGACTGGGATGCATTGAATAGACTGGGATTACTTTGATTTTTATTGTCTTCCAACCATACATTACTGGACATATTGTCTTCCTTAGTGGACGGTACATCTTGAGTCATGAATCACATGACATTGAAGATGAAGAAACTTTATTTCATATTAGATGAGGACACATTGAATAAATTATCTTCCATCTCCTTCCAACATATATCCGTCAATTTTATATCTCAATTATGAATTTGAATGCTCCGCACCCTCGGTGCATTACAGTTTGCAATATTACTATCCCTAGAAAAAATGATAGAGACATTTTTATATTAGAATATTCTACAAAATAAGTGACCTACAAAAAATATTTGGGCAAATAGTAAAGTAGTGGATTAATTAATCAACTTGTTTACACATGAAATGTTGGTGCAAGATAGAATCCTCTTTCATTTTTCTTAACTATAATTCTTATATTTTACTTGAATATTTAGTGTCTAATGTGTATTGGTTCTTACAAATATTGTGAAAATAATCTTATATAAAATATTTTCCAGTGGTCTTCTCCCAAAAGGATTTCACAAAAGTCGCAATATTACTTTGGTTGTTAAGTTGAATTTTTTTTAAAAAATTGTCTTATACTAATTCAACACCCCCTCTTAGTATAATCTCGTGCTCATGAATAATTAGTCACTAACAACTTCTATCTGACTAAATGTCCTAGAAACTTTTTCTAATCCTAAAATAAGTAATTAATATATTAATTTTGTATATTCATAGCCTAGTTTTTTCCTACACATACATCCCTAATGGTAAGAATCCTTCTTTATCTCTATTTGGTTCATTAAAAAAAAAATCATCTTCAAATTTAATTATATTTATTATGTTGTCAATTGGTTGATCAATTTGTGGAACATTAAAAATTATATTTAAAAATTACAACATCCTAGGTTGTTTCATTGTCTATTAATTTAATTGATCTTTAAGGATATTTTTCAATATCAAATTAAGATGGCGAATATGATGTTACTTCATCTCTATGGTTCATTTTTTTAATTATAGAAAATTGCCCTTTTTCATTCTCTTTATATTGCACTCACAATTTCGTGTTCCTCCAATGTTTAATTTTCTTTTGTTCCATTAGCATGTTATGAAATTATGTAGCACAGTAAGTTAAAATAATAAAAATAATGATTGACGATTATTAAATTCAAATAAAACATAAAAATTATTATTTAAATTCTTGAAAACATGAAAATAATCATTCAAATTCTTCAAAACATGAAAATAATTATTGATAATACAAAATTTGATTAAAAAATATGCAATCGTAATATTTTATAGCAATAAAAGAACAAAATGTGATAGATTACTTAAGTAATTATTGTGATTCCTTAAAACCATGAGAAAAATATTTGTATGTTAACAAATATTTAGTTTGTAGGGAAAAATAGAGCATGAGTCCAAAATCTATCAACTCACATCCTTTTAGACCATTGTTTATGTTTTGCATGGAATGAAAATGAACATGTTATAACATGTTTGTAATATATAACTTGTCTGCAAAACTATGAACCCTTAGGGTTAGATTTTTCTTCGACATCCAACACGATTTTGTATGTCAATGTTACAATATTTGTTTTCTATGAATCACAAAGATAATTAAATTTCTATCATATTCTCCATTAGGTTTGAACATGTTTTATGTTAATTAAAATTTATACCACAAATAACATCAAGCTCTCTCACGTAAAAAATTCTAACCATATGATATTTTTTATGTTTCCAATATATTAATGTATCAATGTTCAATTTATTTTTTGTGTGTCTTATTTTGATCCAAAACTCATGTATAACATTTTCGATATCATTTCTATCAATTCATCAAAATTTAAAATAATTTATATTTGTTCATTCTAAACTCATATATATATATATATATATATATAATTAATTTTAATTTAATTTTAAAAAATTAAAGAGAACATGCTTAATTTTTATTTTTGTTTAAGATGTGCTTACTCTACCTACTTACCAACAAAGCAATTTGCAAAATACATTAAAAGTGTAAAGATTTAATGTAAAGCACATCATATGACATGTCATATTTTTTGACAAAATAAAATTATTTATGTCCTCTCTCTATTTGAACATCTTAATGGACAATATTTTTTTGAAAAATGTAATTTAGAAACTAGACTTTGAGAAATATGCATCTAGTTTCAGTTAATATGCAAATTTTGACTGTGGTTGTCTTCAATTTCTTATCGAAAATTATTTTTTACTATTTTTAAGAGAAAATTGACAAACTTTGACCCCATTTTGATCCTCCATGTTTTTTTATTTCTTTGAAGGTTAGAAGAGATTTGGGTTATGTGAGGTTCAATATAAATATTTCTTCATGTAAATTAGATTTTAGGTTATGCAATAAAATTATTGGTAAAAAATCAAAAATCAAAAAATATACTTTAAAATAATTGAAATAAAAAAAATAAAAATTCTACAATATTAAATTATATGTGAAAATACAAAAAAAAAAAAATTTAGAAAAAAAAAAGATATTGACGTTCAATCATTTATATTTAAAATTTAGAAAAATATTAAGCAATGTGTTTTGAAAATATTAACATGAAATTGTTTGGCATCCTTACCTATAACTCTTTTCTTAATTAAATTACTTTTGATCATAAATTTAATTCAATGAATAAAAATGTAGATCATTATTCAAACAAGATTAATACAAATAGTGAAAAAAATTCACCTCCAACATATGTACCATACTAAAACCATAGATTTAGTATTATCTCCATACCATCATATATTTGGAGGGTGACAATATCCATCATACTCGAAACATCACGAAAGAAAATAATATTTTTTTATTATTGATAAATGGCTATGCCAAAGGGGATTATGTTAAGACTAAAAATAGTTACATGTTATAGTATAGATTTGTTAATTCAAAATTGGGGCATGCCCCCTTAATAAACCAGATTCTTCCATTGAAGAAGAATCGTCAAGTTTAACAAAAATGCAGAAAAAGAGGCTACCTTCCAGCCTCTAAAGTCTGAAACTTTAACCCAAAAAAACATACTATAAAGTTTAAATGTATCTACAAGCTTTAATTATAGAATTTGAGTTTAAATAAAAAAATCATATCTGTTCTACAAGAAATTCACTCATCCCTAGGCTAAATCTTCAACATGAGTGTGACCCCTACGTCTCAAACGACAACCCCTCAACCACACATTCCTGAAGTCATTAGAAACTCTCCCATTGCATTCTAACTTTGAAGGAATAAGTTCGTTCAATTGGGAAAAATCTATAACTTCTTCTCCCTATCTGTATTATCTAGTTCGTCACCCAATAGCCTCTAGTCTAAGAATCTAACCAACATTGTTGTAAGTGCCCTATGATGCCTTAAGGCAAGGCCCTTTATATCCAATAGGAAGGGGAAATAGTTAATGGTTTCTCCCAAACTGAGAATAGTAGGCAACCTTCTCCTTTGAAATTTGATTGTCAAGGAGGGAGGCAAAAAATCTTAAAGAGATATTGGAGTTGTCTCATGTATACTATTTCCTCCTCTGGTGGCCATAGCCAAGAATGAGCTTGACCGACAATATTACTAATGGCTCGAAGATTTGAAGGAGCCTTTTGAGCCTTCAATTTGTTATCTCTCTAAAAGAGAAGTAGGAGAGAGATATAGTGGTATCCCCCCAAAAACAAGAAATTTGCTTAGGATATGTTCTAATAATGAAGCCGAAAGGAGCTTCTTCTATCCTTAAAACTGAGACCCAAATGGAAAACTCTCTTTATAACTTGAAACACATAAGCCTTACAACGTCAAGAGCTGACAGAATGACAAGACAAAAACAAGACATAACTTTTAATAAACTTCCCAACATTGGCGCACTTTCCAATACTCGTAAATGTAAATCAATCGGAGTTAATAAGCCCAGTGGAAAGGTGGCAAAAAAACCTGCTTCCAATGATTAGAAATTAATTAACCGGTCCTTATATAGTTGCCAACAAGGCAACACAACTCTCCACCTTCAGGTGATACTTTCCTTCTTTTCAAGAAGATTTGATGGATTTTCTTCAATCTCTTCAAACCTTCCTAAAACACACCTCTGGATCACTTTAAAAAGATTATTTGTCAATATCAATTTTCTGGTCAAATAGAAAGTTTGAAATGGTCGTGGCTAGGCAGAGATCTTTGTGGCATCTAGCTCAGCAGCCTCCATGCTGACCACAATTTTATAATCCAATTCAATGGATACAAGACGGAGGGAGCCCATGAAAACTAAGTCAGCATTTCAAATAAATTCCTTGCTTTGGTGAGAAGCAGACTTGATTTAAAAAAGAGGACCATTGAAGTTTTGAAGGAGCTCTTGATTTAAATTCAAACATAGAGCCCAACTAAAGAGAACCCCACGATCCTCAATGGATACTTTAGAGTTTATATATGGGCTATATCCATCTATAATCATACATTCTCCTTGAAACAGAGCAATTAAATGTTGAGATCATATGCCCACCAGCTAATAGTATTGTCATTTGAAGTCAACTTGCATAGGGCATCAACTTCCATATTTTCTTCTTTGTATACGTGCTTATAGGTGTAGTTGTCAAAAGTGGATATAGTAGCACTTGAATTTTATCCAATAATGCTTGTAGCTTCCAATTGAAAGAATGAGATTCTCTGATTGCATTAATAGCAATGGAAGAGTCCCCTTCAATAGGTAAGTTCCTAATACATCGATTGGAACACTCAAAATGGCCGAACATAAGGGCCCTGAATTATGCAACATTGTTTGTGTCTGGGGGAGTAGGCACAACCATCTTTCCTTTGACTATTCCTCTATGGTCTCTTACCACACAGCTGGCTCCAAAGGCACTAAGGTTTCCTTTTGAATCTCCATCAAAATTTAATTTGAGTCAGCGAAATTGGAGAGGAGTCCATACTGCACTTCCTCTACCACTTCTCTTCTTGCCTAAACAAAGGGAAATTTTTATTCCATTCCATGTGAACCTTATTCTACCATACCATGATGTGAATTCCTTGTATAAGTTGGAAAAGAGAGAAAGTCTATTGTTAATGTTCTCAACAATGGCATCTTCCAAAGAGGATAAGATTGACTCAACGCTTCTATCTTTGCCATCAAATAATCTCCTATTCTGCTCCTTCCAAACCTCCCAAACTATAGAAGAGGGAGAAATTTCCCATAGAGAACTTAAAATTCCTTCTCTTGATCTAGTTGGCTAGATTTTGAAGAGGGAAATAATATCATTTGGAAGGGCAGTTATCAAACCAAGTTTAGCACATAACCACCTCCAACATTTTACAAAAAGAGAGCAATTTAGAAGGAGATGATCTATAGTTTCCTCTCGAGCTTCGTAAAGAATGCACCTAGATGGTCCCTCAAAGCCCATCTTCTTGAATCCCTCAATTTCCTCTTGAGCTTCGCAAAAAATACCAACCTTGGGGATAACCTTTCTATTCCAAAAACTCTTGTAGAGTAAACTTAGATCAAATGAGTCATCAGGATTTATGAGGATATTATATCTTACCTTAGCAGAATATTGGCCTGATGTAGGAGTCCAAATTAGAGAATCAGCCCCATTTCTGAAGGCCAACTGCCTATCCTTGGTTAAGCTTGAAAGATAGTTTAATTCATTTGAAGGGAGAGGGAGTCCTTCCAATTTCTTCCAACTCCCACCTAGAAAGGAATTCTCCCTTGAAAATTCAACATAGTCCTTAATATGTAGTCCCTAGTGATGTCTGAGCCACTACCTTGTTGGAATATAAATTAAATTGTCTATACTCGGGAATCCACCCCAAGAGACTTCCCAAAAGAGACACAAGGAACCATCATGGACATCCCAAGAAATAAAATCTGCTATAAGATGTCTACATTTGAGAATAAAATTATAGGTTCAGGACCCTTTTGGATGGTTAGAAGCCCTCAAAAATTTGATAAGATCTCTTGTAGCTACATATTTGGTAAGAATCATTCGTACCCACCTCGCATTAGGATCAATAAGAATTTTCTAGTCTAATTTAGCATCCAAGGCCTTATTTTGAATTTGAAGATTATGCACTCCCAAACCCCTTGAAGATTTGGGTTTACAGATTTTTTCCCAAGAAATTAGAGTGACTTTATGCCTTTCATCCATATTCTACAAAAAGAAGTTTCTCATCTTCTGTATGATGAAGGAATTCATACCCACAGAAAGAGCTAGAAGGGACATGAGATTGATGGGGAGAGAAAAGATAGCTACTTGAAGCACGAACAATCTGCCCTCCTAGGAAAGCCACTTCCCTTTCCATGAATTAGCTTTTATATCCAATTTTAGCTTAAGAGGATCCCACAACTTGGAACCCCTCAAACCCCTGTCTATTGGAATCCCTAAATAAATACAAGGGAAAGAAATATTTTTCCTATTAAAGATTCTTAAAATCCTATTCTCCACAGATGTTGATGTGGAGAAGAAATATATTTCTAATTTTTCTGTATTAATAACCCGACCTAAAGCCTTAGCATAACATACTAGACGCTCCTAAAACTGGGTTGCTTTCTTAGCTTTTGTTTTTCCAAGTAGAAGACTGTCATCAACAAATTATTGATGCATAGAAATGAAGTTGGTAGTGATCTTAATTCCTTCCAAATTCTTGTTGGCATACCTTGATTATATATCTTTACCGAAGGCTTCTTCCATTATAATAAAGAGAAAGAGAGAAATTGGATCCCCTTGACGGATGCCCTTTGAGGATGAGAAAAATCCCTCTGGCTTGCCATTGATCAGAATAGAAAATCTTGGAGTGGAAATGCATTCATAGACCCAATCAATCCATTGCCTACTAAATCCAAAGGCTTGCATAATTTTGGATAAAGAACACTAGTCCACATTGTCATAAGCCTTCGAAATGTCCAATTTCACTATCATACCTGGCCTTTTCAAGCTTTGAAGTGTATGAATAGCCTTCTAAGCCACAATGACCCCATACAAAATTGAACGGCTATGAACAAAGCCCGTCTACTCCTCTGAGATAATGATGTTCATTAAAGGTTTTAGTTTGTTCATCATCACCTTGGAAATAATTTTGTAGATGGAATTGGAAAGGGAGATTGGTCTGAAATCCTCTAATTAGGAAGCTTTTTCCTTCTTCGGTGTGAGAACAATTAAGGTGTTATTAATCTCCTTTAGAAGATTGTCCGATTTCCTTGCAAATTAAAATGCCTCCACTAAGTCCAATCTGAGGATCTCCCAACATTTTTGGAAGAATCCCATCAGGAAGCCATCTAGGCCTAGAGATTTTTTAGAAGGGAGTTGATTTAGAGCTATACTTACTTTCTCCAACAAGAAACTTTGGTTGAGATTTTTGTTTTGATCCTCCAAGATCACTTTAGGGATGAACGATAACAACTTTCTTTTCTCTATTATATTTGATCCTTCTTAATTGTTAATCAACTTGGAGAAAAAAAATACAATTTCATTTCTTATGGCTACTAGATCATCTATGGTACCTTTGCCTTGAGTATCCAGCATTGGAATTCTATTTATACCTCTACGGATCCTTGTGATATTATGAAAGAATTTTTTATTTCTATCCCTAGCTTGTTGCTTTTCCTCTTAAAAAAGGACTTGTGACATTCCCTTCCTGATTACCCTTTCATTGAAATCTTCTAATTGGTCTTCAAGCTTCTTTTTAATAGCAAAAATATTCTTAAAATGCAAAGCATTCCATTCTAACAACTGTCTTTTAACATATTTTAGCTTGGACAAAACTAAAAAGCTTGGAACCTTCAAAGCTTAGTTCATTCCAACATTTGCCAATTAGAGTAAGGAATCCACCATCCTTCATCCACATATTTTTAAATCTAAAAGGTAAATTTTAAAGATTTGGAGCACCCTACAAGGAAAGAAGGAGTGCAAAATGATCTCAACCTGAACAAGGGAGGAGAGAGAAATCAATAAAGAAAGGGGATGAAGATAAATCCCCCAGCCAAAAAAAAATGTCTATTTTTTCCTTTACGTTGCTAAAGCCTCATCTTCTATTGTTCCAAGTGAAGACATTGTCGCCATATTCTATGTCAAAGAGACCATTTCTATCAATCCAATTATTCAAATCCTATTAGGATCTACCAAGTCTAGTGATACAACCTCTTTTATACTTAGAGCTCCTAGTAGCATTAAAGTCCCCTCCAATGATAAGAAATTGATCATGGATAAGCGAAATCACTCCATCTAGGTCAAACCAAAGAGCACGCCTAAAAATAGGGGATGCTAGCCCATAAATATTAAGTAGTAAAAAGGAAACATTTGATTGCAGGTGGAGAACTCTCACAAGCAACCAAATTCAATTGGAGGCAACTCCCTCAATATGAACAACAAAATGTTTCCAAATTATCAACAGACCCCCTGATGCACCCTTTGCACACATGACTACTTGCTGACTAGTAGTGAAATGGTGTTCAACTTTTTCCCCAAAGGATTCTGCTTGTAGATAGTCTGATTTTGTTTCCTAAAACATTAGGATTTCAGTATTGGTCAAAAGGACCCTTCTTTTGACCAAGCATCTCTTGTTAGGGTCATTTAATCCCCTAACATTCAATGTAATTATTTTCATTATTATTCAGGAAGGGGGGATCCCTTCCCTACTTTCCAAAGATCGGCAATTTTTGCTTGGCCCTCTAAGTTAGCTTCCCTGACCAAGTACTCTATGATGGACTTCTTGCCTCTTTTTGGAGAAAGAAGGCCATACTCAGGCGTTTCTTTACCATAAATTAATTGTTTGATACCTAGTTTTCTCTTTTCTTTAATTTTTGAATACAAGGTTGCAAGAGGAGTCTCCATCACTTGCTATGGGTCTTCATCTTCATTCAAATAATATTTAAGAAGTCACTAAGTGTTAGATTCTAGGTTCACTCCAAGGCAAGGGGCATGTCTATGAGTGGAATCCAATAAGAGAATTGGAGATTCCGAAGAGAGGTTAAAGATATTTTTCCTTAAAGGGGAAACACGAAAGGAGGGGACGTTGAAAGCATAATGTGACTTGCTAGGCGTAGAAATAGGCATTTCATTAAAGACCACAAAACCATGAACAGATGGGTCATTGACTGCATTCATCTCCTAAATGATATGTTTCTTAAGAATCTCCCCTTCTGAAAGGAGATTTGATAAGGCCACATCCTTTCTCTTGCAAGAAATTGCCAGGCAGAAATTCTCTCTAGCCTATAACCTTCTAACTCGATTCCTTAATTAGAGGATTTCTTGGGTCTGGGAATGAAAATATTGAACGCCCTATGATCGAAAAGGGGTATCTATCCTAATCCATAAAGTCTCTTAGAAATATTTATATCCTTCAGTTTTAACTTTAGAGATAGGATAAGAGAAGAACCAAGAGGGGCTTGAGACCCATCAGCTTCCTAGATTTCTTCAATAAGCTTCTGATGAAGAGAGCCATATAAACTTGAACCAATTGGATCTCGTGTCTCCTCATTATGGTCTTGGTTATGAGAGCCATCTAGAGCTGAAGCAACTGGAATCTGTTTCTCTCCATTCAGCTCTAAAAGAGGAGAGCCAACTAGAGTTTATTGCACTTGATGGGGATTATCTTCTAGAGTAATGCATCGATAATGTTCCACTAACTGAAAGACTGAGCCCCTTGATTGTTGCATATAATTTCCATTTAATAATTAGTTTCTAAGGGTGCATTTGCCCGGAATTGCTTTAGTCAACCTTTTAATTTTTTGCTTCCATCTACCCATCTCGGAGACAATATCTTGTTCTCCATAAAATCCTAACTCAAGATCTATTTCAACATAGATGTCGGTTACATCCCCTTTATTCCCATTTAAGAAGTCCTTTTCAATGCCTATCAGATAACCAAGAGAATCTCCAATCTTCATAAGAGCCTTAGCACACCAAAATTCCGAGGGAAGCCCAACTATAGATAACTAGTCTGGGGAATTTTTTATCTTATGATTCAAAGGATCAAAGCAGGGCTTCTATTATATGAAATAAAAAGTCGATCCTTGATTAAACAGAGGGCTACCATGCATGATTGCATCTTTAAGAGTAGAATCTAGACATTCTATGAAAAATAATCATTTTGCAAAGGACAAACCGAGACCATGTACCAGAAAATGAATGAAGCCACCATTCTATGATGTCCTAGCTTTCCCCCATATGCCACACTATGTGGAAAAGAGAGCATTCTTTTTTAGGCACCCTATCTTGGGATTCATAGAATCCAAAGGCAGAACAAATTTTTTATTGCCAGGGCCTTTCTTCTTCCAAACTGCATTGACAGATTTCGCATCAAAATATATTGTCAATGAAGAAAGAAGACCCTTCCAACCCACATTCTTTCCATTCTTTCTGAAACTTCTGAGGCCTTGTTTCCCATTAAAAATATTGATAGAGTTTATAATAGAGTCTCTATCACCTGAAGAGGTTGAATAGCCTACTTTTGCTGAGAAGTTAGAACGTGGATGTTTTTCCTTCGCCCATTTATCGCTGAAGTGAACATTCTTTCCAAACGTAGAGACCCCATTTGTTCCAGCGGGGTATCTATTATGCCAAAAGTTGCGAGAATGTTGAAGAGGAATTTTATTTGCCCTTGTTTCCACCCGATTAGCCCAAGAGTTAGAGTTGTTCATGCTCGTTTGGCTTAAGGGAGGTATCTTCAAACAACTATGAAACTTGGAATGAAAGTGTTGCTTATGGGTTTCAAAGGAAGAGGGCTCTAAATCAGTAGGTCAGCGAAGATTTATCACCTTAGACCGAGCATGATGAGGTGTTTTAGACCATGCGAAAGGTCAAAAGCCATGGGAGCCAGAAAAACACGGCTAAGAATTCCTCCTATTGGAAAGAAGGCCATGGGCATGAGAAAAGAACGCCTCAGCCATGGGCATTTTTAACTTAAGGCTTGCCTCTTTTCTTACAAAATTACACATTTTCACATTTTTTGCTGGCTACTGAGGAAAATAAACTTGATTTGACATTTCTTTGGCACCATATAAAATAAAATCACTTCATATGGTGCCAAAGAAATATCAAATCAAAGCATTTCAATTGTAAGAAAATAAATTTACGCCAAAATAATATATAGAGTAATAACGAAGGTGAAGTGAATACAGCAAAATCATGGATAGAGGAATTTGACTATTTCACACTAGATTGTCTTTATCTTTTTCCAACGATACTTTCAATGGCATCTGATAGTTGTAAAATTTTCTGCATAGCAAAATACAAACCTAGCTAGGAAGTAAGAAACAAAACTTCCAGAAAATAGAGAAGAAAAAACAAAACTGCAAGAATGAAATTATATTAATTCATTGTGTCATATTACATTATGCAAATGCAGATTTATATGAAGTGAACCACCGTACAAAATATGAAATTAGCAGTGAAAGAGGCTTAGTTAGACTTATTCATCTACAGTTTGCATGGAATGGAAGATAGATCCACTATTCTCTGAGAGAATGGATAGGATCATGCAAGCGGTCTATGATTCATGGAGAGAGAGAGGATCATGCAAACTGCATGCAAAACTGACACTAACACCCCTCCTTAAGTCTAACTAAGGAGAGATATGGAAAGAGGAAAGAGGGAAAACCCATTGGGAACAAAACCCACACTCAAAATTACAAGAGATGCAACTTATGAAATGAAGAAGAAAATCTTTTGAGATACAAGAACAGTGTAAACAACTATCGAATGATGACCGCCATAGCGCTGAATGAAGAACCTCCTCACAAGCCAAGATGATGATCAAGATAAAGAATCTTAATGAGTGCCCTCAATGACACTACTTGAATAATAATCAGATGGCAAACAAAGGCAAAACATCTTACATTAGAAGTTGCACGTGGCACATCAGTCTGCATGAGTGACCCAAACAACACTACTTAACTAGGCAAGAAGAAGCTACTAGTAAAAAATATAGGTGCCAATAGTGAATTGATCAAACTTGAAACAAAACCAAGAAGCATTAGTACTACTAGTAGAAAGACGGGTCCATTGAAACAATGTGTCACAAAGGAGAAGGAGAAGATGAAGGCAAGGCCCATGAACAGAGGTTTATGTCAGTTCCCATTCTTCAGAAATCTGCCTACAAATAATTTGTCCTTCCTCCTATCTCTCAAGGTTTGATACCATGTAAAAAGTTTCTGCATAGTAGAATACAGACTTAGCTAGGAAGTAAGAAACAAAACTTCCAGAAAATAGAGAAGAAAAAATAGAACTGCAAGAATGAAATCATATTAATTCATTGTGTCAAATTACATTATGCAAATGCAAATTTATACAAAGTGAACCACCACACAAAATATGAAATTAGCAGTGAAAGAGGCTTAGTTAGACTTATTCATCTGCAGTTTGCATGGAATGAAGGATAGATCCACTTTTCTCAGAGAGAATGGAGAGGATCATGCAAATGCTCCATAATTCATGGAGAGAGAGAGAATCATGGAAACTGCATGCAAAACTGACACTAACAATAGTTGCGGGCATGGCAAGTTGAAGGTCACTAGTTGGTATTATGTTAGCGTATGATTTGGGCATAAGTGGGTGAGGTTCCAATGCATTTTTCTTTGTTGCCAATGACCAGTTGAAATGATAGAATAGCATTGAATAAATTATATTTCATTTGACAGTTTCAACCCCTTTGATACGAAAGACCATTTCATATTGACTGGTTGTGTCAATCAATTTTATTGTTTTATGGTAGTCACTCTTGTTGACATGGAAAAATTATATAACAGGATTGAATAAATTATATTTCATTTGATAGTTTCAACCCCTCCAATATGAAAGACCATTTCATATTGACTGGTTATGTCAATCAATTCTATTGTTTCAAGGTAGGCAGTCTTGTTGATGTGGAAAAATTATATAACAACATTGAATAAATTATATTTCATTTGACAGTTTCAGCCCCTTTGATACGAAAGACCATCTCATATTGAATAGTTATGGACCAATTAATTCTATTGTTTGAAGATAGTCGGTCTTGTTGACATGGAAAAATTATATAACAACATTGAATAAATTGTATTTCATTTGATAGTTTCAGCCCCTTTCATACGAAAGACCATCTCACATTGACTGGTTATGTGAACCAATTCTATTATTCCAAGCTAGGTAGTCTTGTTGACATGTAAAAATTATATAATAGCATTGAATAAATTGTATTCCATTTGACAATTTCAGCCCCTTCGATACTAAAGACCATCTCATATTGACTGGTTATGCGAATCAATAGTTTATGTCAATCAATTCTATTGTTTTAAGCTAGTCAACCTTGTTGATGTGGAAAAAGTACATGAAAAAAATTTGTTTCATTGATTTTAAATTCTATCTTGTATTTAGTGGTTTACATTTGTCAGTTTTATTGCCATAGAAAATAAAATGAAACAAATATATTTTGTTTACTTGACTTTTCAGACTTATAATGTAATCCATTATGTTATCATAGGAAAATAAAATAGAAGTAATTTCATTTTTATCTCATACTCACTAGAAAAATGAAATGGAAGTACTTTGTTTAGTTCACTTTATTTATTTCTATATTGATTGGTTTAAGCTAGACAGTTTAAATGTCATTGAAAATTGAAATGGATGTTTTTTCATTATGTGATAGTAATTATTATTATTTCATGTTCACTCATTTAAATCAATACATCTTGTTGTAGCGAAAAATGAAATAGATGTATTTTATTTATGTGATTTTATGATCTGTTTCATTTATGTGATTATACTTTCATTATTATCTCATATTGACTGATTTAAGTAAATCAATTCTATTGTGTAAAAAAACAAATGAAGGTGGGATATAATTTTTTGGTTTCTTATTGACTAATGACAATAAGCTCAAGGTCCCGATCTAGATAGAATTTCTTGGTATTCCCAGTTTCCCATTGCCCAGTCTATCAACAAGGTTGTATGTGTTGAGCCTGACTAGTTTTATCATGCTCCCCCTCAAAAGAGGGTCTATCTAAAATTGGATTTCTATTGTGACCTCAAAGAGACAATTGATATTCATATAGGAGGTCTTTGTCACTTCCAACAAGTGCTCTATCTAAATTTGCCTAATATTTTTTTTGGTAATAGTCTTCATAACACAAGATTAAGGACTGCCCTCTAGCCATTCCATAGGTGAATGCTTCACCCAAGGAATTTGAATCTTCGTGCTCAACTGAGGCCTCATTGTGACACCGATTACCATCGTTATGGATGACCATATTCTTGAATATGTTTTTGATTATGATAAACAAGTTTTGAGGGGACCAAAAACCCAATACAACATGTTTGAAGGGACTTGAAACCTTCGGATAACACAGGGATCCAGTCCCAACAATAGGATGTTGCAAGCAAATAGATCAAAGACATCCAACAACCAATACTAAAACAAAGTCAACAAGATTACCAAGTTGACAGATCCAACGGATCTAAAACACCTAGTAGATCATGAAGATAGAAAACAAGGGTTTGTCTGGCACCCTCAACCAACAAGCAGGGTTTTCCCAAGTACCCTTAACCTGAAGAAAAATCATCAACAGATCTTCAACAAAACCATATCCTAACCAAAAACAAAGACTGGCTAGACTTGACCCTTGAAAATTACGAGCATCCAACCTATCCCTGAAGAGAAAACAACAAATGGGCTTTTTCTAGGCTCCCTCAACCATAAAAGTGGGTTTTGTAGGGCTCCCACAACCTGTAGAAACATCCGGATTTTGGAAGGCTTCCCTAACCTCATCCCTAGGTTTTGAAAAGGCTCCCAGAACCACAAAAAAGGGTTTTGAAGTGGCTCCCTTAACCACATTAAGCTGAAATGGAGGCCAAAGCATAACAACATCCAAGCTAGCAAGCATCCCTAAAATCCCCACCTGAATATGGAAAGACAAAAAAGAACTTGAAATCAAGGATTCAGGAACCAGAAAATGAGCCTCCAAGACAACCAACAACAGACCAGCAATACACCCCGAAGGCATTCAATGGTCAAGCCCAGAAACAGACCACCAACAACCAGGGTAATCCACAGTCTTCCCCTTACTCCTGCGAATAGACATCACAGCCATCAAATCCACCTCAATAGGATAATGATTGTTACAAAACCCCACCATCTCAACCTCAATAAAAGATGTGGCCACCTCAATAAGACTAGAAGGAAACAACCCAGTAGGGTGAGATATGAGAGCCAAAAGCTAGACCAAGGGGACAGAGAGAGAAAGACCCACAACAGGGCATAAAACCCACTTCAGAAGAGCCACATCCAAAACCCGAGGCACAAGACATCCCAAAGAAAAACCTTAATATATATCGCCAGAGTCCCAGATAAGAGGAACCACCACCACACCCCAAGGGGAAGAAATAGAGGCATCAACAAAAGCCTCAACCCCAAGGAACAGAGAATAGACAGGCACAACACCCATCATAGAAAGCATGGAGACCTTCCCCCACCGCCAAAGTACGCCAAGCACCACCTCACACTCCCACTAGCACCAACGCCAGAAGGAAAAAAGGTAAGCATCGGCAGAAAAAAGACTCTGTCGACAACAAAACAGAGGACCAAAAGGATTTTTTGTCAATAGACTTATTGTGGATTATAATGAAGAATTTGTTCAATACTGTTGAAATTGATAATATAAAATGTTGTCTATTTACTGAATTGTGATAACGCCAGAAGGAAAAAAGGTAAGCATCGGCAGAAAAAAGACTGTGTCAACAACAAAACAAAGGACCAAAAGGATTTTCTGTCAATAGACTTATTCTAGATTATAGTGAAGAATTTGTTCAATACTGTTGAAATTGATAATATAAAATGTTGTCTATTTACTGAATTGTGATAGTTGTAAAGAAGAAATCTCAGCAATCAACAACAAATATATTCAATGTAATCAATTTCTAAAGTTAATCATTTACATAGTTTGTAAAATATTTAGCACAATTTAAAATTCTATTTTCCATTCATGTGTATTCATTTTTTTACATTTCAAAATCAATTCATTTATATTATAAATAATAATTATTACTAAAAAAATATTTTAAAGTTTTTAGAATTATTACATCTTCAAATATATTATTGGAAGTACTATCGACGCCTCCTTTTAGTAAAGTAATATTTAGTTTTGTTGAGCCGATTATGGACTGTGGAAAGGTCATGTGGACAAGCATGGAAACCTACAAGCTGAAATTTTGTGACCCCAAACTGCACGTCGAAAATGCGTTGAAGTTTTGTTGAAATCAACAACATGGAGGTTATAAGAGAAGAGAATTTACTCAGATCTTCTTGAGCTCTGGCTTTACATCCTTGATCAATAGCACTCAGTTCAACAAGATGCATCCTCTGTTTGGAACGTGTTTTACTCTGTTTCTTTTTCTATTGCCTTGTACCTGCAAAATTACTGATGAGCAAAGTCTTATAGAGTTCAAGAAGTTTATCACTCTAGATCCTCTGAATTCCTTGGCCAATTGGGGCCCTACTATTCACTTCTGCAATTGGACTGGAGTTACTTGTGATTCAACAGGCAACAGGGTACAATTGCTTGAGCTGGGAGATATGGAATTAGGGGGTTCCATCTCTCCTTCAATTGGTAATCTCTCATTCCTCACACAACTTGATCTACATAACAACAGTTTTGTAGGCCGAATTCCGGAGGAAACAGGCAGACTTCAACGCCTAAAGGTTCTTTATCTTTACACCAATCTATTGGAGGGCTCCATTCCAAAGAATTTGACTTCCTGCAAGGAGTTACAAGAATTGTTACTCCCTGACAACCAGTTTACTGGAACAATTCCTCCAGAGCTAAGTATGCTTACAAATCTCCAAGACCTTTCGCTCGGCTCCAACAATATTTCTGGTAAAATCCCTTCCTCCTTAGGAAATCTCTCTTACCTAGAATCATTTTATATAGCAGATACCGGCCTTGAAGGTCACATTCCACCTGAATTAGGAAAGCTATCCAGCTTGATCTCTTTTCTGTTGTTTGAGAATCCTCGTTTAACAGGCCCTATTCCCTCGTCAATCTCAAACAATTCAGGATTAGTAGAACTGGGTCTTTATAGCAACAACTTGACTAGTACTATCCCACCTGAATTGGGCAAGCTCTCTCGCCTTAGAGTTCTATATCTATGGGACAATCAACTGAAAGGCACCATCCCACCCACAATTGCCAACTGTACACAACTGATTGACCTGGATTTGGAGCTCAATCATCTCAGTGGAGAAGTACCATTAGTGCTGAGCAGGCTTTCACATCTGCGATTCTTGAGCCTTTCATCTAATCAACTAGTCAGCGGGAGCACTCTCACCATCCCCATTCTTAAGGCCCTCCATAATTGCACTAGCCTCAATAAAATATGGATTGATCAAAATCATTTGACTGGATACTTGCCAGAGCAGCTCCCCACAAATCTCTCTCTTTTGGTACTAGATGGTAATAAGATAACAGGAAGTATACCTTCATTTATTGCCAACATAACCAATTTGGGAGATCTTTATTTGTCTTCCAATCTCCTTACAGGCAGCATCCCATCTTCTCTTAGAAGCCTTCATAAGTTGCAAAGACTTTTGTTGGACAACAACAACCTAGAAGGAAACATACCCACTGAGATTGGAGAAATGAAAAGCCTTGGAGAGCTATCACTGAGCCATAATATGCTTTCTGGAGGAATCCCTGTTACAATTGGTCGCCTTCAACAGTTAACACATCTTGTGCTTAACCACAACCGATTCTCCGGGAACGTCCCTGCAAGTTTGGGAAAATGTTACAATTTGCAATTGCTAGACCTCTGCAACAATCAGTTCACAGGACGTATCCCCGATGAAGTGGCCAGTCTTGCTAATTTACAGTTCTATTTCAATTTGTCCAGAAACTCATTTCAGGGATCTCTGCCTCTGGAAATCGAAAAGATGATTCATGTTCAAGCTATTGATGTTTCAGCTAACAGGTTAAAAGGTAAAATTCCAGCCACTCTGGGAAGCTGTGAAGAACTTGAATATCTGAAGCTTTCATCAAATGAATTTGAAGGCCCAATACCAGATTCTATCAGTGAGTTAAAAAGTCTTGTCAGTATGGATCTGTCTTCCAACAAACTTTCAGGTTTGATCCCTGTCACTCTAAAGTCGCTGAATATGCTTCAAATGTTGAATTTCTCTTTCAATAACTTCAGCGGAGAGATCCCAAAAGAAGGCATCTTTAAAAATTTGACAGGTGATTCATTTATGGGGAATATGTTTTTGTGTGGGGAATGGGTGCAATTACGTCCATGCCCTGTTCGCCATACTCAGCCTCAAGACCACAACAACAGAATTAGAATATTAGCACCAGTGGCAGGAACCGTTATTTTCCTATTCTTTTGTTTATTGACCTTGGGACTAATTTACAAGAGGCGCAAGAACAAATGTGATGTTCATAGTGAAATCTTGCCTCTGAAACTTGTGGATGACAGGGGGGTTTCCTATCAAGAAATTGTTAAAGCCACAGATGGATTTAACGAGAAAAACCTGATAGGGAGTGGTAGCTTTGGCTCAGTGTACAAGGGCATTATGGCTGATGGTAGAGTGGCCGCTTTCAAGCTTTTAAATTTGCAAAATGGGGAAGCCATCAAGAGCTTCTGCAGGGAATGCAAAGTGTTGGCAGAAGTCAGGCACAGGAATTTGGTAAAAATCATATCCTTCTGTTCGGAATTTACATACAAAATATTGGTTCTAGAGTTCATGTCTAAAGGAAATCTGGAGACACTTTTGCATTCTAATATTAAATCACTGACCTTCATTGAGATATTGAACATAGCAATCGATGTTATCCATGGATTAGAGTATCTCCACCATGACTGTTTTCTACAAATTGTACATTGTGATATAAAACCGAGCAACATTCTTATGGACGAGGAAATGACAGCACATGTAGCAGATTTTGGCATTTCCCGAATAGTTTGCGGTGTAGACACCAGTACCAGTGAGTCGGGAAGTGATTCCACTCTATCTCTGAAAGGATCCATGGGCTACATTGCACCAGGTATTGCTTTTGGCTATGCAATTATACTCCTCTTTGTCTATCCTCTGTCCATTGCCTAACGGCTAGGATTCTATACACAATCTAACCAGATTTTTTTATTTTGCTTTTATACTGCAGAGTATGGAATTGGTGGGAAGGTATCCACGAGGGGTGATATTTACAGTTATGGTATTATGCTCTTGGAGATGGTAACCAGAAAGAGTCCAACTAATGAGATGTTTGTGGGAGGATTGAACCTCCACAAGTGGGTAAGCATGCATTTTGATAACAAATTGGAGGAGATTGTTGGCATCAGAATGATGAAG
Source organism: Cryptomeria japonica (assembly GCF_030272615.1). Lineage (NCBI taxonomy): Eukaryota > Viridiplantae > Streptophyta > Pinopsida > Cupressales > Cupressaceae > Cryptomeria > Cryptomeria japonica. Next base: position 168,021,687 of record NC_081415.1, read on the forward strand.
GATATAGGAGAGAATGAAATAAATCAATGCCTCATTCCTCTCCTATTTATTGGGTTAGAATGTTCGAAGGAGTCCCCTAGTGAAAGACCCACAGCTAGAGAGGTGGCAGGTGTATTGAAAACAATCAGGAAGACGCACTTTGATGTTAAAAATTAAGTTTTAGTTGTTAGTCTTAAGTTAATTATGCTGGTTCTAAAATAAGTTTTACATGTTAGCTATGCTGGTCCTAAAATAAGTATTCGATGTGTGCTATGTTAGCTATGCTGGTTGTAATAAACTGATTTTAACAATTGAGTCCTGTTAGCAATTAAAATTATGTCAGTTGTATTCGTTATATTAGTTGTGAAAATCTTTGACGAGTTATGTTTAAAACAATTCACAATGTTCTTGTCCAATAAAAAGGACGATTAAGTTATACAAAGTAGGAGTACATAATGGTAGCCCAGAATGATACATAACAGCTATAGAGGTCAGTTGCTCTTGCAACACACAAGATCGTGCATTCTTGCCATCATTAAATACAATTGATGTATGCCATACACTTTTTTCAATTGAAGATAAATAATTATAAGAATGGGTTTTGTGTATTCATGAGGCCGTGAAAGCAATTTTGTTTGTTATCTCCAAAATCTAGGGCAACTCCAAATGAAGCCTATACACCAGATCTTATGATAGGATTAATGGCATCGTAGAAAGTTTGGTTCGCATTGCCCAGCCTGTTAGAGGCATTTAATAATATAATTGAACTCGTGCAATTGAGGAGGCACTTCATTTATTTTTAGTCTATGTTTATGGAGATGAATGTAAGATCTGGATGAATATAATGTCATTAATGATGCAACAATTTGTCAATGTCAATGTTGTTGGGTATATGAAGCCCAACAGTCACATGGCTGTTTGTCTTCCCCAGAAGACTCTTCATTTCATATTTGATATGTTTATATAAATGGTTGTGTGCAGCCCATACATGATGTACTGTGTAATTGGATATTGGTTAATAAGAATTCTCCTTGCATTTCTGGTGGACGTAGCCACTTAGTGGTGAACCATGTTAATCTTGTATCTTGAGTTCTTTGTTATGTTTATTATTCTTTCTGTTGTTTTCTGTTCATTATTATGTGTTTTCTCTGCTCGTTTTTAAACTAACAATTGGTATTAGAGCTATGGTGAAATGTTGAGCAGAGATGGGATCTAATTGGATAGTTGATCATGGAGTTGGATGTTTTTATGTTATCAATAAACAGGCTGAAGTTTCAGATGATTAGGTTGAATTAGATGATAAAGTCGAATCAGTCATCAAAAAATTTCTTGGCAGTCTAGACTCGGTAGAGAGTGATGTCCAACTGGAGGATGAAACCAAACATCATTGGTGGGATGGCTGGAAAAAGGAGGAGACTTTGGCTGAAGAAGAAGAGGGTTTGTTTTATTCGCTTTTTGAAGAAGAGACTGGTTTGTTTCCCTTCCAAGATGAGGAGGATGCCTCTCCAGGTGAGGAGGATTTAGTCTTGAATCTAGCGAATGAGGATGACCCAGAAGAAGAACAGGCAGATTGCAGAAGTGATGATTTATCGTTGCAGATTGCAGTAGTGGAGGCAGAGTGGAATGCATTGATTGTAGTTACTGCACAAGTTTCTTCACAAATTCATTCAGTGAGGCAACTGTGAGAATTGGGAGTGATGTTTGTAAGCTATTCAAACCTGTACAAGAGTTTATATTTGGGTATTAAAATTTGATAGTGGTGATCTTCTAGATAATCTATTACGAGGGAGCACAAAAGCAAGAGACTTTGATGGAGGAGTGTATTATGCATCTACATATAGTAGTGTTCCTGATTATGGATTACCGGATGAAGTAGCTAGAGAATATGTTTTTAACTCTGATTTGACTTGGAGAAGATTAATTCACACTGTTCATGAACAGAGTTTGGCGATATTAAAATCTTCTCAAGAGCTGGTTGTAGTATGAGCGTTGGAATGGAGATGCAGAGAATGTTATAGGCTGTGCCGGTTGGACTTCACAGGGGAGATTGTTGGGTATATGAAGCCCAACAGTCACATGGTTGTTTGTCTTCCCCATAAGACTCTTCATTTCATATTTGATATGTTTATATAAATGGCTGTGTGCAGCCCATACATGATGTACTGTATAATTGGATATTGGTTAATAAGAATTCTCCCTTCGTTTCTGGTGGACGTAGCCACTTAGTGGTGAACCACGTTAATCTCGTGTCTTGAGTTCTTGTTTGTTTCTATTATTCTTTCTGCTGTTTTCTGTTCATTATTATCTATTTTCTCTGCTCGTTTTTAAACTAACAAATGTCACATTAAAATTTAGTCAAGTTTCAATTTCAAACAACTAAATAGATTGGCAAAAGCACTTTTTTCGGAATGTTTAGTTTTGAAGTTTTATAAACCATTCAAGTTTTTTTCTTTTTCTTTTTGTGCAGTAGTTCATTAAAAGAAGTCAAAAAAATATTCCAAAAGAGCAATTAATTATAAAGTGAGTTTTATTTTGTTGCCACGTCGATTAATGACAAACAATCAGTACAAAACCCCCCCTAAATCTGTACTTCCTCTTGAACTAAGAGGATTTAGCCACCACTATCAGCTTCTATATTAGATATTCAAATGTCTCTTTTGCAAGAAATTATGCAATGATGTCAACAATTTTCTCCTCTATTTCAACATACTCTAGCTTTTCTCTCAAAAAATGTTACTGAGTTAATATTTTCTTTGTCACTGAATCTATTATTGGATTCTATGAAATGTTAATAGCAGTTGTATTATCACAAAGAATAGGAATGGCCTCTTAAAATTCAATCTTTACTCATGAATGATACTTGAGTGCAAGAAGAAACCATTACAACATACTCTGCATCTGCTATAGATAAGGATAGTGAATTTTACTTTTTGCTCAACCATGATACAAAGACTATCACAATGAAAGAATGCCCTGTTGCTTGTACTCTTGAAATAATCTACATTTGTGCTCTTAAGATACCATAGTCTGAAAAATAATGTAGCTTTCAAATATCTGAATATACTTTTTACTTCTTTTACATAAGTTTACCTAGGTTCTTCTTGAAACCTTTTCACCATTCCTACTACTTGCATTATATCTAGTACCTACCAGACAACAAACTTCCAATCACAAATCTATACAAAGTCTAATTACATGAGCCATACTCGTCATCTTTAATCAATTTACACATTGTAACATAGGTATACTCACTAGTTTGTAGTACTCCATAATTAATTTGTTCAAGATTTCTTTCACTTACTTGGTTTGTGATACGAATATATCTTTATCTGACTGAGTGACTTGTAAACCAAGAAAGAATGATAACTCAGCAAGCATTGAAATCTCAATTTCTTTTTGAATTATATCTCTAAATGCTATGCACATTTTACAACAGTTTCTTCCAAAATGATGTTATCAATATAAATAACAACAACTAATAATTTATTAGCTTTAACTTTAATATATAGGTTGCTATCGACACTAATTTTCTTGAAGTGCAATTACTTGTCTAAACTTGAATATCATGCACTTGGAACTTGCTTGAGTCCACAAAGGGTTATCTTCAGTTTGAATACAAATTTTTTATTCTTAGTTAACTAAAAAAATTATTCTTGCTTAATGTATACATCTTCTAACTCTCCATTCAAGATTGTTGAATTGACATCCATTTGACATACCTTAAAGTTCTTGAGTGCTAATAATACTAAAAGAATTTGGATTGCCTCTAATATTTCTTTTGAAGCAAGCATCTCTTCAAAGTCAATGCCTTCCAATTGAGCATAATCTTTGCATACAAATTTATCTTCATTTCTTTTAAGGTAACATCTACTCCCAAATATCCTCATATAGTTAGTTTCAATATCACTATCTTTTAACTAGGTAATATTGTTTATTGTGAAGCAAGGGGCAATTTACTAGGCATGGTATTAAGATGAATGAGAGATAACATACTTTAGAGAAACATGAACTGATTTGAGGAGATATGAATTCTATTATCAATAATTATATTTCATAATTCAATCATTAAATAAGTGTAGATACTACTTACAATCAATGGATTTTGTGCTATATACACATACAACCAATTATTATAGAGCATGAATAGTTAAACTATTTTAAATTAGACATAGATGAGACATGTTAAGCTCACACAAAGTGATACTTGTAGGAAAAAAAAAACCCAACACTACCTCACTCAACTAGCACTCTGGTGACCCATAGAGACGAAAACAAAAAAGAAAGAAAAGGAGAGCTAACCTAGCCATACAAATAGAAATTACCAAAAAATGAAGAACCTAGAATGATTAAAAAAGAAGAGTATCAAAACCAAAATCTATTGAAACATAGATATTACAATCAATAGCATAAGGTGCCAACCTCAAACACCAAAGTGCCATAGAGAAATTTGCATGTTGCACTATTATCTGTATAGCTAGAGAACAAAACACCAAAAAACAGCTTCATGCTTCTTGAACCTATTTTCCACCCACATACACTCAAATGTGGGAGAACTCTTGGGGATATATAGGGACTTTCCATAGTCAAACCCTCATTTTAATTTTTTTACCTCCACAAAAAGCTAGATAGATTGAACAAAATGATAAAATAGATGATGTAATAGAAAGAAACCCCACTTAATGGAGGAAAACCCCTATTACAAAAGATAGAGTGATAGATAGATTAAATGCAACTATATAATAGATCCACTGATAGATTTGGTAAATTAGATAATATCAAAATATAATAAATACAAGAGATAAGAGAGAAGAAGAGCATTATATTGTTTAGACACCTCTTTTGAGATAGTAGTGTGATTGTCCTTTGAGAGAAGACCAAGCAGTTGAAAGATTATGTTTATTTTGATAGAGATTCACTATATATGTGAGAGAAAGAGAGAAAGAGTGAGTGTTCTTGCAAAATGAGGAAGAAAGAAGAGCTTTGTTTCTTGGGATAGCTAGGAGTGACCATTTTGAATGTGCATCAATTGAGGTCTAATGTGGAATATCCTCATTTAAATCTTAGATAATCTTCAAACATTATCATTTCACACAGATGTCTAGGCATTTATTTCCTATCTAACCAAGTTAATTAAAAATTTTGAGTAGTAATAGTTAATGCTACTTCATCTTTAAGATTCATTACATTAATGTTTATATTAGATTTGAATATAGGATATTTTAAATATTATTAATGCAATTTCCACTTCTTATATCAATATAAGGATTCCTTTATATATCAATTGATTTAACATGAACTGATTTACAATGATCAATTAAAATTTATATTACTCTTATTGCAATTCTACATGAAAATAGAATCAATTAATATATTAAATTTCCAACAACAAATGGCTTGCAATATTCAGGGAGGTAGTCAATATTATTTTTGCACTGCAATTATTCTCTACATCCACAATATGATTGTATACCTCCTTATATAAGGAGAGAGACATGCCTTCATAGAGACATTCCTTTGTAGAGGCATGCCTCTACGTGGATCATGTCCATGTAGACACATGTCTCTATGTAGACATGTTTCTCAGCCATGTAAGAACACAACAATATGTAATGTAAAGCAGTCGATAATTATTGGTAAGCAATTTGCATTTGTTAAATTGTTAATATGATTTGCTAAATGCGCATAATATGATTGATAGTAAATATCGATAAGCATATGATTAAATACTATTTGATATAATCAAATTAATTATATGTGTATATTTAATAATGTATAGTTATACGTTATTAAATATATACATATGATTAATTCATAATCATATTTCAAGATTAATATTTAAGAAAGAATCTAATTAAATACATAATGCGAATAATGGATTAATACTTGTAGAGGATAGATATCAAATGAATAAGGCTGACAGGCCAATTAAGCAATTTCTTTCATCGATTAGAATTATCTGACCGAAGAAACAAAATATTACCACTCCCTCTTAGTTCGGCAGGATTAATTCTCTCCAGAACATAGTAGATCAAATAATATCACCTCACCATGATATCTAAGAGCTATGACTTGTACACAAATATCAAGTTACATGATATTTTCCATGACTATCATAAATATATATATCCATAGACTATGATATGTGCACTAGCATCACGACAGATGATAAATATCATAGGGATATCCATGAATATTACGTCACATAATATCCACCATGATTATCTCAAATATTATGGTTATCCATTGATATCAAGTTTCATGATACCCACCATAATATCTACAGAGATGCTAACTATCATGACATGTTCATAGATATCAAGTCTCATGATATCTAGCATGATAGTGATGTTAAATATTGCAAAGTCTTCACTTTACAATATCAACCATATACAAGTGTTCAGTTTGAAAAATCCTCATTTTTAAAAAATGTTCACAGGGCCCAAGCAGTCATGGCACTAGTACATTTGGGGATCAATTCCGACAGCCGCTTGTCAGAATCTTGATTATTTTTCATTGGATTGCTGACAAACGTAGCCGTTGAAAACTTGTTCTTTGATAATTTGACGGTGCTCGTCAACGTTAGAATTCAGATGGAAACCATTAAGGCTCCATCAGTGTATGTCTTACCGATAGACTCATCGGCTATTGGTAAGACCAAATGTTCCCTTTTTCGCTAGTGTAAGTCCTGCTGATGTACTATCCCGACACTCGAGATATCAGGTCTCCATCGACAAGACTTACACTAGCAATGAAGGGAACATTTGGTCTTGCCGATAGCTAATGAGGCTGTCGATAAGACATACACCAATGGAGGTTTTAGGTCTCCATTTGTGTATGTCTTATCGATGGCCTCATTGGCTATCGACAAGATCAAATGTTCCCTTCATCGCTAGTGCAAGTCCTACCAAAGGATTTCATCAGCATGTGCTACCTTGACTACTCATCTAATGAGAGAATGTCATCGGGCATACATCATCGTCATTGAATCTTTTCATCAATTTCCATAGGAATATCGATGGTATCCAATGGCAACCAGGAACTATGTACCGACAAGGATTTTGTATGCTAGACGATATAGTCATTGGTGCAAATATAGAGGGTATCATAATGATAATTCTGACGATTATTTATTTATTTATTTTTAAATAATACCAAAAATCATATAATGACTCTTGAAAGCCGACAATTTCACATCAACCTGTTAATTGTTTTACGGCATGAGACATGTTTCAGGTCAAAACCCCACACAAAATATAACCTATCGGCTAATAATGCAAAAATATTTTGATCAATTCAAGCAAATCATTATAACTTGTTAGCTATCCTTATTAACTATGCTGGATATAGTGATTTGTCTCTAGGTTTCTATCATGGCTTGTTCTCTATCAAATCTCTTCTATTTGTGATACCTTGAATGCATGCCTACCACTGTTTGAAACTTTGATGATTTATATCCTCTATGTTGCTAACATTGAAAGGCTCCTTTATCAGTATGAATATTGGCTAAGGTGTATGGCTTGTGCAATAAGCATAGGATAGTATTTATATTGATTTGGTTCAAAAATTCTTACTCACAATTGTCGTTGCAATAGTGAATGTCCTTATTGTCACATACAATGAGTATGATGGCATCGTTGTCATATTTTAAAAATGATCTCTTATCTAATTGTTTTCTCATATTGTTTTGCTTATCTTACCACTAACAAACCTTCATCACTACGATTTGCTAACTATCTACACTCATTGAGAGTTATTTGACCACTCTTTGTATCATCTATGGATCTAGGGCTTTTGGTTTGACTAGAAACTCCTGGTCTCTAACTTTGTATGACTTATATTGTCACTACTCATTCTCTTCAAGTTGATATCTACATTACTATTGTTATATCTTTCCAGTGATTGAAAGCATTGATATCTCAACTATAGTGAGGTTTGACTGTGAATGAGGATAGTTCATGACCTTTTTTGTGATAACATTCTTTAAGATCAAAATTTGACCTAGATGATCATCAAATGAGAATTATTGGCTATCATGATTGCTATTCATAATGAGTTTTTGTTAGAGAGATCAAGTATTATATTAACAAATTAATAAATTTACAAGGCTATGATCTTAATGGGTCTCTTAACCTGTAAAAATTACCAAAATTCATGAAGGAAAATGAAAAAATGTCATTATTGAAATGATTACTGGGTGAGGTCATCTTAAGATGACTTAAAACACAACCATCATATCCCACAAAAATAAATACTCACCAAATACGCCTCTGAAGCCTCTAATTACTTAAAAGTTAACACTATTCTCTAGATGTCAAAGGAAATTTGGTCATGCGAATTGACCAGTACAATTTGGAGTGCAAAAGAGGGAATGTACCTAATAGTATGCTATAATTTTACAAACAAAGAGACCATGGGACCGAGAGGTTGCAAAATTGTAGCCTATGTTGGCCATAATCCCTGTTGCAACAATAATGAGATGTGAGGTAATAGTTGTAAACTTTGGATGAACTCAAACATATATTTATAAATACAATCTACCCTTTATAATACCGAATTTAAAAAATGGATGCAATGCAAGTCCTTGTATCAATAATGTCTAGCATATAGTAAAAAACTAGAACAATAAATTCCATATAAAAGTGGTTAGACTTAAAATAGGAAGGAAAATTAAAAAATGCTAAGGAAAATGTCAACTAATAAAAAAACTTACAAGGATGAGGCATATTCACAACTTTTTTAGTCATGCCATGCATATTCGCAATAGAAGCAACTCATAGTGTTAGTGTAGATATAAGGTAATATGGGAGTTCATTATACCCAACAACTTGTGGTGTTGTTATTCGTGTTGGCTCTGATGGACCCTACAATTAAGATTCAATATACATTATTCAATAAGATTAATTATCCAACATAATGATCATCTATCTTCCAAAAAATAAATGGTGCATAGGGTAGGGTTTTGGGCAGTTCAAGGGAGGGTTTCAGATGACTCTTCTGCGGTCCTTGGCTGGCCCATTCTAGGTTCACAAGGAGATGGCTCGAGATTCCCAGTATCTCTTGGCTCTAAAGATAACTAGGGTGATGTGGATTCCGAAAATGGTGGGGACCCAAAAATGGGTTTTCAGGTGGACCTAGGGGATGGATCATGGGCTTCTCGGGGTCCTATCACAAGGTCAATGAAATGGGCTTTTTTGACCACATCACCTTATGGCATAATAAATATCTTTCTAATGTTCACTCTATGCAAGATGTTTTGAGTTCTTCTTGTATCCCTTTTGGTTCTCATCTTTGGAACAATATTCTCAATGCTAGGGCTGTGGCTAGCTAGGGAGCCCACTAAAAGCTTGGGAATGGTAAAAAAATCCCATTTTGTGATGATTGTTGGATTGGACATCACTCAGTGCTTCAGATCCTACTCTATGATCTTTAAAATATCTTTGTGTGTCTTCTCATGGCCCCATGGTGGCTCACTATTGGGAGGGTAAGTGGGTTAATCTTCTTGCTATTAATTCTTCTTTTACCCAATTGTAAATTTCCCTAAATTCTTTTGGCTTGGAGGAAATTATGGAAGATGAACTAATCTAGAAATTCAACCCTAATGGGAAGTTTTTTGTGGCTTCTATGGATACCTATAAGGAACCTTAGGTTTCCTAGTGTTCTACAGTTTTGATTAAGAACCTTTCTCCTAAGGTCAACATGTTTTTTTGGCTCCTCTTTTTTAATAAAATCTTAACTATTGATAATCTCAGTAAGAGGGACTTTTCTATCCCAAATAGATGCTACTTGTGTTTGCAAGATGTTGAAAATGTCGACCATCTATTCTTACATTTTTCTTATACCTCTAAGATTTGGAGTCTGGTGCTTCAGAAATTGGATCTTTGTTGGACCTTATCGAGAATTGTTAAGGAGTTTGTCCACCAATGGAATCTGCCATCTAAAAATCCCTTCATAAAGAAGGTTTGGCTTTTGGTGTTTCCTCATATGGCATGGGGCTTATGGAAATAACATAACAATCACATCTTTAGGGACACCCATCTCCCTTCTGATATTGTTTTCAAGAAAATTTCTAGAGCCATCTTTGATAACCTCTCAGTTGTTAGGCCAAATGTTCTCTCTCATAGTGGCATCCTTAAGGAGTATGGAGTCAATGTTGTCAAGGGATGGAATTTTGGTCATCATATGGTTACCCCTAAAGTCAACCTCAGGGACAACATTAGTTGGAACTTTCCTCCCCAAGGTTGGGTCAAAATCAATTTTGATGGCGTGACTAAAGGGAACTCGGGTCAAGCTAGTTGTTGTGGAGTGATACGAGATCACAAGTGCAACTTCATTTCTGCTATTGATATCCCTCTTGGTAAACAAATTAATAATGTTGTTGAAGCTATAGGGGCTTATCACATTCTTAAACCTGCAAAATAGAACAACTGTAAGCTTTTTTAGGTCGAGGGGGATTCTAAGAATATTATCAATTACCTTAAAGGAAATTCTCTCTAGCTTGGAATGTTGATATTTGGATGAAAATATCCAAATACATTATTAAAACCTTTGATAAATGTATGTTCACTCATATTTCTAGACAAGCCAATGTGATTGCTAACTTCCTTAACAACAGGGGAGTGACGTGTAAGACCTAGCTTTGTTGGACCCATGGTGACAGGTTGGACATTGAACATGCGATGTATCTACTCCATGAACAAAGTCAGGGGAGTAAATTTAATTATTATTAGTGCTATTATGAATTGACATGTTTTTAGAACTGCCAATACCTCCCATTTTGAGACAGGTGACCAGAGAGGACACAATAATCAACATGAATTTATTTTGCATGCTTTGTGGGTGATTTAATACATTTTTTGGTGTATTGCCTTAAATTTGGAAATTTTCTATAGGGAGAATTACAGAGAGTCTAAGAAAATGAGTGGTGCCAAAAAGAGAATTGGGGCGCCTAGATGTGTGTAGCTTAAGAATGAAAAGAAGCTTTGGTGCATTCTGAAAAAAGATGGGTTTACAAATTACATTGAGAGGCTTCAAGGATGAAATCAAGATATTACCAGGTAATTAACTAAAAACTAGAAGGATGGCTTGATTATTCTTTATAGTCAGAGGGTCCTGGTAGATTAATCCCTTATTGATCAGGTTATTGGGTTATCTATGGAATGCATAAAGTATTATAGAGATAGGGTGTACACGGAGCAAGCTGTGCAGGGTTTTCCTATGGAGGAGGAGAAGCAATGATGCAGAGTCCCGATATAGGTATAGGATAGGTTACCCTGATTCAAGAACACACCAAGGACCCTAGAAATCACACAACACTTCTAGGGGTTAAGGAATATCAGTTTGACAAGTCCTACATCTCCATCTTTCAAACAAAAGACTACCTATACAAGGCCTCTTTCATTAACTGATATAAGGACCCTATGGTCAACAATGGTTTGGTCCCTTCTCCAATGCAAAAATGTCTATTTAAGGTTTGATTTGAATTCCCCTAGGTCAGTGAGACCTCCACGAATCATTAAATTCAGGTTCCTTCTACCAGTTTTGGTAATTGCTGCAACAAGGCCTACAAAACCTAGTAGCCCTACCAGACCGGTTTTCTACACTTAACTTCTTATTTCCCTAGAATACTAGACAACAAATACTAGATTTCAATACCCTTTTGGGAGTTAAGAAATGCATCATAAGGGTTCTTAGCGGTAGGGAACACAAGAATCCAAACCCTACTTTGGTTAGGAGACCTGTATAGCCCAATTAGGCCTATTTTACAAAGGAGTGTGTAAACATCGACCTTAACTCACCAAAAAAAATTAAGGAATAATCTTAGGCCATTGTAAATACATCAATTTATATGTCTCAGGCCATGATCAAACCTTTAACCCTTGATGTGAGACTTGTTTGCTTACACTTGCACGATGGTCACATGGAGTTGCCCACCTTAATTTATCAAACCCTCACCTCTAACTTGTCCTAATGTACAAAAGGTTGTCAAAATCATAAAATACATTGGCCATACTTGTATCCCCTCTAAATTTGTGAACCACCAATGAAGGATTAGCAAGATAAAGCCATTTCTTTGCAAAACCCTTGGCAGAATTGTCGAATCTAGAATACTTCCAGAAGCTTGTTGGTTTCTTCCTTATCTTACTAAATTAAGACCTTAGACTTGATGCATATAAAAGGTTATTGGCCACTCTAACACATCCCACTAGATTCCTAATTCCAAAATGATCGTACAATACAGTATTGTTGGCATTCTACACTCTTATGAGAATAGTTGATGTTGTCATTGATGGCAACCTAATGGTAACCCACTGGAAATCATCTAGCATCCCACTGGTACTTACCAGCATCACCATTAGACTTCTACATACACCGATAGTGGAAATAATGCATACCGACACTTAGGCCGACATGAAATAAACTTTTTATTTATTGGTTTGTAATGTAATTATCTTTTGTAAAAGTTGACATGGCATATTGTAAAAGACTCATATATGTATGAGATCTTATAGGTCATTTTGTAAGAGGAGAGAAAAGAAAAGAAAATAAAGAGAGATGATGGAAAATAGGATATAGAATGAAAAGATAGATGAAATTTTATATGAGGTGATATTGTTTACAGTGAAGGTTATGGTAATAGACTAAGCTTAAACCGGTACTGAACTTGACATAGTTGATGTTGATCTAAAGCAGTACATTGTATTGGATTTGATAATCCATTTTCTAAGTCAATGAGACTTTCATTTTTGTGATTGAGCAGTGAGCTCTAGGCTGCTAGCCTTCCTGTATGTGCAGGCCCCTCATTGTAAGTAATATTTATTCATTAGCTAGTGAGTGAATATTGTGGTTCACAAATCCCACAGCATTTTTTCCCACATCGGGTTTCCTCATTAAACATCTTGTGTTATTGTGTGTTCTATATGTTGTCTTTGTTATTTTTGTTGGCTCCCTTAATTCTTATTTACTGGTAAATTATTTTGGGATGCAAAGTTCTTAATAAGTTTAAATATTATGTTAGCCGGTTAGACACTAATTCACCCCCCCCCCCCCCCCACTCTCAGTGTCTTTGGGACTGTCATTGATTCTAACAATTTGTATCAGAGCCTAGTCCTCTATTTTCAAAAGCCTAATAGCTTGAGGAAGATTCTGACACCGGTACAGATGGAAAACTTAAGGAAACAATTGGAAGGAGCTCTTGTAGATTATGATGCAGAAAAAGTGAAGAATATCAAACTTGAAGATGATTTAAGGACTACACAGGAATTCATTCTAGGACTTCAGGATAATCTTATTATAGATCAGAATAAAAGAAAAGAACTTCATTCGACAATGCAAAATGATGATGATTTAAAAGAAACTCTTAGAGAACTTGCAAACAAGTTGAGACAAGAAAACAGTAATCTGAAAAATGAAATTTAAGATATGACTATGAGGTTATGTAAAGATATTGAAGACAAAAAGAAGAATGAAGAAGACTTGACTAGGAGACTCAATGATGTTGGAAATACAAATCTAAGACTTAGTCTTTAAAAGGATATGTTGAAGACAGATCTGATTCACATGCAACATGATAAAACTGATCTTATGAGACAAAAGGAAATTTTGTAAAATGAGTTGGCTACTGCAAATAAACACAAAGACATATTCAAGAAAAGTTCAGAGGAGCTTGATGAGATGCTGAAAAGTCAAAAACCTAATGGAGATACTAATTGACTTGGATTTGAAGTTGGAGAAAGTTCTGGTACTACAAACAATCTAGATCAGAATAAATCGGTAAGACAACCTAATGCTTATAAATTTAATGGTAAATGCTTCAATTGTAACAAATATAGTCATAGAGAAAATCAGTGTAGATTCAGAAACAACTAGAATAATAATGCACCCATCGGTCAATGTTCCAAATGCAACAAAGTTGGTCATAATTCAGAAAATTGCAGAATGAATGTAAAATGTTATGTTTGTGGAAGATATGGACACTTATCTAATCAATAAAGAACATAAACCGACATAGGATATGGAAAAGATATTCAGAGGAATAATGTAACTTGTTATGCTTGTAACAAGATTGGACATATTGCTAAATTTTGTAGAAGCAAGACTTCACCAGCAAATAATAAAGGATCCAGTTTGAAATCTATAATGGTAGAATAAAGTAACCCTGCACCGGCAAGACATTCTTCATCCAACTAAGAAGTAACCCTTTGGGGGTATTACAACGAGTTGAAAATCATGCATATTACCCTCGGTCGATGGTGAGAAGATATTTTTCTTCCTTATCGGTAGATGTGTTAAGTTTTCACTTAACAGACGAGTATTTAATGTGAGAGCACAAAAACAAAGTGAAGGTATTCAAGGCAAAGGCACGAAGTGATTTATTCAAGCATTCAAATATTTTTAAGCAACAGAAGGTATTTTTCAATGGCTTCTTCTTCTACTCTAAAGTTTATTCAAAACCCTACTATCATAGAAAATGTGAAACACCCTAGGCCCGTATTCAAGATAATACTCGAAATTGCAAAGCAAGATGACTCTGTAGGGGCATTTTCTAAAATTCCTAAAGAAGAAGTTTTTGCAGAAGACCCTAGGATTTATATACACTACAATATAGAAGAACTAGGTTCTGAAGAATGAATGAAAATTTATATTAAGGTTATTTGTGATGAGAATGGTGTTGTAAAACCCGAACATAAAATTATCGAAACTCTAGGTTTAGTGGAGATACTGAATATTCCCCAATTTCTAGAGGAAGTAGTGAGAATTGTACCGAGAAGAGAACATGGAGAATTCTTATGGTTAGATTCTGTATGCAAAAATAACCTAGTAAGCAATTAGGGCAGTAACTGGTTTACCCTCAACCGACAACAGACCTGATAAATCTATTAAGATCCCTAACAACAAAGTGATGAGCCTAACCAGAGAAAGATTTGATAGTAGATCACTGAGAGTAAATGATATCAAGGATATAAAGGTGAAATTTGTGAGTATGATGCTAGGATACAAGGCTACACATGCTAACAGATTAAATTCAATTTCTAATCTATGTATAAATAGTGCTTATGAGATGGTTAATAACAATGCAATGATAGATGTATGTGAATGGCTAAAAGATGAACTGACTGACAATTTCAAAAAGATCAAAGTTGATAAAAAAGGGACATTCCACTTTGGAAATCTCTTCGTATGCTTAATTTTGTATTTCACTAAGGAGATTCTTGGTATTGAACCTAAAGATTTTGGTTATGATATACCTACAGGTAAACAATTATACGAAGATTTTACTGGCATGGGAACTGCTAGGGACAACAACATAATTGATTACTTCAAAACTTTTCAAGCAAAAATGAAAACTAGAGAAAGATTACCTCAGAGTATAGTGGGCAAATATAACCAAGAAATCTATTTTCTTATCAAAAGAGATGAAAAATAGATGGAGGTTGTACATCCAAGAACTATTTGGGTCACCAAAATGGGATATGAAGTAGATCTTAACATTTTTGAGACATATGCTAAAGCCTTATTGGATGCACCAAGAGAACCGTCAATAAAGGTCTTTGGTAGTGCTAAAAATATTGAGAATAATGTGAATTTGTTGAAGAAAAGGAATAAAAGAGAAAAGTACACTAGAGATGCTTTTAAAAAGGTAAAAGAAATAAAGGAAATTGTCATGAATCTTAGTGGCATATTAGCTAGTGAACTTGAAGGACTCCAACTAGAGGCACATATTTCACCAGTTGACACATCTTCTAAAACAGATAGTGAGAAACCAACAAAGTTTAAGAGAGTTGAAAGGAGAAAGAGAAAACCCTTACCGGTACCCTCTCCTTCACCTAAGAAAGCAAGGACTTTGAGGAAGAAACAACACGCAGTAAGGGAACCACCCCGAAAATTGAGACAAAGAAGAAACCACAACCTACTAACCCTTCTTTGGATGACTTCCTAAATGAGATAAGTGATGATGGTAATTTCGCAAATCTACTTCAATTGTATAACACATTTAATGAATCTGATAGGGAAAGCATTGAAAACAACATAATTCTACACTTGGACATATATAAAAAGGTTTTAATTGCAGTTGTAGATGAATTGCCAAATGAGCTATATAGAAGATTGGAGGCAAAAAGGATAGCAGTGATGGAATTGGATAAAAAGGTGAAAATTGAGAAACTTCTAGTTGTACATCGTGTTAATTCTAAAGAAGAAATTGATGAATTGATATTTGAGGCTAACCAATTTGTTTTTGCCAGTGGTTACCAGCAAGTAAGTTTAATGGCAGGAAGAATAAAAGAGATTGTAGATGAGACTGCAGACAATTGGGACATATTCTTTGTGGAAAAGGAAAAACATGAAGACATGAACAGACCGAAGAAGACATACAAGGTATATCAGAAGGCCAAAGACAAAGGAAAAGGTAAAATTGGTAGTATTCCAAACATCAAGATAATAGATAATCTACCACTACATTTGGATACTGCACCGGTACACAGAGATGATCCACCGGTTATTGACACATAAGGTGTTACATATGACAACACAAATCCTAAATCTAAGATACTATTTACAATGGATGTAGATACCAAGGGAGTAAACATTGTTGTGGATAAGAACAATTAAATGGTTAAGGAAGTTAATACTGATAGTGGTAACATATCAAAGACACCGACAGATACTGTTGAAGTTGGAATCCCAACCCAAATAGAGCAACCGTCTGAATGTGTGAATCCTACTGAAGGAAAGGATGCTGGCATAGGGCCACCAGAAACTGAGTTACCAAGAGTTGAACTTTCCAGAAAATAATCTGACGTAGAGGTACACAGTGGAACCAAAAGTCACTGAGACAACTAAATAGTCTGAGAAACCCTTGTTAGTTGAAATGAAAACCTAGACTGATCCACCGGAGTTAAATAAAAGTAAAATGGTTACAACTAATGGAAACACAGAGATAGTAAAGGCAATTGGTCAAACATCCGGTACATCAACAAGTGAATTTAGATGTACCAACATTATAGAGGTACTTTTGGATTCAATCCAAAGGATAACGGACTGCAATGTAATGGCTTATAAGGCAATTAATAACACTATACCCATTCTTCAATTGATTGCACCTAACTGTAACATAGATCATATTAAGGATTCCTTAGGTAAATTGGACACATTCTCCAAATTTATTGTTGACAATGTTATAACCATTGATAAAGTGAATGGGGATATAATAAAGGAGAGAGTTGGAAAAGAAAAGGATAAATTATTTGATGACACAATAAAGAAGTGCACAGACTATCTAAATACACTATTACCGACACTAAACTCTACAATTTTGGAGTATAAAGATCTTTAAAAGGAAACATGCAAACCACACAGCCTAACAAAGGATATAGACAAGAAAATCAGTAGAGCGCAGAAGGAAATATATGACATAGCTGATAACATAATCAACTCAACCAATCACATATTAGTTTTTTAGCAGGAACTGGCAGGTTTAGAAGAGAAATTGGAGAAACTTGAGAAGGAAAAGGTAAGAATAAGGTCTAATGCCCAAGAGCTTAAAAGTAAACTTGGGCCCAACTTAGAAAATATTATTTCTCAGAGAATAGAAATATCCAAGGCATTACTACAAGGAGAAAGATCACCAGAAGAACACATGCACTATCTCACCGCCACGATCCAACACTCTGAGGCAACTTTGAATGACAACAAAAGGTTCATGCAAAGCTTAAATCTAATTTTGGCTGACATCTTTTAGATTGTAACCAACCGGTTACAGACCTTAAGGTGAAATTTTTGCACTTGTTTGACTATTTTTGACAACCTTTGTCATTGATGTCAAAGGGGGAGAAGTGGAGAGAAAAATAATTATTCAAAGGAGATCATTTGCTCAGGGGGAGCACACTTTTTTTGGACTTTAGTTTTTGGAATAGTTTTTGGATTTTTCTCATGAGTGTTGCCATCAATGCCAAAGGGGGAGATTGTTGCCATTCTACACTCTTATGAGAATAGTTGATGTTGTCATTGATGGCAACCTAATGGTAACCCACTGAAAATTATCTGGAATCCCATCGACACTTACCGACACCGGCAATAGACTTCTACATACATCGGTAGGTACTTCACCGACAATGGCAATAATGCATATTGACACTCAGACAGACATGGAATTGAATTTTTATTTAGTTTTTTCTAATGTAATTATCTTTTGTAAAAGCCGACATGGCATATTGTAAAAGACTCATATATGTATGAGATCTTATAGGTCATTTTTGTAAGAGAAGAGAAAAGAAAATAAAAGAAAGAGAGATGATGGAAAATAAGGTATAGAATGAAAAGACAGATGAAATTTCATATGAGGTGATATTGTTGACACCGAAGGTTATGGTAATAGACTGAGCTTAAACCAATACTGAACCTGGCATAGTTCATGTTGATCTAAAGCAGTACATTGTATTGGATTTGATAATCCATTTTGTAAATTAGTGAGACTTCCATTTTTGCGATTAAGTAGTGAGCTCTAGGCTACTAGCCTTCCTACATGTGTAGGCCCCTCATTGTAAGTAATATTTATTCATTGGCTAGTGAGTGAATATTGTGGGTTACAAATCCCATTGATATTTTTCCCACACTGGGTTTCCTCATTAAACATCTTGTGTTATGGTGTGTTCTCTATGTTGTCTCTGTTATTTTTGTTTGCTGCATTAATTCTTATTTACCGGTACACTATTTTGGGATGCAAAGTTCTTAATAATTTTAAATATTATGTTAATTGGTTAGAAACTGATTCACCCCCCCTCTCAGTGTCTTTGGGACAGTCATTGATTCTAATAGGTACATTGTGTAGAATAATGGAATTGTAGGAAATTCTCAGAAATATATTACTTCAATGATGCCAAAAGTTTACAAAGTCATTCTATCCTCCCAATGATGATTGAGGATGACATTTTATACCTTTCTCAATGGTTACCAACCACCTTTTGAACTGAAGTGACTGTTGGAAGGAAGTTGCTATTTGCAACCAAAAGTTGTCATTAAAAGTTGTCAATAAAGTTGTCAAGTTTGAGAAACTTTTGACATATGTTAAATCCACCTACCTAGAGGTGCTTCAATATGTCCTAAAACCTCCTAAGGAACCTCCAACACTTAAAGACCTAGAAAATACTCAACCAAATACCCCTAGACCCATATGCCCATGGTTTCTTATCAATTTCTAAATCCAGATCATTGGGTAAAAAGGTGGGGTTTATTACGAACAAATAAAACATCAAACAAACAAGACTACCCTATTACATATATTGAAAGGTCAAATTATCACGTGTTTCCTTTATCCTTTACTTATCTTATTATCTTAGTCATGAGGTTCTTGTGAACCATACTCCTGAGGTGAATGAATCTCAAGTCCACTTGAGATGAGGTCATGTTATATAGTGCCATGCTTCTTGATCTAGTCTTCATTCAACCAAATAGTTTTAGAGTTTGGATTTCCTTTCCATTTGACCAATTATTGTTTGTACTCATTGTTCCTGGTCTTCTTTACAATCTTGGTGTCCAACACTTTCTCATTCTTAGGTGGCTCATGTTTGGGAAGATCTATATCTGTTGCTTCTTCTAGGACTTGTTGTGAGTTACTTGCATTAGAGTCACCTTTAAAAGGAGTTGGATCACAAACATTAAAAATAGGAGATATGCCAAGGTCTAATGGTAATTGAATTTCATAAGCATTGGTTCCAAACTTCTTCAAGATTTGACATGGTCGTACTTTCCTTTACATGAGCTTAGTGTGTTTTCCCTTGGGTAACCTTTCCTTCTTCAAATTTTCCCAAACCAAATCTACAACTTGAAATTGTACCTCTCTCCTTTTTTGATTTGCATGTTCTTTGTATTTTTCTGATGACTTTTGAAGTTGTATTTTGACCTGCTCATGAACTTCCTTTATGGCTTAAACAAACCTCTCACCATCTGCAATTATGGGATCCGTATGGGGTAGTTTTCTAAACTCCAATACCTCTCTTGGATGCAACCCATACAGAATTTGAAATGGTGTCTTCCCCGTGCTTATGTTTACAGTGTCATTGTAGGCGAACTTAGCCTAAGGGAAGATTGAATCCCACTTTTCATCATCTTCCTTGTAAGACATCTCAAAAAATTCCCTAATGACCAGTTTACTACTTCTACCTACATATCTGTTTGTGGATGATAGGGCGATGATAAGGATAGATTGGTGCCAAGTTTCCTCCATAGAGTTCTCCAAAAATGGCCAACAAATTTGACATCCCTGTCAGACACTATGTTCAATGGAAGTCCATGAATCCTTGCTACTTCTCTGAAAAACAAATCTTCTATATAAGATGCATCACTAGTGGACTTACATAGCAATAAATGTGCCATTTTACTAAACCTATTCACTATCACAAATACACTGTCAAAGCCCTTTTGGATCCTAGGTAAACCCATTACAAAGTCCATTGAAACACTTTCCCAAGGTCTTGAGAGAACGGGTAAGGGTTGATAGAGACCAGCATTGGTACTTCTTCCTTTCTCCTTTTGGAAAATGGTGCATGTATATACAAACTTTCTACCATCAAACCACAATTTGGGCCAAAAGTAGTGTCATCTTACCAGTTCAACTATCTTGTCCAAACCAAAATGACCTGCCATAGCTCCACTATGCTTTTCCTTGATCATATTAGTCCTCATTGAGCACTTTGGTATGTACAATTTCCCACCTTTGAAAGGAAATCTATCTTGGATCAAAAAATCAGAAAACTCCACATGATACCTTTCACAAAATTTAGTACATGCCTTGTAAATCTCCTTAAAGTCCGCATCTGCAGCATACATATCTTTCATTGCATCAATCCCCATGCTTTCTAACTAAATTTCACATATGGTTAGCACTCTCCTACATAGTGCATTAGCCACTTTGTTGGCTACTCCTTTCTTGTGTTTTATAGAAAATTTATAGGCTTGTACGGATTCTATCCACTTCATATGCCTATGGTTTATCTTTTCTTGGCTATTAATGAAACTCAAGGCTTGGTTGTCCATATAGACCACAAATTCCTTTGGTAGCAGATAGTGTCTCCACTTTTTCAATGCTTGAACTAGTGCATACGTTTCTAGGTCATAAGAAGAATATTTTCTCTTTGCCTCATTGATTTTTTCACTAAAGAATGCTATAGGTCTTCCTTCATGGCATATGTCTGCTCCTATGGCCACATGACTAGCATCACACTCAATCTGAAACACTTTGTTAAAATCAGGTAAAGCAAGTACCAGTTGTTGAGCTACCTTTTTCTTGAGAGTTTCAAATGCCTCATCCACCTCCTTTGTCTAAGAAAACCTACACTTTTGACCACCTTTTATGGTTTCCAACATTGGAGCACATATCTGTCTGAAACATCTTATGAACTTTCTATAAAATGTGGCTAATCCATGGAAACTTCTAACTTCACCAATAGTCTTAGGAGTAGGCAAAGAAAGAATTGCATTTATCTTATCCTGATCCATCTTCAAGTGACCTTTGGAGATCACAAATCCTAGGTAGATGAGCTCTTCCTGCATGAACAAACACTTCTCTATATTGATCATCAATTCCTCTTCACTCAACATTTTCAAAACCATGTCTAGATACCTCAAGTTCTCTTCCTTTGTGCTACTAAACAATAGGACGTCATCCAAATACACTATTACAAACTTCCTTGTGAATTCTTTCAAAACTTCATTGATGAGTCTCATGAATGTACTTAGGGCATTAGACAAACCAAATGGCATAACCTTCCATTCATACAACCCTTCATTTGTTTTGAAGGTTGTTTTCCACTCATCACCATGCCTAATTCTAATTTGGTGGTATCTACTCTTTAAATCAATTTTAGAAAAATATTCTGCACCCCCCAAACAATCAAGAAAATCCTCTATTATAGACATTGGAAATATATACCTTATGGTGATCTTGTTGAGAGCTCTTGAGTCAATACAAAGCCTCCATGTTCAATCCTTTTTGGGTGCCAAAACTACAAGTATTGCACATTGGCTAAGGATTTTTTCAATTAGGTCAGAGTATAGCAACTCTTGAATCTACCTTGCCATCTCCTCATTTTATTGTGGTGTGAGTTTGTATGCAGCCTTGTTAGGTAATGTGGCCCCTGGGATCAAGTCAATACAGCGACTGATCTCTCTCATTGGTGGAAAACTCCTTGGTACTCCATCTACAACTATTCCTTGGTATCTGCCAATGATCTCCTTCACTTCCGAACTGAGATCCTTGTCCTTTCCTTTTTCCCTATCATCTACAACAGGATTTTGCTTTGAGGTTGGTATTGGAATAAATGCAAAGCATATTCCTTCTTCCATCTTTATCTCCGTGAGAAATGGTTTTCCCTCCATAATCATCACTTTGGACTCAGTTTCTTTCTACTCTTCATTGTTTTTAGTCAAGGGCAGTAGCTCTATGACCTTGTCATTCTTTGTGATGGAATGGGTATCCCTAAAGCCATCATGGTGTGCTTTGAGGTCATACTACCATGGTCTTCCAAATAAGAGGTGACAAGCATCCATGTTAACAACATCAAGAAAAATCTTATCTTTATATGCTTCTATCTAGAATTCTACCAATGACTGCTCTTCTACAAGAGTTTGTTGCCCTTTTGTGAGCCAAGACACCTTATAGGGGTATGGATGGGGTACCCTCCTCAATTTCAACTTCTCTACTATTTCTATTGACACAAAATTCTCAGTAGACGCTGAGTCAACTAGAACTTTACATACCTTTTCTCCTGATTGACAAGTGGTGTGGAAGATAGTCTTCCTCTTAGGTGGCTCCATAGGTGTTGTTACATTCAAGAGGGCTCTTCTCAACATTAGTGCCTCTCTAGTCTCTAGATAACCATATGAATTACGTTTACTACTCCCATGGTAATCTGATTCCTAGGTTAGATTGGCTCTCCTTTCTCCTTGGGAACTAGACCCCATCTTCTTCAGGCAGCTACTGGCAATGTGTCCCTCTTGGTTGTAGTTAAAACATTTTATTGGTCCTTCTCCTCTTCCTAATGATCTTCCTCTAAAATTTGGCCTTCTATCTATGTAGTTGCCCTTTTTGTTGCTGTCATTTGTTGAGGAGTCTTGACTACTCTCCCCTTGAAACTCAAAATTTGATCCTCTTGCTCTGAAGTTGCTCCTTCTTCTTGGTTGCTTACCCCTTCCTCTACTGTTGTGCTCTTGTCTTCCTTTGATCTTCTCCTCTACCTTTAATGCTGATTGATAGCATCTATGAACAATGTCAGGGCACAATAGGTCCAAATATTCATGTATGCTCCACCTTAGGACATTTAGATATCTTTCCACTCTTTCACTTTCATCTTCAACCTTCTTAGAATTTATTCTCAATTTCTAAAATTCTTTAGTATAGGCACACACATCCATCTCTTTCTATCTGAGATTCTGCCTTCTCTTCTATATTTGGACTTCATACTCTTTAGTACATATACTCCCTTGATATTTGTAATCATATTCTTCCAAGAGGTGATCATTCCTCTTCCCTCTTTCACTCTTTCTCCTTGCACAAAATTACACCATGTCAGGGTTGCTCCCTGCATTTTTGACTTGGCAATCTTCATCTTTTGGTTGTCAGCAATGTCTTCACATTCAAAGAAGTTGTTTAAGCACTCTATCTAGTCCATCACTCCATCAACATTCATCTTCCCACTAAAAAATAGGAAGGTTTGATTTGCGGTCCATGGTTCTCCTTTCCACAGACTTCAAGGCATTGACCAGGTACCTATGCTCTATAGGAACTTCCTATTCTTCCTACCCTTGTGGGTTCTCCTCTTCTTCTCCCACTTCCTCTGAGCCATCAAGTCCTCTCCATTCTACCTTCCAAGTTCTCAATCAACTTCATAAGCCGATCATTCTCTTCTCTATTCTCTTGCACCATCCTGGCAAGTTCCACATTTGTGACCTTTGGAGGCATTCTTCTAGCCTCATCCTCTGATTCTTCTATTGTCATGTACTATTCTTCTTCCCAAAAGGATTCCTCCTATGATTTGATACCAATATGATGTAGAGTCTCGATATAGGTATAGGATAAGTTCCCCTAATCCAAGAACACACTAAGGACCCTAGCAATCACACAACACTTCCAGGGGTTAAGGAATATCAGTTTGACAAGTCCCACATCCCTTTCTTCTAGACAAAAGACTACCGGTACAAGGTCTCTTTCATTAGCTAGTACAAGGACCCTATGGTCAACAATGGTTTGGTCCCTTCTCCAATGCAACAATGGTTATTTAAGGTTTTATTTGAAGTCTACGGGGTCAGGGAGATCTCCTTCAATTATTAAATTCAGGTTCCTTCTACCGGTTTGGGTAACTGTTTACTTTCTCTAGAATGATATTGTTATTGGTTCTATTGAAAATATGCTCCTCAAAGAATTATTTGAACAATTGAGTGAGCAAATAGCTCTGAAATCCATTGAAAAAGGACAACCAAACCTTGAAGATGAGGTGTTGTTGTATTGTTTAAAAATATTAAATTAGGTGGCTTGCTGCCATGACAAGTCATAAAGAAAAGATTGGCTCCCTAGAGTCTAAGATGAATAATTTAGCCAAATCTTTTAATATTTTCAAAGATAAATATGATGCATTAAGGAATAATATTAATTCATTATAGTTGAAATTATCCTCAACATAAAGATAGGGAGATGATTTTTACATGAAGTTATGGATTGTTAAGGAAATTGTTGAAACTAGAATGGATCATTTTACTTGTCAACTAGAAAATGCAAAGAAGCTAGCATTGAAATTTCTTGTCCTAGATGATTTGGTTAGTGCTATCAATTTGCTTGTGCAATGCAATTGTCAATGCACAATATTGGAATTTTCTATCAGCTCTTGGAATTCCTTTCTCTTGGAACTGAAATAAAAGTATAAGGAGATTTTTCTGCAAAAAGGTAACTAAGACTTTCTTTTTGTGCATTACTGTTAAGGAGAAGATTTGTGTAGGTATCTTTTTGATACCCTTTTTACTTGATGGCAAATGAGGAGAGAATGTAGAAATGTGAAAAGGTAGTTTTCGAAAAGGAAAATTTTTGAAAAGGCGGTTTTTGAAAGAGCAAAATTTTAAAGTGAATAACTTTTTTAGAATACATATTGCCATCAATGACAAAGGGGGAGATTTTAATATTTTTATCATTAATGAAGGAGAATTTTGTGTTTGGCTATCGATTTTCATTGATGTCAACATACTTTGGTTGACTTGGTTCTGTTGTTGCTCTAGAATGTTGGAGTTTTTGTCCATCATGTTTTGCTTTCTGTTGCTCCATAGTTGCAAATACAGGTTTGCGGTTTTGGTAGTACACTCATGAATATAATATGTACCTATCTTCTATATTTTATGTATTTTGGATCTCTAGAAGGTGAGATACATGGTTCAATAGTTTAGTCCATCAATTCCTTCAGAATATAACAGTTTGTCTTAGAAATCCACATTTCTTTAATTGATTATTTTTGCCCTTGCAGTTTTGGGACATGGTCAAGAATTATGGATAACCTGGCTGGCATTAAATTTTGTTATATCCTTAGCCAGCCTATTTAAATGAAACAAATGAAGTATATTGTAATAGTGTGTAAGGTACTTTTTTTTAAGGCATGAATGGCAGACTTGAGATATGAATTCTATGTGTGTGATGTATTCCTTTGATGAAAGTCATAGAAAGATATAGATAGAGGTTTAGAAAAATACAGAAGAGAAAAGGAATAGAGAAACAAAGACAAAATTGTGACATAGTGATCAGATATGATATGTGATTGAAGCAGAATAGCTGGACACCAAATCAAGTGTGATAAGATTGTCTACTGAGCTTGATTGGAACTATATTCCATGCATATTTAAGATGCAAATTTAGTAGTTCATGTTTTTTGTTCTCTTTTTGGGTAGTAAGCCCTTTGGCAATGAGCCTCAGGTAGCGAGCCTTGCAGTGAGCACTTGTAATATTTTATAATGTTATATTATATTGAGAGTTAACTCTTTCTCTGGTTTTTCCCTAACAGGTTTCCATGCAAAAAATATGGTTTTATCTTGTGTATGTTATATCTTCTCTTGTTTTTAATTTAATCACTCATTTCTTTTTGTTGCATTTTAATTGATGTGAATCTGCAAAGTAATAATAAGATTATTTTAAGATTTAGGGAATACTGATTCACCCCTTCCCCTCATTATTCTAGTTGTTCAAAAAATCCACCAAAGTCTAGAAGACTATCATACAACCACAAAACTATAATAAAATTTTATGGGGAACATTAAGGCATGCAGACCCACCATAAAGCACCATAGTTTAAAACATAGAAATCAGGACAACAACACATAGAAGAAACATCATTTTATGAGGTTCTTGTTTTCCTTTAAAGTGTCCAAAGTGTCCCATAGACCTCAATATTCATTATTGTTTGATTCTCCCTATCATCAACTGCCTTAAAACCCTACTTTTTCCTCTATTTTTTTAATCTTCGAGCTTCCAAAAAAAAACCCCATGACAGCTCTATTCATTAGAAAATTGGTAATATCAATAATAGTATTGAC
This sequence comes from Cryptomeria japonica, assembly GCF_030272615.1. Taxonomy (NCBI): domain Eukaryota; kingdom Viridiplantae; phylum Streptophyta; class Pinopsida; order Cupressales; family Cupressaceae; genus Cryptomeria; species Cryptomeria japonica. The sequence goes on from NC_081415.1 coordinate 168,048,225, forward strand.
ACCATGTTCAATTTTGTTATAGATTTTGTTGCTTTTATCTCTTGCTCCTCCTCAAGATCAATCACTCATCTTGGAAGCATCTCAACTTGATTCTTTAAAGAAAAAACCTTGTAGCTCTTTCTATTTCCTCTCTTACTATCTAGGTGGTTGCTAATGCCCTAACTATGTATCATCTCCATATTCTCAATCATACTATTATCATATTTCACTGGTTTCTTTTTTATTCTTTCCTCTTAATAACTATCAACATCTTCTCCACTTTCAATATCTTCCTCTTTCAAATACTCCTCCCCTTGATCGTTAGGATCCTCCACTTGATCCTCCTTCTAACTATCATTGTTATCAAAAGTCTCCACCTTATTTGGACTTTTATCTGCTTTAGTTGCTCTAGCAATTCTTGTTCATCTTAGACCACCATGATTACTAGAATTATTTATCTTTTCTTTACAATTTTCGGACTATTCCCTCTCATCCTCTATAATGTCCACTACAATTTGAGGTTTTTTTTTAGTCCCTTTTTAGTTTCTTGGGAGGGAAAGAAATGTTTGACAATTGGGTTTTCCTCTTTTTGGGGGTAACCTAGAGTAGTTCAACATAGAAGGGAGAAATATCTAATCACAGTTGCGGGTTCACCCCCATAGTAGGGTCAAGAAAATTATTTTAGTTCTTTACCTTTTTAAAAAACAAATTGTTCTACAATGGTTGAGCTTTAACTAGAGGGAAATGGTTGCGGCACAATAGATAATTGTAATTATAGATGGCTATAATAAGAGCTTGGTGTAGGGGAGGATTGGTACCATCATTAGTATAGTTTGAATTGACAATAGAAAGAAAAAGGGGAAGCTAGTTCACCATTTATAATGTGGTTAAGTAAGAATAAATTGTATTTGTGAACTATAATAACCTCCCTTCTATAGTTAAATATTTCATGAAATAGAAACATACCTAGTCCCAAGCATGATACATCTTGGCTTTGTTATAACCATTTCAATGTCTTTTAATTTTTTCTTTTCCCTCAAATAATTTTTCCAAAAGTTCCTTGTAATCTATGTTCCTCTTTTTAGTGACCTTTTGACCTTGATAACTTAGACCAATCACTTTCGCAATCAACTCTTGAGTGACCTCCGATTTCAAGCTCCCTATAGTTACCCAACCATTCTCCTATAAATTATTGAAGTTAATCAGGAGTTGCTTGTTATGGCCTATGATTGACAAAATAAACTGAGTGAGCACAACATTTTTAAATTTTCTCTATAAGGGTGTGTGCAGGATCTTTGGGGTCCAAACTAGACTTTTTTATAATATTTTCAGAATTAAATAATTAATTATGCTCTTTTTATTAGAAGTTTTGAATAATAAGAAATATAGCATGTCTACACACCATAACCGGTTTAAAACTCAATGAAATTTAATTCATTTTTTATCCTATATTAGGGGAAGCATACAGGGCTATCCCACATTAAAGGTTCCCACTTTTGCCAATGAAGGAAATTGGCAAAAGTGGAGAATTTTGTTTAGGGGGGGTTCGAGCGAAGTGGGGGTGTTCGAACGGACTACCCTTTGGGGTTCGAGTGAAGCCCCCACTTCAATCGAACCACCTCTTTCGAGCAAAGCACCTTTAATGTTTGTTTATGCCATTTTTCAATTATATTGGGGGGGTTGGATCAAACCCCCCTTCATTCGAACCCCCCTTAAAAATGGGGTTTTCGCTCGAACCCCCCTTCATTCGAACCCCTTTTTTAACACTTCTTTGAAGCTTTCTACATTTTTTTGCAGATTTTTGGCCTTCAAACCTTTGGTTGAAGGGTCAAATGGAATGATCTTGAAAACACAAAAATTAGTATTGTAGTCCTTGAAGAAAGCTTTTGAATGACTATAATTTTATTATGAACTTGTTTTTTTAATTTTACCAAACATAGGTTTTTCATCAAACAAGAATTTCTCTATTTAGAGCACTGGGAAAAATAGTAAACTAATTCAAAAAAATTCTGAAAAATATTTGTCTTAGAGGTATTCATGTCTTCTTTCTAACAAAAAAAATAAAATAAAATTTTGATATATATATAACAAGTTATGTTTTCAAACATACACCTATGTCTAAAATATAATTAGTTAGACTTCAAAATTTAATAAAATGAAAAATATTTAACTTATCACTATCAAACCAATCTCAAGTTCTGGATATTGATGTTACAAACCAAAATTTGAAAGAATCAAGTTTTTATCATTTATTAAAAAAATGTTACATGTTTAGAGAGGCACATCACTCTTAAAAAATGTAGTCTACTGTAAAAAACTACTTTTCAAGGGAGATGAAAAATTATAAAAAAATCCATAAAAAAAATTTGAAAAAAAATATATATAGAATCTACAAACAAACTGCTACAAATCACTAATTTACATCATCTTCAAATTATTAATAGTTGAAAAGTTATAGTTGTCGGAAGTTGAAGATTATTTTAAATTTTTTTAATCTCTGTGTCAAAAAGTGGCAAAAAAGTGGTAACCATTATTGTGAGTTCACCCTAGAACATGGAACATTTTTTGGATTTTAAATATGTGTAACCATTTGAAAGTTATAGATATTTTTTAATCATTTTATGAATTAGAGATTTTGTCATAATGTATGTAGAAAATCAATAATAATAATTTATTAAATTTAAAATAAGGAAAAATTTATATTGGTATAAAGCTAACGATTTTATTAATAAACATTTTTCATTTCATCAAATTTAAATTAAAAAAATTCATCAATCACATTGGTGAACTATAGAAAACTAAATAAAACTTCTAAACAAGTTTGACACTCCCAAGCCAAATCCTAAAGCAAACCCAAGGGAAATCCCATGGTTGTATTTTTGGTTAGAAAAAAAGAGGGAGAGAGAGAGACAAAGTTATCTAAGTATGGTGGTGAGGGTAGAGGGAGCCTGAGTGAGAGAGATAGAACAAAGAATGGAGGGAGGGAGACAGAGATAGAGACAGAGATAGAGATAGAGACAGAGATAGAGACAAAGACAAAGGAGGATATAAGGAGCCCGAGAAGAGAGAGAGCCTGTGATAGAATATTTATCTAGGTCTGGGATGGGAGAGATAGAGAGAATGAGAGAATATAGAGAATATCTCATTGTAATGAATTTTTTATAACTAATTTGTTATGTCAACTAAATATTCTGATAATTAATTTGTTAGTCTATAATATAGAATATAATTGAGTTTATCATATATAATATATATTAAATATCATTTATATGCTTTATATAACATTAAATATTATAAATATCTCTCTATCTCTAAACGTCACCCCCTAGCTCTCTCTCGCTTTCTCATCTCTCCATCTCTCTATATTCTCTCCTTCTCTCTATCTCTCCCTTCCTAGACCTATATAACTCTTCTATCAAAAGCTCTCTATCTCTAGGGCTCTCAGGTTTCTCTAAGGTCTATATATGTATTATTAATTTATAATAATTTTATTATATACAAACAATATAAAGTATTTATAATGTCAAGTAATGGATATTCATTTGTATAAAATATCTATTACTTCCTTTTTAGGGGGCATAAAACCTTTGGCGACCTTTGTGGTGGCCTTGACACCAAATTGAATTCATAACAAATATTTGTTTGTAATGAATATATGTTTATTGGACCTACAAAAATAGGTAAATTAACCATTTCAAGCATTCCAATAATTTGCACATTCTCTTTTCTATCCCAAATCTCGCGATCTCTATCTATATGAGACAAAATTCAACATTTGGATTGCTTGTTTGCACCAAAAAAAAGATATCAAGTTTTTGAATCTTTTTGCAAGTATGATGTTGGTTAGTATTCATTGTAAATCAAAAACAAAAGAGAAAACCTATAATGGAAGAAATTGAAGCTTCAAAGAGAAAGATAGAGAAAGACATATGAAGAAAATACAAGGTATGTCAAATACTCATCAAGGTCCTCAAGTTTCTTCTTTACATGTAAATATTATTTCAAGTGAAGATGAAATTGAATTTGAAAATGTGAAGCATGATATTGAAATTAAAAATGAAAATGTTGAAATTAATATTGGAAATGTTGATATTGAAAATGAAAATGTTGATATTGATATTGGAAATGCTAATATTGAAAATGAATATATTGAAATTGATATGAGAAAGGTTGATATTGAAAATGAATTTATGTTTTAATTGATATTGGAAATATTGATATTGAAAAAATAAAATGTTGAAATTGATATTGGAAATGTTGAGATTGAAAATGAAAATTGAAAAAGTTGAGAATGAAAACTAAAATGTTTATAATATTAGAAGTGAAAATTTCCAATGTTATGTATCGTCAAATTACATGAGAAGAGAATATATTTGTGTGGAAGAATGAGAAATTTAAAACCCAACACATTTAAGATCCCCAAAATGGTTACTTGAAATTGATCAGACATAATTGAAAATATTAAAGGAAAGAGATTAATTTGAACCGTTCGATAGTGGGCCACAAAACCTTTCAATGAACAATTTAGAAACAAGATATTGACCAAACAATACCAACTTTTTTAAGAAAATGCTAACGAAACATAAAATGAAAGTTTGGTAGACAAATTGAAGATTTCTGTGAACAAAAAATTGGAGAAAAATTCTATTGTTGTTGAAAATTCTTCATCTTATTTTTATGGATGATATAATAATAATAATAATAATAATAATAACCGTTGCATACCTTAGTCACGAGACCAGATACAATATAGGAAATGTGCTTACCAGATACAATATTATACTCCATGCGATAAAACCTAAATTGTAGTGTTTGTCGAGAAGCAAAACCGGTGGGTAATTCTTGAATACTCGCCCTTGCTATTTGTCGAAGAAAATGTTCTTGAAAAAAAAAAATTCCACTCAGTACTGATACAGTAGAAGTATTCTTTGTGCTTCCCATTAAACAAAAGTATAACTATAAACGATGGAGCTAAATGTGATGACTACAAAGTTACAGATTTTCCACTAAATAAAGCTATCAATTGTGTTGGAATGGTAAATTAATTCTGCCAAGACTATCTTATCTTACCTAACCTTATGACCTAAATTTCATAATAGCTAATGCTTTTTTAAATATATCAGCAACTTGATCTTCACTTCCACAAAACTGTAGCTCTACTCAACATATTTTATCTTCACTTTTTTCAAAAAAATCAATTCGGTGTCTTTAAGCACCTTCACCTCGGATCACTTGAAATTGGAATGTATTCTTCTTGAAAGTTCACTATTTGTAGATGTCGTATAAGACAATGATTGCTTTTTATCCAAAACTATCCTTTGTGTGTCCTTTCCTTTTACAATGTGAATGCTACATACTCTGCATTCCATGAACTAATTTGATTGTACTGGGAACACTTGCATCATTCTTTCCTCCTCTACCTGTGATATATCCAAGGCCTTCATATTTTGATCTCATTGTTGGCTCAATAGGATTTTTTGTTCATTCTTCATGTTTTCATAATCCTTGAAATTTATAACCCATTATTTTCATGATCTTTAAACCAACATTCTTTTCATTATCATCATATTTAATAAGATTTTTAAACTCATTAGTAGATTCATCACGAACCAATTTAGCAAAACCACACTTACCAAATGAAGAACATGAATTGTCTCCATTACAAACCAAAGCCTTTAACTTCAAACATTCATTACTTTTTGCTAGTGATTCTCTTTTCAACTTTGATATTTCATACTTTTGTAAACTATTTTCGTCTTCCAATTTTTGTATCTTTTCTTCTAAATCTTTCTTTTATTTTTCAAAGCATTTCAATGTTTCTTCCAGGTCTTCATTCTTATTTTTAACTTTCTCTAATTCATTATTATTTTGACATGAAACTGTATAAACTTTCATTGCTGATTTCTTTAGATTTTCTATCTTCTCACTATGATGTTTTTTAACTTTCACCAATGCTTCTTCAAGTGTCACTAATTCTCCTTTTAATAAATCATTTTTGACCACTAAGCTATCATTTTCTTTCTTTACTCTTTTTTCCATGTTTTTCCATTTAAATTAAAAATAGTTTCTCTAAACAAAAAATTACCTAAAACTGTAATTGATAATAGCTTCACAATTTGCTTTCACCTCACAAAGTCTTCACACTTAACACTTGAAATTTCTTTGATTTTTCTTTCACTCAGCTTCCTCCAATGACCAACATCTTCCTACAATCTTCTTCATGATGGTATCCATGATCTACAAAAGCTTAACACAAACATTTTTACAGTTTTAATTGTTTTGCCATGATCATCTGCTTTGATTCCATATTGATAAAGTAAAACAAATTGAAAACACTAAATATATTAGAACAGATTATAAGTGTATATTGTTATTTTTTGTTATCGTACAATCACAAAGACATTTCTTGAATTTATAGACTTGAATGGATAGGAAGAAAACAAATTTGGAAACTACTAGAAGTTTCCATGTGTTGGAAAGTTCTTATTTAAATATTCTAGTCATAATGTTATCCAACACTTTCCAAGATTTACATTATCACTTTATTGGATAAACATTATAAGTTTTAAGATAAATATCACAAACTTATTTAAAGGTAAAGATTATCTCCAACATGAATCACACATTTCATGAGTTGTAAGCCACTAAAGTGATGTGAAAAAACAAACAACATAGTTGTTTATATTTTCTTCTAAACATACTCATCATTGATACTAATATTATAGATAGGCAATTTTTCCACTTCCATTGAACTAATATACACATCAATGTTGCAGTTGAATGTGATGTTATGGATAGGGTTAAGGGTGATGACAAGGATGAGCATAAAGGAGATGACTTCAAAGCTATAGAATCTCCACTTAATATAACATCTATCAATCATAGGACAAATATTGTAAGAGGTGTTCTCCTAGAATGAAATAAAGCTAAATGAATACAATCCTTTCTAGGATTTTAAGGATAGTTATGACTTTATTTTATTATTTTGTGTGCTAAAAGAATAATATAGATCCCTATCTTGACCTTGAATGCATATATAACTTTGTTATGTTGTATTATTCAATTAAATCTTAGATAATTGAGATTAAAAATATTGTTTATGCATCAACAATATAATTATGTTATTATAATGGAGATAGATAGATAATTTTGATGAGAGGTAGGGCAAAGGCGAAGGCATTGAAAATTGTAACCATTAGGGTTGGGGGAGAGTCCTCTGGATTTGGTGCCAGCGTAGATAGTTCAAAGGATGAATAAGATGATGATGAATATCCTTTAAATGATGATGACAAGCTACTACTTGATATCTTGCTAGATTTTCCCACACGCTCGTGTGTTTAGAGGTCAAGAATGGTAACTTTGGAGGAGTAAAGATATCCTAGAATGCTTTTACAATGGATATCCTTGATAACATGGAGGAGGATCTAGATGGGGAGATCCTTCAATACAGGGATCCTAAGGTTTTTGGTGCAATTTCATTTAACTATCATCATTTGTTTTTTTTTTGGCCTCCAACCTCTTCCTTGAGTTGTCATTGTTACTATTGTTTGTGTCCTCCAAGGAGGATTTTTCATTGCTCCCCCTACTCCAAAAGAGCTCTTGGTGATTAGAGATAGAGTTGATCTTGTTGAATTCATTCTAGATGGGGAATCTAAGTCCTTCATGAGTGTTTCCTATTCTTCCCCATCCTCTATTACCTATGATTTGGCTACCCTTATTTTCCTTTTGTCTTGGTTTCATGTGAATATGGATCTATCAAGTTGACTCGATTGACTAATCTTCCTAAATCCCTCATTGAGGATGTCTTGGAACTAAGGATCTTAGCTTATGTGGATTTTGATAAGATAAAAAAATTCACATGGAAAAAATTTGGGTTTAGCTAAGGTTAGTCATTAGCTAGATAAACCTTCCTACCATCAAACTCTTTGTACTTCAAAAACCAACCTTTGTGAGGTCATATGGAAAGAGGTACCTAAATCTATCAATCACATATCTTTTGATGCCTATGTTGCCAAGGCTGTAACAAAAGAATCTACTTTATCATGATAAGATTTATTAGACTAAGAATCTAAGAAATTCTTTTTTCCCTTTATTTTTCTTCTCCTCCTTGCACTCTTTGTGAAAATGTCCAAATTTGTCATAATTCCAACATTTTCCCTTGGACTTTTTACCAAGTTACTTAGATCCCCTAGGAGACTTGGATTTACCCTTCTTGTCTTTCTTCTTTTCATTCTCCATTGTTCTACCATGAGCAATTACGGCCTCCTTAGCCATCTTAGAAGATTTTCTTCACATCTCTTCATATAATAGTGAATAAACCACATCCTTCATCTTGAATGTTGTTGTTGAGCATCCAATGACCATCACAAGATGATCCCGCTAGTCCAAAAAATAACATAACAAAATGATACATTTTTCTTGATCATCTAGCTTGACACCAACAAAAGTAAGCTGAGAAACTAGCTTGTTGAATACATTCATGTGATTTGCAATGGATCCTCCTTCCTCCATCCTTAGAGTATAAAACTTATTTAACAAGGATTTCCCCTTATAAGTATCACCGAGCTTCTTTCAGATCTCAGTTGGAGTCTTCTCTTCATGGAAATTCAGGAGCACTGAATCAGCCAAACAAAGTCTTATCAAACCCTTGGATTTTTTATCCATTGTATCCCATAGCATGTCCTTCATTTTGAGTTTCCATAAGTCAAAAATACCACCCTTAAACTTATTCATCTATATTATGTTGAATATGCTTGGCATATCAAACCTACAACAAGATTATGAAATTTTCCTTTGTAAAAATTCCACTAACAATAGATCAACACAAAAAACTTGTCGACCCAACAACAATAACAATATTGGCTAGGCTCTAATACCAATTGAAAGGAAGCCAAGTGCAAAATAAATGCTTTCAAATGTTAAATCTAACAAGAGAGGTGATGTGATAACTACTATCAAAAGGAGCAGAAAAGGAGGAGCGAGGCAAGCTAGGGTTTCGACACCTAATGATCCAGGGAATAGAGACAAGGATGGCGAGGGAGTTGGTGAAGGCAGGGGGGGGGGGCTCATCTCTTTAGCCCATCTTGGTTGGCCTAGTTTCTATATAGTCTTGTGCGGTTTGCAGAGTGTGTGGATTGAATGCGGAGAGGTGGCCGATGTGATATCCTCACCCCTATTCATCTATTTGAGCGTAGAGGTCAGTGCGCTTTTGACTGTTTGCAGTTCTTTGCCCACAAATGATGAACCTTGTTGGGTGTCCATGATCTCACACTTTTTCCCTATTCTGGAAATTCCTCCTTCAGAGGTGGAGGAGATTTTCCTTTGCTGGTCCAGGACTGTAATATGTGGGATTTTGGGCTTCTCTCTTCCCTGCCTATCTGAAGTGGCCCTTTCTCCTATGGAGGCATAGATTTGGTGGTTGGGAGCAGTTGGGTTTCTTCTTGCTATGAGAGAGTCTTTGAGGCTGATGTTCTACCTTCTTTCTATTCCTATTGAGGTGGACCTCTTCCCTATTGAGGTGAGGAGATGGTGGGAGAAGGTCTTTTGGGTGAGGATGTTGCTCGAGTTGCTAGTTGAGGCCACCTTCCATTACTTTCTTGTGGATCTTCATGGTTAGGGCTGGGTTTCTTTAACCATGCTTTCTTGTTTTTCTGGGGGGTTTGAGGGAGCCTTCAAAAACCCTCCTTGTGTATGTCATGAAGGTTAGGGGAGCCTTTGAAAACCCTCATGTGTGCTTTCAGGATCTTCTCTTGTGTTTTGGTTGTGGGAGTGTTGTTCGTTCCACATGTATGCTAGATGCTAGCAATTTTAAAGGGCCTAGTCTAGCCACTGATGGTTTTTGGTTAAGGGCTAGTTGTGTTGTTGGTAAGTTGATGACTGTGTCTAGTTTGTGGCTTGGCTGCTGGTTCATTGATGTTTTTTTCTTTTAGCAGCATTGTTATGTGGGTTATAGATCCTCATAAAATATGAGGGTTTCGGGTCCTTTCAAAACTTGTGGGGTTTTGAGTCCCCTCAAAATGTGTTTCTGGGGTTTTTGGTCCCCTCAAAACCTATTTACTCTTAATAAAAAATAAGACAGGTGATGTAAAAACTTCCTTAGAAACCCTTAGGTACTACAAATTAGATAAACAAACTCAAAATCAAATTTAAACAAATAAACTCACAACACTTTATATATGTGGGAAAAACATTTTGGGAACAAAACCCAAACTCTAAAAGTGAGACCCCGTTGTATTATCATCAATAACTAATAGTTACAATTCAATACCTAGAGCCAATGCTCTTCAAGATTAAATACAACATCAAAGAATTTTAGAGAATATTTGACACATAAAATGTTTTTAGAAGAAATTCAACCTATCATACAAAAATACACTAAGAGGCCACATATAGAGCTCAACACAAGTGGAAAGAACCCATAGTTTTGAAAGTCAACTCCAATGACAAAGAGGTATGTGGTGTACCTTTTCCCTTCGACAATGATTTTACTTTTGTATAATTGAGGCTAACGCAGAGGTCTTTAGGAATTGGAAAAATGAAAGAAATTTAATTTATCATTTTGAAAAAGTGCTCGCCTTCTGTGGTAAGGTTTGATTCATTGAACAATACAAAAGCATTGGATTATATGGCAGACACAAAGTCGTTAGAATTCATCAATCAAAAGAGAAATAACATCAATGGCAGACACAAAGTCATCAGAAATCGACAATAGAAGAGAAATAAGTCGCCCGATAAAAACGATCAGTTTTTTCGGTCCAACTTAAACATTTTCTATGTGTATTTACAGCTTGTGATTGTAAATCCACCCTCAACTTTGACCGTGAAACAGCAAAGATTATCTTTAATTAAATACTTATTAAAATAGCTTGAAAAAATATAATGCAAAAACCAAACCGATCATTTTGTCATTGGAATTGATTTACGCGCTATAATTTTCTAGTGATTTGTTGCACCTGGTCGCATTCTTTTCAATTATGACTTAAGTCTTTAGCGTTGTAGGTCTATCAGCCCCCTTGTTCTAAGTATGGGCTTGCCTAGTGGAAGGGGGTATGTAGTAGTATTCATTGATGTGATTCTCCAATGACAAACATGTACATAGTATTAACATTTTATGTAGAGGTATATAATACGAATTAGGAAAATATGTAGGAAAAGAATGCTCAATTTTGTTTGTTGGATTTAAATGATCAAGCAATTCAACTCAACTTTTCATTGTCATAACATTACTATCCACAATATGAGAAATACTATGGAACATGTTCAAATCATGTTCATCACTGTGAATCAATCTCCTCAAAACCTCAATCAAGGGGACTACCTCTCCATATAAGTATTCTTGACTCATATATTATTGAGAGTCTCCCAATTTCTAGTCAATTTTTGCCAATTATTCATAGGCACTTGAGTTAAAGATTAATCCTCAACATGATAACTATAAGGGGAATGGTTCTCCACAATGTTAGGTGTATCTTATGTAGGAATAAAGGATTCACCCAAGATCCCATAGAATAGGTTAGTCAACTTAGGCTCAATACTCTTAGTATTTAAACTTTGGGGTGCCATAACTCTATAAATTCTTCATAGCGGGATATTAGATTCAGTACAAAGGGTAATGAAACTCATAGACAAATAAAGAAAATGTAATGAAATGCCACTTATGCAAGCAAAATAAGTGATCCAACAATGCAATTTCCCAACAGAATGATCAATTGACCACTTAAATAAGAAAAATGTATTATAGAAATGAGAGATTTGAACAATTGATGATTCTAGATTTGAAAATCATATGCAGTGAAAATCAAATTTGAGCATTTGAATAAAACATAATGCAATCAAGAAGTCAGGTTCACCAAAATATAAAGTGGTGAATGGTGTTCACTAGTCTAAACATGCAAACTAGGAATCAAACCCATTCACAATAGCACCGCATTAACGTAAATGAAATCCAATAGGCCCAAACTCAAAACTACTTGAAAAGGGCTAAGGAAACTATTCAACTTTATTTGCCTTATTTTATTTGAATTGCTACAATTGGATGAGATATAATGATTAAATGCAAAACCTAGGGTTAATGATATAAAACTAACAATAAATAACATAAGAAGAAAGTGGCAAAATAGATATGCAGATTCTGAGAACAAATTTGGAAATGAGAACCACAGGGAAACCTATGTCTAAAATTTGAGATCAAACAATACCAAACTATGGTGCTAGGTAACCTGGTCCAGAAGCTGTCAAAGGCGAATATCATAAACACTTTCAAGATTATAATGTCACTTAGAATATTCTCATGATTTTTTTTTAGAAAAGTGTCAAACATTATTAAGTGATTCCTTGTGTCTAGGGTTTTTAGGTTTTCAAAATATTGTTCAATTCATATTAGTCTATAATTTTTAAATCTATATTCCTTGTCCTCTTAACTTGTCACTTGGACAAAAAAGAGAGGAAAAATATAGTTAGGTTGATAGGGGTTTACCTAATTCAAACTCTAGGTGTTGAATTAACTCTATGATGAATCATATAGAAAAGAAATCATGCCCTTGCGGGGTAGAGGCTAGATCTGAAAAATAAAACACTTAATTGAAATATTATAGCTTCTTTATGAATCTTCCTTTCCCTAAAGTATTCATATAAAGGTTGATATTTTCATCTAGGAACTCATGGTTGTATTCATAAGAATGACCATGGATGCCATCTTGAATGCTTGAAATCTAAATACTTGACCTCTCCTTCATTGCCCTAATAATGCATTATTGCTTTCTCACTTGAATTTTAATTGTGGAGTCAATTTTCTTAATGGGAGATGTTTCAAATGAGACGATAAGACTTGTTTTTATACCTATACTCAAGAAAGGTATTGAAAATTATAAAGAAGGATGACATCATAAATCATTTCCTAACAAACTTTTTTCGACCATTAGAGGATTCTAAAATGGCCCCTTTTGGTCTAGACTATAGTATCTCTAACATCCTAGTCTAGGAGGATGAGCACTAGGAACCCTATTTCAATTCATCAAGGTTGAGACAAAGTAATGGAATCAAAGCAATGAATGAAGACCACAAATTTAGCATTGGTATGAGTAGAATCAGACATAATCAAGGCATAGAAGGAGTGTTGAAGTGAGGCCCAAGTGAGTATGAAATTTTATTGTGGATACAATTTATGACACTACAAAAGTGATGCTTCTCAAGAATTGATTCCCACATGGCCAACTCTCCTCTTTGCATGGTGACCAATAAAACATGTGTCACCTCTTCCAACATTGCTTCTAAACACTACAAGTTTGATATGGTGACTAGGCACACCTACGCAATTCCTCCCACAATATCCTCTCCCTTTGGTTCAATTAGGATTGGAGTTGGTGTTCTTAATATTTAAATTAGAGTTAGTAATAGTGTTATAGTTAGGGTTCACTTAGTATTATGGTTATATCTAATGTGTGTTATATTAGGCTTAGGATGCACTTAAGGTTATGGTTCTACTTATAATCCTAATTATGATCATAATTCCAACCCTAGACCTATCAATATCCCTAATTGTCAATTCTAATTCTATTTCTAAACCTGATTCAATTTCTAACCGCAACTTTAAACTTAATCCCATCCAAACCCTAACTATAACCCCAATTTTATTTTCGACCCTAATCCTAACCCTAACCTTGACCTTACCACTAACCCTAACCCTAACAAAGAAGAATATCAGTGATCAAAGATTAATCTATTAACTATAATCTATTTCATAAGTTAATCATTTCTTTGTATTGTGAAAAGTCTATAGTGTACAATGAAGGATCATAGAATACATTATGAGGAGGATCTCAATTGTTGATTTAAGTATGCTATGGCATACTATATATTATTATCATTATTTATTTGATTTGTACCCTCCAATATATTATTTACTGAATGACTTACTAACAATGTACCCATTGCACCTCCTTTTGATGCAAGTGCAAATAAAATATATTAATGAATACCTATGTGACAAAAAGTAGTCCAATTTAAGTGATATTATCTATGAATCATGATAGAGAAATAAAATGGACACTATCTAATTTATACTAATAATTCCCATCTAGTTAAAATTGGTCTAACCTAAATGACGGATCTCATGCCATTGAATGTATGGTTGGAATGGGATAAAGACAATATGTATTCAATACATCTCAATCCAAAGTGAAGTTTCACCATCCAATATGATATTCATGATTAATGACACAAAATGTGCACTCTACAATGCAACCATTGAATTTAAGTGGCAAATAAAAGAGAGATAAAAATTAAATTCAAGTAATCAAACTATATCATTTCAGTTTTTATGATAATAAGATCAATTAATTTAAACTAGTCAACATGAAATATGAAGTAATAACTAATGTGAAATGAGTTAGGTTTATTCATTTCATGTTTTAGACAATATAATTTATTGAGTTAAATGAGTCAATATAAGATAACAATGAAAAATGGGTAAAGAAAATACATCTATTTCATTTTTTGATATGGAAAAAAAATAAACTCAAATAAATAAATAAAAATTGTCACAATAAAATTGACAGAGATCAAACTGAAAGTCAAGTAAGAAAAATACATCTATTTCGTTTTTCTATGATAACATAATTGACCGACTTAAACTAGTCTCTGAAGAACATGAAGTGAAGTAAACAAAATACAATCTATTTCATTTTCTATGAGAAAAATTGACTGAATTAAAGCAGTCTGAAAAAAATAGAATTGACTGACAACAAGGCCAAATTCATTATGGCAACAACTGGCCGCAATTATCAAGAAATTTAGACGAATATTAAGCAACTGCACCTGCATCGTTGGGAAAAGATGACAATATAATGTGAAATCGTCAAAGTCTACTTATATGAAATCTCACATAGTTGCATTGTGGAGTTCACATTTTGTGTCATTGGTCATGATTTTAAGTCTTCCATTTTTGACCATTCTTTACAAGATATGTATATCCACATTTAATGTATAAGGTTGCTTTCATGGTAAAATATGGATTAGAGAATATTTTTTTTGATAGATGCTTGATTATTCAACTATGATTGAACACTTGGCCCATTTCCCATTAGGTTGTATAAATTACTTTCCTTTAGTTGGTAAATTGATTATTTAAATAGTGAGTTACATTGGATTATGGTTTTGGGATAATCTCATTATTAGAGGGACATTTTGTACCTAATTAGGGATAAAGACTTTGTTTTGATTGCATGGTTGGTATTGATGTTGATTAGGGACTTTTGGAATTAGAATAAGGAGTGGTGTGGTTTGAACTTGAAGGATTTACTATTATAGTATTTGGTTGTATGTTGTTAGTTGTCTAAGAGAAGGGAGTAGTTAGTCCAGGAAGACTAGGGTACTAGGCAACCTACTCAAGTCCTTCTAGATTAGCAAAAGGTCAAGAAGCTAGACAAGAGAGAAAATACCTCAAATATAGCATTAATTTGAGTAGAATCAGGAATAATCAAGCCAAAGAAGGAGTAACACTATCTAAGTGAGACCCAAATGAGCATGAAATTATATCAGGATGCAATTTACAACACTACAATAAAATCTATGCAAATTTTATTTTCTTTAGTTAATTTAATACATTTATTTATGTATATAAATAAGAGGATATATATCTCTCTCTATGTGTGTGTGTGTGTGTGTGTGTGTGTGTGTGTGTGTGTGTGTGTGTCTATACATATATACATACTTATATCTTCCTTTAGCTGATTAATTGATTATATAAATGGCCCGAGTTACGTTTAATTATCATTTTGAGATAATTTCATTGATTAGAGAAAACCTTCCTACCTAATTAGGGTAGAAGACTTGTCTTTGGTTGCATGGTTGGTCTTGATGTTGATTAGGGACTTTAGGAATTGGATTAAGGAGTAGTGTGGATTAAGTGATCAATCCAGGAAGACTAGGGCACTAGACACTCTAGTCTTGTCCTTCTAAACTGGACAAAAGTTAGAAAGCAAGAGGAGTCAGAAGACAGAAAAGACCTCAGATCTAGAATTGGTTTGTGTAGAATTAGGCAAAACTAAGGCAAAGAAGGAAGAACACTATCTAAGTGAGACCCAGGTGAGGATGGAATTGTATGATAATATAGTTTACAACAAGTTACAAGAAATTATATGAAAATTTTCTTGTTTAGTTAAGTCAATATGTGTGTGTGTGTGTGTGTGTGTGTGTGTGTGCACATTTTGTTTGAAATCTGAGTTATGTATCTAAGATGTGTTGTCATTGAAGCCAAACTTGGTGTTCTAGGTAGAGTTTAGTCAAGATACAATCTAGTACTATTGCAGGTTTCTTTGTCTATTGTTTGGTGTTGTTGATTGAGTTTGATGCATTCGGTTGTGACAAGTTCAATATGGAGGAAAGAATACTTAATATATGCAGAAGCAATATTTAATATTCCATTTGTTTTTTGGTTTGTGGATTATAGAAGTTTGTTGTATATATTGTTTGATAGTATGAGCATATGTCAAACTAATCTAGAAAGTACTTGGTGGCCTTCAGATATGAAAAATCCTATGGTACGGTTTGGTAGACATGTTAGTTTTGTTTGTGTAGTATTTCAATTTATTTCTTTGGTGGTATTTCCATTTCACAAGTGAGCTAATGTTGGTTTGTCATTGGTATATTCAATTATGTTATGATTTGGTGTGTCTAATTGAATTATCTAGTTTGGATCAAGCATTTTGGTCTAGATATGCATTAAAGGTTGACACAGAGCATTGCTATGGATCTCACCATGGTGTGTGGAGATCTACGTGAGGTAATTTATATAGGAAGATGTCATTTTGTCGACCACCAAACTTTGGAGGATGCCAGTTAAAATATGTGGTTCATTGGATTTGACTTTGAAGGTTGTATTATGATGAATTTGGGTCCCTTCTTTCTCTTGGAGTGGACCACTTTGAGTATTTCTTGTCCCAATGGTTTATTTTGTGTAATATTGCTTATTTTTTCTTTGGCCGATCTTCAATTAGGTTTTTGATGATTTAACTTATATTTAAGGAGAATATGGATTATGACTTGGGTGTGGATGAGTAGTTGTGTGTGAGAAGTGAATGTAAATGATATGCAAGTAGATTTGAGACGGTGAATGTGTGAAAGTCAGTTTGGGTAGTGCTTTAAAGGTGATACATTCAATGAGACACTGAGTTGAGACATTGGTGGTTATCAAAGATGTTTGCCATGATGTTGGTCACTTGACATGGTGGTTCCAGGACAATTTCATGATCAAGAGTATCTTCTCATATTAGTTCTATTATTTCTTTTGTTGCTAAATGATAGTGGGTATTTTGGTAGCACTTTGTAACTTTCCTTGAAGTAGTGTGCCTTACTTGTGCAAGTCCATGCATCTTGCTCTAAGGTAGAGTGCCTTATTCTTGCAAGTCCATCAAGTGCTTCTTGCTCCTTGACAATAAGACTAAACATTGTAATTATTTCTATTTATATTGTGAGCATAATTCTCACCATGGTTTTTTCTTATTGAATTGTCTACATAAATCTAATGTTCATATGTTGATAATTGTTTCTTTTCAATATTACTATAGAAATGGTTAAATGTCATTTATAATTAATCTAATTTTTATTTTAGAACATTAGTCATTGTTAAGAGATTTTACATTATTTAATTCACTCACTCTTTTCTCTTCTATGGTATATTTAAAGTCTAGCAATCTTCATCATACTTGAAATGTCAACCAAAAATATCAATTCAAATACTACGAAGGAAACATCAAATCAATCAGAGTGGTCAGAGTTGGTTGATCGTCTTCCAACCATGCATTCAATGAACTTATTTTTCTTAGGTAGGTTTAACTATTTGTTACGACATATTTGTCGCTTAAAATTCCACTGTTGGCTTATGGAGCAAACATCTTAGGTTAAGAGTCTCACATTTCATATTAGATCCAGATGCGTTACATAAATTGTCTTCTATCCCCTTCAAATGATACATTCAATGCCCATGATAAATTTACAAAAATATCTGTCAAATTTATATCTCGATCATGACTTTAATTACTCCACGCCCTTAGTGCATTATAGGAAAAATGATAGAGATATTTTCATATTAGAATACCCTACCTCTCAATATAAATGACCTGGATTTTGCTTAATTTTTTTCTTTCTTTTTGACATTTTATATTATGTCGATTGTAATTTATACAAAAACATCTTATAATTTTTTTGACAATAGACGTAAAAATTTAATGTTGTATTTGGAATTTCATTTTTCAATCTTTTCTTCATATTAAAGTACTGTAGAGCCTTCTACCAACTTATTGCAAAAGACAACAAAGAATATTATATGTTCATTATGAGTTGAACAAACATAATATCTTTTCATATTACGTTTCTAAAATTCTGATTTATTTTTATTCAGGTGTAACATTTAAGATATCTACAATAGAATAGTGTCCTTTAAATTTGGTATATATTATGCATGAAGCTTATACATACAGATCCAAGATGCCATTCAATTTTTCTCTGTTTAAAAAACTTGTCGCATAATTTACAAATAAAATAATGATAAAACTGCTATAATATATAACCTTTGCTACAATTAAAAGAAATAACTTTTGGCTCCATAGTTATTGATGATTTTTGGTTGAGCATATAAACAAAAATGTATTTTTATTAAGATTTTTGTCATGTGACTTAACTTTTGTGGACATAAGAGAAAGCTGAGAATTACATAATTTATTTGATAGATGATAGCTCATGTCCAGAGATTCCTGGATTGGTGGGTGCTGCACACATCATGAAATTTAGATTTAGACTACAAAACAATAGCCAAATAGATCATACGCATGGAACCCACGTCCAGTTGCTCCAACTATTTGGTTAGATGAATGTTTAAACGCTAGAAATAGAGCTGGAAGTGGAAACGGAGCCAATTGCTAGTGATTTTCTAAAATATTCTGACTTTGTTCTTTTTTCGTAAAGGATGATTGTTTTTCATTAAAAGTAAATTCAGTCAATTCAAAACATTTAAAACTAACAAAAGACCTAGATTTCAGTTTACTACCAATATTTAAAGCCTAACAACATAACTAATCTAATTAAGCTTGAAAATAACGACTTCTTGGAGATAGCCGGTTAAACTGAAGTTTAAGCACAATTAAAAATAAACGACCCTCTAGAGCTAATAGTTTTAGGGAAAGAAATCAATTAAAAAAGTTAACAGAAAAGAGAACTAATCTAAAGCTCTACTTTTTCCTCTTTTGTCCCTTCATTTTCCACCTCTCCATCTTCTGCCTGTAAATTATTGCTACCCTTTTATTTGCCATTTCTATCAGTGTTACATCCTCTTGAGGTTTTTGTGCCACTTGTGCTTCCATCTTTTTTCTGTATGATTTGAATCTAGTAATGATCAAACTTAATATATCAGTTGTTCGGATACTTATAATGTTAACCCTCGTTTTACATTTTGCAATTTTCTTTTTAGTTTCTACTATTTTTTTGGTATTTAATTTACACTATCTCTAATTGAATTGAATAGATCCATTGCATCATTCAACTAGTCAAGGGAATGAGATCCTACATTAGTCTATGAGAAATTATCCTCAACTTTCTTACGGAAGTCCCTTCTTCTGATTTCCTTCTCCAACAATTATTTTCCTTCTTCCTTGAAACTATCAATACCCATTGCAAAGAAATCACCTTTCAAGTCCCTCAATGTAGATCTGTGTTGGGTGATGGCCAAGGTTATCTATGATTGAAGTTCATTTTATACATGAAGTTTCAATTCCAATATATCTCTCGAAACTAGAAAATTCTTCTCTTTTGGATCATTAATGATTTGTTTAGAGACTAGGATAGTACTATGAGTTTTAATAATTTCTCCTAATTCTATGAGGATAGTTGATAAAATTTTAGATTCTTTCTCAACATTCCCCAATTTCAAGCGAAGAGTGTTAAGCTTATCTATGAGGGAAAAGTAAGCTCCTAAACCATTCTCTATGAAAAATACACCATTGAGGATAACCATATCTACCCAATTGCCTACTACCATAGTAATAGCCTAGTATATCTTAACTCCCTCTAATTTATCAGAGCTTATATATTCCATTATTAACTTACTTCAAGAGAAACTAGTAGTCTGAGCATTGGTAGACAAAGCAGTTTGGACGAAAGAAGTCAAGGGACTTAACTGCTGAGTTAGTTCTTCTCTTTTCTTTTCTATTTCTTTCACTCTTTTCGACAAATTTCCCATAGATAATTTGGCATGATTGATATCTCCTTCAGTTCTTGAAGGATCCATATCAATCCTTCTTATATTGAATTCTTCCTCTATGATTTCATGTTCTTTTTTGTCTACTCTAGGATTAACAATATCCAATATATGATGTTCTGTTTCAAGGCTGATAATCATCCTAGCCATTTTTTTGACCCTTCTAGTGTCAGGAACCGCCCCTAATAGTTTGGCTTCAGTATTTGTTTGGGTTTCTATTACATGGATATACTACTTTTTCTTCTTCTCAACAACCTTCTCTAACTAGGAAGAATATGGGGCTATAATTGTCTTACAACACAACATTTATTAGAGTATCAACTATGGTGGTAGGAGGAGGTAGAGAAACAATTGTAATAGGAGTTTAGGAATTGAGACCACTTGCCAATGAATTGAGGAGAGTATCCTTTTATAATTGATAAAAAATAAGTCTCCTCATCATCAACGTCAACAACTAGGATTGGCATTTTTTGCATGGATGCTCTTCTTTTCTAGGCAAGACAAGAGTACTAGTCTCACAAATGGATTTTAAATTTTATGTCCTCTAGGGGGTTCATTATTCCCTCTAGGTTGTGAATTATCTCTTTAAGGATTGAATTTCACAACAACACCGGTCTTCATTCCCTTGGAGCTTTTGCATGAACTACCTCCTGCTTGTGGTGTCCCCTTTTGTGAAGGAGAATCGGCCTGGAATCTTAAATTATTTTCTAACCACATGTATGTTTTGTCTAAAACAATGGTATTTGTGATATTGTAGCATTGTAAATTATACACCCTTTATTAGTGTGTCCAATTTCAAACTCTTCTAGCACCTATTTTAGTATTTCCCTTTCCTCTATGCATTATACTAGGACCTTTATTGTAATTAATTAATTTTTAATTCAATATTATGGGTCTTATTTCACTGTATTACATGATCACACTCTTATTTGGGCCATTAATTATAGGCATGCCTTTTATCTTTTTATTTTGATTTTTTCTTAATCCTACCCTAATTTCAACTCCTAAAGCATATTTTGCATACCAGAGGCAACTTGAATTGTAGCACCAAGATAGGATTCACTTTGTAATCACAATACCTTGCATCCCTAAAAAATTGGAAAAAAGTCTGTCGGACCATCATGTGGCATTATGGTCCTGAATATTTCTCCCTGAATTTTGGGATCATGTTTTGATACTATTATAATGTTTAAATCTTGCTTTGTGTGAGGTTACATCAATTTGAGGTTGGCCTAATGCTGATTTTAATCTTGAAATTCCTATATAAGGCATTCTTCTCAACTCATTTTCATCTAAGTGATTCTCAAACTCTAAGCATCATAAGTATTAGACTAAAAGCATTAAAGTGTTCAATCACTCATCATTAAGCATTTCTAAAAATCTTTAAGGCTGCATATTCTTCATTCAAGCATTGTGGAGCAAATTACATCATTCATATGCAAGCATGTGTGTGTGATTAGGGTTGTGTCATGTCCATGCCATTTCATACAACATATGTGATTACATTCAACAAGAAAAGAATCATTATCAACAATTACAAATATGAGGTATATCCTTTCATTATTTATTTCTATATTTGCAACATTCCAGTCAAGGTTAATTCCTAAACTAGGGTTTGACTTAGGAAAACCCTTATTCCCAACCTATTCTCCTTCTTTCTATGTGTAGGAAACAGGTACAGAGCTGTTATCTTCACGATAAGCATTATGTGCATTGAAAAATCAATACCCGTTTGGTGTGTGAAAATTTTAGAGGATCAAGGTGGGCACCACCATGGTCCTAACATTTTAGGAGCACTTTCGAGGAGTAGGTTCCAATCTTCTTATATTTCTCAAATCAAGGTGTGTGGCTCAATCTGATGCCTATAGCTCAATATTTCTATATTTTTTACTTCATTTCCAACACTTTTACCCTAATTTCAACATCTTCAATAATTCAATCCAACTTAAGGGAAAGAAGAGGTGCATCCAATACCCCCTTAAATTTGATCAAGATCTAGATCTACTAGGTTTAGATCTATCAAATTCCAATGTTTACCTAACATAATGGTCCCTAAGCTAATTTAGAGGTTTTACTACATCCAATGGTGGAAGCCCTAATTTTCACTTTTACATTTTGGTGAACCCAACTCCTTACACCCTTATTTCTAATTTATGTTCTCAGATCTGGCTATTTATGTAATTTCAAATTCAAATTTACATTTACAAGTTTAATTTTCAATTGAATTTAAAAAATATAGAGGTTAAATTCACAAAACCCTAATTTTTTATTCTAAGATTGAGCTTGTGAGCTGTCTAATGTGGATTAATTATTTTAGATCTGATTTGTGAACATTCAAAATTTCAATCTTGCACTCATAGAACTTATTTTAATCAAACTACATAAATTTAGAGGTTTAAATCACATACACCCTAATTTATTTTGGTTAATTTTTTGTGGGTTGTATAATTTTTCAATTATTATTGTTATGACATGTTATGTCATGATTTAAGTGAATCCAATCATTATTTATGTACTTTCATTAGTGCAAGCATCATAAAAATTGTACATTTTGCTTATGGTACCATTTGAAAAAAGAAAATTATTGTCATAATGAATTTATTTCATAAATAAGATAACAAAATAGCCTCCCTTGTTTCACTCCGTCTGTATCCTTAGGAATCCTTCTCATGAGGATATTTTAGAGCCAAAAAGAAACTTTAACATTTCTTTCTAACCTCTCCCTTCTAAGGATGAACATTTTTAAAATGATGTTGATATTTTTCGGAAAACATGCCTCTCCCATGAGAGTATCTTAGAGGAAGAGGGGAATATCATAAACACCTTCCTTAACTCTACCTTACATTTCATACATGATAGCTTTCCCAATGAAAAAATATTGATGGACATTGAGTTGTCCTCTCCCGAATTTGGTCTTACCAATGAGGGCATGTTGGTGCAAGAAGAGGAACTATGTACATTTCTTTCACAGATCTCCTTCCTAAGTATGAACCGTTGAAGAATGATGTTCTTCTTCCCCCTAAAATGTACCTCCTCCATAAAGACCATTTGGTACAAATGGATGATATTGTCACTAACTTTCCTAGTGATACCATAACCTCTTCTTATTCCAATGAATTTCCCACTAGAGATTCAAAGTATTATGAGTTATGTTTATCCTCCTAAAGCTTGTCTTACCCATAAAGATACCTTGGACAAAGAAGATGGAATTATTAGCAATTTCCTTGATGATCTCCATTGTAAAGATGCATCCTTGGAAAACAAAGAACCTAATCAATTAAATACCATTCACACTTCTACTTATGAGAAGACTAGACCTAAAAAACCTCATAATATCCTATAAGAAATAAAATACATATGTGAAAGAAGTGATATGGAAAGGCAACTAGAGCAAAAATATGGTACTAAAATACATCACTCATTTAATACTTGTGCCAAAAAGAAATATCCCAATGTTCTTTTCACCTCCCTTCCTTCTGCGCCTCATCCTAAGAAACATCTTGATAGGGAACCTAATCTTGATGAGAAGCTTCACGATATCTGAGCTAAGATTTCCCTTCCGGACTTGATTCAAATTACCTTCATATCATAAGCATGTCGAAGAGGCCTTACAAATGGTGATTCCTCATTCTTATTCTAATTCAAATTATACTAAATTCTCACAAGATGAATTGCCTTCTATAGAGGTTAAAAATAGAGATGAACCCCTTATGATTACTTCTTGCATTTATGAACAAAAGATAAGAAGTACTTCAAATAGTAATGGGTCAGCTCTTAATATTTGTTGTGTTGACTTATTAGATAAGATAAATTGGGATTATTCTTCTATTCAACCTAATCATCTTTGTGTGTGTGGCTTTGATAATGTTCCTAGGGAGTCCCTTGGTATATTCATATTACCTATTAAAGTAGGACTTGTGACTTTGTGTTCTCCTATTCATGTCATGCCTAACCATCTTGATTATAACATTTTTTCTAGGTATACCATTGATTTATTCTATGAAAGCAGTCCCTTCTACCATTCATTGCATAATTAAATTCTCATAACAATGAAACTTCACACAACAAAGGATGATTCAAAGTCTTATAATTTCACTCATGATGAAGTATGATATATTTCTCCCTGTAGTACTATGGTTTCTTCAACAATGCCATCTCCTACAATGATTCTTCTCTAGCAAGGAATTGGGGTACACTAGACTTTACACCCTCCTTCAATTGGTATAAGATCCCTCAATCTAAGAATTAAGCATTGAATGAGCCTTTTGTTTCTTCCATCAAAGCTTCTAAATCAATTCCACTTCTCCTTCCAACACATGTCTTGATAATGATGAGAGGTCTTTTAATTTTGATACTAATAATGAACCCTCTCCTCAAAAAATTTCACTATCTATAAATGGAAACAATGGAAATGGTTTAGGATGTGGGCAATACAGTCTTGAACTGCATGAGAAATCAAAACTTTATAATGAAAAGGTAGGTTTCCAACCTCTTCCTTTGTCAACATCCCCTCCTTCATTGACTAGTGAATTTAGATCTTCTTATTCCCTTATGGAATTCCAACAAGATATTCTTCTATTCAATACTCTTGATGTCAACTTGAAATTTTAAGTTGATACCTAGGGACCAAGGTGTGTAGCACCATAGTCCTAAGACCATGGCACCCAATGCCCAGGTCCTCCTCAAGCCAAAGTTGCCTAGCACCCTTGTCCTTCCTAGGACTAAGTTTCCCTACGCCTTGGTCCTCCTCCAGACCATGGTGCCCAACAACTCGGTCCTCCCAGTTGATGTCCAAAATTTCAAGATCCCTTCTAGAGTGTTTCAAAATCTAAATTCCTAGCTTATTGCTTTGAATATCATAATAATAACATAAAAGTAACAAGTGATGATGGATGACATATTTTTTCTATTCATTTCCAATAATATTCAAGTTCCTATTATGCTTCTCTTCCCTATGTGATATTGTTAGTCTCCCTATTGGGGGATCATTGTCATTCATGGTGGTACAATTTTAGGTGAAATCATACTTGGTAAGAAACATAATAGTTTATTCATTCTTGTCTCTATGCCTAGGAGGAACTAATACTGTCCTGTTTTCTTTCATTGGTTCAATATTTCCTATAGTGTTGCAGTTTTTACACTTCATATCCTTCCTTGCATGGAAAATTGTATATATCTTATGATTAATCACTCCTTAAGGGCTTTTGTGATCCTTCTTCTAATTATCTCTTTACATTTAAAGGTTACCTATTCTTTAGAGTTAGAATTTATATATATTAATGTCTTTTCTTGCATTGAATTTTCATTCATGTGAATATATTGTGCATTTTCTTATTTTTAATCTCTTCTTAGTGGTTGTGTAATTATTCTCATTGTCCCTATGCTTGGGCGGCAATGATCTCTATCTTACCTTTTCTAAGGATCCACTTTTCCTTTGTTGAGTGGTGTTTTCTTATGATTTGATGTGATTCCTTGTGTGAAGTTGTTGTTTGTTCAAGGACTTTGTGTTATGCAAGAGGCATGTTTCTTTGAATACAACCTATTTATCACTTCGCCTTATATATCTATCATAAACTTACCCCTCATAGTGGGTCAAAAGTGTGTCATCCTTTATCAAGAGTCTCTTCCACCTAGAAATATAAGGAAGGTATATATTCTTTCTCTCCTTCCTTTCTTTCTCTCCTTCCTTACACTTGTTGGAAAATATCTCTTTTTCAACTATCTTATCCTTTCTTGAAGAGTACTCCCTCTTTAGCTTGGATTTATGAACATTGTTGCTTAAAAGGAAATCTCCTTGGTGTTGAAGGCAAGTATCCTTGTTTCTACTTCCTTAAGACATCAACATAGGCCTATGTTGACATCATAAGGGAGGGGCACCCATATCCCCCACTTTGTATTATTTGTACCATATCTTTGCATGTCTTAAATGGGGTTACACATTTTCAGAATTAGAGGAAACAAACTCTTAGAGAGAGATGTTTCTAAAACTAGACATTTGCCTCTTGGAATTTACACATTTTACCCTTGGCATTTTAATTTGAATTATATGTCTTAAATAGGTTGATGCATGCTCAAAACTAGTGAAAAAAAACTCTTATATGGGGTGCTCTATATGTGAAACTATATGTAACTTGCACACACACATGGGGATGATTGGAACTAGAAAAAAATGGCTGGACTATTCCTGTTCTCCTCCCCAACATGGACCACCTAGAAAAACATATCTAGGAACACGTATATGTGTCCTTTCTCATCATTCTTATCATGGATCATCTATAAAAAAAATCTATGATGTATTCATGCTCCTCTCTTCTGTTCGGGTGAGCTTATAACTTTGCTAATGTAGTTCACAGATGTTGTGTGGTTTTCTCTTTAATGTGATCACTTGTGTTCTTCATATGACATTTTTCTAGGATGATATTAGTAGTGAGACATTTTTATTGTCGAGATCTCTTTGGCTACTTTACTTGAGGTCTTGTTTTTAGTACTAACCCCTTGTGTTATGTGTCCTTGCATATAATTGTTTGAGTTAAGATCATAAGATTGGTGGCTTGGTTTCTCAAAATTAGTGAATTCTCATCTCATCGTGATTGTGCTGCAATTCTCTCCTCTCTCTCACCTCATCTTTCTACTTTATCGAGAGTATGATCATAAGATCATACTCCGATAAAGTGGGGGCTAAATGTAGTGTCATAAACTGTACACCCTTTATTAGTGTGTCCAATTTCACACTTATTTTAGTATTTCCCTTTCCTCTATACATTATAGGACTTTTATTGTAATTAATTAATTTTTAATTCAATATTATGAGTCTTATTTAACTTTTTTACATCATCATGCTCTTATTTGGGCTCATAATTATAGGTGTGCCCTTTATCATTTTATCCCGATTTTTCCTTAATCATGCCCTAATTTCAAATCCCAAAGCATATTTCAAATATTGAGGCACCTTGAATAGTTGCATCAAGCTAGGATTAACTTTGTAATCGCGATACATTACATCCCTAAAAATTTCAATAAAAGTTGGCTAGACCATGGCATAGCACCATGGTCCTAACTTTTTCACTCCGAATTTTGGGATCTTTTTTTTGCAGTATTATAATGTTTAAATATTTATTTTTGCAAAATTAAATCAATGTTGGATTGGCCTAAATATCATTTTAATCACAAATGCCTATATACTTGGCATCCTTCTCAACTCATTTTTATCTAAGCGTAACTAAGACTCTAAGCATCATAAGCATTCAACCTAAAGCATTCAAGTGTTCAAGCACTCATCATCAAGCAGTTCTAGAGATCTTGAAGGTTGCATATTGTTCTCTAAACCATTGTGGAACAAATTACATCATTCATATGCAAGCATGTGTGTGTGTTTAGATTTTTTTCATGTCGATGCCATTTCATACAACATATGTGATTACATTCAAGAACCATAGAATCATATCAACAATTATAAATTTGAGGTATTTACTTTCATTATTTATTTCAATATTTGCAATATTTTATTCAAGTTTAGTTCTTTAACCAAGGTTTGACTTAGGAAAAATCACTTTCCCAACTTTTTTCTCCTTTTTTTATGTGTAGGAAACAGGTACAGAGTTGTAATCTTCAGGATAAGCATTATATATAGAGACAAATCAATCCCCCTTTTGT
Organism: Cryptomeria japonica; assembly: GCF_030272615.1. NCBI lineage: Eukaryota > Viridiplantae > Streptophyta > Pinopsida > Cupressales > Cupressaceae > Cryptomeria > Cryptomeria japonica. The sequence goes on from NC_081415.1 coordinate 168,076,105, forward strand.
GTGTGAAAAGATCAGAGGACTACGAAAACCATCACCATGGTCCCAACGTTTTAGGATCTCTTTCAGGAAGCATGTTCGAATCTACTTACATTTCTCAAATTCAAGTGTAAAGCTCATTCCAACAATATAGCTAACTATTTTTACATTTTTTACCTTCATGTCAACACTTTTACCCTAATTTTAGCATCTTTAATAATTCAATCAAACTTAAGGGAAAGAAGAGGCACATTCAATACCCCTTGGAATTTGATCAAGATATACATCTACTAGGTTTAAATCTATCAAATTCCTATCTTTCCCTAATGTAACGGAAAAATTAGAGGTTTTACTACATCCAATGGTGGAAACCCTTATTTTCGCCATTACAGATTTTAATGTTAGTATTTTCTTCTTCTTCAGGCCAGTATAAAGGTGCTATAATAGCATTTTGATATGTCTCATCTACCATGTCACAACCATCATCAATTTGTATCTCTCCAAATATTTGTGGAGATAAATCAAATGCAACGAACCGGTCCAAAGATAGTCACATGAAATCCCTTTAGAGGACTTTCCTTTCATCAATATAATCTTCCTAAAAATCTTCTAAATGAGGCACATGAAGGTATTGGCTTGTACCATAAAAATTATTTTTGACATAACCCTTAAAATCAAAACTGCTCCTTAGAGGTATGGAGTGAAAACCAAATTCGACTAACAACTAACAATTTATCAAAAAAAATAGCAATTTCATTAATTTTACCATTAAAATGGGATAAACTCGGAGTAAAGGTATATCCCTTCTTTTTCATGGCTACATAGTTAATAATAACAAAAGTGATTTGATGAAAAACCTCTAAAAACCAAGATGATCAGAAACATACCTCGACAATTTCAAGGGGGCCTTTTCATATTTACCAATTTTTAAATAAAAGAAAGTGTTGAGATGAATATAGTAGCTACTAAACTTTGCTAACTAGGAGATGAATTCTGTTGAAAATATTCTCTCTAGAGTTCCCTCAATTCTCCTTATGAAGATCATGAAGAAAGCACCATGGACATGAGAAGGTTCTTTCATATCTGCCTTCTTTTGTAGTTGGGGAAAACAATTATATATAAGCATGCCTTCTATGATAGAACCTTGTTTCTGTAAGCCCAACCAAATAGTTTCTTTGTAGGCTAACACATAGACAAATATATAACATAAATTAAATTTTTGTTTCTCACTAAATTTTACCAACTACTCATGTAGGCACTCACTTATCAAGTTTTCCTAATCCACATAATGATCATCATCATAAATTGTGTCAATAAACAAGCACATCCATTCTTCAAAGTATTCTACCTCAAGTTTCCCAATGGTGCCATACAATAATACAATTATTTCAACAATATCATCTTAGAATAGCTCATTATTTATAGGGGAAGGTAATTTGAACTTTCCCTTCCTTGCCACTTTCAACCAACCCTTGGTTATATGAGAGAGACACCAATCTATTTGGTTTTGAAAGAATTCCCAACCTGTCTATAAAGAAACAATCACATACTACTCCCTCTCAAGTATTTGGAGTGCAAAGAATATGGAGTCAACATCAATTCTATTTACTGTAGGCTAGATTAGGCTTTTGATTCATGGCAATTGCGATGATAATTTTGGGCACAGGCAAAGACTAATTCAAGAGATGTAATGACTAGTGGATATCCTCTAGCTTGTAAGAGCTTGTTATCTATAATTTTTTGTGCTATGGGAGACCTATTTTTATTTTGTATTCTCCTAATGATATCTTTGAGGGTGAAGTCTTCGACATCTAGGTCTCTTAAATAAATTGTTCATGTTATTTTTGAAAGGTCCAATTTGGATGAATAGCTTTGATGTGGATTTTATTTGGAAAAATGGTCACATTACTGTAACGTATTCATGTAACGAGGGTGAGGGTTGGTGGGAAACATCATCATGGCTTGATGCTAATATCTCCATGATATGGATGCCATGTAATTCTAACTAAACTAGCTATTTAAATTATTTCAAAGAAAATATATATTTAAATGGAAGGAAGACCTCTACAATTAGGTATTGATGCAATGAGGACATCATTTAGATTGTGTATTAATGGAAGGGACTCATTTTATTTGTCAATTTTCAATATAAATGAAATTAAGAGAAAAAGATGTCATGTTAGCATTTACAATAAAGAGGGGTAAAATATTATTGAAAACAGAAAGAGAGATACATCAATAGAAGGCAAACCGCACAACAAAGAGAAAACTACAAAGACGTATCTTTATCCACCAGTTGATCCAAGATATGAGATAACTTTGGATATAGTTGGCCCCTATCCTCAATAGACCAGCCCTCCATAATGATGAAATCCCTTTTAGCGAGACAGTCTGTCACCCCATTCCATTCTCTAGGAATATGACTGAAAATGACTAACTCAAAAGAGTTACAAAACAAAAGAACCTGCTCAATAATCAACTGTAACTACCAACTAAACCATCCAAGTTCTGTTGATTCAACAAAGTCACCACTACCTGGGAGTTAGATTCCACAACAATCTGTTGCCAGCGAAGATAACAACAATGCATCATCGCAACGAGAATAGAAAGAGCCTCCACAAAGTTATTTGGGTGAAAACGTTTGTAGATAGAAAACAAAAACTAGACTTTCCTAGATCTATCACACCCCACTCCACCAATACCAAGATGCCTAGGATTACCCCTAGATGACCCATCTATATTAATTTTTAAAACACCAAGAGGAGAATGACTCCAATGACCCACCCTAAAAATCCTCTTCAAAGGATAATGAAACCTATTTCACATAAGCTACAGAGTTGGCTGCACTCTCAGATCAAGAAGAGAAAAAATAAAGCGATCGTATATATCAATTTCGCCAAGAGCCACACCCCAACAAGGTCACACTAGCATTGTTAAAATGTAAGTTGAGGATATTTTTATTTGGGCCAATCATTTTGATCAATACAAACAGGATGGGTTCAAATGTGCACTGAAATTTCACAAATAAATTATTTTCTTTATAGATGATCCATTGCAAAGATTTCCTAGTGAACCAGATAGTTGGATGTTAAAAGGTTAAGCTATGTTGAAGCTCATATCATCACAAATAATTATTTAGCTTTTTATAAATAATTGGGTGTGGGGGATTTGAAACTAATTGGATGCTTTAACACTAAATTCAAGTGCATTTCACTTATGTGTTGCTTTTCATGAGAAGCAACCATTTACACAAGATTGAAGTGGATCGGTTGTACAGAAAAAGGTCATGATGCTCGTTTTGCTTAGACGAAATTTGACAAACTTTAAAGAAACAAAGGGGTTATTTTAAATGCTCCTTTTATTTAACATGATATTTCATTGGGATAACTAATCTACGATTTTGAAGGAACCAGGGAAAATAGATGGCCATTACTTACTTTACTGTTAGGAATACTCCACTTCTAAATCATTGGTGATCATTTTCTGGTAGTCCTTCAATATAATTAAATACAAGAGATGCCAGTTCCAATTTAAAATTCCCAAAATAAGAAAAGTCATGGTTCACATAAAAAATGTTCTTATGTTACAAGATAGTCTTAAGAAAAACAATTTTACTTTAAGCATTAAATATTGATTCTCCTCCAACTTAATGGTTTTTCCACTTTCTCGATTTCACATTGTTTTAGAGAGATTAATGTGTTTGCGGATTTTCTTGCAAATAAGGTTGTTAGTGAAGGTGCTGATTATATAGAACTGACCCCTTCAGACTTTCCTATCTCTTGCATGAAACTTCTATCTTAATAGTCCTTCTTGGTGTGGTTGTTCTTTTGAAAGTGCCTGTAATGAGGGTGTTCGTCTTTGGAGCAATACCATTATTATTGACATTTATTGGGAGAATCTCCTCATTACGAATGGAGTTTGTTGTGATTTTTGGAGAATCTCCTTGCCTCATGGGGAGTTTACTTCCTTGAATGGCTATGGGGGGGTGTTGTCTTGCCTTATGACTGCATCTCTGTTTTAGCCATTCCTGGTAGTAGCGCCTTATTGAGTAAGGAGGATGGAGGGGCATTTTAGGCCTAACTGACACTTATTTGATAGTGAATAGGGGTTGGGTCGATTCTCATCACTTTTTAAATTTTGGTTACCCCTGTCTATGGATATTCTCGTTCTTCTTCTATTATTTTTGTGATTGCCTTTTGATCTTTCCTTATCTATCAACTTTGTGGTATATTGGCAAGCAATTAGGATTGCTGAGATCATTTTTGGTTCTGTGTCATTATGTTCCCAATTGGACAGGGAAGGGATGCCTTATGTCCAACTGACAGTTTTGGTAATTATTGGTTTTTTTGCTTGGCATTGTTTTGTCCCATGAAGCTGTATGATGCATCGTGGCAGCTGATTACCTCGGTTTTTCTTGGACTTCTTGGGGACTAATTTGGTATTGGATATTCTATGCTACTCATTATGCTTCGTGGATGAGTTTGGGTATTATGCTTGGATTCTCTATTTTTTTGGCAATCATTTCTCCTTGCGGATAGATTTGGGTGATTTTGTCATGAGTTTTTGTTTTCACGTTTTGTGCATTGATCCTTTGGATGAATCATTATGCTTCATGGGTGCCATACTGGTTAGCCATTTGCTTTAATGATTGGACCTACTGTAAGCTATGCGAGATTCCCATATTTTGTATGTGATCTCTTGCTGGGCATTTTCTCTTATGATGGCATGATAATCATACAAAGGTTATCCTCTTCTGTGTTATATATTCTGGTAAGGTGCTTAGGTATGGCATTCATTCGTTTGTTCTTTTTCTCTGTTACGCAATGCTCTGCATTATGTGGAGTTTCTTTGGCAGAGTTGGTGGTTGGTGGTTTTTTCTGAGGAATTGGAAAGTGCAATTTGTTTGGAGGTGTAGATGGTTCCTTATCATGTTGTTACTGACTTGGCTATTGCTTTGGATTATTTTATGGATTGGTTTCACCTTGTTTCCGGAAGGTTGTCTCCATCTTCCTCTACTGCTTATATGGATGGTCCAATGTATGCTAACCATTTTTATGTTGTCAGGATTGCTTTTCCTTGTTTCCCTTTTGGCTGTGTGTTTTGTTCTCTGCAGGGCCTTAGATTCATGTGGTGCATAAGCAAATTGGTGTTTTGGTGCTGGCACTGTTCTTGTTTATAATATGGTGATTGCATTTTTAGGATGATATCTTCTCCACTAGGTCACTGGTTCATACAAGCTTCTTAAAGCTTCCTTTATGTCTAATGTAATGGATAATGTAATCAGGGTATTTGGGTTGCCTATGGGCTATTGTAATGGGTAGATAGACTTGTGTTTTCTAGAGCAATACTGAAGGGTTTTCTTACTGGTTCTTTGAACCAGAAACCATGTAAAAAATATAAAGTTTCTAATATAATTTCAGTGGACCATCCACTTTTATGAAAAAAGAAAAAAATATTGATTACAAAGAACTATACATACAGAACCGATCGAAAAGCCACTCAATTTTTCTAAATAAGATTAAAAAACTTGTCTCATACTTTACAAATAAAATTGCTAAAATATATAATATTTGCTACAATTAAAGAACAGAACTTTTCGCTCCATCGTTATTGATGATTTTTGGTTCAGCATAAAAACCAAAATGTATTTTTCTTAAGATTTTTGTCATACGATTTAGCTTTCGTGGAAATAAAAGGAAACTGAGGATTACACAATTTATTTGCCCACATTCACATACTATCGTCTATTTGCCCTCTTCGTTACACCATCTCATATATTTGCCGTGCTTGGAACAATAGATTCCTGGATTGGTGGGTGCTGCGCAGATCATGAAATTTAAATTTAGACTACAAAACGATTGCCGAATGCAAAATAAATGGAAATTTAGAATCCTGACATACAGATAGAGTATATTGCATACTTCATTTTACATAAATAGGATTACAAATAGTTAACATTACGCGAAATTGAAATATTAGGATATGAGATTGTAGTATTCTGATCTTCTCAGAGATATCGACCAAATGAAATAAATTTCTTTTATTTTTCCAATTCATATGGACCTTCGTGCTAGCCTCAAATAATTATCAAGGTGGCACTAATGATTATTCACAGATTTGACATTATTTACTTCTTGTAGTCTACTCTTTTTTTTGGTATATTTAAAGTATAGCAAAAATCTTCACCCTACTTGAAATATCATCCAAAAATTCCCGTTGGTTTGATCAGGACAAGGCGACTTTGACGATTTCAATTTAGATTAGTCAGAGTTGGTCCTGAGTCTCACATCACATTGGAGTCTCAGATTATTTCATAGATTCAGATGTGATTACTTTATTTTCTATTATCTTCTAACCACACATTCAGTGGACATAACTTTCTTAATGGACCGTAGATCTAGGGTCATGAATCTCACATCACATCCAAGGCAAAGAAACTTTATTTCACATATTTAGACTAGGATGCATTGAATAAATTGTGCTCCATCCCATTCACACTATACATTCAATGTGATGTGATTACTTTAACTTTTATTATCTTCTAACCACACATTCAGTGGACATGACTTTTTGAATGGACCATATATCTAGGGTTATGAATCTCACATCACATTGAAGGCAAAACAACTTCATTTCAAATATATAGACTGGGATGCATTGAATAGATTGGGATTACTTTAATTTTTATTGTCTTCCAACCATACATTAGTGGACCTATCTTCCTTAGTGGACCGTACATCTTGAGTCATGAATCACATGACATTGAAGACAGAGAAACTTTATTTCATATTAGATGAGGACACATTGAATAAATTGTCTTCCATCTCCTTCCAACAGATGTCCGTCAATTTTATATCTCAATTATGAATTTAAATGCTTCGCACCCTCGGTGCATTACAGTTCGCAATATTACTATCCATAGAAAAAATGATAGAGACATTTTTATATTAGAATATTCTACAAAATAAGTGACCTACAAAAAATATTTGGACAAATAGAAAAGTAGTGGATCAATAAAATCAACTTGTTTACGCATGAAATGTTGGTGCAAGATAGAATCCTCTTTCATTTTTCTTAACTATAATTCTCATATCTTACTTGAATATTTAGTGTCTAATGTGTATTGGTGCTTACAAATATTCTGAAAAGAACCTTTTATAAAATATTTTTTAGTGGTCTTCTCCCAAAAAGATTTCACAAAAGTCTTGTGTTCTTGTGTTTTTAAGTGTTGATGTTTTGCAATTGATATTACTATGGCTGTTAAGTTGAAAAATTTAAAAAGATTGTCTTATACTAATTCAACACCCCCTCTTAGTATAATCTCGTTCTCATGAATAATTAGTCATTAACAACCTCTATTTCACTAAATGTCCTACACACTTTTTCTAATCCTAAAAAAAGTAATTAATATATTCAATTTTTATATTCCTAGCCTAGTTTTTTCCTACACATACATCCCTAATGGTAAGAATCCTTCTTTATGTCTATTTGGTTCATTAAAAAAAAAAAGTCAATTGATCAAATTGTGGAACATTAGAAATTATATTTAAAAATTACAACATTGTGGGTTGTTTCATCATCTATTAATTTAATTGATCTTTGAGGATATTTCTCAATATCAAATTAAGATGGTGAATATGATGTTACTTCATCTCTATGGTTCAATTTTTTAATTATAGAAAATTTCCCTTTTTCATTCTCTTTCTATTGCATTCACAATTTCATGTTCCTCCAATATTTAATTTTCTTTTCTTCCATTAGCATGTTATGAAATTATGTAGCACAGTAAGTTAAAATAATAAAAATAATGATTGACAATTATCAAATTCAAATAAAACATGAAAATTATTATTTAAATTCTTGAAAACATGAAAATAATCATTAAAATTCTTCAAAACATGAAAATAATCATTAAAATTCTTCAAAACATGAAAATAATTATTGATAATACCAAATTTGATTAAAAAATATGCAATCTTGATATTTTATAGCAATAAAAGAACAAAATGTGACAGATTACTTAAGTAATTATTGTGATTCCTCAAAACCATGAGAAAAATATTTGTATGTTAAAAACTATTTAGTTTGTAGGGAGAAATAGAGCATGATTCCAAAATCAATCAACTCACATCCTTCTAGACCATTGTTTATGTTTTGCATAGAATGAAAATGAACATGTTATAACATGTTTGTAGTATATAACTTCTCTTCAAAACTATGAACCCTTAGGGTTGGATTTTTCTTCGACATCCAACACGATTTTGTATGTCAATGTTACAATATTTGTTTTCTATGAATCATGCAAAGATAATTAAATTTATATCATATACTCCATTAGGTTTGAACATGTTTTATGTTAATTAAAATCAGTACCACAAATAACATCCAGCTCTCTTGTAAAAAATTCTAACCATATGATATTTTTTTATCTTTCCAATATATTAATGTATCAATGTTCAATTTATTTTTTGAGTGTCTTCATTTGATCCAAAACTCATGTATAGTATTTTTGATATCAGTTTTATCAATTCATCAAAATTTAAAATAATTTATATTTGTTCATTCTAAATTCTAACTAAATTCTAATATATATATATATATAAAATTAAATTTTAAACAATTAAAGAGAACATGCTTAATTTTTATTTTTGTTTAAGATGTGCTTACTCTACCTAATTTCCAACAAAGCAATTTATGAAATACATTAAAAGTGTAAACATTTAACGTAGAGCACATCATATGACATGCTATATTTTTTTGACAAAAATAAAAGTATTTATGTCCTCGCTCTATTTGAACATCTTAATGGACAATATTTTTTTGAAAAATGTAGTTTAGAAACTAGATTTTGAGAAATAAGCATCTAGTTTCAGTTAATATGCAAATTTTGATTGTGGTTGTCTTCAATTTCTCATCGAAAATTATTTTTTACTATTTTTAAGAGAAAATTGACAAACTTTAACCCCATTTTGATCCCCCGTGTTTTTTTATTTCTTTGAAGGTTAGAAGAGATTTGGGTTATGTGAGGTTCAGTTTAAATATTTCTTCATGTAAATTAGATTTTAGGTTATGCGATAAAATTATTGGTAAAAATTAAAAAAATCAGAAATATATTTTAAAATAATTGAAATTAAAAAAAAAAAATTCTCCAATATTAAATTATATATGAAAATACCAAAAAAAATTAACTTAGAAAAAATTAAAATATTGACTTTCAATCATTTATATTTAAAATTTAGAAAAATATTAAACAATGTGTTTTGAAAATATAAACATGAAATTGTTTGGTGTCCTTACCTATAACTCTTTTCTTAATTAAATTACTTTTGATCATAAATTTAATTTAATGAATAAAAATGTAGATTATTATTCGTAAAAGATTAAAACAAACACTGAAAAAATTCACCTCCAACATATGTACAAGACTAAAACCATAGATTTAGTATTATCTCCATACCATTATATATTTGGAGGGTGAGAATCTCCATCATACTTGAAATATAACCAAGGAAAATAAACTTTTTTTTTTATTGATAAATGGCTATGCCAGAGGGGATTATATTAAGAATAAAAATAGTTACATGTTATAGTATAGATTTGTTAATTGAAAATTGGGGCATCCTCCCCTAATAAACTAGATTCTTCCATTGAAGAAGAATCACCAAGTTTAATAAAAAAGTAGAAAAAGAGGCTACCTTCCAGCCTCTAAAGTCTGAAACTTTAACCAAAAAACAACATACTATAAAGTTCAAATGTATCTACAAGCTTTAATTATAGAATTTGAGTTTAAAAAAAAAAATCATATCTGTTCTACAAGAAATTCACTGATCCCTAGGCTGAATCTTCAACATGAGTGTGACCCCAACTTCTCAAATGACCACGACCCCTGTTCGACATAGGTAGACACCTTAAACCACAACCCCTTGGCCACACATTTCTGAAGCCATCAGAAACTCTCCCATTGCATTCTAACTCTGAAGGAATAAGGTCATTCAATTTGGAAAAATCTAGTTCGTCGCCCAACAACCTCCAGTCTAGGAATCCCACCAACATTGTTGTAAATAGTTACTGGTTTCTCCCAAACTGAGAATAACATCAAATCTCTAGGGTGAGGCATTCCAGTGCAAATAATGGCTCGATTAAGAATAGTAGCCAGCACCTTCTCCTTTGAAATTTGATTGGCCAGAATCTTAATGAGATATTGGAGTTGTCTTGTGGATACTATTTCCTCCTCTCATGGTCGTAGCCAAGAATGAGCTTGACTGGCAATATTACTGATGGCTCGAAGATTTGAAGGAGCCTTTCGAGCCTTAAATCTATTATCTCTCTAAAAGAGAAGCAAGAGAGAGATATAGTGGTATGCGCCCAAAAATAAGAAATTCGCTTAGGATATGATCTAATAATGAAGCCGAAAGGAGCTTCTTCTATCCTTAAAACTGAGACCCAAATGGAAAACTCTCTTTATAACTTGAAACACATAAGCCTTACAACGTCAAGAGCCGACAGAATGACAAGACAAAAACAAGACATAAATTTTAATAAACTTCCCAACATTGTTGCACTTTCCAATACTCATAAATGTGAATCACTTGGAGTTAATAAGCCTAGTGGAAAGGTGGTGAAAAAACCTGCTTCCAACTATTAGAAATTAATTAACCAGTCCTTATATAGTTTCCAACAAGGAAACACATCTCTCCACCTTCTGGTGATGGTGTACTTTCCTGCTTTTCAAGAAGATTTGATGGATTTTCTTCAATCTCTTCAAACCTTCCTAAAACATGCCTTTGGATCACTTTAAAAAGATTATTTGTCAACATCAATTTTGTGGTCAAATAGAAAGTTTGAAATGGTAGTGGCTAGGCAAACATCTTTGTGGCATCTAGCTCAGCAGCCTCCATGTTGACCACAATTTTGTACTCCAATTCAGTGGATACAAGACGGAGGGGGCCCATGAAAACTAAGTCAACATTTCCAATAAATTCCTTACTTTGGTGCGAAGTGGACTTGATTTAAAAAAGAGGACCATTGAAGTTTTGAAGGAGCTCTTGATTTAAATTCAAACATAGAGCCCAACTAAAGAGAACCCCATGATCCTCAATGGATACTTTAGAGTTTAAATGTGGGCTATATCCATCTATGATCATACCTTCTCCTTGAAACAAAACAATTAGATTCTAAGATCATATGCCCACCAACTAATAGTATTGTCATTTCAAGTCAACTTGCATAGGGCATCAACTTCCATATTTTCTTATCTGTATACTTGCTTATAGGTGTAGTTGTCAAAAGTGGATATAGTAGCTATTTTATTTTATCCAACAATGTTTGTAGCTTCTAGTTGAAAGAATGAGATTTTATGATTGCATTAATAGCAATGGAAGAGTCCCCTTGAATAGGTAAGTTCCTAATACCTCGGTTGGAACACTCAAAATGGCCGAACATAAGGGCCCTGAATTATGCAACATTGTTTGTCTCTAGGAGAGTAGGCACAACCATCTTTCCTTTGACTCTATGGTTTCTTACCTCACAACCAGCTCCAAAGGCACTAGAGTTTCCTTTTGAATCCCCTTCAAAATTCAATTTGAGTCAGCCAAATTGGAGAGGAGTCCATACTACACTTCCTCTACCAGTTCTCTTCTTGCCTAAACAAGGGAGAATTTTTATTCCATCCCATGTGAACCTTATTCTACCATACCATGACGTGAATTCCTTGTCTAAGTTGGAAAAGAGAGTAAGTCTATTGTTAATGTTCTCAACAATGGCATCTTCCAAAGAGGATAAGATAACTCAACGCTTCTATCTTTGCCATCAAATAATCTCCTATTCTGCTCCTTCCAAACCTCCCAAACTACAGAAGAGGGAGAAATTTCCCATAGAGAACTTAAAATACCTTCTCTTGATCTACTTGGCTAGCTTTTGAGGAGGGATATAATATCGTTTGGAAGGGCAGTTATCCAACCAATTTTAGCACATTACCACCTCCAACATTTTACAGAAAAAGAGCAATTTAGAAGGAGATGATCTATAATTTCCTCTTGAGATTTGCAAAGAATACACCTAGATGGTCCCTCAAAGCCCATCTTCTTGAATCCCTTAGTTTCCTCTTGATCTTCGCAAAAAAACCAGCCTTGGCAATAATTTTTCTATTCCAAAAACTCTTTTAGAGTAAACTTAGATCACATGAGTCCTCATGGTTTCTGAGGATATTATATCTTACCTTAGCAGAATATTGGCCTGATGTAGGAGTCCAAATTAGAGAATCAACCCCATTTCTGAAGGCCAATTGCCTATCCTTGGTTAATCTTGAAAGATAGTTTAATTCATCTGAGGGGAGAGGGAGGCCTTCCAATTTTTTCCAACTCCCACCTAGAAAGGAATTCTCCATTGAAAAATTCAACATAGTCCTTAATATGCAGTCCCTAGTGATGTCTTAGCCATTGCCTTGTTGGAATATAAATTAAATTGTCTTTACTCAGGAATCCACCCCAAGAGACTTCCCAAAAGAGACACGAGGAACCATCATGGACATGCCAAGAAACAAAATCTGCTATAAGATGTCTACATTTGAGAATAAAATTCTAGGTTCAGGACACTTTTGGATGGTCAAAAGCCCTCAAAAATTTGATAGGATCTCTTGTAGCTACATATTTGGTAAGCATCATTCTTACCCACCTCGCACTAGGATCAATAAGAATTTTCTAGTCTAATTTGGTATCCAAGGCCTTATTCTAAATTTGAAGATTATGCACTCCCAAACCCCTTGAAGATTTGGGTTTACAGATTTTTTCTCAAGAAATTAGTGTGACTTTATGCCTTTCATCCGTATTCTAGAAAAAGAAGTTTCTCATCTTCTATATGATGAAGGAATTCATACCCACAGAAAGAGATAGAAAGGACATGAGATAGATGGGGAGAGAAAAGATAGCTACTTGAAGCACGATCAATCTGCCCGCCTAGGAAAGCCACTTCCCTTTCCATGAATTAGCTTTTATATCCAATTTTAACTCAAGAGGATCCCACAACTTGGAACCCCTCAAACCCTTGTCTATTGGAATCCCTAAATAAATACAAGGGAAAGAAGTATTTTTTCAGTTAAAGATTCTTCAAATCTTATTCTCCACAGATGCTGATGTGGAGAAGAAATATATTTCTAATTTTTCCATATTAATAACCTGACCTAAAGCCTTACCATAAGAGACTAGATGCTCCTGAAATTGGGTTGCTATCTTAGCTTTTGTTTTTCCAAGTAGAAGACTGTCATCAACAAATTGGTGATGCATAGCAATGAAGTTGGTAGTGATCTTAATTCCTTCCAAATTCTTGTTGGCCTACCTTGATTATATATCTTTACCCAAGGCTTCTTCCATTATAATAAAGAGAAAGGGAGAAATTGGATCCCCTTGACGGATGCCTTTTGAGGATGAGAAAAATCCCTTTGGCTTGTCATTGATCATAATAGAAAATCTTGGAGTGGAAATGCATTCATAGACCGAATCAATTCATTGCCTACTAAATCCAAACGCTTGCATAATTTTGCATAAAGAACACCAATCCAGGTTGTCATAAGCCTTGGAAATGTCCAATTTCACTATCATACATGGCCTTTTCATGCTTTGAAGTGTATGAATATCCTTCTAAGCCACAATGACCCCATACAAAATTGAATGGCTAGGAACAAAGCCCACCTGATCCTCTGAGATAATGGTGTTCATTAAAGGTTTTAGTTTGTTCATCATCACCTTGGAAATAATTTTGTAGATGGAATTGGAAAGGGAGATTGCTCTGAAATCCTGTAATTGGGAACTTTTTCCTTCTTCGGTGTGAGAACAATTAAGGTGTTATTAATCTCCTTCAGAAGATTGTCCATTTTCCTTGCAAATTCAAATGCCTCCACTAAGTCCAATTCAAGGATCTCCCAACATTTTTTGAAGAATCCCATCAGGAAGCCATCTGGGCATGGAGCTTTTCTATAAGGGAGTTGATTTAGATCTATACTCACTTACTCCAATGAGAAACTTTGACTGAGATTTTTGTTTTGATCTTCCAAGATCACTTTAGGGATGAACCATAACAACTTTTTTTTCTCTATTATTTTTGATCTTTCTTAATTGTTAAGCAACTTGGAGAAAAAAAAGACAATTTCATTTCTTATGGCTACTACATCATATATGGTACCTTTGCCTTGAGTATCCAGCATTGGAATTCTATTTATACCTTTGCGGATCCTTGTGACATTATGAAAGAATTTTTTATTTCTATCCCTAGCTTGTAGCTAATTTTCTCTAGATTTTTTCTTCCAAAAGATTTCCTCTTTGGATAAGATGTCCTCATATTCAGCTAACAAATTTTTTTCCTCTTAAAAAAGGACTTGTGACATTCCCTTCCTGATTACCTTTTTATTCAAATCTTCTAATTGGTCTTCAAGCTTCTTTTTAATAGCAAACATATCCTTAAAATGAAAAGAATTCCATTCTAACAACTGTCTTTTAACATATTTTAGCTTGGACAAACCTAAAAATCTTGGAACCTTCAAAGCTAGTTCATTCCAACATTTTCCAACTAGAGTAAGGAATCCACCATCCTTCATCCACATATTTTTAAATCTAAAAGGTAAATTTTAAAGATTTGGAGCACCCTACAAGGAAAGAAGGAGTGGAAAATGATCTGAACCTGAACAAGGGAGGAGAGAGCCTCAATAGAGAAAGGGGAGGAAGAGAAATCCCAAAGCCAAACAAAAATATCTATTTTTTCTATTACGTTGCTAAAGCCTCATCTTCTATTGTTCCAAGTGAAGACACTGTCGCCATATTCTATGTCAAAGAGACCATTTCTATCAATCCAATTATTGAAATCATATTGGGATCTACCAAGTCTAGTGATACAACCTCTTTTATACTTAGAGCTCCTAGTAGCGTTAAAGTCCCCTCCAATGATAAGAAATTGATCATGGATAAGCGAAATCACTCCATCAAGGTCAAACCAAAGAGCATGCCTGAAAACAGGGGATGCTAGCCCATAAATATTAAGCAATAAAAAAGAAACATTTGATTGCAGGTGGGGAACTCTCATAAGCAACGAAATTCTATTGGAGGCAACTCCCTCAATATGAAAAATAGAAGGTTTTCAAATTATCAACAGACCCCTTGATGCACCCTTTGCACACATGACCACTTGTTGACTAGCAGTGAAATGGTGTCCAACTTCTTCCCCAAAGGATTCTTCTTGTAGATAGTCTGACTTTGTTTCCTAAAACATTAGGATTTCAGTATTCGTCAAAAGGACCCTTCTTTTGACCAACCGTCTCTTGTTATGGGCATTTAATCACCTAACATTCGATGCAATTATTTTCATTATTATTTAGGAAGGGGGGATCCCTTCCCTACTTTCCAAAAATCGGTAATTTTTGCTTGGCCCTCTATTTCAGCTTCCCTGACGAAGTGCTCTATGATGCACTTCTTGCCTCTTTTTGGAGAAAGAAGGCCATACTTAGGCATTGCTTTACCATAAATTCATTGTTTGATACCTAGTTTTCTCTTTTCTTTAATTTTTGAATACAAGGTGTCAAGAGGAGTCTCCATCACTTTCTATGGGTCTTCATCTTCATTCAAATAATATTCAAGAAGACACTGATTGTTAGATTCTAGGTTCAATCCAAAGCAAGGGGCATGTATATGAGTGGAATCCAATAATAGAATTGGAGATTCTGAAGAGAGGTTAAAGATATTTTTCCTGAAAGGGGAAACACAAAAGGAGGAGATGTTGAAAGCATAATCTGACTTGCTAAGTGTAGAAATAGGCATTTCCTTGAAGACCACAAAACCATGAACAAATGGGTCATTGAATGCATTCATCTCCTAAATGATATGTTTCTTAAGAATCTCCCCTTTTGAAAGGAGATTTGATAAGGCCACATCCATTCTCTTGCAAGAAATTTCCATAGAGAAATTCTCCCTAGCCTATAACCTTCTAACTTGATTCCTTAATTAGAAGATTTCCTGGGTCTGGGAATGAAAATATTGAATGCCCTATGGTCGAAAAGGGGTATCTATCCTAATCCATAAAGTCTCTTAGAAATATTTATATCCTTCAGTTTTAACTTTGGAGATAGGATAAGAGAAGAACCAAGAGGGGCTTGAGACCCATCAGCTTCCTGGATTTCTCCAACAAGCTCCTGATGAAGAGAGCTATCTAAACTTGAACCAATTGAATCTCGTGTTTCCTCATTATGGTCTTGGTGATGAGAGCCATCTAGAACTGAGGCAACTGGAATCTATTTCTCTCCATTTGGCTCTAAAAGAGGAGAGCCAACTGGAGTTGATTGCAATTGATGGGGATTATCTTCCAGAGCAATGCGTCAAGAATGGTCTACTTACCGAAAGACTGAGCCCCTTGATCCTTGCATATAATTTACATGTAATAATTGGTTTTTGAGGATACATTTTCCCAGAATTGCTTCAGTCAACCTTTTAATTTTTTGCTTCCATCTATCCATCTCGAAGATAATAGCTTGCTCTCCAAAAAATCCTAACTCAACATATATTTCAACAAATTTTTTATTGCCAGGGCCTTTCTTCTTCCAAACTACATTGACAAATTTGGCATCAAAATATATTGTCAATGAAGAAAGAAGACCGTTCTAACTCACATTCTTTCCATTCTTTCTGAAAATTCTAAGGCCTTGTTTCCCATTAAAAATATTGATAGAGTTTATATTAGAGTCTCTATCATCTGGAGAGGTTGAATAGCCTACTTTTGTTGAGAATATAGAATGTGGATGTTTTTCCTTCACCCATTTATTGCTGAAGTGAACATTCTTTCCAAACGTAGAGACACCATTTGTTCCAACCATGTTCTCTTGACTCATTTTCTAAAATTGTTCCTTAAGTGCATCTTTCTCTTCATCATCCTGATTTTGCAAAAGTTCTTTTCTCCTAGCTTGAACAGGTGATAGCCTCTCTTGTAGGAGAAGAATGAATTCCTTAGCAGAATTCAATTCATCTTTTAGCGATAAGTTCTTCATCCTTTCAGCATCATAATCTTCAAGTGCCATCTCAAGTTGCTTCTCCAAATCCATATCCATATATTCCGGATTTAGGATCTTCCTCAATTTGTTAAACTTCCTTTGAGGCATAGGGTTGTGATACCAATTGCTGGAATCCAATAACACTAAGAGGGGGGCCTAAATCAATGTTATACCAGAATGAACAATTAAATTCTTATTAAAACATGCAAACACCAATCGGTATACTGGTACATACAAAATTTAAAGAAGTAAAGCAACCAATAAGACAATCACATTAATAAGAACCATAACACATAGAATTATACTTGGAAAACCTCAAAGATGAAAAACCATGGTGGGATTTCTGACCCACAATATCAATTCACTGGTCATATGAAGAGATATTAAAAAATATAAGGGTCCTGCACTTGCAAGAAGGTTTATATCCTAGAGCACATTGCTCAATCACAAAAGGAGCCTCACTAACCACACAAAAATCATGACTACAATCTGGAGAAGTGTTGAACTCCTAACATAGCATCTTCTATGCCAGAATATAGTTCTGGTCTGAAATGCTAAACCCTTTACCAGAATAACCCTTACATGAATTTTCTCACATACATAATCTCTGAGATATATATTACATTCGCATATCCATAATCTCCTATTTCATCCTTTTTCACAAAAATGATCTAACCAACTGACCTATATACCCTATATAAATTATCATGCCTTATGTTGGATTATAAAGATAATTACAATATTAGATTACACTCGGCTAGATAGCATGAATGCATAAATTTTAAGAACAATTGCCGATGTCGGATCTAAGAGATGTTGGCCTCCAATACTGATAACCATATTCTAAGCCATGTCATCTTGCATTATCTATAACCAAAGAAATCCTTCTATCTTGCCGGTGTCGGTGCCGGTGTAGTGTTTGTGAAGTGCTTGCCGGTACACAATTGAACCAAAACATGAAGTTGGAACACAATATCATGTTTTCATCAATGACAAAATAGTGAAACCAACCAATTCAGTGTCCATTACCAATAGAACCATGGTTCAAGCAAGAGATATATGCCATGATTATATATATATCAGCACCATTTAATAGTCAAGTTGTCTTAGCTAGAGTAGATGAGACCAAACATAACCACATGCTGCAAGAGTCTGGGTGGCTTCACGTGGTGTTGGATTTTAGCTACAAACTTGAGAAGTGCACATCATAGTATATCCAGATGGGACTGGATCTTGAAATATGTTCCATTAAGTTTCATTGAAGGTATTTGAAACTAGAGAATCAGACATAAATGTAGATCTACTTCTGGCAACACATAGTTTTCACAAAGTAACTATCAATTCAAAACACTTCCGATGTATTTTGAAAAATAGGCCATTGAGGATAACCATATATCTACCCAATTAACTACTACAATAGTAATAGCATGGCATATCTTACTCTAATTTAAAAGAGTTTATATATTCCATGATTGATGTACTTGAAGAGAAACTAGTATTTTAAGCACTGATAGACAAAAAAAATTGGATAAACGAAGTCAAGGGACTTAACTACTAAGTTAGTTCTTGATTTTTATTTTCTATTGCTTTCTCTATTTTTGACAAATTTCCCATAGATAATTTGGGATGATAGATATCTCCTTCAGCTATTGAAAGACCCATATCAATTCTACTTATATTGAATTCTTCCTCTATGATTTCATGTTTTTTCTATCCGCTCTAGAATCAATAATTTCCAACATATGATGTTTTTTTTTAGGATCAATAATCATCCTAGCAATTTGTATGACCCTTCCAGGGTTGGGCACTACCCTAACAATTTGGTTACACTATCTGCTTGGGTTTCTATTACATAGATATAGTAGTTTTTCATCTTCTCAACAACCTTCTTTAACCAGGAAAGAGATGAGGCTAAAACTATGTTACAAACAACATTGATTGGAGTATCAACTATGATCAGAGGAGGAGGTAAAGAAACCACTGTAGTAGGATATTGGGCAACAGGACCATTTGCCAATGAATCAAGGAGATTATCCCTTTAAATTGACATAAAATAAGTCTCCTCCTCAACAACATCAACAACTAGGATTGGTTCTTGTTGTGTTGATAGTCTTCTCTTTTTGGGAAAGACAAGAGTACTAGTCTCATAAATGGATTTTAATTTTTGATCTCCTCTAGGGGGTTCATCATTCCCTATAGGTTGTGAATTATCTCTTTGAGAGGTTAATTTGATAGCTGAATTGGTATTCATTCCCTAAGAGCTATGGGATGAACTACCTCCCTCTTGCAGTTTCCCCTTTGGTGAAGGAGAATCAATGTGAGATCTTAATTTATTTTCTAACAACTTGTATGTTTTGTCCAAAACATTTGAAGTTCTAATCATGTAGCTTAAATTGCACACCCTTTATTAGTGTGTCCAATTTCACACTCTCCTAGCACCTATTTTATTATTTCCCTTTTTCTCTATGAATTATAGGACCTTCAATGTAATTAATTAATAATTAAATCAATATTGTGGGTCTTATTTCACTTTATTACATAATCACTCTCTTATTTAGGCCCTTAATTATAGGTGGGCCCTTTATCATTATATCTTGATTTTTCCTTAATCCTACCATAATTCCAATTCCCAAAGCATATTTTGCATATCTTGGCACATTGAACTATTGCATCGAGCTAGGATTGACTTTGTAATCATGATACCTCACATCCCTGCAAATTTGGAAAAAAGTTGACTGGACCATGGCGTAGCACCATGGTCCCAACTTTTTCTCCTCGAATTTCAAGATCATGTTTTGGCGGTATTATAATGTTTAGATCTTTTTTTGTGTGAAATTATATCAATTATAGGTCATATTAAAGGTAATTTTAATCATGAAGCCCCTCTATAAGGCATCCTCCTCAACTCATTTTCATCTAAGTGATTCTAAGACTCTAAGGAACATAAAGATTCAACCTAAAGCATTCAAGTGTTCAAGAACTTATTATCAAGAATTTTTAGAGATCTCAAGGCTTCATCTTATTCATTAAACTATTGTGGACAAAATTACATCATTCATATGCAAGCATGTCTGTCTGATTAGGATTTTGTCATGTCCATGCAATTTCATACAACATATGTGATTACATTCAAGAAACAAAGCATCATTTTCAACATTTGCAGATTTGAGGTATATCCTTTCATTATTTAGTTCATATTTGTAACATTTCATTGAATATTAATTCCTAAATCATGGTTTGAATTAGGTGAACCCATATTCCCAACCTATCTCTCCTTCTTTCTCTATGTAGGAAATAGGTACGAAGCTACGATCTTTGGGATAAACATTATTTACATTGTCGAATCAATCCCCCTTTGGTGTATGAAAAGTTCGGAGGACTAGGGTGACCACCACCATAGGCCCAACATTTTACGAACACTTTTAGGGAGTGATTTTAAATATTCTTTCATTTCTTAGATCCAATTCTGTGTTTCAATCTGATGACTATAGCTCACTATTTTTAACGTTTTACCTTCATTTCCAACACTTCTACCCTAATTTCAGCATCTTTAATAATTTAGTTGAACTTTAGGGAAAGAAGAGCCGCATTCAATACCCCCTAAAATTTGATCAAGATCTAGATTTCCTAGGTTTAGATCTATTTAATTCCTATCTTTCCCTAATGTAATGGTCTTTAAGAAAAATTAGAGGTTTTACTACATCAAATGGTGGAAACCCTAATTTTTACTATCACATTTTGGTGAACCCAACTCCTTACACCCTTATTTCTTATTTATGTTCTTACATCTGAGTGTTTGTGCAATTTCAAATTCAAATTTATATTTACAAGTTTAATTTTCAATCGAATTTCAAAACTTTAGAGAATAAAATCACAACAACCCTAATTTTTAATTCTAAAATTGAGGTTGTGAGCTATCTAATTTGAATAAATTATTTTAGATCTAATTTGTGAACATTCTAAATTTCAATCTTGCACTCATAGAGCTTATTTTAATCAAATTCCATAAATTTAGAGTTTTAAATCACAATTTAAACCTAATTTATTTTGGTTAATTTTTTATGGGTTGCATATTTTTTTAATTATGATTGTTATGACATGTTATGTCAATATTTAGACACATCGAATCATTATTTATGTACTTGCATTAGTGAAAACATCATAAAAATTGCACATAATGCATATGTTCCCATTTGAAAAAAGCAAGGTGTTGTCATAATACATTTATTTCATAGATGTGATAATGGATTAGCCTCCCTTGTTTCATTCTATCTAGGCTCTCCAAAGGAATCTCCTACTCATGAGGAAATTTTATAACAAAAAGGACTCATTAAAACTTCTTTCAAACCTCTCCCTTCTAACGATAATGATTTGAAGAATCATGTTGATAATTCAACTAAAGTGTTCCTCTCCCATAAGAGTATCTTAGAGGAAAAGGAGGATATCATAAACACCTTCTTTAATTTTACCTTACCATCCATGCATGGTACCTCTCCTAGAGAAAAAGTGTTGATGGACATTGAATTATCCTCTCCCAAATTTGGTCTTACCAATGAGGGCACATTGGTGCAAGATGAGGTTATGGACACTTATTTAAAAGATCTCCTTCCTAAGCCTAAATCTTTGAAGAATGATGTTCATCTTCCTCCTAAAAGTTACCTCTCCCATAAAGACCATTTGGTACAAGTGGATGATATTGTCACTACCTTTCCTAGTTATACCATAACCTCTTCTTATTCCAATTAATTCCCCACTAGAGATGAAGCATTATGAGTTATGTTTGTCCTTCTACTAAAGATTGTCTTGCCCATAAAGATATCTTGGAGGAAAAAGATGAAACTATTAGCAGTTTCCTTAATGATCTCCTCGCTAAAGATGTATCCTTGGAAAATGAAGAACCTAATCAAGTCAATACCATTAATGGTTCTACTTATGAGAAGCCTAGACCTAAAAAATTTTCCTGATATCTTACAAGCTACAAAATACACATGTGAAAGAATTAATATGGAAAGTAAACTAGAAAAAAATATGGCTCTAAAATACATCTCATTTAATACTCATGCCAAAAAGAAATATCCCAATGTTCTTTTCACCTCCCTTCCTTCCTCTTCTCATCCTCAGAAACATGTTTATAGGGAACCTAATCTTGTTGAGAACATTCTTGATACAAGATTTAATATTTCCCTTTGAGACTTGATTGAAACTTTCCTTCCATATCATAAGTTGATCCAAGAATCCTTACAAAGGGTGATTCACCATTCTTATTATAAACCAAATGATATTACATTCTCACAAGATGAATTTATTTCTATAAAGGTTAAAAAGAGATATGATCCCTTGATGATTAGTCTTTGCATTTATGAAAAAAATATAAGAGGTACTCTAATTGATAATGGGTTAGATCTTAACATTTGTTATATTAATTTATTAGATAAGATAAACTGGGATTATTCTTGTATTCAACCTAGTCCTCTTTGTGTGTGTGGCTTTGCCAATGTTCCTAGAGAGTCACTTGGTATAGTCATATTACCTATTAAAGAAGGACCTATGACTTTGGCTACTCCTATTCATTTCAGGCCCAATTGTCTTATTTATAACCTTCTTCTAGGTAGACCATGGCTTCATGCTATGAAAGAAGTCCCTTCTACCCTTTATTGCACAATAAAATTCATATACAACAATGAAATTCACACAATAAAGGTTGACTCTAATCCTTATAATTTCAGTTATGATGAAGTGGGATATATTTCCCCCTTTATTACTATTGTTTCTTCAACAAAACCATCTTCTATCAATGATTCTTCTCTAGCGAGGAATTGGGGTATACAAGACTTTATACCCTCCTTCAATGGGTATAAGATCCCTCAATCTAAGAATGAAGTCTTAAAGGAGACTTTTGTATCTTCCATCCAAGATTCTAAATCAATTTCCATTTCTCGTTCCAACACTTGTCTTTATAATGGTGAGAGATATTTGAATTTTGATACTAAGAATGAACCCTCCTCTAGAGATTTTACCATCTACACATGGATACAATGGATATGGTTTAGGATGTGTGCAAAAAAGTCTTGAACATAATGAGAAATTATACCTTTCTAATAAAAATATCGGTTTCCAATCTCTTCCTTTGTCAACATCCCTTCCTCCATTGACTAGTGAACATCCCTTCCTTTGTCAACATCCCTTCCTCCATTGACTAGTGAATTTAGATCTTGTCATTCCCATATGGAATTCCAACAGGCTATTCTTTTGTTCAATCCTGTTAATGTCAACTTGAAACTTTAGCTTGGTACCTAGGGACTAGGGTGTTTAACACCTCAGTCTTAGGACCATGGCCCTAGTGCCCTAGTTCTCCTTAAGACCAAGGAACCTAGTGCCCTTGTTCTTCTTAGGACCATGGTGTCCAACACCCTGGTCCTCCCAATTCAGGTCCAAAATTTCAAGATCCCTTCTAGACTATGTCCAAATCTAGATTCCTAGTTTTCTACTCCAAAGATCATAAGAATAAGATAAAAGTAACAGGTGATGATGAATGGCATATTTTTCTTAATCATGTCAAATAACATTCAAGTTCCTATTATGTTGCTCCTAACTATATCACATTGTTGGCTTACCTATTAGGGGCTCATTGTCATTCATGGTCGTACAATTTTGGGTACAATCATAATTAGTGAGAAACGTTAAGGTTTATTCATTCTTGTTTGTATGATTGGGGGGGAAGAATATTATCCTATCTTCCATCATAGTTTCACTATTTCCTTTAGGGGTTGCCATTTTTCATACTTTGATGTCCTTTCTTGCATGTAATTATATATCTCTTATGATTAATCTCTCTTTAAGGGAGTTTGTGATTCTTCTTCTAATTATCTATTTCTATTTAAATATTACATATTTTATAGAGTTGTGATATACATATATTAATGTCTTTTCTTGCATTGAATGTTCATTCATGTGAGTATATTATGTATTTGCTTATGTTTAATCTACCATTAGAGGTAGTGCAATTCTTCTCATCGTCACTACGCTCGGGACGAAAGTATCTCTCTCTTATATTTTTTAAGGATCCACTTTTCCTTTGTTGAGTGGTATTCATTTATGATTTGATGTTATTCCTTGTGTGAAGTTGTTGTTTGTTCAAAGACTCTCTCTTCTGCAAGAGGTGTGTTTCCTTGACTACAACCTCTTTATCACTTGGCCATGTATATCTATCATAAACTTAGCCCTCATAGTGGGTCAAAAGTGTTTTATCCTTCATCAAGAGTCTCTTCCACCTATAAATAGGAGGGAGGTATATATATTCTTGTTCTCCTTCCTTTCTTTTGGTAGAAGATGCTATGTTTGTTGAAGAAACTCCTCTTGGAGGTAGATATCTTTTGAACAAAGATATCTTCTCCTTCGTGGATCTTCTCTACACTTGTTTCAAGATATATATTTTTCAACTATCTTAGTCTTTCTTGAATAGTACTCCCTCTTTATCTTGGATTTATGAACATTGTTTCTTAAAAGGATATGGTGTTAGTGTTGAAGGCAGGTATCATTATTTCTAAGACATCAACATATTCCTATGTTGAGATCTTAAGAGGGCGGGCACCAATATCACCCTTTGTATTATTTGTACCATATCTTTACATGTCCTAAATGGGAATATACATTCTCAGAACCAAAGGAAACAAACTCTTATAGTGAGATATTCCCAAAACCAAACATTCACCTCTTGAAATTTACACATTTTCCCCTTGGAATTTTCATTTATAGTATATGTCTTAAATAGGTTGATGTATTCTCAAAACTAGAGAAAACAAACTCTTATACAGGGTGTTATATATTTCAAACTACATGTCACTTTCACACACACACGAGGATGATTGGAACTTGTGGAACATGGCTAAACTATTCTTATCATCCTCCCCAACATGGATCACCTAGAAACCCATATATAGGGACCAATATCTGTGTCCTTGCTCATTATTCTCTTCGTGAATTATCTAGAAAAATAAGTCTAATGTGTATTCATGCTCCTCTCTTCTCTTTGAATGAGTTCATAGCTTTTCTATTTTTCATTCATTGATGGTGTGTGCTTTATTCTTTTATGTGATCACTTGTGTTCTTGAGATGAAATTATTCAAGAAGTATATTAGTGGTCGAGACATTTTGATTATCAAGGTCTCTTCAACTAGGTGACTTGAGGTTTTGTTTTTAGTACTAAACCCTTGTGTTATGTGTCCTTGCATATGATTATGTGATTTAAGATCCTAGGTCTGGGTGCTTGGTTCCTCAAAATTAGTGAAGTCTTATTTCCTTGTGACTGTGCTCCTATTTTATTCTCTCTCATCTCATCTTTCTACTTTACCGAGAGTATGATCATAATCTCATACTCTTCTAACATGGCGACTAGATGTATAATTGTAAATTGTACACCCTTTATTAGTGTGTTCAATTTCACACTCTCCTAGCACCTAATTTAGTAATTCTCTTTCTTCTATCCATTATAGGACCTTTATTGTAATTAATTAATATTTAATTCAATATTATCAGTCTTATTTCACTTTATTACATCATCACACTCTTTTTTGGACCCTAAATTCTAGGTGTTCACTTTATCATTTTATCTTATTTTTCCCTTAATCTTTCTCTAATATACTATGATCAAAAGTATCATAATATTGTAGAGGAGAATGCACATGCATTCAAGCACCCTATCTAGAGCTCACTGCTCAATTATAAAAGAGAGGGCTAGAAACATGGAGGACTCACTCTCATACAAATGAGTTACAATGGAAACAAGAATCTCTAAACTGATGAATAGAATCTACAAGTTCTGAAATGTAGTTCTAGTTAAGCACAAAGTGATAGTCTTTCACTAATTTGGCAAAATCCTTTGTTCTGTTGTTCTTTCATATACAAAACCACAAAATCACAAATATCGCATGTGAAACTATTCTCTGATGCTCATACACTCTTTGCACAACTATGTCAAATACCAAAATGATCATATAGATCATTCTTATATATCTGCACTGCTTTATTAGGTCACCAATATATTAGCTCCAAAACATGAAATATGTAACAACAAGTTGGTTCAATCTGATTACAAATCCACATACAAACCTAAAAAATTGATAGCATGCTTCACAAATTATGGCTCACGAACCTCAAACTTAAAATAAATCACTAAAATCATCCCAAAGATTCCGCATAACACGCTACCCCAAAATAACCAAAATAAACCTGTTCTTCGTGAAATACCAGATACTGGATCTTGAATCTTGCACAAGGATCAATACTGGAGGCTAGGATTGCAAATTAAGCTATTTCAAACATCCAATTGACTATCTCTTCCACCAGAACCAAAAATATGCAACAAAAATTTAGTTTTTTCTAAATGTACTCATACTTTGTCGAATAGCGTATTCCACCTTCTAGACTTAAGAAAAATATATATATAAATTTTTGGTAGAATAATTCAACATATACCGTATGTTGTTTCTTTTCTGAGTTTCCATCAATGACAACCCCAAAATATTTCTCATGCACTAATCTCTATAGGTATAGTGTCTCTTTCCAATAATCTCCCCCTATGGCATTGATGGCAACACTTGTGAAAAATGAAACTGTCAAAACAAATCTGCAAAACTTCGAAACTACAAAATCTTCCAGATTCTCACATACTCAACAAGGTCCCCCTAAGAATATGAAACATTTTTCACTCCTCTCTCTCCCCCTTTGACATCAATAGAAAAGGTAGGCATCCACCAAAATTTATGTACAAGGATATACAATAACTTATAAGAATTTAAAAATACCTGCAAAAATTGTCTTCAATGACTATAAGTGACAATCCCAACTTTTCTTCAGGTTCTCCAAAATGCTGATCAGAACACTAAATATATATGTGTGTATTTCTTCTCCTTTAAGGTTTGAAGGAACACTTTTTTTCAGAGCATTCATAGCATCCTACTAACTGCTAAGCAAAGTGTCCAATCAGGGAGTGATTAATCTCCTTAGTTATCCCACTCTACCAATGACTCTATCATTTTCGTGATTTAGGATTTTGATTTTATCAAGTAGTACAATCACCTGACCTTCAAGATTGCTAGCAAAAACTTCCTGAGGGGCATAAGACCGAGATATACTGACTAGTTATCCTTCACTCTTTGATATTCTTATCAAGCTCTATAGTGAACTTCGAGAAAACAAGATGTGACTTGTAAATATTTCTTGCTTCATCCAATGCCTCTTAAATGCCTTTCATACTAGTAATTAAATTAGCCCTATGATCTTTACCCATTCTCAAAATTGTCTTTAACCGCATGGTATTGAATTTGCTCAAAACGTTTGCTTCAACAACTTTCTCCAAAGAGAAAAAATGAGAATCCACTAATTTAAGCATACTCCTTAGGTTACTGGAGGGTGATTTGACAATGTCTTTATTGAAAGATGGTAATTTTTTCTCCAAGACACTTATAGCCATGGATATCATCTCTTTATCTTTAGGATGTGACTTCAGCAAGTCTTCACTAGCTTTTGCATGGGTGAGAGCTGCAAGATTGAGTGCTTGGACCAGAGATAGAGAGTTATGATCGATTGGTCCTTTGGTGAGATCTATGTCACTCACAATCTACTTCCCTTTATCAGATTCAATAGTGTCTCTTGCCATTGGAACCTGTTCAACCTTTTCTTCTTCCCTCTCCTTCTCTCCCTTTTTTGCATCTTCTCCTTTCTCATAATCCTCTCCCTTTACATCACAACCTCCTCAGCTGCCTCCTCTTATTGAATAGTTGTTACCAGAGGATTTGGTCAACCTCACTAAAGTCTACAACCTTTTGACTTTCATCAATATCCTCAGCAACAGTGACCTATTCACTTGCTTGTACATTTGGTATAACTTTCTACACATTTGAAACTTCAATCTATACTTCGGTATTGGATTTATCTTCCTGTGTATGCACTTCCAGATGGGTATTATCTTTCATCGGATTTATCTGATATTGGTTCTCAAATAAAACTTGCTTCAAAATTGCATCAATTTCCTTAGCTACTTCATCAATTTTACAAAACAAGATCTTGTTGACTCTATTTTTTCTTCTAAATCTACCCTTTGCATCGATCTTAAGAATTTTGTCTACCTCACTCTTAGAAATAACTGAGTACAAATTAACCAAAACATACTCTTTCATCCTCTCATCTTCTATGTTGGTCGTATGCCTTCTAGCATACAAAATCTCATTCAGAATCATTGATGATAATTCTATCATGGATTTGTTGTATACATTCTTATATTCTACAACTACTTCATCTAATGTCCTTTTACCATTCTCATCACAATTATCATACCATTGAGATACATGCATCAAATTCCCTTCCTTAACTACTGTATCAACAATTTGGCTTAATGTGATGGGAGGTACAATATTATAGTTACCTTGAAGCTTCCTAGACTTAAATGCTTCATCCAGCTCGAACTTGGGCTTCTTGCTTGATGGATATCTTCTAGATGGCTCAGCTTCAATTCTAGGCTTTTTTCTTGGTTGACCTTCACTTGATGGTTGCTTCTTGACAACCCTAGCAGAAGTTGCACTTTTCTTCACTTCCCTCACTACTTCATCAGATTCGGTCTCTTCTTCACTAGTAGCTAGAGCATAGACTCTTTTAGGCTTTCCTTTCTTCTTCTTCTCTGCTCCACCAGATGATTTTATTTGAGGCTTGGGTAGAGAGACATGATTTTGAGCACCAGAGGAGGGTGCTAATCTTTTTTGCATTGGCTTAGGAGGAGAAGTATCTAGTTTGGTCTTCTTGGGTTTGACCATGTCTTCCCCTTTCAAGATATTTTTCTCTCTTGCTATGTAGATAGCCTCCTTTGATATTCCCATCTCCTCTTCCAACTGCTCCACTTCCTTCCTTATTTTCCTATCTATTGGGATTGTTAAACTTGGTGTGTAGGCTCAAACTCTTCTCCTTATATGTTTCAAATATTTCATCTTTCTCATCCATCGGCTTACTCAAAAGGTGCTAAGCATATGCATCATGTGTATTAGCATCAACTTCATACCCCATGGGCATGATCCATAGTGTCTTTGGTTCACCAGCCGCCATTAGGCATTGGTCAATTTCTACCATGAAGCATATGGTGTCTTCATACTTCTCCATAATATCCTTGGGTATCCTTTCCCTGCTTTGCATCTTACCTTGAAATAATTTGAAGTAACCCCATAATATAGCTTTATGTGCCTTTACATCTACTAGACCCTGCAAACCTTCCTTAATCTACACCTACACTGATTGATCATGTGTCGAAGATCTCCTTCATGAAATAGAAGGCTAAATAGATAATCAGAGTATCAAAATTAAATGCATGCTTCTTATCTTGCTTTATCTTCTTAAAATTTCTCATAAGATCATTCAAAAGTACCCCACACAAATTATATAACTTATCCTCCTTAAGAATTTGATAAGCTACATAAATTGTTGTACCTGATATTGAGTTTTCTCTTCTAGATTTATATACCTTGTATCCTATCACCATGGATGTAAATCTGACATCATATTCAATAATGTCAATGATTGTCATCGATCTGTTATCATGTTGGGAACTGGTTACATCTATCATAGTTTGGTTCTTCACATGCCTTAGGATAAGGATTTCATCAATTGCATTTAGACATGTTACCCCTTCGATTGCTTTCTTGGTGATCTTATGAAGTTTATCTAGCCATATAAATTCATCATGGACCCTGCTCAGAATATACCGAACCCATTTGGGTTCGTAGAAAACCAAAAAGTTCACAAACTTAATGAAACCCTTATCCTATACAGATTTGAAATTGGGTTTAAGGTTTCCCATCCATCTTGTTCTTGGTGTATAAATATAACATTTCATCATTTCCAGCCTCCTTAATGCTACAATGGATGTATGCCCTAATATCTATAACATGCAAAACACCATATAACACAGATGAAAATACTCCATGCAGATCATCTTCCATCTATTTGAATGGGTGTTTCTTAAATTTATGCCTTGCCCTATCAGTTACCTGAACAACCAATGGCGTTGCCACACTAGATGATTCGATTATCAAATTTAGGTTATAACAGATAGCTCAAACTCAGAAAATACCTCTTTGTCTTCAACTAGATACAAGAAATCTTCATCGAATCCTTTCAAGCTCTAGTTTAGCTGCATAATCTTCTTGGTCAGACTCTTTTTCTATTTCACTTCAAATGCAATGTGAGGAATAAGAGTTAAAATGTCTTTTTATACACCAAATACATAACGTTTAGGTATAATAAATGCTTAACCCTAAAACTCTCTTGGATGCTCTATATCTCATTAAAATTATTTTAAAGCATCGGATCAACATGAAGTCTTTCTGAGATCTTTCAAGATCAATTGTTCAACAATTCACACTCATCTACAACCTGTTGTAGCCAGTTACAGGTCTTTAGTTGGGGATTTTTCAGGATCTGCATGAAAAGATTCTCCCTAAGGCCAAATGCCTTAGTTACTAGATGAGGATACAACACTAGAATCGGGTGTAGACCCATTCACTGCATCTGAATCACCCTCTTTGACCCACATCTTCTTGTTCTATTTTGTGATCTCTTCAACATTTTCTTTTCCTTTATCATCTGACTTGTTCTTATTTGTCGAAACATTTTTGCTTCTGCAGTATTTTTCAATATGACCAGATTTGTTGCATGCATAACAAACAACATTTCCTTGCATAGTTCTAAATTTCAGGGGATTTTTTGTCATTCTGGATTGGTTAGAAATGTGTCCAAACATACCACATGCAAAGCATATCTTATTCTAGAAATTGTTCATCGCTATTCTACAAATATTAGACTTATGACCATATTTGTTGCATTTGAAATAGTGACCAGTAAAGGTATGACAATTATTGATTATCCTATTTCTACATTGACTTTCCATATGAATAAATTTATTGCAAACAACACATTTACCATTGAATTTATAAGTATTACATTTTCTTACTAGAGATCTCTTTTTCTTCTGATGATGAGGTTTAGCATTGTTTTGTCCAGATCCAGAGCTTTCTCCTTTTTCATATCCAATTCCTTACTTATCATATCCACTTTTCTGAGTTTGTAGCATCTCATCTAACTTGGCTGAGCTAACTTTGAATTTTTATTTGTACTCATTAGCAGTGGTGAGTTCATCTCTAAAAATTATGACCTGTCTTTCAATATCTTGCTCATCATTCTTGGATTGTATCAATTCAAGCTTTAGCTAGTCATTTTCTTATTTTTTTTTGCGATATTGATCAAATCTCTCCTTTAATGACTGAGTCAAGATTTCCTCATTCTTCTTCCTTCTTCAATCTGCTTTGTTAGCTTCATCAGAATGGATTGCATTTAATTCTTTACGACTATATTATCTCTAGCAAGTTTCTCACATTCATTTGTATTGTCTTGTAAGGTTTAGTTTTCAATGCTTTGATCTTCTTTCTCCAAGATTTTTTCCATCAGCTACTTTCTCTTCTCTCTAGATGTGTTCACTTGTTCCTTCAATGATTCAATGAATTCTTTAGCATCACTATAATTTCTTTTTAGGGTAGCTGTTTCTTTCCTTGTTGTATCTATATCTTCAAGTGCCACAATAAGTTATTTCTGCAAACCCGAGTTGATTGATTTGATATTCTAGATCTTCCTCAAGTTGTTAGGCTTCCTCGGAGGAACTAAGCTCTAATACCAATTGTTAGAATCAATGAACATTGAGAGGGTGCAAATCAGTGTTCTATAAATTTTAAATTTCTTGAGTTGATTCCTAAACCACCGAATACAAATGCATAAAAGTAAGGTGCAAAAACTTTTAATGCAAACATGCACAAAACCATAACACAAGAATTTTTAGGTGGAAACTTGTAAAAGGAAAAACCACGGTGGGATTGAGACCCACAATATTAATATACTATGATCAAGAGTATCATAATATTATAGAGGGGAATGCACATGCATTCAAGCACACTGTCTAGAGCTCACTACTTAATTGAAAAAGAGAGGACTACAACCCACGAGGACTCATTGTCCTGCAAATGAGTTACAATGGAAAAAAGATTGTCTAGACTGACTAATAACATCTATAAATGCTAAAATACAATTCCGGTTAAGCACAAAGTGATTGTCTTTCATTGATCTTGCAAACTGATTTGTTATGTTGTTCTTTCATGTACTAGAGCACAAAATCACAAATACCACACGTGAAACTGTGCTCAAACGCTCATACACTCTTTGCACAATTATCTGGAATACCAAAATGATCATATAGATCATTCTTATATATCCGCACCACTTCTTTAGGTCACCAATATGTCGGGTCTAAAAACATGAAATGTGTAACAACAACTCGGTTCAATTCGATTACAAATCCACATAGGCACCTAAACCAATTGATAATATGCTTCATACATGTCGACCACATCAAACTTGAAACCAATCACTGAAATCATCCTAAAGATTCTGCTTAACACACTACACCAAAATAACCAAAATAACCCTATTCTTCCTGAATTACCAGATATGGGATCTTCAATCTTGTATGAGGATCAATACTAGAGGCTAGGATTGTGAATTAAGCTATTTCAAACATCCAATTGACTATCTCTTCCACCACAACCAAAACTATGCCACCAAAATTTAGTTCTGCTCAATGTACTCATACTTTTCCTAATACTATATTCCACCTTCCAGCCTTAAGAAAAAAATATATCAAACTTCTAGTAGAAAAATTTAGCATGTACTAGATGAGATTTCTGATCTGAGTTGCCATCACTAAAAACCCCAAAACATTCCTCATGTACTAATCTCTACTGGTACAGTGCCCCTTGCCAACAACTATATTATTTAAATCTTGCTTTGTGCAAAATTATATCAATTCTAGATTAGCCTAAAGGTTATTTTAATCATGAAATCCCTATATAAGGAATATTTCTCAACTTGTTTGCATATAAGAAATTTTAAGACTCTAAGCATCATAAGTATTCGATCTAAAGCATTCAAGTGTTCAAGCACTCATCATCAAGCATTTCTAGAGATCTCAAAGCCTACATATTCTTCATTCAACCATTGTGGAGAAAATTACATCATTCATATGCAAGCATGTGTGTGAGATTAGGGTTTTTTCATATCCATGCCATTTCGTACAACATATGTGATTACATTTAATAAGAAAAGTATGATTATCAACAATTGCAGATCTAAGGTATATCCTTTCATTATTTATTTAAGTATTTGCAACATTCAATTCAAGGTTAATTCCTAAACTAGGGTTTGAGTTAGGAAACTTATTTTCCCAACCTATTTCTCCTTATTTATGTGTGTAGGAAAAAGGTATGAAACTCCAATCTTCAGGATAAGCATTATTTATAGTGATAAATCAATCCCCCCTTTGGTGTGTGAAAAGTTTTGAGGACCAAGGTGACCACCACTATGGTCCTAAAATTTTAGGAGCTCTTTCAAGGAGCAGGTTTGAATCTACTTACATCGCTCTAATTCAAATGCGTGGCTCAATCTGAGGACTATAGCTCATTGTTTTCGTGTTTTGCCTTCATTTCCAACACTTTTACCCTACTTTTAGCTTCTTCAATAATTCAATCCAACACAAGGGAGAGAGGAGGTACATTCAATACCCCCTAGAATTTTATCAAGATCTAGATGTACTAGGTTTAGATCTATCAAATTCCTATCCTTCCCTAATGTAATGGTCCCTAACCAAAATTAGAGGTTTTACTACATCCAATGGTGGAAACCCTAATTTTCACCATTACAAATCCTAATGTCAGTATTTTCTTCTTCTTCAAGCCACTAAAAAGGTGATATAATAGCATTTTGATGTGGGTCATCAACCATTTCAAAACCATCATCAATCGGTATCTCTCTAGACATTGGTGGAGATAAATCAAATGCAACTAATTGGTCCAAAGACAGTTTCATGAAATCCCTTTTGAGAACTTCTCTTTCATCGACACAATCTTCCCAAAAATCTTCTAAGTGAGGCATGTGAAGGTATTGGCTTGCACCGGAAAAATTATATCTGACATAACCCTTACTATCAAAATTGCTCCTTTGAGGGATAGAACAGAAACCAAACTCAGCTAACAATTTATCAAAAAAACTTAGCAACTTCATTTCTATTACAAGTAAAATGGGATAAACACAGAGCAAAGGTATATCCCTTCTTTTTCATGGCTACATTCTTAATATTAACAAAAGTGATTTGATGAAAAATCTCTAAAAATACAACATAACCAGAAATGTACCTCGGCAATTTCAATATGGCCTTTTCATAATCTCCAAATTTCAAATAAGAGAGAGTGCTAAACTGAATATCATGTATTCTCCTAATGATATCATTGAGCATGAAGTCTTCGACATCTGGGTCTCTTAAATAAATTGTTCATGTTATGTCTGAAAGGTCCAATTTGGATGAATAGCTTTGATGTAGATTTACTTTGAAAAAATGGTGACATTAATGGAACTTAATCATGTCAGGAGGGCGAGGATTGGTGGGCAACATCATCATGGCTTAATGCTAATATCACCATGATATGGGTGTCATGTGATTCTAACTGAATTGGCTATTTAAATTATTTCTCATGTGATTCTAACTGAATTGGATATTTAAATTATTTCAACGAAAATTTCTAGTTTAGATGGAGGGAAGACCTCTCCATGAGGCATTGATGCGATGAGGTCATCATTTAGATTATGTATTAATGAAAGGGACTCATTTTATTGGTCAATTTTGAATAAATGAAATTAAGAAAAAATGATGTCATGTTAGCATTGTTAAAATCTAAGTTGAGGATATTTTTATTTGGACCAATCATTTTTTATCAATAAAAACTGGATGGGTTCAACAATGCATTGAAATTTCACAAATAATTTATTTTCT
Source organism: Cryptomeria japonica (assembly GCF_030272615.1). Classification (NCBI taxonomy): domain Eukaryota; kingdom Viridiplantae; phylum Streptophyta; class Pinopsida; order Cupressales; family Cupressaceae; genus Cryptomeria; species Cryptomeria japonica. The sequence continues at coordinate 168,111,015 of NC_081415.1, forward strand.
TTATAGACGATCCGCTGAAAAATTCCCGAGTGAACTAGATAGTTGGATAATTTAAGGTGAAGTTACGTTGAAGCTCAGATCATCACAGATTAAATTTTTTTTTAAATAAATCATTGGGTGTGGGAGATTTGAAACGAATTGGATGTTTTAACACTAAATTCAAGTGTAGTTCACTTATGCGTTGCTTTTCATGAGAAACAACCATTTACTTCAACGAAATTTGACAAACTTAAAAAAAACAAAGGGCTTATTTTCAATGCTCCTTTCATTTAAGATGATATTTCATTGGGATAACTAATCTACGATTTCGAAGGAACTAAGGGAAATAGGCGGCCATTACTTACTTCACTCTTAGGAATACTCCACTTCTAAATCATTGGCGATCATTTTCTCCTACTCAAAATACAATGAAATACAAGAGATGCCAGTTCCAATTTAAAATTCGCTCCATCGTTATTGATGATTTTTGGTTGAGCATAAAAACGAAAATGTCTGCAAACATGCAAACATGTAGTCATTTTTAATGTATTTTTTTATTTAAAATGTTTAAAAAATTTAAATAAATATTTTAGATATATATAAATAAATATATAGATATAGATCTAATAATTACTTCTGGCCGTCATATTTAATTATGTTATTTGGGTATAACAACAATACTGCTTCATGGTTGTGGTGTGATTCACTCTGGTTGTTAAAACTAGTTGTTTTAATATTTCTTGGTATATTAAATTTGACTACATTAAATTTTTTAAACCATTTAAATAAAAAAATACATTAAGTATGACTACATAAAAATGAAAATGTTTGCATGATCTATAATTAAAGGCTTGCAAATTAAATTTACACTTATTTCAAATTACAGATTTTTCTCTATCGCAGCAAAATTGCATGGTTATGTTTGAGAATTAGAAGATAGAAGTGAGATCATGAACTTGATAATGGACTTTTCTTTAAATATGGATTTAAATAGCCTCTAATATTGTCCTAATAAAATGGGCTTATAAAAGTTTATGTTTAGGGGAATTAAATCTTATTTAAAGATTTATGTAAATGGAGGGATTTTCTTTTATCGTAAAGAATGGTAAGGCAAGAGGATTTTAAGGCATGGGTTAAGGGATTAAATCCCACCAAATCCTCCTTAATTATTATTGTTTTTTTAATTTAAACTATATATTTTTTTCTTTTAATAATTATGGTTTAATCCATATTCATGCCAACTCGCTACTCTTGTCATTTCATATGCCACGTGTCCTGCCAAGTGTCACATTTTGGTGATGCCACATCATCATTTCTACCAAAAGTTTGATTCATCATAAATTCTACATATAGACTCCTCTTGAGACCATTCAAGTTGTGTTAGAACCGTGTTGGCGAGTCGTAGACAATGATGCCATTTTCATGAGATTTTGAGACTGTGAAAGTTTTAGGTTTTGATAGATCCACCTGGATCATTCCCCCCCACTGAGAAGCTTTTGAACCTCCAAAAGGTCTATTTTATGTACAATTTGAGCTAGGGAAATGGTGCCCCACTTGCCCAGTATCATCTGTCCTTCCTACTGAAAGCTTCAACATCTGACCCATCACAAACACAAAGAAATATGAGATAGTTTTGCTCATACAATCAACTACATGTTCATCGATATTCACTGTCACATTCATCATCCACATAGACATAACTAGCAAAATAACAAGTACCAGTACTGAATACACTAATGTGGAGGAAATAGTATCAACATTCTAAATCTCCTAAACAAAAGCGTTATTAGAAGATGAAACATACAAACCCTCGATTACCATCTCTAGCTGAAGGCCTGACTCTTCTTGCAACTGATCCTTATACTGTGTTGTTTGTGATACCATATTATTTTTCAAATTTCCATGCTTGGTATCACTAGTTGTTACAAACATAAGGGTTAAAGCATTTCTTGCACTTAAAATCATTTTCAGATGTCCTATTTTTTCAAGAGACTTGTCACGTTCAATATGATGAGCTTTTACATTGAATTCAAGTCCATCTTTAAACAAATGATACCTATTATGTTCCCTATAGAAAATGCCTTTTCTATCATACAAATAAGGACTGCCTAGAACCATCCCATAGATTTCAAGCGGAATTACATCTAACTCTACCTCATCTACAAACTTGGATTTGATTGCAAATCAAAGTTTACATTATTTTGATATATTTAACCGAGCATTACCATGCACCCAACCCAATGGATATGTTTTAGGATGAGGTGTTGATTTTAATCTTAATTGCTTAACAACTTGTTCAGAGATTAAGTTCACTTGTGATCCACTATCTATGAGTGTATCAATTTTACTTTGTTTTGCAATAGCTCTTATGTGCAACAATTCATTCCTTTTACTTTCAACAGAGACCTTACTATGCTTTATAGAAGAAGTATGGGAACTGGTATTAGCAACAGGAACAATACCTTTTATACCCACAACTGTTATGTTGGATTCATCATCAGATTCTGAACCAAGGTCTTGCACGATGGTTGTGGTCTTTTGCTTACCCTTTTGATTCTTGAACCACTTGGGTTTCTGATTAGGATGCAATTTCCAATATTTTTCATCTTCGTGCCCTTCCCTTTTGTAGTGTGAGCAATAAGGCTTCTCCTCCTCTTTCTTCATAGAAGTTGTTTGCTACATTTTCTGCTTCCCTTTCTTGCTCCCTTTGTGCTTCTAGATTCCATTAAGAGATTGTCATGGCTATTCCTCAATCCTGTTTCAAGATGTATGGCTTGCACACTAACTTCATCAAGGTTAGTTGGATTGAACATAAGTATTGTATTTGTCAAATTCTCATGTAATCCACCTATAGACTTTAACAAAGTTTCTTGCGTGTATAAAGGAATTCCAAAAATTAAAGCTCCTTTCCTAAACTCTTGTGTATATTCCTACACACTTTGTCCTTTCTCTTGCCTTAACGATTGCCAATTCATTACTTCTTTTTGCATGTGACCTAATGGATAAAATTGTTTCTTAAGTTCAGCTGTAAACTTAAACCAAGAAGAAATTATTTTACCATATCGGCTAAGATCTTCATGAGTTCTGCTCTCCCACCAGATTAAGGTTGTGCCTCCCAGGCAAAGAGTGGGTAACTAGATCTTTGAAGAATCATCAGTAAACTTCTGAATCCTGTAATAAACTTCAACATGTTTTATCCAATTATCAAGTTTCTATATCCACTTCTCCATTATAGGTTGGCAATTCAAATTTAACATCAAGATTTAACAAAGGTGAATTAGACTCAGACTGTACAGGTTCTTTTTTCTTTGGGGAAGAACTACAAGAAGAAGATGAATAGGATGAAGAACAAGAAGACAAAGAAGATGGGGATTGAGGTTCAGGAGGGTCGCTACCACCTCCTACTCCTTATTCTTTGTCATCTTTTGAAGGGGATTCACCTTCCTTCTTCTTCTTTTTGTCTTTTCGTTCCTTTTTCTTTTGCCTATCCTTGTACCAATCTTCCACCATCATATTCATGTCTAGGAATGCTTTACGGAATTTTTCTTCATTTTCAAAAAGTTCAGGATTAACACATTTTCCTTCTTCTGATTGTGTCATGGTTGATCTTTGAGTAACTCGCGTCGATCCAATCTCTGGATTAAACTCTTCAAGTGCTCCTTCTCCTTGCTTTAATTTCAACCTGTTAAACTACTCTGATACCACTTGATCTATAATTAAAGGCTTACAAATTAAATTTACACCTATTTCAAATTATAGATTTTTCCGATCGAACAGAATTGCATGGTAATGTTTTTTTAACTGTTGAAATACAAAAAAAAAAAGATAAGTTCACTTAATCCTTTGCACAAATTAATAGTTTTAAATAATAACTTAATGAAGGAATAAAAAATGAAATGAATAAAAGAGAATTAGAACATAGAATCGAGATCATGAACTTGATAACGAAGTTCACTCAATATGAGCTATGTCTCTAGGTCCACTTCTCAATGTAGGACCGCTTTATTAATATCGCCAAGCAAAACACCTTGTTACAATATTCAAGCTTTGGCAAACTCTGCATCAAACAACTCAAATCTCTCACTTTTTTTACAATTCTTGGTGCATAGTAACACCTTGCAATCTCCTCCAGCAATTCTCCACTTTAAAAAGCATGAAAATTGTCCCAAGTTATCACCACTTCAATGAATTTTCCATCCTACACTACCCCCTTTTATACAAGAAAATTGCTCATATTGGTATAAAACTAATTGATTTTACAAAATCACCTTATCTCTCCATTTTTTACATATAAAATCTTGATAAATCTCCTCTTTACAAATACAATAAATCTCCTTTAACATTAACCTCCCAATTTGTTTTAAAACAATATTATATTTAGCCTTTTATGGAGGTTATGGATGCTTTTACATTGGGGAATTAAATCTTATTTAAATATTTGTGTAAAGAAGGGATTTTCCTTTATTCATAAAGAATGGTAAGGTAAGAGGATTTTAAGGCATGAGTTAAGGGATTAAATCCCACCAAATCCTTCATTTTTTTTTATTTTTTTTTTAAACTATATATTTTTTTCTTTTAATAATTATGGTTTAATCCATATTTATGCCAACTCACTACTCTTGCTATATCATATGCCACGTGTCCTGTCAAGTGTCACATTTTGATGACGCCACATCATCATTTTGACCAAAACTTTGATTGGTCATAAGTTTTAGGTCATAATTTTGACCAAAACTTTGATTGGTCAAAACTGTGAAATTTTAGGTTTTTCGATCCACCTGGATCATTGCAAAAGAGATTCCTGGATTGGTGCTTGCTGCGCAGATCATGAAATTTAAATTTAGACTAGAAAACGATTGCCAAATGCAAGATAAATGGAAATTTAGAATCCTGAAATACCTATAGAGTATATTGCGTACTTCATTTTACATAAATACGATTACAAGTATTCTGATCTTCTGAGGAAAAGATAAGCAGCAGTACAAAGCAAATTTTTATAGTTATTTTATTAAAGTTAAGATTTGGTGTTTGACGTTCAAAGTTGAGGGTAGATTTTCAAAGTTGGTGTTTGACGTTCAAAGTTGAGGGTAGATAATGTTTAAGTTGAACCGAAACAACCGACATTTTCTGTCGGGCAAGTGATTTCTCTTCTGATTAACGAATATAATATGGTGTTTTTCTATTGTTCAATGAATCAAACGTTAGCAAAGAAAGTGAGAAATAATATAAAGTTCTTTTATTTTTCCAATTCATATGGACCTTCGCACTAGCCTCAAATTTAGAAGACTTTGACTGATCAGTCAGAGTTGGATTGATCAGGACAAGACGACTTTGACGATTTCAATTTAGATTAGTCAGAGTTGTGCTTAACCCTCTGCTACGACATATTGGTTGGTCCTGAGTCTCACATCACATTCAGTGGACATAACTTTATTTTTTATTATCTTCTAACCACACATTCAGTGGACATAACTTTCTGAATGGACCATATATCTAGGGTCATGAATCTCACATCACATTGAAGGCAAAGAAACTTTATTTCACATATATAGACTGGGATGCATTGAATACTGGGATTACTTTGATTTTTATTGTCTTCCAACTATACATTAGTGGACATATCGTCTTCCTTAGTGGGCCATACATCTTGAGTCATGAATCACATGACATTGAAGATGAATAAACTTTATTTCCTATTAGATAAGGACACATTGAATAAATTGTCTTCCATCTCCTTCCAACATATATCCATCAATTTTATATCTCAATTATGAATTTGAATGCTCCATTACAGTTCGCAATATTACTATCCCTAGAAAAAATGATAGAGACATTTTTATATTAGAATATTCTACAAAATAAGTGACCTACAAAAAATATTTGGGCAAATAGAAAAGTAGTGGATCAATTAATCAACTTGTTTACGCATGAAATGTTGGTGCACGATAGAATCCTCTTTCATTTTTCTTAACTATAATTCTTATATTTTACTTTAATATTTAGTGTCTAATGTGTATTGGTGCTTACAAATATTGTGAAAATAACCTTATATAAAATATTTTCCAGTGGTCTTCTCCCAAAAGGATTTCACAAAAGTTGCAATATTACTATGGTTTTTAAGTTGAATTTTTTTTTTAAATTGTCTTATACTAATTCAACACCCCCTCTTAGTATAATCTTGTGCTCATGAATAATTAGTCACTAACAACTTCTATCTGACTAAATGTCCTACACACTTTTTCTAATCCTAAAATAAGTAATTAATATATTAATTTTGTATATTCATAGCCTAGTTTTTTCCTACACATACATCCCTAATGGTAAGAATCCTTCTTTATCTCTATTTGGTTCATTAAAAAAAAAATCATCTTCAAATTTAATTGTATTTATTATGTTGTCAATTGGTTGATCAATTTGTGGAACATTAAAAATTATATTTAAAAATTACAACATCTTGGGTTGTTTCATCATCTATTAATTTAATTGATCTTTGAGGATATTTTTCAATATCAAATTAAGATGGCGAATATGATGTTACTTCATCTCTATGGTTCAATTTTTTAATTATAGAAAATTGCCCTTTTTCATTCTCTTTCTATTGCATTCACAATTTCATGTTCCTCCAATGTTTAATTTTCTTTTGTTCCATTAGCATGTTATGAAATTATGTAGCACAGTAAGTTAAAATAATAAAAATAATGATTGACGATTATTAAATTCAACTGAAACATAAAAATTATTATTTAAACTCTTGGAAACATGAAAATAATCATTCAAATTCTTCAAAACTTGAAAATAATTATTGATAATATAAAATTTGATTAAAAAATATGCAATGGTAATATTTTATAGCAATAAAAGAACAAAATGTGACAGATTACTTAGGTAATTATTGTGATTCCTTAAAACCATGAGAAAAATATTTGTATGTTAACAAATATTTAGTTTGTACGGAAAAATAGAGCATCAGTCCAAAATCAATCAACTCACATCCTTTTAGACCATTGTTTATGTTTTGCATAGAATGAAAATGAACATGTTATAACATGTTTGTAATATATAACTTGTCTGCAAAACTATGAACCCTTAGGGTTAGATTTTTCTTCGACATCCAACACGATTTTGTATGTCAATGTTACAATATTTGTTTTCTATGAATCACAAAGATAATTAAATTTCTATGATATTCTCCATTAGGTTTGAACATGTTTTATGCTAATTAAAATTTATACCACAAATAACATCAAGCTCTCTCACATAAAAAATTCTAACCATATGATATTTTTTATGTTTCCAATATATTAATGTATCAATGTTCAATTTATTTTTTGCATGTCTTATTTTGATCCAAAGCTCATGCATAACATTTTTGATATCATTTTTATCAATTCATCAAAATTTAAAATAATTTATATTTGCTCTCTCTCTCTCTCTCTCTCTCTCTCTCTCTCTCTCTCTCTCTCTCTCTCTCTCTCTCTCTCTCTCTCTCTCTCTCTCTCTCTCTCTCTCTCTCTCTCTCTCTCTCTCTCTCTCTCTCTCTCTCTCTCTCTCTCTCTCTCTCTCTCTCTCTCACTCTCACATAAAATTTAATTTAATTTAAAAAATTAAAGAGAACATGCTTAATTTTTATTTTTGTTTAAGATTTGCTTACTCTACCTAGTTACCAACAAAGCAATTTGCAAAATACATTAAAAGTGTAAAGATTTAATGTAGAGCACATCATATGACATGCCATATTTTTTTGACAAAAATAAAATTATTTATGTCCTCTCTCTATTTGAACATCTATTTTTAAGAGAAAATTGACAAACTTTGACCCCATTTTGATCCTCCATGTTTTTTTATTTCTTTGAAGGTTAGAAGAGATTTGGGTTATGTGAGGTTTAGTTTAAATATTTCTTCATGTAAATTAGATTTTAGGTTATGCGATAAAATTATCGGTAAAAAATCAAAAAATAAGAAATATACTTTAAAATAATTGAAATAAAAATAATAATAATTCTACAATATTAAATTATATATGAAAATACAAAAAAAATTAATTTAGAAAAAAAAAAAATATTGACGTTCAATCATTTATATTTAAAATTTAGAAAAATAGTAAACAATTTGTTTTGAAAAGATTAACATGAAATTGTTTGGTGTCCTTACCTATAACTCTTTTCTTAATTAAATTACTTTTGATCATAAATTTAATTTAATGAATAAAAATGTAGATCATTATTCATAAAAGATTAATACAAATAGTGAAAAAAATTCACCTCCAACATATGTACCAGACTAAAACCATAGATTTAGTATTATCTCCATACCATCATATATTTGGAGGGTGACAATATCCATCATACTCGAAATATCACCAAAGAAAACAATTTTTTTTTTTATTGATAAATGGCTATACCAGAGGGGATTATATTATGACTAAAAATAGTTACATGTTATAGTATAGATTTGTTAATTCAAAATTGGGGCATGCCCCCCTAATAAACCAGATTCTTCCATTGAAGAAGAATCATCAAGTTTAACAAAAATGCAGAAAAAGAGGCTACCTTCTAGCCTCTAAAGTCTGAAACTTTAACCAAAAAAAAAACATACTATAAAGTTCAAATGTATCTACAAGCTTTAATTATAGAATTTGAGTTTAAAAAAAAAAATCATATCTGTTCTACAAGAAATTCACTCATGCCTAGGCTGAATCTTCAACATGAGTGTGACACCTACCTCTCAAACGACCACGACTCCTGCTCAACATAGGCAGACACCCTCAACCACAACCCCTCAGCCACACATTTCTGAAGCCATCAGAAACTCTCCCATTGCATTCTAACTTTGAAGGAATAAGGCCATTCAATTTGGAAAAATCTAGAACTTCTTCTCCCTATCTGCATTATCTAATTCGTCACCCAACAACCTCCAGTCTAGGAATCCGACGAAAATTGTTGTAAATTCCCTATGACACCTTAAGGCAAGGCCCTATATATCCAATATGAAGGGAAAATAGTTAATGGTTTCTCCCAAACTGAGAATAACATCAAATCTCCAGGGTGAGGCGTTAGAAACTCTCCCATTGCATTCTAACTTTGAAGGAGTAAGGTCGTTCAATCGGGAAAAATCTATAACTTCTTCTCCCTATCTGCATTATCTAGTTCATCACCCAATAGCCTCCAGTCTAAGAATTCGACCAACATTGTTGTAAATGCCCTATGACACCTTAAGGCAGGGCCCTTTATATCCAATAGGAAGGGGAAATAGTTAATGGTTTCTCCCAAATAGAGAATAATGGCTCGATTAAGAATAGTAGCCAACCCCTCCAGAACATCTTGCTCAAATAACTATGTAGTTAATGCTAGCACCTTCTCCTTTGAAATTTGATTGTCAAGGAGGGAGGCTACAAATCTTAATGAGATATTGGAGTTGTCTCGTGTATACTATTTCCTCCTCTGGTGGCCATAGCCAAGAATGAGCTTGACTGACAATATTACTGATGGCTCGAAGATTTGAAGGAGCCTTTTGAGCCTTCAATTTGTTATCTCCCTAAAAGAGAAGCAGGAGAGAGATATAGTGGTATCCCCCCAAAAACAAGAAATTCGCTTAGGATATGTTCTAATAATGAAGCCGAAAGGATCTTCTTCTATCCTTAAAACTAAGACCCAAATGGAAAACTCTCTTTATAACTTGAAACACATAAGCCTTACAACGTCAAGAGCCGACAGAATGAATAAACTTCCCAACATTGTCGCACTTTCCAATACTCATAAATGTAAATCGATTGGAGTTAATAAGCCCAATGGAAAGGTGGCGAAAAAACCTGCTTCCAACGATTAGAAATTAATTAACCGGTCCTTATATAGTTGCCAACAAGGCAACACAACTACCTTCTGGTGATACTTTCCTTCTTTTCAAGAAGATTTGATGGATTTTCTTCAATCTCTTCAAACCTTCCTAAAACACGCCTTTGGATCACTTTAAAAAGATTATTTGTCAACATCAATTTTGTATTCAAATAGAAAGTTTGAAATGGTCGTGGCTAGGCAGAGATCTTTGTGGCATCTAGCTCAGTAGCCTCCATGCTGACCACAATTTTATAATCCAATTTAATGGATACAAGACGGAGGGGGCCCATGAAAACTAAGTGAGCATTTCAAATAAATTCCTTGCTTTGGTGAGAAGCAAACTTGATTTAAAAAAGAGGACCATTGAAGTTTTGAAGGAGCTCTTGATTTAAATTCAAACATAGAGCCCAACTAAAGAGAATCCCACGATCCTCAATGGATACTTTAGAGTTTAAATATGGGCTATATCCATCTATAATCATACCTTCTCCTTGAAATAGAACAATTAAATGCTGAGATCATATGCCCACCAGCTAATAGTATTGTCATTTGGAGTCAACTTGCATAGAGCATCAACTTCCATATTTTCTTCTTTGTATACGTGCTTATAGGTGTATTTGTGAAAAGTGGATATAGTCACGCTTGAATTTTATCCAATAATGCTTGTAGCTTCCAGTTGAAAGAATGAGATTCTCTGATTGCATTAATAGCAATGGAAGAGTCCCCTTCAATAGGTAAGTTCCTAATACATCGGTTGGAACACTCAAAATGGCCGAACATAAGGGCCCTGAATTATGCAGCATTGTTTGTGTATGGGGGAGTAGGCACAACCATCTTTACTTTGACTACTCCTCTATGGTCTCTTACCACACAGCCAGCTCCAAAGGCAGTAGGGTTTCCTTTTGAATCTCCATCAAAATTCAATTTGAGTCAACCAAATTGGAGAGGAGTCCATACTGCACTTCCTCTACCACTTCTCTTCTTGCCTAAACAAAGGGAAATTTTTATTCCATTCCATGTGAACCTTATTCTACCATACCATGATGTGAATTCCTTGTATAAGTTGGAAAAGAGAGAAAGTCTATTGTTAATGTTCTCAACAATGGCATCTTCCAAAGAGGATAAGATTGACTCAACACTTCTATCTTTGCCATCAAATAATCTCCTATTCTGCTCCTTCCAAACCTCCCAAACTACAGAAGAGGGAGAAATTTCCCATACAGAACTTAAAATGCCTTCTCTTGATCTAGTTGGCTAGATTTTGAAGAGGGAAATAATATCATTTGGAAGGGCAGTTATCCAACCAAGTTTAGCACATAACCACCTCCAACATTTTATAGAAAAAGAGCAATTTAGAAGGAGATGATCTACAGTTTCCTCTCGAGCTTCGCAAAGAATGCATGTAGATGGTCCCTCAAAGCCCATCTTCTTGAATCCCTCAATTTCCTCTTGAGCTTTGCAAGAAATACCAACCTTGGGGATAACTTTTCTATTCCAAAAAATCTTGTAGAGTAAACTTAGATCACATGAGTCATCAAGATTTACGAGGATATTATATCTTACCTTAGCAGAATAGTGGCCTAATGTAGGAGTCCAAATTAGAGAATCAACCCCATTTCTGAAGGCCAACTGCCTATCCTTGGTTAAGCTTGAAAGATAGTTTAATTCATTTGAAGGGAGAGGGAGGCCTTCAAATTTCTTCCAACTCCCACCTAGAAAGGAATTCTCCCTTGAAAATTCAACATAGTCCTTAATATGCAGTCCCTAGTGATGTCTTAGCCACTACCTTGTTGGAATATAAATTAAATTATCTATACTCGGGAATCCACCACAAGAGACTTCCCAAAAGAGACACAAGGAACCATCATGGACATCCCAAGAAACAAAATTTGCTATAAGATGTCTACATTTGAGAATAAAATTATAGGTTCAGGACCCTTTTGGATGGTTAGAAGCCCTCAGAAATTTGATAGGATCTCTTGTAGCTAAATATTTGGTAAGAATCATTCTTACCCACCTCGCATTAGGATCAATAAGAATTTTCTAGTCTAATTTAGCATCCAAGGCCTTATTTTGAATTTGAAGATTATGCACTCCCAAACCCCTTGAAGATTTGGGTTTATAGATTTTTCCCAAGAAATTAGAGTGACTTTATGCCTTTCATCCATATTCTACAAAAAGAAGTTTCTCATCTTCTGTATGATGAAGGAATTCATACCCACAGAAAGAGCTAGAAGGGACATGAGATAGATGGGGAGAGAAAAGATAGATACTTGAAGCACGAACAATCTGCCCTCCCAGGAAAGCCACTTCCCTTTCCATGAATTAGCTTTTATACCCAATTTTAGCTTAAGAGGATCCCACAACTTGGAACCCCTCAAACCCCTATCTATTGGAATCCCTAAATAAATAAAAGGGAAAGAAATATTTTTGCAGTTAAAGGTTCTTAATATCCTATTCTCCATAGATGCTGATGTGGAGAAGAAATATATTTCTAACTTTTCTGTATTAATAACCTGACCTAAAGCCTTAGCATAAGAGACTAGACGCTCCTAAAATTGGGTTGCTTTCTTAGCTTTTGTTTTTCCAAGTAGAAGACTATCATCAACAAATTACTAATGCATAGAAATGAAGTTGGTAGTGATCTCAATTCCTTCCAAATTCTTGTTGGCATACCTTGATTATATATCTTTACCCAAGGCTTCTTCAATTATAATAAAGAGAAAGAGAGAAATTGGATCCCCTTGATGAATGCCCTTTGAGGATGAGAAAAATCCCTCTAGCTTGCCATTCATCAGAATAGAAAATCTTGAAGTGGAAATGCATTCATAGACCCAATCAATCCAATGCCTACTAAATCCAAAGGCGTGCATAATTTTGGATAAAGAACACCAGTCCACGTTGTCATAAGCCTTGGAAATGTCCAATTTCACTATCATACCTGGCCTTTTCAAGCTTTGAAGTGTATGAATAGCCTTCTGAGCCATAATGACCCCATACAAAATTGAATGGCTAGGAACAAAGCTTGTCTACTCCTCTGAGATAATGGTGTTCATTAAAGGTTTTAGTTTGTTCATCATCACCTTGGAAATAATTTTGTAGATTGAATTGGAAAGGGAGATTGGTCTGAAATCCTCTAATTAGGAAGCTTTTTCCTTCTTCGGTGTGAGAACAATTAAGGTGTTATTAATCTCCTTTAGAAGATTGTCCAGTTTCCTTGCAAATTAAAATGCCTCCACTAAGTCCAATCTAAGGATCTCCCAACATTTTTGGAAGAATCCCATCAGGAAGCCATCTGGGCCTGGAGATTTTTTAGAAGGGAGTTGATTTAGAGCTATACTCACTTCCTCCAACGAGAAACTTTGGTTGAGATTTTTGTTTTGATCCTCCAAGATCACTTTAGGGATGAACGATAACAACTTTCTTTTCTCTATTATATTTGATCCTTCTTAATTGTTAATCAACTTGGAGAAAAAAAAGACAATTTCATTTCTTATGGCTACTAGATCATCTATGGTAACTTTGCTTTGAGTATCCAGCATTGGAATTCTATTTATACCTCTACGGATCCTTGTGATATTATGAAAGAATTTTTTATTTCTATCCCTAGCTTGTTACTTTTCCTCTTAAAAAAGGACTTGTGACATTCTCTTCCTAATTACCCTTTCATTCAAATCTTCTAATTGGTCTTCAAGCTTCTTTTTAATAGCAAAAATATTCTTAAAATGCAAAGCATTCCATTCTAACAATTGTCTTTTAACATATTTTAGCTTGGACAAAACTAAAAAGCTTGGAACCTTCAAAGCTTAGTTCATTCCAACATTTGCCAATTAGAGTAAGGAATCCACCATCCTTCATCCACATATTTTTAAATCTAAAAGGTAAATTTTAAAGAGTTGGAGCACCCTACAAGGAACCTAAACAAGGGAGGAGAGAGCAATCAATAAAGAAAGGGGATGAAGATAAATCCCCCAGCCAAAAAAAATGTCTATTTTTTCCTTTACGTTGCTAAAGCCTCATCTTCTATTGTTCCAAGTGAAGACATTGTCGCCATATTCTATGTCAAAGAGACTATTTCTATCAATCCAATTATTCAAATCCTATTAGGATCTACCAAGTCTAGTGATACAACCTCTTTTATACTTTGAGCTCCTAGTAGCATTAAAGTCCCCTCCAATGATAAGAAATTGATCATGGATAAGAAAAATCACTCCATCTAGGTCAAACCAAAGAGCACGCCTAAAAATAGGGCATGGTAGCCCATAAATATTAAGCAGTAAAAAGGAAACATTTGATTGCAGGTGGAGAACTCTCACAAGCAACCAAATTCTATTGGAGGCAACTCCCTCAATATGAACAACAAAATGTTTCCAAATTATCAACAGACCCCCTGATGCACCCTTTGCACACATGACTACTTGCTGACTAGCAGTGAAATGGTGTCCAACTTTTTCCCCAAAGGATTCTGCTTGTAGATAGTCTGATTTTGTTTCCTAAAACATTAGGATTTTAGTATTGGTCAAAAGGACCCTTCTTTTCACCAAGCATCTCTTGTTAGGGTCATTTAATCCCCTAACATTCGATGTAATTATTTTCATTATTATTCAGGAAGGGGGGATCCCTTCCCTACTTTCCAAAGATTGGTAATTTTTGCTTGGCCCTCGAAGTTAGCTTCCCTAACTAAGTGCTCTATGATGGACTTCTTGCCTCTTTTTGGAGAAAGAAGGCCATACTCAGGCATTTCTTTACCATCAATTAGTTGTTTGATACCTAGTTTTCTCTTTTCTTTAATTTTTGAATACAAGGTTGCAAGAGGAGTCTCCATCACCTACTATGGGTCTTCTTCTTCATTCAAATAATATTTAAGAAGTCACTAAGTGTTAGATTCTAGGTTCACTCCAAGGCAAGGGGCATGTATATGAGTGGAATCCAATAAGAGAATTGGAGATTCTGAAGACAGGTTAAAGATATTTTTCCTCAAAGGGGAAACACAAAAGGAGGAGACGTTGAAAGCATAATGTGACTTGCTAGGCGTAGAAATAGGCATTTCATTAAAGACCACAAAACCATGAACAGATGGGTCATTGACTGCATTCATCTCTTGAATGATATGTTTCTTAAGAATCTACCCTTCTGAAAGGAGATTTGATAAGGCCACATCCTTTCTCTTGCAAGAAATTGCTACGCATAAATTCTCTCTAGCCTATAACCTTCTAACTCGATTCCTTAATTAGAGGATTTCCTGGGTCTGGGAATGAAAATATTGAAAACCCATCGAATCCTAGCGAACCTCCCTTCTCTCTCCTCGGGGTCGGAAGAGGGGAGAACAACTAGGGTTCGACCGCGATTTTCCGCTTTACATTTTAAATGTAGCGTCCTAAAATTGCGACACTTGCAATTTCGACTGCATTTTGGTCTTCACGATGGCGACGCAACATGCAACCTGAATGGAGACCCCAAAACTTGCTCACGACACCAAAAACTGCATTTTTCAAGCACCTTGGCCTGAACCTCCTTGCACCCCGCTGTCCCGGAGGTGGGACCAGAGCGCCCAGCGCCCTGGTCCCTCAGGACCAGGGCGCCCAGCGCCCTGGTCCTCCAGGACCAGGGCGCCCAGCGCCCTGGTCCTCCAGGACCATGGCGCCCAGCGCCTTGGTCCCTGGGTCCTATTTTGGGCCCGGTCTCCTAAGTGATATCGGGTCTTTTTGATTGCAATTTGGAAATATACTTCCCTGGTCGGCCTAAGGTCGGGAAAATCAGTCTATCAGCCCTAATTGACAAGTATATAAACTACATTTTTCTCTCTCATTTGGGCATGAGGAGGATATGTGTACAAAGCGTGGAAACTATACTCAAGCATTCAAGCAATTGATCATTTCAAGTCTCCATTCAAGGCTAAGTGTTGCATTCAAGTCAAGGATTCAACCATTGAAGAGGAGATCACTTACTACATGCTACATACAACATACTACATACTACAACATACAACATCTAAACCTTCGCACATAAGGATACCAACATCCTTAGAACAAGGTATTAGTACTTGTTTACATTACAGTCATTTACATTTACAGCTCTTGCTCATTTCTTGGTTAATTCCAAAACCGGGGTTTGACCTAAAGGCAAACCCCTAATCCCTAACCCCCCAATCGTCTTCGCTTTTCTGTGTGTAGGTTGCAGGTACGCGGCTGAGATTGAAGATCTGGAATCCTTGTGCAGAGACGAACCGATCCCCCTTCGTTTGACGGATTTTTCGGAGGACCGTGGCGCCAGGCCGTGATCGACGACGAGCCACTGGACGAGGTGAGTTGACTGAATGTTTGACTTTTGATTTCTCGCATGTTTGACTTTTCCGTGATCGAATGCGGACCCTGAACGCCGACCGGGGCCCACCTAGGGCGCCCTGGTCCCTGAGGGACGCCCTGGTCCCCCCAGGGCGCCATGGTCCTTGACAGGGGCACCATGGTCCCTGCAGGGGCGCCATGGTCCCTGACAGGGCGCCATGGTCCCCTCAGGGTGCCATGGTCCCTGACAGGGCGCCATGGTCCCTGACAGGGTGCCATGGTCCCCAATCAGGGCCTGGCGAGGGGTTACAAGGCAAGCATTCAATGTTCAACAGTTTGCATTTGTGATTTCGATGATTGAGTACTGATTTTGGTCATGTTTTCGTTTTGCAGGGTCTCCCGTACATGAGAGAGCACACAGCGGGACACATCCTTCGCACTTTGTGAGACCAGATTCCATGGCTGACTCAGTCAGAGAGAGATACCCTATCGATAGTAGGATTGTGGTACATGATTCTTATGCCGGCCATTCGATTTCATCCTGCAATGCTGATGGCATTGATGGAGAGATGGGATCTGGACACCTGTACCTTTCACCTTCCGGTAGGAGAGCTGACGGTCACACTCGAGGATGTGTACCGTATACTGCATCTTCCTATTAGAGGAGCGACAGTCACATATGCGACTGATCGGGTAGTAGAGGATCATCAGAGGGAGCAGATGTACTGCATAGGGAGAGTCATGCCGAGCGAGACGAGAGGTCGTATCATGGTCAGCTGGCTCTTACATCCTACAGGAGAGATACCACTTTTGAGACACCTCATGATAGCCATCATAGCACTAGCCGTCTGCCCTAATGGGCGAGGGACACACATGCATGGGGGCCTCACATGGTGTATCAGAGGGATGGAGAGACATAGGAGAGTTTATGCATGGGGTCGGAGTATGCTTGCGCATCTCTATCACGACCTTGAGGAGTATGTATTCGGACAGGGTTGTAGTTTGATGACATGCACACTTCTGCAGGTGTGGATCTTAGAGCACTTCACATGCACCAGGCCCATCGGCTATCCACTGAGTATAGCGAGCGAGCGACCTAGGGTGTTCGCTTATCCATTGACCAGCGAGTGGAGATTTGGGGATTTGTTGTATTGGAGAGTGACTATTGATAGACTGACAGCCGAGGTGACAGTGTGGAGACCTTACCTACGGATGCACAGATGGGATGGTATGGAGAGATAGTTAGCATGTCTACAGAGGAACCGCCTACTGCGAGGACGATATGCACACATCATAGTCCCTTTCTACTTTGACCGAGTACGGAGGCAGTTCGGACTAGAGCAGTGTGTTCCAGCCGATGTGTCCATCTATACTCGACACTCACGGGTCCTTCCCAGACCTAGAGCAGTAGCGAGACCAACGGTGGATGATATCGAGATGACAGACTTAGAGGGATCAGATCAGGATGTAGTCACTGACTATTCTGCAGAGCCCGGAGCACAGCGTAGATATATTTCATGGTTCATGAGATCATATCCAGGTCCTATCTTTCCACCAGATCATCCGACAGGCTATCCAGGCCCATGGAGACATGGAGACCGAGACGAGGACGAGGGATCCAGGTCAGAGGAGCCAGATGAGGGAGAGGATCATGAGGAGGCGGGAGATCCTGATCCACCTACAGGCGATCAGCCCAGTGACGAGGAGGAGGAGGATGCAGATAGAGAGGGGGACGAGGAGGATGGAGGTGATGATGCGGATGAGGATGAGGATGACGAGGAGGACGAGGAGGAGGATGATAGAGATGATGAGGAGGAGTCGGATGCAACTCCCCACCATTCAGGAGACGATACCATAGCCCTGGACCATAGGTCTGGGTCTGAGGATAAGAGAAGAACCAAGAGGGGCTTGAGACCCATCAGCTTCCTGGATTTCTCCAATAAGCTTATGATGAAGAGAGCCATCTAAACTTGAACCAATTGGATCTCGTGTCTCCTCATTATGGTCTTGGTGATGAGAGCCATCTAGAGCTGAAGCAACTGGAATCTGTTTCTCTCCATTCGGCTCTAAAAGAGGAGAGCCAACTGGAGTTGATTGCACTTGATGGGGATTATCTTCCAGAGCAATGCATCGATAATGTTCCACTAACTGAAAGACTGAGCCCCTTGATCCTTGCTTATAATTTCCATTTAATAATTAGTTTCTGAGGGTTCATTTGCCCAGAATTGCTTCAGTCAACCTTTTAATTTTTTGCTTCCATCTAAGATGTCCTTTTCAATGCCTATTAGATAACCAAGAGAATCTCCAATCTTCATAAGAGCCTTAGCACACCAAAATTCCGAGGGAAGCCCAACTATAGATAACTAGACTGGGGAATTTTTTATCTTATGATTCAGAGGATCAAAGCAGGGCTTCTATTATATGAAATAAAAAGTCGATCCTTGATTAAACAGAGGGCTACCATGCATGATTGTATCTTTAAGAGTAGAATCTAGACATTCTATGAAAAATAATCATTTTGCAAAGGACAAACCGAGACCATGTACCAGAAAATGAATGAAGCCACCATTCTATGATGTCCTGGCTTTCCCCACTATGCCACACCATGTGGAAAAGCGAGCATTCTTTTTTAGGCACCCTATCTTGGGATTCATAGAATCCAAAGGCAGAACAAACTTTTTATTGCCAGGGCCTTTCTTCTTCCAAACTGCATTGACAGATTTCGCATCAAAATATATTGTCAATGAAGAAAGAAGACCCTTCCAACCCACATTCTTTCCATTCTTTCTAAAACTTCTGAGGCCTTGTTTCCCATTAAAAATATTGATAGAGTTTATAATAGAGTCTCTATCACCTGGAGAGGTTGAATAGCCTACTTTTGCTGAGAAGTTAGAACGTGAATGTTTTTCCTTCGCCCATTTATCGCTGAAGTGAACATTCTTTCCAAACGTAGAGACCCCATTTGTTCCAGTAGGGTATCTATTATGCCAAAAGTTGCGAGAATGTTGAAGAGGAATTTTATTTGCCCTTGTTTCCACCCGATTAGCCCAAGAGTTAGAGTTGTTCATGCTCGTTTGGCTTAAGGGAGGTATCTTCAAACAACTATGAAACTTGGAATGAAAGTGTTGCTTATGGGTTTCAAAGGAAGAGGGCTCTAAATCAGTAGGTCACCGAAAATTTATCACCTGAGACCGAGCATGATGTGCTGATTTAGACCATGCGAAAGGTCAAAAGCCATGGGAGCCAGAAAAACATGGCTAAGAATTCCTCCTATTAGAAAGAAGGCCATGGGCACGAGAAAAGAACGCCTCAGCCATGGGCATTTTTTCCTTAAGGCTTGCCTCTTTTCTTACAAAATTACACATTTTCACATTTTTTGCAAGCTACTGAGGAAAATAAACTTGATTTGACATTTCTTTGGCACCATATAAAATAAAATCACTTCATATGGTGCCAAAGAAATATCAAATCAAAGCATTTCAATTGTAAGAAAATAAATTTACGCCAAAATAATATATAGAGTAATAACGAAGGTGAAGTGAATACAGCAAAATCATGGATAGAGGAATTTGACAATTTCACACTAGATTGTCTTCATCTTTTTCCAACGATACTTTCAATGGCATCTGATAGTTGTAAAATTTTTTGCATAGCAAAATACAAACCTAGCTAGGAAGTAAGAAACAAAACTTCGAGAAAATAGAGAAGCAAAAACAAAATTGCAAGAATGAAATTATATTAATTCATTGTGTCATATTACATTATGCAAATGCAGATTTATACGAAGTGAACCACAACACAAAATATGAAATTAGCGGTGAAAGAGGCTTAATTAGACTTATTCATCTACAGTTTGCATGGAATGGAAGATAGATCCACTATTCTCTGAGAGAATGGATAGGATCATGCAAGCAGTCTATGGTTCATGGAGAGAGAGAGAGGATCATGCAAACTGCATGCAAAATTGACACTAACACCCCTCTTTAAGTCTAACTAAGGAGATATATGGAAAGAGGAAAGAGAGAAAACCCATTGGGAACAAAACCCTAATGCAGAAGAAAATCCTTTGAGATACAAGAACAGTGTGAACAACTATCGAATGATGACCGTCATAGCGCTGGATGAAGAACCTCCTCACAAGCCAAGATGATGATCAAGATAAAGAATCTGCATGAGTGCCCTCAATGACACTACTCGAACAATAATCAGATGGCAAAAAAAGGCAAAACATCTTACATTAGAAGATGCACGTGGCACATCAGTCTGCATGAGTGACCCAAATGACACAACTTAACTAGGCAAGAAGAAGCTACCAGTAAAAAATACAGGTGCCAACAGTGAATTGATCAAACTTGAAACAAAACCAAGAAGCATTAGTACTACTAGTAGAAAGACGGGTCCATTGAAACGATGTGTCACAAAGGAGAAGGAGAAGATGAAGGCAAGGCCCATGAACAGAGGTTTATGTCAGTTCCCATTCTTCAGAAATCTGCCTGCAAATAATTTGTCCTTCCTCCTATCTCTCAAGGTCTGATACCATGTAAAAAGTTTCTGCATAGCAGAATACAGACCTAGGTAGGAAGTAAGAAACAAAACTTCCAGAAAATAGAGAAGAAAAAATAGAACTACAAGAATGAAATCATATTAATTCATTGTGTCAAATTACATTATGCAAATGCAAATTTATACAAAGTGAACCACCACACAAAATATGAAATTAGCGGTGAAAGAGGCTTAGTTAGACTTATTCATCTGCAGTTTGCATGGAATGAAAGATAGATCCACTATTCTTGGAGAGAATGGAGAGGATCATGCAAATGCTCCATAATTCACGGAGAGAAAGAGGATCATGCAAACTGCATGCAAAACTGACACTAACAATAGTTGCGGGCATGGCAAGTTGAATGTCACCAGTTGATATTATTTTAGCATATGATTTGGGCATAAGTGGGTGAGGTTCCAATGCATTTTTCTTTGTTGCCAATGACCAATTGAAATGAAAGAATAGCATTGAATAAATTATATTTCATTTGACAGTTTCAGCCCTTTCGATACGAAAGACCATTTCATATTGACTGGTTGTGTCAATCAATTTTATTGTTTTATGATAGTCACTCTTGTTGACGTGGAAAAATTATATAACAAGATTGAATAAATTATATTTCATTCGATAGTTTCAGCCCCTCCAATATGAAAGACCATTTCATATTGACTGGTTATGTCAATCAATTATATTGTTTCAAGGTAGGCAGTCTTGTTGATGTGGAAAAATTATATAACAACATTGAATAAATTATATTTCATTTGACAGTTTCAGCCCCTTTGATACAAAAGACCATCTCATATTGAATAGTTATGTCAATCAATTCTATTGTTTGAAGATAGTCGGTCTTGTTGACATGGAAAAATTATATAACAACATTGAATAAATTGTATTTCATTTGATAGTTTTAGCCCCTTTCATATGAAAGACCATCTCACATTGACTGGTTATGTCAACCAATTCTATTATTTCAAGCTAGGCAGTCTTGTTGACATGGAAAAATTATATAATAGCATTGAATAAATTGTATTCCATTTGACAGTTTCAGCCCCTTCGATACTAAAGACCATCTCATATTGACTAGTTATGCCAATCAATTGGTTATGTGAAAAAAAATTACATGAAAAAAAAGTACATGAAAAAAATTTGTTTCATTGATTTTAAATTCTATCTTGTATTTAGTGGTTTACATTTGTCAGTTTTATTGCCATAGAAAATAAAATGAAACAGATATATTTTGTTTACTTGACTTTTTAGACTTATAATGCAATCCATTATGTTATCATAGGAAAATAAAATAGAAGTAATTTCATTTTTATCTCATACTCACTAGAAAAATAAAATGGAAGTACTTTGTTTAGTTCACTTTATTTATTTCTATATTGATTGGTTTAAGCCAGACAGTTTAAATGTCATTGAAAATTGAAATGGATGTTTTTTCATTATGTGATAGTAATTATTATTATTTCATGTTCACTCATTTAAATCAATAAATCTTGTTGTAGCGAAAAATGAAATAGATGTATTTTATTTATGTGATTTTATGATCTATTTCATTTATGTGATTATACTTTCATTATTATCTCATATTGACTGATTTAAGTCAATCAATTCTATTGTGTAAAAAAACAAATGAAGGTGGAATATAATTTTTTGGTTTCTTATTGACTAATGACAATAAGGTCAAGGTCCCGGTCTAGATAGAATTTCTTGGTATTCCCACTTTCCCATTGCCTTGTTGGTCATTTTTGTAAACCATTGCCCAGTCTATCAACAAGGTTGTATGTGTTGAGCCTGACTAGTTTTATCATGCTCCCCCTCAAGAGAGGGTCTATCTAAAATTGGATTTCTATTGTGACCTCAAAGAGATAATTGATATTCATATAGGAGGTCTTTGTCACTTCCAACAAGTGCTCTATCTAAATTTGCCTAATATTTTTTTTGGTAATAGTCTTCATAGCACAAGATTAAGGACTGCCCTCTAGCCATTCCACAGGTGAATGCTCCACCCAACGAATTTGAATCTTCGTGCTCAACTGAGGCCTCATTGTGACACCGATTACCATCGTTATGGATGACCATATTCTTGAATATGTTTTTGATTATGATAAACAAGTTTTGAGGGGACCAAAAACCCTATACAACATGTTTGAAGGGACTTGAAACCTTTGGATAACACAGGAATCCAGTCCCAACAATAGGATGTTGCAAGCAAATAGATCAAAGACACCCAACAACCAATACTAAAACAAAGTCAACAAGATTACCAAGTTGACAGATCCAACGGATCTAAAACACCTAGTAGATCATGAAGATAGAAAACAAGGGTTTGTCTGGCACCCTCAACCAACAAGCAAGGTTTTCCCAGGTACCCTTAACCTGAAGAAAAATCATCAATAGATCTTCAACAAAACCATATCCTAACCAAAAACAAAGACTAGCTAGACTTGACCCTTGAAAATTATGAGCATCCAACCTATCCCTGATGAGAAAACAACAAATGGGCTTTTTTCAGGCTCCCTCAACTATAAAAGTGGGTTTTGTAAGGCTCCCACAACCTGTAGAAACATCTGGATTTTGGAAGGCTTCCCTAACCTCATCCCTAGGTTTTGAAAAGGCTCCCAGAACCACGAAAAAGGGTTTTGAAGTGGCTCCCTTAACCACATTAAGCTGAAACGGAGGCCAAAGCATAACAACATCCTAGCTAGCAAGCATCCCTAAAATCCCCACCTGAATATGGAAAGACAAAAAAGAACTTGAAAACAAGGATTTAGGAACCAGAAAATGAACCTCCAAGACAACCAACAACAGACCAGCAATAGACCCCGAAGGCATCCAACGGTCAAGCCCAGAAGCAGACCGCCAACAACCAGGGTAAACCACAGTCTTCCCCTTACTCCTGCCAATAGACATCACAACCATCAAATCCACCTCAATAGGATAACGATTGTTACAAAACCCCACCATCTCAACCTCAATAAAAGATGTGGCCACCTCAATAAGACTAGAAGGAAACAACCCAGTAGGGTGAGATATGGGAGACAGAAGCCAGACCAAGGGGACAGCGAGAGAAAGACCCACAACAGGGCATAAAACCCCCTTCAGAAGAGCCATATCCAAAACCCGAGGCACAAGACATCCCAAAGAAAAAACTTAATATATATCGCCAGGGTCCCAGATAAGAGGAACCACCACCGCATCCCAAGGGGAAGAAATAGAGGCATCAACAAAAGCCTCAACCCCAACGAACAGAGAATAGACAGGCACAACACCCATCATAGAAAGCATGGAGACCTTCCCGCACTGCCAAAGTATGCCAAGCACCACCTCGCACTCCCACTAGCACCAACGCCAGAAGGAAAAAAGGCAAGCATCGACAGAAAAAAGACTCTGTCAACAACAAAATAGAGGACCAAAAGGATTTTCTGTCAATAGACTTATTCTAGATTATAGTGAAGAATTTGTTCAATACTGTTGAAATTGATAATATAAAATGTTGTTTGTTTATTGAATTCTGATAGTTGTAAAGAAGAAATCTCAGCAATCAACAACAAATATATTCAATGTAATCAATTTCTAAAGTTAATCATTTACATAGTTTGTAAAATATTTAGCACAATTTAAAATTCTATTTTCCATTCATGTGTATTCATTTTTTTACATTTCAAAATCAATTCATTTATATTATAAATAATAATTATTACTAAAAAAAATATTTTTAAGTTTTTAGAATTATTACATCTTCAAATATATTATTGGAAGTACTATCGACGCCTCCTTTTAGTAAAGTAATATTTAGTTTTGTAATATTTAGTTTTGTTGAGCCGATTATGGACTGTGGAAAGGTCATGTGGACAAGCATGGAAACCTACAAGCTGAAATTTTGTGGCCCCAAACCGCACATCGAAAATGCGTTGAAGTTTTGTTGAAATCAACAACATGGAGGTTATAAGAGAAGAGAATTTACTCAGATCTTCTTGAGCTCTGGCTTTACATCCTTGATCAATAGCACCCAGTTCAACAAGATGCATCCTCTGTTTGGAACGTGTTTTACTCTGTTTCTTTTTCTATTGCCTTGTACCTGCAAAATTACTGATGAGCAAAGTCTTATAGAGTTCAAGAAGTTCATCACTCTAGATCCTCTGAATTCCTTGGCCAATTGGGGCCCTACTATTCACTTCTGCAATTGGACTGGAGTTACTTGTGATTCAACAGGCAACAGGGTACAATTGCTTGAGCTGGGAGATATGGAATTAGGGGGTTCCATCTCTCCTTCAATTGGTAATCTCTCATTCCTCACACAACTTGATCTACATAACAACAGTTTTGTAGGCCGAATTCCGGAGGAAACAGGCAGACTTCAACGCCTAAAGGTTCTTTATCTTTACACCAATCTATTGGAGGGCTCCATTCCAAAGAATTTGACTTCCTGCAAGGAGTTACAAGAATTGTTACTCCCTGACAACCAGTTTGCTGGAACAATTCCTCCAGAGCTAAGTATGCTTACAAATCTCGAAGACCTTTCGCTCGGCTCCAACAATATTTCTGGTAAAATCCCTTCCTCCTTAGGAAATATCATGGTTGTTTGTCTTCCCCATAAGACTCTTCATTTCATATTTGATATGTTTATATAAATGGCTGTGTGCAGCCCATACATGATGTACTGTATAATTGGATATTGGTTAATAAGAATTCTCCCTACGTTTCTGGTGGACGTAGCCACTTAGTGGTGAACCACATTAATCTCATGTCTTGAGTTCTTGTTTGTTTCTATTATTCTTTCTGCTATTTTATGTTCATTATTATCTGTTTTCTCTGCTCGTTTTTAAACTAACAAATGTCACATTAAAATTTAGTCAAGTTTCAATTTCAAACAGCAAAATAGATTGGCAGAAGCACTTTGTTCGGAATGTTTAGTTTTGAAGTTTTATAAACCATTCAAGTTTTTTTCTTTTTCTTTTTGTGCAGTAGTTCATTAAAAGAAGTCAAAAAAATATTCCAAAAGAACAATTAATTATAAAGTGAGTTTTATTTTGTTGCCACGTTGATTGATGACAAACAATTAGTACAAAACTCCCCCTAAATCTGTACTTCCTCTTGAACTAAGAGGATTTAGCCACCACTGTCAGCTTCTATATTAGATATTCAAATGTCTCTTTCGCAAGAAATTATGCAATGATGTCAACAATTTTCTCCTCTATTTCAACATACTCTAGCTTTTCTCTCAAAAAATGATACTGAGTTAATATTTTCTTTGTCACTGAATCTATTATTGGATTCTATGAAATGTTAATAGCAGTTGTATTATCACAAAGAATAGGAATGGTCTCTTAAAATTCAATCTTTACTCATGAATGATACTTGAGTGCAACAAGAAACCATTACAACATACTCTGCATCTGCTATAGATAAGGATAGTGAATTTTACTTTTTGCTCAACCATGATACAAAGACTATCACAACGAAAGAATGCCCTGTTGCTTGTACTCTTCCAATAATCTACATTTGTGCTCTTAAGATACCATAGTCTGAAAAATAATGTAGCTTTCAAATATCTGAATATACTTTTTACTTCTTTTACATAAGTTTACCTAGGTTCTACTTGAAACCTTTTCACCATTCCTACTACTTGCATTATATCTAGTACCTACCAGACAACAAACTTCCAATCACAGATCTATACAAAGTCTAATTACGTGGGCCATACTCATCGCCATTAATCAATTTACACATTGTAACATAGGTATACTCACTAGTTTGTAGTACTCCATCATTAATTTGTTCAAGATTTCTTTCACTTACTTGGTTTGTGATATGAATATATCTTTATTTGACTGAGTGACTTGTAAACCAAGAAAGAATGATAACTCAGCAAGAATTGAAATCTTAATTTCTTTTTGAATCATATCTCTAAATGCTATGCACATTTTACAATAGTTGCTTCCAAAATGATGTTATCAATATAAATAACAACAACTAATAATTTATTACCTTTATCTTTAATATATAGGTTGCTATCGACACTAATTTTCTTGAAGCGCAATTACTTGTCTAAACTTGAATACCATGCACTTGGAACTTGCTTGAGTCCACAAAGGGTTATCTTCAGTTTGAATACAAATTTTTTATTCTTAGTTAACTAAAAAAAATATGCTTGCTTAATGTATACATCTTCTTCTAACTCTCCATTCAAGATTGTTGAATTGACATCCATTTGACCTATCTTAAAGTTCTTGACTGCTAATAATACTAAAATAATTTGGATTGCCTCTAATCTTTCTTTTGAAGCAAGCATCTCTTCAAAGTCAATGCCTTCCAATTGAGCATAATCTTTGCATACAAATTTATCTTCATTTCTTTTAAGGTAACATCTACTCCCAAATATCCTCATATAGTTAGTTTCAATATCACTATCTTTTAACTAGGTAATATTGTTTATTGTGAAGCAAGGGGCAATTTACTAGGCATGGTATTAAGATGAATGAGAGATAACATACTTTAGAGAAACATGAACTGATTTTAGGAGATATGAATTCTATTATCAATAATTATATTTCATATTTCAATCATTAAATAAGTGAAGATACTACTTACAATCAATGGATTTTGTGCTATATACACATACAACCAATTATTATAGAGCATGAATAGTTAAACTATTTTAAATTAGACACACATGAGACAAGTTAAGCTCACACAGAGTGATACTTGTAGGAAAAAAAAACCCAACACTACCTCACTTAACTAGCACTCTGGTGAGCCATAGAGATGAAAACAAAAACGAAAGAAAAGGAGAGCTAACCTAGCCATACAAATAGAAATTACCAAAAAATGAAGAACCTAGAATGATTAAAAAAAAGGAGTATCAAAACCAAAAGCTATTGAAACATAGATATTACCATCAATAGCATAAGGTGCCAACCTCAAACACCAAAGTGCCATAGAGAAATTTACATGTTGCACTGTTATCTATATATCTAGAGAACAAAACACCAAAAAATAGCTTCATACTTCTTGAACCTATTTTCAACCCACATACACTCAGATGTGGGAGAACTATTGGGGCTATATAGGGACTTTCCATAGTCAAGCCCTCATTTTGATTTTTCTACCTCCACAAAAAGCTAGATAGATTGAACAAAATGATAAAATAGATGATGTAATAGAAAGAAACCCCACTTAATGGAGGAAAACCCCTATTACAAAAGATAGAGTGACAGATAGATTAAATGCAACTATATAATAGATCCACTTATAGATTTGGTAAATTAGATAATATCACAATATCATAAATACAAGAGAGAAGAGAGAAGAAGAGCATTATACTGTTTAGACACCTCTTTTGAGATAGTAGTGTGATTGTCCTTTGAGAGAAGACCAAGCAGTTGAAAGATTATGTTTATTTTGATAGAGATTCACTATATATGTGAGAGAAAGAGAGAAAGAGTGAGTGTTCTTGCAAAATGAGGAAGAAAGAAGAGCTTTGTTTCTTGGGATAGATAGGAGTGACCATTTTGAATGTGCATCAATTGAGGTCTAATGTGGAATATGCTCATTTAAATCTGAGATAATCTTCGGACATTATCATTTGACACAGATGTCTAGGCATTTATTTCCTATCTAACCAAGTTAATTCAAATTTTTGAGTAGTAATAGTTAATGCTACTTCATCTTTAAGATTCATTATGTTAATGTTTATATCAAATTTGAATATAGGATCTTTTAAATATTATTAATGCAATTTCCAGTTCTTATATCAATATAAGGATTCCTTTATATATCAATTCATTTAACATGAATTTCTTTACAATGATCAATTAAAATTGATATTACTCTTATTGCAATTCTACATGAAAATAGAATCAATTAATATATTAAATTTCCAACAGCAAGTGGCCTACAATATTCAGGGAGGCAGTCAATATTATTTTTGCACTGAAATTATTCTGTACATCCACAATATGATTGTCTCCCTCCTTATATAAGGAGAGAGACATGCCTTCATAGAGACATGCCTTTGTAGAGGCATGCCTCTACATGGATCATGTCCATGTAGACACATGTCTCTATGGAGACATGTTTCTCAGCTGTGTAAGAACATGACAATACGTAATGTAAAGCAGTCGATAATTATTGGTAAGCAATTTGCATTTGTTAAATTGTTAATATGATTTGCTAAATGCGCATAATATGATTGATAGTAAATATCGATAAGCATATGATTAAATACTATTTGATATAATCAAATTAATTATATGTGTATATTTAATAATGTATAGTTATACGTTATTAAATATATACATATGATTAATTCATAATCATATTTCAAGATTAATATTTAAGCAAGAATCTAATTAAATACATAATGCAAATAATGGATTAATACTTGTAGAGGATAGATATCAAATGATTAAGGCTGACAGGCCAATTAAGCAATTTCTTTCATCGATTAGAATTATCTAACCGAAGATACAAAATATTACCACTCCCTCTTAGTTTGGGAGGATTAATTCTCTCCAATATATAGTAGATCAAATAATATCACCTCACTGTGATATCTAAGAGCTATGACATGCACACAAATATCAAGTTACATGATATTTTCCATGACTATCATAAATATATATATCCATAGACTATGATATGTGCACTAGCATCACGTCACATGATAAATATCATAGGGATATCCATGAATATTACATCACATAATATCCACCATGATTATCTCAACTATTATGGTTATCCATTGATATCAAGTTTCAGGATACCCACCATAATATCTACAGAGATGCTAACTATCATGACATGTTCATAGATATCAAGTCTCATGATATCTAGCATGATAGTGATGTTAAATGTTGCAAAGAGTTCACTTTACAATATCAACCATATACAAGTGTTCATTTTGAAAAATCCTCATTTTTAAAAAATGTTCACAGGGCCCAAGCAGTCATGGCACTAGTACATTTGGGGATCAATTCCGATGGCCGCTTGTCGGAATCTTGACTATTTTTCGTTGGACTGCTGACAAACGTAGCCATTGAAAACTTGTTCTCCGATAATTTGATGCTGCTCGTCAACATCGAAATTCAGATGGAAACCATTAGGTCTCCATCAGTGTATGTCTTACCAATAGCCTCATCGGCTATTGGTAAGACCAAATGTTCCCTTTTCCGCTAGTGTAAGTCCTATCAATGTACTATCCCAACGAAACCTGAGATATCAGGTCTCCATCAACAAGACTTACACTAGCAATGAAGGGAACATTTGGTCTTGCCAATAGCTGATGAGGCTGTCAATAAGATATACACCGATGGAGGTTTTAGGTCTCCATTTGTGTATGTCTTATCGATGGCCTCATCGGCTATCGACAAGATCAAATGTTCCCTTCATCGCTAGTGCAAGTCCTACCAATGGATTTCATCAGCATGTGCTACCTCGACTACTCATCTGACGAGAGAATGTCTTCAGGCATACATGATCCTCATTGAATCTTTTCATCAATTTCCATAGGAATATTGATGGCATCTGATGGCAACTAGGAACTATGTACCGACAAGGATTTTGTATGCCAGACGATATAGTCATCGGTGCAATTATAGAGGGTATCATAATGATAATTCCGATGATTATTTATTTATTTATTTTTAAATAATACCAAAAATCATATAATGACTCTTGAAAGCCGACAATTTCACATCAACTTGTTAATTGTTTTACGGCATGAGACATGTTTCAGGTCAAAACCCCACACAAAATATAACCTATCAGCTAATAATGCAGAAATATTTTGATCAATTCAAGCAAATCATTATAACTTGTTAGCTATCCTTATTAACTATGCCTGATACAGTGATTTGTCTCTAGGTTTCTATCATGGCTTGTTCTCTATGAAATCTCTTCTATTTGAGATACCTTGAATGCATGTCTACCACTATTTGAAACTTTGATGGTTTATATCCTCTATGTTGCTAACATTGAAGGGCTCCTTTATCAGTATGAATATTGGCTAAGGTGTATGGCTTGTGCAATAAGCATAGGATAGTATTTATATTGATTTGATTCAAAAATTCTTACTCACAATTGTCATTGCAATAGTGAATGTCCTTATTGTCACATACAATGAGTATGATGACATTGTTATCATATTTTAAAAATGATCTCTTATCTAAGTGTTTTCTCATATTGTTTTGCTTATCTTACCACTAACAAACCTTCATCACTACGATTTGCTAACTATCTACACTCGTTGAGAGTTATTTGACCGCTCTTTGTATCATCTATGGATCTAGGGCTTTTGGTTTGACTGGAAACTCCTGGTCTCTAACTTTGTATGACTTATATTGTCACTACTCATTCTCTTCAAGTTGATATCTACATTACTATTGTTATATCTTTCCAGTGATTGAAAGCATTGATATCTCAACTATAGTGAGGTTTGACTGTGAATGAGGATAGTTCACGATCCTTTTTGTGATAACATTCTTTTAGATCAAAATTTGACCTAGATGATCATCAAATGAGAATTATTGGCTATCATGATCGCTATTCATAATGAGTTTTTGTTAGAGAGATCAAGTATTATATTAACAAATTAATAAATTTACAAGGCTATGATCTCAATGGGTCTCTTAACTTGTAAAAATTACCAAAATTCATGAAGGAAAATGAAAAAATGTCATTATTGAAATGATTACTTGGTGAGATCATCTTAAGATGACTTAAAACACAACCATCATATCCCACAAAAATAAATACTTGCCAAATACGCCTTTGAAGCCTCTAATTACTTAAAATTTAACACTATTCTCTAGATGTCAAAGGAAATTTGGTCATGCGAATTGACCGGTACAATTTGGAGTGCAAAAGAGGGAATGTACCTAACAGTATGCTATAATTTTAAGAACAAAGAGACCATGGCACTGAGAGGTTGCAAAATTGTAGCCTATGTTGGCCATAATCCCTATTGTACCAATAATGAGATGTGAGGTAATAGTTATAAAATTTGGATAAACTCAAACATATATTTATAAATACAATCTACCCTTTATAATACCAAATTTAAAAAATGGATGCAATGCAAGTCCTTGTATCAATAATGTCTGGCATATAGTAAAAAACCAGAACAATAAATTCCATATAAAAGTGGTTAGACTTAAAATAGGAAGGAAAATTAAAAAATGCTAAGGAAAATGTCAACTAATAAAAAAACTTACAAGGATGAGGTATATTCACAACTTTTGTAGTCGCGCCATGCATAGTAGCAATAGAAGCAACTCATAGTGTTAGTGTACATACAAGGCAATATGGGAGTTCATTATACCCAACAACTTGTGGTGTTGTTATTCGTGTTGGCTCTGATGGACCCTGCAATTAAGATTCAATATACATTATCAATAAGATTAACTATCCAACATAATGATCATCTATCTTCCAAAAAATAAATGGTGCATAGGGTAGGGTTTTGGGCAGTTCAAGGGAGGGTTTCAGATGACTCTTCTGCGGTCCCTGGCTGGCTCGTTCTGGGTTCACAAGGAGATGGCTTGAGATTCCCAATATCTCTTGGCTCTAAAGACAACTAGGGTGATGTGGATTCTAAAAATGGTGGGGACCCAAAAATGGGTTTTCAGGTGGACCCAAGGGATGGATCACGGGCTTCTCGGGGTCCTATCACAAGGTCAACGAAATGGGCTTTTTGACCACATCACCTTATGGCATAATAAATATCTTTCTAATGTTCACTCTGTGTAGAATTTTTTGAGTTCTTCTCGTATCCTTTTTGGTTCTCATCTTTGGAACAATATTCTCAATGCTAGGGATGTGGCTAGCTAGGGAGCCCACTAAAAGCTTGGGAATGGTAAAAAAATCCCATTTTGTGATGATTGTTGGATTGGACATCACTTAGTTGCTTCAGATCCTACTCTAGGATCTTTAAAAGATCTTTGTGTGTCTTCTCATGGCCCCATGGTGGCTCACTATTGGGAGGGTAAGTGGGTTAATCTTCTTGCTATTAATTCTTCTTTTACCCAATTGTAAATTTCCCTAAATTCTTTTGGCTTGGAGGAAATTGTGGAAGATGAACTAATCTAGAAATTCAATCCTAATGGGAAGTTTTTTGTGGCTTTTGTGGATACCTGTAAGGAACCCTAGGTTTCCTAGTTTCCTACAGTTTGGATTAAGAACCTTTCTCCTAAGGTCAACATGTTTTTCTGGCTCCTCTTTTTTAATAAAATGTTAACTATTGATAATCTTGGTAAGAGGGGCTTTGCTATCCCAAATAGATGCTACTTGTGTTTGTAAGATGTTGATTATGTGGACCATCTGTTCTTACATTTTTCTTATACCTCTGAGATTTGGAGTCTGGTGCTTCAGAAATTGGATCTTTGCTGGACCTTATTGAGAATTGTTAAGGAGTTTGTCCACCAATGGAATCTACCCTCTAAAAATCCCTTCATAAAGAAGATTTGGCTTTTGGTATTTCCTCATATGGCATGGGGCTTATGGAAATAACATAACAATCACATCTTTAGGGACACCCATCTCCCTTCTGATATTGTTTTCAAGAAAATTTCTAGAGCCATCTCTGATAACCTCTCAGTTGTTAGGCCAAATGTTCTCTCTCATAGTCGCATCCTTAAGGAGTATGGTGTCAATGTTGTCAAGGGATGGAATTTTGGTCATCATATGGTTACCCCTAAAGTCAACCTCAGGGACAACATTAGTTGGAACTTTCCTCACCAAGGTTGGGTCAAAATCAATTTTGTTGGCGCGGCTAAATGGAACTCGAGTCAAGCTAGTTGTTGTGGAGTGATACGAGATCACAAGGGAAACTTCATTTCTGCTATTGATATCCCTCTTGGTAAACAAATTAATAATGTTGCTCAAGCTATAGGGGCTTATTACATTCTTAAACCTACAAAATAGAACAATAGTAAGCTTTTTTAGGTTGAGGGGGATTCTAAGAATATTATCAATTACCTTAAAGGAAATTCTCTCTATCTTGGAATGTTGATATTTGGATGAAAATATCCAAATACATTATTAAAACCTTTGATAAATGTATGTTCGCTCATATTTCTAGACAAGACAACGTGATTGCTAACTTCCTTACAAACAGGGGAGTGACGTGTAAGACCTAGCTTTGTTGGACCCATGGTGATAGGTTGGACTTTGGACATGCAATGTATCTACTCCATGAACAAAGTCAGGGGAGTAAATTTAATGATTATTAGTGCTATTATGAATTTACATGTTTTTAGAACTGCCAATACCTCTCATTTTGAGATAGGTGACTAGAGAGGACACAATAATCGAAGAGAATTTATTTCGCATGCTTTGTGGGTGATTTCATACATTTTTTGGTGTATTGCCTTAAATTTGGAAATTTTCTATAGGGAGTATTATAGAGAGTCTGAGAAAATGAGTGGTGCTAGAAAGAGAATTGGGGCGCCTAGCTATGTGTAGCTTAAGAATGAAACGAAGCTTTGGCACATTCTGAAAAAAGCTGGGTTTACAAATTACATTGAGAGGCTTTAAGGATGAAATCAAGATATTACTAGGTATTTAACTAAAAACTAGAAGGATGGCTCGATTATTATTTATAGTCGGAGGGTCCTAGTAGATGAATCCCTTATTGATCAGGTTACTAGGTTATCTATGGAAGGCATAAAGTATTATAGAGATAGGGTGTACATGGAGCAAGCTGTGCAGGGTTTTCCTATGGAGGAGGAGAAGCAATGATGTAGAGTCCCGATATAGGTATAGGATAGGTTACCCTAATTCAAGAACACACCAAGGACCCTAGAAATCACACAACACTTCCAGGGGTTAAGGAATATCAGTTTGACAAGTCCTACATTCCCATCTTTCAAACAAAAGACTACTGATACAAGGCCTCTTTCATTAACTGATACAAGGACCCTATGGTCAACAATGGTTTGGTCCCTTCTCCAATGCAAAAATGTCTATTTAAGGTTTGATTTGAATTCCCCTAGGTCAGTGAAAATTTAGGTTCCTTCTACCAGTTTGGGTAATTGCTGCAACAAGGCCTACAAAACCTAGTAGCCCTACTAGACCAGTTTTCTACACTTAACTTCTTATTTCCCCAGAATACTAGACAACAAATCCCAAATTTGGATACCCTTTTGGGAGTTAAAAAACATATCATAAGGGTTCTTACCGGTAGGGAACATAAGAATCCAAACCCTACTTTGGTTAGGAGACCTGTATAGCCCAATTAGGCCTATTTTACAAAGGAGTGTGTAAACAGGTACCTTAACTCACCAAAACAAATTAAGGAATACTCTTAGGCCATTGTAAATACATCAATTTATATGTCTTAGGCCATGATCAAACCTTTAACCCTTGATGTGAGACCTGTTTGCTTACACTTGCACAATGGTCACATGGAGTTGCCCACCTTAATGCATCAAACCCTCACCTCTAACTTGTCCTAATGTACAAAAGGTTGTCAAAATCATAAAATACATTGGCCATACTTGCATCCCCTCTAAATTTATGAACCACCAATGAAAGATTAGCAAGATAAAGCCATTTCTTCGCAAAACCCTTGGCAAAATTGTCAAATCTAGAATACTTCCAGAAGCTTGCTGGTTTCTTCCTTGTCTTACTGAATTAAGACCCCAAACTTGATGAATCTAAGAGGTGATTGGCCACTCTAACACATCCCACTAGATTCCTAATTCCAAAATGATAGTACAATACGGTATTGTTGGCATTCTACACTCTTATGAGAATACTTGATGTTCTCATTGATGGCAACCTAATGGTAACCCACTAGAAATCATCTAGAATCCCACTGGTACTTACCAGCATTAGCATTAGACTTCTACATACACCGGCAGGTACTTCACCGATAGCGGCAATAATGCATACCGACACTCAAGCCAACATGGAATAAACTTTTTATTTATTGGTTTGTAATGTAATTATCTTTTGTAAAAGCCGACATGGCATATTGTAAAAGACTCATATATGTATGAGATCTTATAGGTCATTTTGTAAGAGGAGAGAAAAGAAAAGAAAATAAAGAGAGATGATGGAAAATAGGATATAGAATGAAAAGATAGATGAAATTTTATGAGGTGATATTGTTTACAGTGAAGGTTATGGTAATAGACTGAGTTTAAACCGGTACTAAACCTAACATAGTTGATGTTGATCTAAAGTAATACATTGTATTGGATTTGATAATCCATTTTCTAAGTCAGTGAGACTTCCATTTTTGTGATTAAGCAGTGAGCTCTAGGCTACTAGCCTTCCTGTCTATGCAGGTCCCTCATTGTAAGTAATATTTATTCATTGGCCAGTGACTGAATATTGTGGGTCACAAATCCCTCAGTGTTTTTTCCCACATCGGGTTTCCTCATTAAAAATCTTGTGTTATTGTGTGTTCAAAATGTTGTCTCTATTATTTTTGTTTGCTGCCTTAATTCTTATTTACCGATAAATTATTTTGGGATGCAAAGTTCTTAATAAGTTTAAATATTATGTTAGCTAGTTAGACACTGATTCACCCCCCCCCCCCCCTCTCAGTGTCTTTGGGACTGTCATTGATTCTAACAATTTGTATCAGAGCCTGGTCCTCTATTTTCAAAAGCCTAATAGCTTGAGGAAGATTCTGACACTGGTACAGATGGAAAACTTAAGGAAACAATTGGAAGGAGCTCTTGTAGATTATGATGCAAAAAAGGTGAAGAATATCAAACTTGAAGATGATTTAAGGATTGCACACGAATTCATTCTAGGACTTCAGGATAATCTTATTATAGCTCAGAATAAAAGAAAAGAACTTCATTGGATGATGCAGAGTGATGATGATTTACAAGAAACTCTTAGAGAACTTGCAAACAAGTTGAGACAAGAAAACAGTAATCTGAAAAATGAAATTTAAGATATGACTATGAGGTTATGTAAAGATATTGAAGAAAAAAAGAAGAATGAAGAAGACTTGACTAGGAGACTCAATGATGTTGGAAATAAAAATCTAAGACTTAGTCTTTAAAAGGATATGTTGAAGATAGATCTGATTCACATGCAACATGATAAAATTGATCTTATGAGACAAAAAGAAATTTTGTAAAATGAGTTGGCTACTGCAAATAAACACAAAGACAAATTCAAGAAAAGTTTAGAGGAGCTTGATGAGATGCTGAAAAGTCAGAAACCTAATGGAGATACAAATTGACTTGGATTTGAAGTTGGAGAAAGTTCTGGTATTGCAAACAATCTAGATCAGAATAAACCGGTAAGACAACTAATGCTTATAAATTTAATGGTAAATGCTTAAATTGTAACAAATATAGTCATAGAGAAAATCAGTGTAGATTCAGAAACAACTAGAATAATAATGCACCCATCGATCAATGTTCCAAATGCAACAAAGTTGGTCATAATTCAGAAAATTGCAGAATGAATGTAAAATTCTATGTTTGTGGAAGATATGGACACTTATCTAATCAATACAGAACATAAACCAGCATAGGATATGGAAAAGCTATTCAGAGGAATAATGTAACTTGTTATGCTTGTAACAATATTGGACATATTACTAAATTTTGTAGAAGCAAGACTTCACCAGGAAATAATAAAGGATCCAGTTTGAAATCTATAATGGTAGAATAGAGTAACCCTCCACCGGCAAGACATTCTTCATCCAACTGAGAAGTAACGCTTTGGGGGTATTACAATGAGTTGAAAATCATGCATATTACCCTTGGTCGATGGTGAGAAGATATATTTCTTCCTTATCAGTAGATGTGTTAATTTTTTACTTAACCGATGAGTATTTAATGTGAGAGCACGAAAACAGAGTGAAGGTATTCAAGGCGAAGGCGTGAAGTGATTTATTCAAGCATTCAAATATTTTTAAGCAACAAAAGGTGTTTTTCAATGGCTTCTTCTTCTACTCTAAAGTTTATTCAAAACCCTACTATCATAGAAAATGTGAAACACCCTAGGCCCGTATTCAAGATAATACCCGAAATTGCAAAGCAAGATGACTCTGTAGGGGTATTTTCTAAAATTCCTAAAGAAGAAGTTTTTGCAGAAGACCCTGGGATTTATTTACACTACAATATAGAAGAACTAGGTTCTGAAGAACTAATGAAAATATATACTAAGGTTATTTGTGATGAGAATGGTGTTGTAAAACCCAAACATAAAATTATCAAAACTCTAGGTTTAGTGGAGATATTGAATATTCCCCAATTTCCAGAGGAAGTAGTGAGAATTGTACTGAGTAGAGAACATGGAGAATTCTTATGGTTAGATTTTGTATGCAAAATAACACGGTAAGCAATTAGGGCAGTAACTGGTTTACCCTCAACCGACAACAGACCTAATAAATCTATTAACATCCCTAACAACAAAGTGATGAGCCTAACCAGAGCAAGATTTGATAGTAGATCAATGAGAGTAAATGATATCAAGGATATAAAGGTGAAATTTGTGAGTATGATGCTAGGATACAAGACTACACATGCTAACAGATTAAATTCAATTTCTAGTCTGTGTATAAACAGTGCTTATGAGATGGTTAATAACAATGCAATGATAGATGTATGTGAATGGCTAAAAGATGAACTGACTGAAAATTTCAAAAAGATCAAAATTGATAAAAAAGGGACATTCCACTTTGGAAATCTCTTAGTATGCTTAATGTTGTATTTCACTAAGGAGATTCTTGGTATTGGACCTAAAGATTTTGGTTATGATATACTGATAGGTAAACAATTATACGAAGATTTTACCAGCATGGGAACTGCTAGGGACAACAACATAATTGATTACTTCAAAACTTTTCAAGCAAAAATGAAAACTAGAGAAAGATTACCTCAGAGTATAGTGGACAAATATAACCAAGAAATCTATTTTCTTATCAAAAGAGATGAAAAATAGATGGAGGTTGTGATGGTCGTGCCCACAAAAGGATATGAAAATCACAGTAAAAACCTTTCCTGGGAATTGGGCATTCCAATAGGTGACCAATATCTCTCTCTGTAGACGTTCATTTACTTGTCAAACCAGGGGACGTATACTTTAAATGGCGCAGCAAAATATATGCACTAGGAACTTATTTTGGTCAACTCTTAGCGGAAATACATACTGAAAAGAAATCCTACCTATGCTACAGGAAGGTAATGCAAAGCTCTTTAACTCAACTATGATTTGATTACAACAGAAACCATAATAACGACAACTGAAACACAAACTATGAACTGGCCTTATGCTGCAAGAATAGACGCAGTGATGGATTCCTTGTGCTGCAGGAGCAATGTAAAGATGAGTTTGTATAAAAACTTTAAAGATGAAAGCAAACTGAAGCTTAACAGGAAAGAACAACTAACTAATTAGCTACAGATACCTACTAAGTGGGCCCCCTTAGCAAGCATCTCCTGATTACGCAGATACGAAACTCAGAACTTCATTGGACTTTATTCATAAAAACAGAATGATATACATTGTTTTGTTGATATGGAAACTAACAACAAACTCTGCTTCTGGTTAAACAGATTCTGTCTTTCATTATCATCTTGATTTTTACATGACATCTACTATTGTTATTCTATCCTTCTCTTGCCCCTCTCTCGCGCAGGAGGAGAAGCTTTATTTAAAAACAGGGGAGCAACTAACTAACTAACTCCATCAAAGAAAGACGTGGAAGTAAAACATATTCTCGAATCAAGGAACAAACTTCATAAATGAATTTATGCGTTCAACCCGATCCAGAGAGAATCTAGCACTCCACTCTTTGTCATTAAAATTTTTTCCCATGATTTCAGTCAAAGAGTCTTTGTCGGAGCTTCTTCGAAGTCGTGCAAGAAATGGACTTTACTACAAGGCTGAGATTGGCTGCGCTTGACTCGATCATTCTTCAACAACTTACGAAACAAAGGTAACAGGCAATAGAAAAGGCGTATGGCACATACACGATATCCATTCATTAATCACACATTTTAGATTTACTTCATCATTCAAAAACTGTATACGATATACCAATCATTTTAGGGAGTCAATGGGGCAATAAATGCAATCAAGTCAATCACAAAGAGCTGCAGGAATATAAAAGTCTCTTGCTACAGGATATCCCAAAAAGGTTTCACAAAGTTTGAACATCCATGAAATAACAAAAGTAAAGGCATTTAAAAGTTTTATCAAAACATCCAAATTATGAGCATATTTTAAGCTCATCACTGCCCCCTACTTAGCCCAATGCTGGTCCTCCAGCATTAACTTTTCTGGTGGTTTCTCTGAAGTCGGTGGCTGCTACATGACTCTGAAATGGATTTTTAAACTTGTAATAAAATCTTCTGAAATCCCGGCATTTTTCATACCTTTGGTCTTCTAATTCATTGTTGAGATTTGTAGTCTGGTGAGGATAAAGTGGCCACATTAGCACAGGGGGTCTGAATGTCAGCGGCAACCACAGTTCAAATCTTGTTTGAAGTCCCAATTGAATATATCTGCTGGTTCGTTTGAGAGCTGCTGTGAAATTTAAGGGACCATGCGGTTCTGACTTTCTTAACCCAACAGTTAACCTTTCCCATCTTTTCTCACTTCTGGAGAATGCCAATTTCCAAAATGAATATTGTTGTGCCTAGAATTCATCATATACTTGTTTTCTGATATCAAATATTTTCCGTCTTGCTGAAACATTATTAACACCATATGTCAGAGTAAACCAATCTTTTAACATTGCATAAGGGTTTGAACTGTGAGATCGTAATGGAATAGGTTCTGTTTTCTCAACTTCCTCATATGTTTCCCACTGCCTGCCATAATTTGCCTCATTTGCTGCCCATGACATAAATGCTCTCAAATGAATATCACCAATATATAGAAGAGGATTCCATTTTGTTTCAAATGGTATTAAAAAGCCATGCAAATAGAATTCACAGAGAGAATTCCTTAACTAGTTAGGGGCTGCCTGGTATGCTTCATAGAATTCTTTGGTAGTATGAATTATAGGATCTTGGTTTTTGGAAATTCTCATTAATTGGAACCATAAAAACTGTTCTTTAAGGCACAAAGCATAAACTCTGGGTGGGGGTCTACATTCCATAATCTGGCCAGTTACTTTCAACATTTCGTCTGTTTTTGCTTTCAACTTAGCAATTTCTTGCTTCTGACTTTCAATTTTCTTATTTAATTTCTTCTTTTCTATTTCTCATAGACTTTGCTGCATGACAGTCTGGGCTATTTATCGGAAAGTCAGGGTTTGCAATGTAATTGTTTCCCAATTAGCTTTAACATATTCTCGAAACTCCATTAAAAATGTTTTCTTATACACAACAATGGCTTTGCAAACTGCAGGATGAGATACAACTTCACTAGGCACATTCGATTGTTCAGTCTATTCTTCCTCTTGCTGCAAGATAAATTCTTCTTGTTCCTGTGGTGGAGAAGTCTGTGCTTCCTCCGAAAATTGCATAGCAGCAGTAGCCAAATCATCAAGATTTGGTAACCCTTGCTCATTATGCCCTGTTTCTTTTGTCTCAACTTGTTCCACTTTAGGAAAGATCGAACTCTAGGCAACATTTTCGGACACATTCTGAGAAACATTAAATTCAGACTCAACAGATTCTTCTGAAATTACAATCACCTCTGGTTGTGGTGAAGCAAGGGAGGTCTTAGATTGTTTCCTTGCGGAAACCCTTCTTGGCACTGATGCGGCTGCAGGAGGTGTTCCGGTAGTTTTCCTCTTCTTTATTTGCTTAGAGGGCTTTGCCCTACTAGAGGATGACGGCGAACTAGAAATAGCAATAGACGTTGCTGTAGGAGAAACAACTGTAGGGGAAGGTGCTGCAGGAGAAGGGCATTGCCTTTTCCAAGAACGAGGGTCAGATTCTGGGGACCCTTCTGCCTTTGTTTTTCCCTTTTCACTCCTAGTGGCAGACCTAGTTTGAATCCTAGTAGAGAATTCGGGTATGAAAGCTGCAGGACCAGGTGCTATAGGAGTAGATGACCCTTGCCTTGTTTTACTGGTAGATGGACTTTCTTTCTTCTTTTTCTGAGGCCGTGGGGTAAGTACCCTAGGAGGTTGTGGAATTTGCAAACTCTTTTGGGCAACAAATTGTTGCCAGGAGAGAGATGAGACATCCCTTAAAGAGTGCTCAATCAGTAATTTAATGAGGCCATGATGAGTGATAGAATTATCTTTCCCTTGTTGAGTTCCGTGGGCATTGTGTTCTAAAAATTTTAACAAGAAATTCGGAACATTTATAACTAACCCATGCCTCATATGGCTCAATAATTTGAAATGATGAGAATGCAAATAGGAAAAATGGCCTTCATAGGTCAAATACCTGATTATGTAAATAGCATACTCTGAATAAGGAGGAGGCAACGATACGCACTTGCATCCCTGCTTGGAGACTTCCAGAGGTCCATCAGCAGGCATTGAAAACTCAGCCCTTGCTGCTGCAGCGTCTAAAGAAAAGTTTTCTCCAACGGCTGGAAGCCCAGTTACTTCTGCAATTCTGTTTTCAGTTGCAACAACCGTTAGACCCCATACGGTGGCTTCCCCTTCAGAAAGGGTTCTCAGAAATTCTACAGTAGCCACCTCATTGAAATCATTTAAGCTCAAAAAATAATTTAACCATCCACAGAGGCTGAATGCGTGGACTATTTGCGGATTTTGCAATAATGTTTCATGAGCTATAGGCTCATGTCACACCAACTGACCACCCATGTTTGTAGTTTTCCTTTAGCTGAACTCGATTCCTTTCTAAAGATTCAAACTCACTGCTTCCCTTTTTGTTCTGGTTTTTTCG
Organism: Cryptomeria japonica; assembly: GCF_030272615.1. Lineage (NCBI taxonomy): Eukaryota > Viridiplantae > Streptophyta > Pinopsida > Cupressales > Cupressaceae > Cryptomeria > Cryptomeria japonica. The sequence goes on from NC_081415.1 coordinate 168,153,448, forward strand.
TGTCATCACATTTCTTTCTTTCTTTTCTAAAAATGAACTTTTTTGAACAAGTAGTCTTAATTGTGATTATGCAATAAAGAAAGACATGCGATCATAGTTGGAAAGTACTAGAAAAGTATTAAAGAAGATTATTTTGTAGTTATGGCAGCGGCGAAAAGACAAGTTTTAAAAGATGGATTACCCCGCCCCCTACTTAAAATATGACATGTGTCCTCACATGTCACAAAGAACAGGCAGAAGTTCAGGCAATAATGACCGGTACATGCATATCAGAAAATGAATAGAATGAAATAAATCAAATATGCGATAAGAAAAGATATGGCATACCTTTGATAATTTCACGTACGTGTGAAGAAATATGACGGCATCTGCATGGATTGACAAGTGGAAAAGATATCTTAATTAAGTTTGATGTGGGTGGATGATGTGGATGGGTGAAATGGGTGGATGAAATGAACAAATGAAATAAATGGACGGAAGTGAAAGAAGTGAAATGGGGGCGATAAATGAGAATGGAGAAAAGGGGTTTCCTTTTGTAAAAAGAAAACCTTTATTATGGGCATGCTTTTTGAAAATTACGGTGACGCTGCAGGAGAAAGGCAAAAGCCTTCAGCTGCAGGAAGAGTAGCGGGAGGAACCTGAATGAACTGTTGCATGAATTCTTCCTTAGAGACTGGTTTGTGGTATAACCGGAGTCGGTGGCCATTCACTAGCAATTTGAAGCGGACTGGGTCTATTGTTACCAGCTGTATAGCTCCATTGTCGAACACATTTTCAACTTCATAGGGGCCAAGCCAACGTGTTGTGAGCTTACCTTGGTTTTCTTGATATCTGGAATCATATAATAGAGCCCAATCTCCAGTAGAAAATTTCCTAGTTTCGATGTGCTGATCATGCCATTTTTTCCTTTGCTGTTGGATTGCTTCTGTATGCTGCAGGGCAGCTTTTCTCATTTCGTCCAAAGCATTTAGCTGTAGGAGACGGTCCTTCTGTGCTTCAGATATGTCTATATTGAGTTCAAGAGCTGTCCTCAAAGTTTTGTGTTCAAATTCTATGGGTAACATGGCTGTTTTCCCATAAAGCAGCTCAAAAGGTGTAAACCTAGTTGTTGTTTTCCATGTAGTTCTGTAAGCCCAAACTGCTTCAAGAAGTCTATTGCTCCAATATTTTCTATGTATCTGTACTGTCTTTGTGAGGATCGCCTCAATTTCTCTGTTTGTTACCTCTGCCTAACCATTGGCTTGAGGGTGATAAGGGCTGGACTTCCTATGTTTGATTTTATATTCATTCATTAGTGCTGTGATCAGATTAGACGTAAACTGAGCTCCTTGATCGGTTACAAGCTCTCTGGGAACCCCAAATCTTGTGAAGATTTGTTCATACAGAAACTCAGCAACTTTTTTATCTCGAGCATGAGCCATAGCTGTTACCTCGACCCATTTTGTTACATAGTTCGTGCAAACTAGAATGTATGACTTTCCATTTGATGGTGGATCAATTGGTCCTACAAAATCCATCCCCCATTTATCAAAAGGGGTGACTATTATCTATGGATGTAGTGGCATTTCATCATACTTAGTTGGTCTTCCCATACGTTGGCATTTGTCACATTTTCTTGTATAGGCCACAGCATCCTTATGTAATGTTGGCCAGTAGTACCCTGTTGTAAGAACTTTCATTGATGTTCTTTTTGCTGCAAAATGTTCTCCACATGGTTCATCATGGCAAGCATGCAATATGTCATAAGTTTCGTCTTCTCTTACACATCTTCGCATTACCTGATCAGCTCCAGTATAAAACAAACTATTTGCAATCCAGGAAAAGTTAAAACTTTTCTCTATTAACAATTTCTTTTCTTTTGAAGAAAAGTAGTCTGGTATTCTGTTTGCTGCTAGATAATTGGGAATGTCTGCATACCAGGGTATATGTGCAGCGATGGAAAACAAGTGTTTGTCTGGGAACCTATCATCAATGATCTCATGTTCAACAGGTGCAGCTGATTGGAGTCTTGATAAAAAGTCAGCTACAACATTAGCTCTCCCTGGTTTGTCAATTATGGAAATGTCAAATTCTTGTAACAATAGGAGCCAATGTGCCAACCTACCAAAAATGGCAGGTTGTTCATCAGATATTTGATTGCTACATAGTCAGTATGGACGAATATCTGATAACCTGTGACATAATGTCTAAATTTATTCAAAGCATATACTACTGCAAGCAACTCCTTTTCTGTGACAGTATAGTTGAGCTCAGGACCTTGAAGGTTCTTGTTGATAAAGTAAATAGCATGTTCAACTGAATTTTCTTTTTGATTCAGAACTGCTCCTATGCCAAATTCAGAAGCATCAGCATGTATGTGAAAAGACAAATTCTATTTTGGACTTTGAAGAACAGGGGTTTTAGTAAGCAAGTCCTTTAATTGTAGGAAGGATTTTTCACAGGCCTCTGTCCACTCAAATTGGGAATCCTTTGTTAACAAAGCATAAAGTGGACTGGCAATTTTACTGAAGTCTTTTATAAACCTTCTATTATACCCTGCATGACCAAGAAAACTTCTGACATCTTTCTGTTTTGCAGGAGTTTGTAAATTCTGAATTACTTCAATTTTAGCAGGGTCGACCTGAATTCCATTTTTTGAAACATGATGACCTAGAACAATACCTTCCTCTATCATTAGAAAACACTTCTCACTGTTTAGAGACAAATTTTGCTCTCTACATCTTTTCAATACTTTTTCTAAATTTAATAGTGCTTCTTCAAATGTGACTCCATAGGCAGTGAAATCATCCATGTAAATCTCCATACATTCATGAGATATATCAGCAAAGATACTAATTACTGCTCTTTGAAATGTTGCTGGCGCATTGCATAGGCCAAAAGGCAAGACCGAATAAGCAAATGTTCCCCATGGACAGGTAAAAGTGGTCTTATCTTGATCTTCAGGGGCTATTTTTATCTAATTGTATCCACTGTAACCATCCAAAAAGGAAAAATATATTTTGTCAGATAGTGAATCTAGTACTTGATCTACAAAAGGTAGTGAAAAGTGATCTTTTTTAGTGGCACTATTCAATTCTCTATAATCTACACATACTCTCCATTTTCCACCTTTCTTGGGAACAATGACTAAGGGAGAAACCCATTGACTGTCAGAGATTGGATAAATAAAACCAGAATCAAGCAATTTTTGAAGCTCACTTTTAACTATTTCTCTAAATGCTGGATTTACTCTTCTTTGAGGTTGTCTAATTGGTGAACAATCTTCTTTGATATATATCCTACGAGTACAAACTCGAGGATCTATTCCTTGCATGTCCCCATATTCCCATGCAAAAGCTTTATACTGTTCTTGTAGCATTTTTAATAGATCAGCCTGTTGAGACTGTGATAGCTTATTATTGATATTCAAACAATGAACTTGAGACAATTCTATCTGCTCCGTGAGATCACTCATAGAGTCTACAGGTAATGTTTGCATCTCTTGTGGAAGCAAATTATGAAAAATCACTGGAAATTTAGGCAGTGAATTTTCAGAATCTGTTTGTTGCAGGAAATATTGTAAATGAGTATCATTTGGATCAGATGAACCACCTTTATCAAAGTTGTTTTGTAGAATTTGAAATAATAAGGCATCTTCACTCTGAAGTTGTGAGAATGGGTCATTTTGAATCATCATTAGTTGAGCCAAAGAATTGGTTTCTTCAATTTCCTCCCCCACATTTGGCCAAACAGGTTGGGACAAATCTGGCTGAGGTCTAGCAGGAGGATACAGAGCCAATTTCTTTGTGGACTGCCCATTAGAAATGGTCATATCTCCAGAACGGCATCCTATAAAAGCATCAGCAGTTGCTAACCATGGCCTACTAAGAATAACTGGATACCCTCCTAAAGTTTCCTTAACTGATAATATTGTGAAATCAGCAGGATACTCCCAAGATTCAAGAATGACAATTACATCTTCTACAATCCCATCAGGTTTAACTGTGGAACTGTCTGCAAGCTGCAGGACTGTGGGTGTAGACCTAATGTTTGAAATGTTCAGGGAGTCCATAGTATGCTTTGTCATGACATTAATGGCAGCACCTAAATCAATCAAAATATTTTTTACAACTTGGCCATTTACATTTATCTGCACTACAGGACTTCCAGGGTCAATATACTTTTGAATAACTACATTTCCCAACATTATATCAGCCAATTTTCCTAAGACATGAATTGTTTGAGGGTCCTTTTTCTTTCGTCCAGACTTCTTTAAACAGGCTTCTTTAATAGCTTTTCCAAAAATAGGAATATCTTTAATAGCCTGAAATAAAGGAATTTGAATCTGCATATTTTTGAGCTGATCCATAATGTCAAAAGTGGGTTGTTCCATGGGTTTATATGCAGTACTTTGCAACCTCTGAGGAAAAGGTGGGTTATCTTGATTTTACAGAATAGGCTCCTTAGGAACGGTATCTATTATTGGCATGTGCTCAGTAGGAACAACAGGTGTAGTAGGTTCTTCATGGGGAGGATCTGATATTTTAGTAATCCGAGGTGGTTTTGGAGCAGGTAAAGTAGTTCCAGACCTCAAATGGATGTCATTAATGTTTAAGGCATAAGCTTGATATTGGTTGGCTTTGGCAAGATACGCAGGCTGCTGAGGCTTATTATTGGGATTGGGCATTGGCTGGGCAGGCATAGGCGTTTGTTTTGGAGGTCCAGGATTTGTGGCAGTCACTGCAGGAGGTGGCATAAGGGCTTGTGGTTGCGGTTGTGGAAGCTGCAGGAATCCAGAGGACTGGTTTTGCCATTGTTGAGGGCCTTACCATTGAGAATTTTGCTGCCAATTTCCTGAAGGTGGGGTCCATTGCCCCTGTGGCTGCTGTCATCCTCCTTGAGGGGATTGCCATTGCTGGTTTTGATAATTAGGCCAATTTGGTTGAGGTGGGTTCCAGGATGGTGGTGGTCCATATGCATGTTGTCATTGGTTATTATATCCAGAATAAGAATTACCAAAAGTTAAAGGGTCTTGAGGCATACCTTGTCTTTGGGCCCATGGTCTCCTTTGTGCAACAAAGAACACGTGATCATCATCTCCTTCTACTGGCTTAAAGTCAGTAGGTAGTTGTTTAGCTTCCAAATTAGCCACCATCTTGAATCTGCATACATGCTTCTTTTGTTTGCAGTATGGACAGAACTCGGCCAAAACTGCGCCAGCCTCCTCATGTTTCTTTCGAGCTTGCATAGTGTCCAGTTGCGTAGCCATATTATTAATGATGTCCTGCTTGAAGTCAGATAGCAAATTTGTTATCTCTATTCGGGAAACTCCGCCAGAAGAAGACTTCCCTGTTGTAGCATGATGACCTCTACCTTTCTTAACTATTGCTCGAGAGTAGCTAAGACATATTTTCTTTATATCATCCCAAGGCACCTAGGTTATATCACCTCCTCCTATTAGGTCCAGGGCATCTATACAAGCATCACTGATTCCCTTTAGAAACAGCAGTTTCTGAGAGTCCTTGTTGAGAGTATGGTTTGAGTTCCTCTGTAGTGCAAACAAGAATCTGGAAATGTAATCTTCCAGACTTTCATCCTCCTTTTGCTGAATTCAGAATATATCATCACCCTTGCTGGCGCTCTTACATATTCCTTATACTTTTCAAGGAATTTTGTCTGCATGACCTCCCAACTATCAACTACACCTCTTCCTAGACTCATGAACCATTTGAGAGCTCCTTCCTTCAAGGTGGAAGGGAATAACTTCAATTTATGAGCGTCTGTGTTGTAGTCATAACTGTGACAGAGGACATCAAATTCAAACAGAAAGGTTTCTGGGTCCTCTGTGACCAGGCCATAAAACTTTGGAAGAAAAGAAGAGGGAATGTTTTTAAGATTGTCAGTATCTCCCTGGGGAACAATAGGAAACTCAAATTCAGGAGGTGGATTATTGGGTTGATTATTTGCCATGTTTGGCTGCTGGAATAACAGAGCGAATGGATTTTCCTCAGGTTCGTTGTCAGCTGGGTCAAATGGTAGTTCAATAAACAAATTTTCAGGGATGAACCTTCCCAGTGCGTCTCTTCTTCTTCTATGCATGCAATATAATGAATAGTGGCTTGAAGAATCTAAAAAATTTTACTAACAAGCTAAACTAATGCCAAAAATGACTTTTGATAAACTACTAGCTAGACGCCATCCCCGGCAACATCGCCAAAAATGATGGTCGCGCCCACAAAAGGATATGAAAATCACAGTAAAAACCTTTCCTGGGAATTGGGCATTCCAACAAGTGACCAATATCTCTCTCCGTAGACGTTCATTTACTTGTCAAACTAGGGGACGTAAACTTTAAATGGTGCAGCAAAATATATGCACTAGGAACTTATTTTGGTCAACTCTTAGCAGAAATACATACTGAAAAGAAATCCTACCTACGCTACAGGAAGGTAATGCAAAGCTCTTTAACTCAACTATGATTTGATTACAACAGAAACCATAATAACTACAACTAAAACACAAACTATGAACTGGCCTTATGCTGCAAGAACAGACACAGTGATGGATTCCTTATGCTGCAGGAGCAATGTAAAGCTGAGTTTGTATAAAAACTTTAAAGATGAAAGAAAATTGAAGCTTAACAGAAAAGAACAACTAACTAATTAGCTATAGATACCTACTAAGTGGGCCCCTTTAGCAAGCATCTCCTGATTACGCAGATACAAAACTCAGAACTTCATTGGACTTTATTCATAAAAACAGAATGATATACATTGTTTTGTTGATATGGAAACTAACAACAAACTCTGCTTCTAGTTAAATAGATTCTGTCTTTCATTATCATCTTGATTCTTACATGACATCTACTATTCTTATTCTATCCTTCTCTTGCCCCTCTCTCACGCAGGAGGAGAAGCTTTATTTAAAAACAGGGGAGCAACTAACTAACTAACTCCATCAAAGAAAGATGTGGAAGTAAAACATATCCTCGAATCAAGGAATAAACTTCATAAATGAATTTATGCGTTCAACCCAATCCAGAGAGAATCTAGCACTCCACTCTTTTTCATTAAAATTCTTTCCCATGATTTCAGTCAAAGAGTCTTTGTCGGAGCTTCTTCAAAGTCGTGCAGGAAATGGACTTTACTGCAAGGTTGAGATTGGCTGCGCTTGACTCGATCATTCTTCAACAACCTACGAAACAAAAGGTAATAGGCAACAGAAAAGGCATATGGCACATACACGATATCCATTCATTAATCACACATTTTAGATTTACTTCATCATTCAAAAATTGTATACGATATACCAATCATTTTAGGGAGTCAATGGGGCAATAAATGCAATCAAGTCAATCACAAAGAGCTGCAGGAATATAAAAGTCTCTTGCTACAGGATATCCCAAAAAGGTTTCACAAAGTCTGAACATCCATGAAATAACAAAAGTAAAGGGATTTAAAAGTTTTATCAAAACATCCAAATTATGAGCATATTTTAAGCTCATCAGGTTGTACATCCAAGAACTATTTGGGTCACCAAAATGGGATATGAAGTAGATCTTAACATTTTCGAGACATATGCTAAAGCCTTATTGGATGCACCAAGAGAACTGTTAGAAAAGGTCTTTGGTAGTGCTAAAAATATTGAGAATAATGTGAATTTGTTGAAGAAAAGGAAGAAAAGAGAAAAGTACACTAGAGATGCTTTTAAAAAGGTAAAAGAAATAAAGGAAATTGTCATGAATCTTAGTGGCATATCAGCTAGTGAACTTGAAGGACTCCAACCAGAGGCACATATTTCACCAGTTGACACATCTTCTGAAATAGACAGTGAGAAACGAACAAAGTTTAAGAGAGTTGAAAGGAGAAAGAGAAAACCCTTACCGGTACCCTCTCCTTCACCTAAGAAAGAAAGGACTTTGAGGAAGAAACAACACGCAGTAAGGGAACCACCCCGAAAATTGACACTAAAGAAGAAACAACCACCTACTAACCCTTCTTTGGATGACTTACTAAATGAGATAAGTGATGATGGTAATTTGGCAAATCTACATAAATTGTATAACACATTTAATGAATCTGACAGGGAAAGCATTGAAAACAACATAACTCTACACTTGGACATATATAAAAAGGTTTTAATTGAAGTTGTAGATGAATTGCCAAATGAACTGTATAGAAGATTAGAGGCAAAAAGGATAGCAGTGATGGAATTGGATAAAAAGGTGAAAATTGAGAAACTTCTAGTTGTACATCGTGTTAATTCTAAAGAAGAAATTGATGAATTGATATTTGAGGCTAACCAATTTGTTTTTGCCAGTGGTTACTAGCAAGTAAGTTTAATGGTAGGAAGAATAAAAGAGATTATAGATGGGACCACAGACAATTGGGACATATTCTTTGTGGAAAAGGAAAAACATGAAGACATGAACAGACCGAAGAAGACATACAAGGTATATCAGAAGGACAAAGACAAAGGAAAAGGTAAAATTGGTAGTATTCCAAACATCAAGATAACAGATAATCTACCACTACATTTGGATACTGCACCGGTACACAGAGATGATCCACCGATTATTGACACAGAAGGTGTTACATATGACAACACAAATCCTAAATCTAAGATACTATTTACCATGAATGTAGATACCCAAGGAGTAAACATTATTGTGGATAAGAACAGTTAAATGGTTAAGGAAGTTAATACTGATAGTGGTAACATATCAGAGACACCGATAGATACTGTTGAAGTTGGAATCCCAACCCAAATAGAGCAACCATCTAAATGTGTGAATCCTATTGAAGGAAAGGATGCTAGCATAGGGCCACTATAAATTGAGTTACCGAGAGTTGAACTTTCCAGAAAATAATCTGAGGTAGAGGTACACAGTGGAACCAAAAGTCACTGAGACAACTAAATAGTCTGAGAAACCCTTGTTAGTTGAAATGCAAGCCCAGACTGATCCACCGGAGTTAAATACAAGTAAAATGGTTACAACTGATGGAAACATAGAGATAGTAAAGGCAATTGGTCAAACATCCAGTACATCAACAAGTGAATTCAGATGTACCAACATTATAGCGGTACTTTTGGATTCAATCCAAAGTATAATGGACTGCAATGTAATGGCTTATAAGGCAATTAATAACACTATACCCATTCTTCAATTGATTGCACCTAACTGTAACACAAATCATATTAAGGATTCCTTAGGTAAATTGGACACATTCTCCAAATTTATTGTTGACAATGTTATAACCATTGATAAAGTGAATGGGGATATAATAAAGGAGAGAATTGGAAAAGAAAAGGATAAATTATTTGATGACATAATAAAGAAGTGCATAGACTATCTAAATACACTATTATCGACACTAAACTCTACAATTTTGGAGTATAAAGAGCTTTACAGGGAAACATGCAAACCACACAGCCTGTCAGAGGATATAGACAAGAAAATGAGTAGAGCATAGAAGGAAATATACGACATAGCTGATAACATAATCGGCTCAACCAGTCACATATTAGTTTTTGAGTAGGAAATGGTAGGTTTAAAAGAGAAATTGGAGAAACTTGAGAAGGAAAAGGAAAGAATAAGGTCTAATTCCCAAGAGCTTAAAAGTAAACTTGGGCCCAAGTTGGAAAATATTGTTTCTCAAATAATAGAAATAACCGAGGCATTACTACAAGGAGAAAGATCACCAGAAGAACACATGCACTATCTCACCGCCACAATCCAACACTCTGAGGCAACTTTGAATGACAACAAAAGGTTCATGCAAAGCTTAAATCTAGTTTTGGCTGACATCTTTCAGATTGTAACCAACCAGTTACAGACCTTAAGGTGAAATTTTTGCACGTGTTTGACAATTTTTGACAACCTTTGTCATTGATGTCAAAGGGGGAGAAGTGGAGGGAAAAATAATTATCAGAGGAGATCATTTTCTCAGGCGGAGCACACTTTTTTTGGACTTCAGTTTTTTGAATAGTTTTTGGATTTTTCTCATGAGTGTTGCCATCAATGCCAAAGGGGGAGATTGTTGGCATTCTACACTCTTATGAGAATAGTTGATGTTTTCATTGATGGCAACCTAATGGAAACCCACTTAAAATTATCTGGCATCCCACCAACACTTACCGACACCGGCAATAGACTTCTACATACATCGGTAGGTACTTCACTGACAGCGGCAATAATGCATACCGACACTCAGGCGGACATGGAATAGACTTTTTATTTATTGTTTTCTAATGTAATTATCTTTTGTAAAAGTCGACATGGCATATTGTAAAAGACTCATATATGTATGAGATCTTATAGGTCATTTTGTAAGAGAAGAGAAAAGAAAATAAAAGAAAGAGAGATGATGGAAAATAAGATATAGAATGAAAAGATAGATGAAATTTCATATGAGGTGATATTGTTGACAGCGAAGGTTATGGTAATAGACTGAGCTTAAACCAATAATGAACCTGGCATAGTTTATGTTGATCTAAAGCAGTACATTGTATTGGATTTGATAATCCATTTTGTAAATTAGTGAGACTTCCATTTTTGCGATTGAGCAGTGAGCTCTAAGCTACTAGCCTTCCTACATGTACAGGCCCCTCATTGTAAGTAATATTTATTCATTGGCCAGTGAGTGAATATTGTGGGTCACAAATCCCACTGATATTTTTCCCACACTGGGTTTCCTCGTTAAACATCTTGTGTTATGGTGTGTTCTCTATGTTGTCTCTGTTATTTTTGTTTGCTGCATTAATTCTTATTTATCGGTACACTGTTTTGGGATGCAAAGTTCTTAATAATTTTAAATATTATCTTAACCAGTTAGAAACTGATTCATCCCCCCTCTCAGTGTCTTTGGGGCTATCATTGATTCTAACAGGTACATTGTGTAGAATAACGGAATTGTAGGAAATTCTCAGAAATATATTACTTCAATGATGCCAAAAGTTTACAAAGTCATTCTATCCTCCCAATGATGATTGAGGATGACATTTTATACTTTTATTAATGGTTACCAACCACCTTTTGAACCAAGGTGACCATTGGAAGGAAGTTGCTATTTGCAACCAAAGTTGTCATTAAAAGTTGTCAATAAAGTTGTCAAGTTTGAGAAACTTTTGACATATGTTAAATCCGCCTACCTAGAGGTGCTTCAATATGTCCTAAAACCTCCTAAGGAACCTCCAACACTTAAAGACCTAGAAAATACTCAACCAAATACCTCTAGACCCATATGCCCATGGTGTCTTATCAATTTTCTAAATCCATATCATTAGGTAACAAGGTGGGGTTTATTACGAACAAATCAAACATCAAACAAACAAGACTACCCTATTACATATATTGAAAGGTCAAATTATCATGTGTTTCCTTTATCCTTTATTTATCTGATTATCTTAGTCATGAGGTGCTTGTGAACCATACTCCCAAGGTGAATGAATCTCAAGTCCACTTGAGATGAGGTCATGTTATATAGTGCCATGCTTCTTGATCTAGTCTTCATTCAACCAAATAGTTGTAGAGTTTGGTTTTCCTTTCCATTTGACCAATTATTGTTTGTACTCATTGTTCCTAGTCTTCTTTACAATCTTGGTGTCCAACACTTTCTCAATCTTAGGTGGCTCATGTTTGGGAAGATCTATATCTATTGCTTCTTCTAGGACTTGTTGTGAGTTACCTGCATTAGAGTCACCTTTAAAAGGAGTTAGATCACAAACATTAAAAATAGGAGATATGCCAAGGTCTGATGGTAATTGAATTTCATAAGAATTGGTGCCAAAATTCTTCAAGATTTGACATGGTCCTACTTTCCTTTACATGAGCTTAGTGTGTTTTCCCTTAGGTAACCTTTCCTTCTTCAAATTTGGCCAAACCAAATCTCCAACCTGAAATTGTACCTCTCTCCTTTTCTGATCTGCATGTTCTTTGTATTTTTCTGATGACTTTTGAAGTTGTATTTTGACCTGCTCATGAACTTCCTTTATGGCTTCAACAAACCTCTCACCATCTGCACTTATGGGATCCTTATGGGGTAGTTTTCTCAACTCCAATACCTTTCTTGGATGCAACCCATACATAATTTGAAATGGTGACTTCCCCGTGCTTATGTTTACATTGTCATTGTAGGCAAACTTAGCCTAAGGTAAGATTGAATCCCACTTTTCACCAAGCTTCCTTGTAAGACATCTCAAAAAATTCCCTAATGACCGGTTTACTACTTCTGCCTACCCATCCGTTTGTGGATGATAGGGCGATGATAAAGATAGATTGGTGCCAAGTTTCCTCTATAGAGTTCTCCAAAAATGGCCAACAAATTTGACATCCCTATTAGACACTATGTTCAATGGAAGTCCATGAATCCTTGCTACTTCTCTGAAAAACAAATCTTCTATATAAGATGCATCACTAGTGGACTTACATGGCAATAAATGTGCCATTTTACTAAACCTATTCACTATCACAAATACACTGTCAAAGCCCTTTTGGGTCCTAGGTAAACCCATTACAAAGTCCATTGACACACTTTCCCAAGGTCTTGAGGGAACGGGTAAGGGTTGATAGAGACCAGCATTGGTACTTCTTCCTTTCTCCTTTTGGAAAATGGTGCATGTATATACAAACTTTCTACCATCAACCCGCAATTTGGGCCAAAAGTAGTATCGTCTTACCAATTCAAGTATCTTGTCCAAACCAAAATGACTTGCCATAGCTCCACTATGCTTTTCATTGATGATATTAGTCCTCATTGAGCACTTTGGTATGCACAATTTCCCACCTTTGAAAGGAAATCTATCTTGGATCAGAAAATCAGAAAACTCCACATGATACCTTTCACAAAATTTAGTACATGCCTTGTAAATCTCCTTAAAGTCCACATCTACAGCATACATATCTTTCATTGCATCAATCCCCATGCTTTCTAACTAAATTTCACATATGGTTAGCACTCTCCTACTTAGTGCATCAGCCACTTTGTTGGCTACTCCTTTCTTGTGTTTTATGGAAAATTTATAGGCTTGTAGGGATTCTATCCACTTCATATGCCTATGGTTTAGCTTTTCTTGGTTGTCCGTATAGACCACAAATTCCTTTGGTAGCAGATAGTGTCTCCATTTTTTCAATGCTTGAACTAGTGCATATGTTTCTAGGTCATAAGAAGAATATTTTCTCTTTGCCTCATTGATTTTTTCACTAAAGAATTCTATAGGTCTTCCTTCTTGGCATATGTCTGCTCCTATGGCCACATGACTAGCATCACACTCAATCTGAAACACTTTGTTAAAATCAGGTAAAACAAGTACCAATTGTTGAGCTACCTTTTTCTTGAGAGTTTCAAATGCCTCATCCGCCTTCTTTGTCTAAGAAAACCTACACTTTTGACCACCTTTTATGGTTTCCAACATTGGAGCACATATCTATCTAAAACCTCTTATGAACTTTCTATAAAATGTGGCTAATCCATGGAAACTTCTAACTTCACCAATAGTCTTAGGAGTAGGCCAAGAAAGAATTGCATTTATCTTATCCTGATCCATCTTCAAGTGACCTTTGGAGATCACAAATCCTAATCCTAGATAGATGAGCTCTTCTTGCATGAACAAACACTTCTCTATATTGATCATCAATTCCTCTTCACTCAACATTTTCAAAACCATGTCTAGATACCTCAAGTGCTCTTCCTTTGTCCTACTAAATAATAGGATGTCATCCAAATACACTATTACAAACTTCCTCGTGAATTCTTTCAAAACTTCATTCATAAGTCTCATGAATGTACTTAGGGCATTAGACAAACCAAATGGCATAACCTTCCATTCATACAACCCTTCATTTGTTTTGAAGGTTGTTTTCCACTCATCACCAGGCCTAATTCTAATTTGGTGGTATCTACTCTTTAAATCAATTTTAGAAAAATATTTTGCACCCCCCAAATAATCAAGCAAATCCTCTATTATAGACATTGGAAATATATACCTTATGGTGATCTTGTTGAGAGCTCTTGAGTCAGTACAAAGCCTCCATGTTCAATCCTTTTTGGGTACCAAAACTACAGATATTGCACATTGGCTAAGGCTCTTTTCAATTAGGTTAGAATATAGCAACTCCTGAATCTGCCTTGCCATCTCCTCATTTTGTTGTGGTGTGAGTTTGTATGCAGCCTTGTTAGGTAATGTGGCCCCTAGGATCAATTCAATACAATGACTGATCTCTCTCATTGGTGGAAAACTCCTTGGTACTCCATCTACAACTATTCCTTGGTATCTGCCAATGATCTCCTTCACTTTCAGACTGAGATCCTTGTCCTTTCCTTTTTCCCTATCATCTACAATAGGATTTCCCTTTGAGGTTGGTATAGGAATAAATGCAAATCATATTCCTTCTTCCATCTTTATCTCCATGAGGAATGGTTTGCCCTCCATAATCATCACTTTGGACTCAGTTTCTTTCTACTCTTCATTGTTTTTAGTCAAGGGCAATAGCTCTATGACCTTGTCATTCTTTGTGATGGAATGGGTATTCCTAAAGCCATCATGGTGTGCTTTGAGGTCATACTGCCATGGTCTTCCAAATAAGAGGTGACAAGCATCCATGTTAACAACATCAAGAAAAATCTTATCTTTATATGCTTCTATCTAGAATTCTACCAATGACTGCTCTTCTACAAGAGTTTGTTGCCCTTTTGTGAGCCAAGATACCTTATAGGGGTATGGATGGGGTATCCTCCTCAATTTCAACTTCTCTACTATTTCTATTGACACAAAATTCTCAGTAGACGATGAGTCAACTAGAACTTTACATACCTTTCCTCCTGATTAGCAAGTGGTGAGGAAGATAGTCTTCCTCTTAGGTGGCTCCATAGGTGTTGTTACATTCAAGAGGGCTCTTCTCAACATTAGTGCCTCTCCAGTCTCTGGATAACCATATGAATCAGGTTTACTACTCCCATGGTAATTTTATTCCTAGGTTAGATTGGCTCTCCTTTCTCCTTGGAAACTAAACCCCATCTTCTTCGGGCAGCTACTGGTAATGTGTCCCTCTTGGTTGTAGTTAAAACATTTTATTGGTCCTTCTCCTCTTCCTAATGATCTTCCTCTAAAATTTGGCCTTCTATCTCTAAAGTTGCCTTTTTGTTGCTATCATTCATTCAGGAGTCTTGACTGCTCTCCCCTTGAAACTCAAAATTTGATCCTCTTGCTCTGAAGTTGCTCCTTCCTCTTGGTTGCTTACCCCTTCCTCTACTACTATGCTCTTGTCTTCTTTTGATCTTCTCCTCTACCTTTAATGCTGATTGATAGCATCTATGAATAATGTCAGGGCACAACAGGTCCAAATCTTCATGTATGCTCCACCTTAGGAAATTTTGATATCTTTCCACTCTTTCACTTTCATCTTCAACCTTCTTAGAGTTTATTCTCAATTTCTGATATTCTTCAGTATAGGCACACACATCCATCTCTTTCTTTCTGAGATTCTGCCTTCTCTATTGTATTTGGACTTCATACTCTTTAGGTACATATACTCCCTTGATATTTGTAATCATATTCTTCCAAGAGGTGATCATTCCTCTTCCCTCTTTCACTCTTTCTCCTTGCACAAAATTACACCATGTCAGGGCTGCTCCCTACATTTTTGACTTGGCAATCTTCATCTTTTGGTTGTCAGCAATGTCTTCACATTCAAAGAAGTTGTTTAAGAACTCTATCCAGTCCATCACTCCATCAACATTCATCTTCCCACTGAAAAATAGGAAGGTTTGATTTCCAGTCCATGGTTCTCCTTTCCACAAACTTCAAGGCATTGACCAGGTACCTATGCTCTGCAGGAACTTCCTCTTCTTCCTACCCTTGTGGGTTCTCCTCTTCTTCTCCCACTTACTCTGAGCCATCAAGTCCTCTCTCCATCCTACCTTCCAAGTTCTCAATCAACTTCATAAGCCGATCATTCTCTTCTCCGTTCTCTTGCACCATCCTGGCAAGTTCCACATTTGTCACCTTTGGAGGCATTCTTCTAGCCTCACCCTCTGATTCTTCTATTGTCATGTACTATTCTTCTTCCCAAAAGGATTCCTCCTATGATTTGATACCAATATGATGTAGAGTCTCGGTATAGGTATAGGATAAGTTCCCCTAATCCAAAAACACACCAAGGACCCTAGCAATCACACAACACTTCTAGGGGTTAAGGAATATCAGTTTGACAAGTCCCACATCCCTTTCTTCTAGACAAAAGACTATCAGTACAAGGACCCAATGGTCAACAATGGTTTGGTCCCTTCTCCAATGCAACAATGGTTATTTAAGGTTTGATTTGAAGTCCACGGGGTCAGGGAGATCTCCTTCAATTATTAAATTTAGGTTCCTTCTACCGGTTTGGGTAACTATTTACTTTCTCTAGAATGATATTGTTATTGGTTCTATTGAAAATATGCTCCTTGAAGAACTATTTGAACAATTGAGTGAGAAAATAGCTCTAAAATCCATTGAAAAAGGACAACCAAACCTTGAAGATTAGGTGTTGTTGTATTGTTTAAAAATATTAAATTAGGTGGCTTGCTGCCATGACAAGTCATAAAGAAAAGATTGACTCCCTAGAGTCTAAGATGAATAATTTAGCCAAATCTTTTAATATTTTCAAAGATAAATATGGTGCATTAAGGAATAATATTAATTCACTATAGTTGAAATTATCCTCAGCATAGAGATAGGGAGATGATTTTTACATGAAGTTATGGATTGTTAAGGAAATTGTTGAAACTAGAATGGATCATTTTACTCGTCAACTAGAAAATGCAAAGAAGCCAGCATTGAAATTTCTTGTCCTGGATGATTTGGTTAGTGCTATCAATTTGCTTGTGCAATGCAATTGTCAATGCACAATATTGGCACTTTCTATCAGCTCTTGGAATTCCTTTCTCTTGGAACTCAAATAAAAGTATAAGGAGATTTTTCTGCAAAAAGGTAACCGAGGCTTTCTTTTTGTGCATTACTGTAAAGGAGAAGATTTGTGTAGGTATCTTTTTGATACCCTTTTTACTTGATGGCAAAGGAGGAGAGAATGTAGAAATGTGAAAAGGTAGTTTTTGAAAAGGAAAAATTTTGAAAAGGCGGTTTTTGAAAGAGCAAAATTTTAAAGTGAATAACTTTTTTAGAATACATGTTGATGCTCTGCAAAAAGGATTAGAAAATCTGTTTGATGGAAACACACACAAGAGCACAAGAAACAAACGTTAGTGTTAGCAACAAAAGATTATCCTAAATAGGCATATCAAGAGAGATATTAAGCATGAAATAGAAAGCATATAAACATAGAATGAAATAGCTAATCAAGATGCTCATAGTTGCTCCTCCCTTGTTCCTCTCCTCTCCAAGTCCCAAATGAGTGTAGCTCTCAGCTTTTAGCACTAGCCATGGATGCCATATGGAGATTCAAGATGGTTGAATATGATAATAAAATACTATGCAAGAGTAGATAGTGATGCTATGAAAAAGCTCTATGCTAATTCCAGTATAACAACAATACTCTAATGCTTTTTTTCTTTTGCTTGAGGAGAAGGGTTAAGATTGAATGGTTTAATCAAGGGCCAAGTTTGAAAGTTGGGGGTCCATGTGCACAATTGGCACCAATAAAATGGTGACAAGTGTCAACATAGGATTGGGTTGAGAGAAGAGGTTGGAGGCATTAAAGGCCTGAGAAGACCTCATGGTTATCTAGAGGCTAAGGGTCAAGTCCAAATTAAGATTACCCACTGGATTAAGAGTTAATCCAAGGATAAACCTTTGTGCAAATGTTTAAGAGATAATCATGGTCAAAGCATTAATGGCCTGATGAGACCTTTGGGTTGGGTAGAGGTTGAGTCAAAAAAAATGTTTTAACCAAGTGGGAGGGTTTGAGGTAACCATTAATAGTTATTGGAGACTTTGGGGATTAAGTGGTTGAAGGTTGAAAGCCTTCAATGGTTATCAAAGACTTTGAGCCATTTAGTGGTTGAAGGTTGAAAGCCTTTAATGGTTATCAAAGACTTTGAGGGTTTGAGAAGTGACTTCCCTTTTGCTTAGGAATGTGACAAAGTTTAGAGAAGGGGTTAGGTTATTTAGAAGTGATTAGAAAATTCTAGAAGGGGTTTAGGCATGGAAGTGGATTTTGTAGGAAAATGCAAGTGGGAGAAATTTTTGTATTTTCAATTAAAATAAAATCATTTATTTCAATTAAATGGTGTAATTTGCATTTGGATAAATATTCAAATAAATATTAATTTATTTAAATGAGAAAAATGAAGATAAAGCATTAAAATGCTTGAAGACTTTGAGGGAAACCATTAAAGGCTTGAAGACTTTAAGGAAAACCATTAAAGTCTTAAGAAGACTATAGAAGGAAGCCATCAAGTTTGAAGACTTTAAAGCCATCAAGTTTGAATACTTTAAGGGAAACCATTAAAGGTTTCAAGTGGGTGAGGATAAATAGGATTTTAAATAAATAATTTATTTAAAATAGTTGTGCAACTTGCTTTTGTAGGAAAATACAAGTGGGTGGAGGATAAAGGTGTTTTAAATAAATTATTTATTTAAAATAATTGTGCAACTTGCTTTTGTAGGAAAATACAAGTGGGTGGAGGATAAAGGTGTTTTAAATAAATTATTTATTTAAAATAATTGTGCAACTTGCATTTGTAGGAAAATGCAAGTGGGTAGAGGATAAAGGTGATTTAAATAAATGTTAATTTATTTAAATGTGAGAGGTGGGATTTTGGGGGATTTAAATAAATATTAATTTATTTAAATGTGAGAGAATATTTAATTAAATAAATATGATTTATTTATTTAATTAATGGTCTAAATTTGGTTAAGTGAATTAAATCAAATAAATTGAATAATTTATTTAATTAATAGGAGAAGAGGGTTAAGATGAATTAATTAAATATTAATTTAATTAATTATTAATTGATGGTTAAATAATCAAATAAATACTAAGTATTCATTTAATTAAGTGGACAGATTTATGTGACTACATTTGCCCCTCTTTGAGATGGTGCAGTTTATCGCATCGTTTCAAAGAAAGAAAAATAGGTGTGAAGAAATGCCCCATAAAATGTAAATTTAATGGGTGGTATGCCCCCTCGAGAGATGGGCCGAATTTTTTTGAAAAATCGAGCGATCTCTCGAAAAAGAATGAAAAGTGGAGGGGAGGTAGAATAGAAAAAATTAGAACTAATGATGAAAGAATGGGAGAAAATGGAGTGAATATGAAGAAACAACAAGCCAGCAAGTACCCTGAGGTGATGCAAGAGATACATAGCAGATGTAGTGTGGGGTTTGGATTGATGCTATACAATTAATCAAAATTGGTTGGACAATCTGGTGCAATCAGTTTAATTAGCCCTGTCAAGTCAAAGCGTGACAATTGATGTCAGTTGGTTGCTTGGACATGATAAAGTCTGAGTAAGTGAATCAAAGTGACCTGATGTGACTTAGACAATTGATGTAATTGCCCGATGAAGTCAAGGTATATGAAGCAAAATACTCGTTGAGACGTAGACAATTGATGTAATTGTCTATTGGATTGTGTTTGATTGGTTGATCAATTGATAGTGTGTGCGTGGGATGGATGATTGTGGGGAATCATGGCAGCCCCGTTGAGACTAGGTCATTATGATAAATGCTTGATGTAGTCTAGGATTACCATGATCGATTACCTATTGAGACCCGAAGATACTTGATCATAGTATCTGTTGATTGTCTAGGTGTGTGGGAGTCGATGTATCTGTGTAGACAGAGTAACTGGCTTAATTTTGTGGATGAGTGAGGATGGGAAGCGATGAAGGGTTTAGGATGATGTTGATGATCAAGATAGGGAGGGTGAGGGGGGATTTGATGTTAGATAGAAGATATGGAGGACTAGGACCGAGTCCTATGGAAGAAGATGAGTAAAATAGAGTATGCATTATTATGACTATGTATGCATGATATGCAGCTATTATGAATGTATGGATGGGTGGAATGCAACGAAATGCAATATATACATATGTGATGAGATGACGATCCATAGTGCTTTATTTTCATCATTGAGTTTTAAAATGTTGTAAGAAAATACAAGCAACTTGACATAAAGATTCAAGATGACCTGTGTATTCCTTACATGAATTTTGATATAGCAAGTTAATACAATCAACTTGATATAATGGATCAAGTTGACCAAAGTATTGCTTGCGGAATAGGCAAGGATTATCTCCGTTCATGCATGACTTGGATTGTCCTCCTTGATCTTAGGTTGATCAGATCCTGAGACAAGTGCATACCGTACTAAGAAAATAAAACCTTTATCCAATTTGGATGAGGAGGAACCAAAGAATGAGCATTGTACCTGTAAACAAATAGTATATACATAAAGAATAAAGAATATGGATCCTTGGTAATGGTTCATGTCCATATGGTCAAGGTATACGCTGTAGTCAGCAAGCCGTAATGATCTAGGACTGCATTTTTGCCTATGATCACGTAGCTTGGTGAACTTCCCACGTAGACACCATTAGTACATGCCCCAGAACTTCATCGGAAATAATACGCAAATGATACAAAACAATGCTGAAAGATCCCGATACAGATAAACAAATGAATTACTCACGAATCAACCAAGCATTTGATAGCTTAACATAATTTTCTTGTCAAAGAAAACGTCACTTTTGTCTTTGTTTTGGTAAGGAAGGATGCATCCTTGTTTAAAGACAGTTTCTGATTGTTGATGTCGATTGTTTGGTCAATTGATAAGTGGTCATTTTGTGGAGTATATCACAATGTTTGTTTGGTATCTGCATGGATGAGTATGTACAAGGTGTTGCCATGTTTTTGTGTAATTTTCAATGGTTTTTCGATGTTTTGGATTTTGTGGAATAGTTTTGAATGTTTTTGGATTTTGTGAGACATTTTTGAATGTTTTTGCCAATGAATCATAAGTAATGTAGAATCCACTTCCATCATCTAGATTTTAAGGGTATTGCCCCCAAGTGTAGACATGACTATGAAAAAAAGTGGGATGCAAGACGCATGAAGTACTATCTCTGATTACAGATCAAATAACAAGCCATGGTTTGGATGGATGGATGTGTGTATGTATGAATGTGATCACAATGAGCCTGAAAGATACTGGGGCCATTGTCTTTACGAGTGGCGCCTGTTTGCCAGGTTTTCGCCATCGCACTTACCCAAGGTGCCACCGGAGTGGTTGTTCACTGTTTGGATGCATGATTTTTCTTTACTTTTTTGAATGTTTTTGTATTTTCTTTAGGACATTTTCTGAATGTTTTTGGTATTTTCTGATATGCAGGGGAGCCTGATGCTTTGTTTAGCTTAGGTATAAAACCATTTGAGGTGCATGCTGTTGATTGGATCTGCAAGCAGTTCTCCTTCTGATGTAGCCAACTGATATGCCCCGGACCCGAATACAGCAGTGACAACATATGGGCCGAGCCAGTTTGATTCAAACTTGCCTTGATGTTCTCTATTTGGTTGGTTGCGAGGATTCTCTCAAAGAACAAGATCACCTACCTCAAATGTACGAGGTCTAACTCGGTGATTGTAGCTTCTACTCATGCGCTGCTGATAGGCTTTGAGGTGATTGTATGCAGCTTGTCGCTTCTCATCAAGTAACTCTAAGTCCTGAAGGCGTGAGACTCTGTATGCTTCATCATCGATGAGATTATGCAAGGAAACTCGTAAGGATGGTATCTCGACCTCAATAGGTAAGATAGCTTTAGCACCATAGACCAATGAATAAGGAGTTGCACCTGTAAGGGTTTGAATGCTAGTTCGATATGCCCATAGTGTCGAATTTAGTTGAACATGCCAATCACGACTGACATCATTAACTGTCTTCTTTAGGATCCTCAATATGTTTTTATTGGATGCTTCAACCTGAGCATTGCCTTGTGGGTAGTAGGGAGTGGAAAAGCGGTGTTGGATGTGGAATTTCTCACAAAGTTCATGGACATCCTGATTTTTGAAAGGAAGACCGTTATCTATGATGATGGACATGGGTACACCATACCGACAGATGATGTAGTTGAGGAAGAATGAGGCGATCTGCTTGCCGGTGACTTGGGTAAGTGGAACAGCTTTGATCCACTTTGTGAAGTATTCGGTAGCGGTAATGATAAATTTATGGCCGTTGGATGAAGATGGATGAATCTTACTCACAAGGTCAAGGCCCCATTGACAAAAAGGCCATGGTGTTGTGATTGGTTGCAGTTCTTGGGCTGGTGCATGTATCAGGTCACCATGAACTTGACATTTCTTGCACTTCCTGACAAAGTAGTAGGAATCTTTTTCCATAGATGGCCAATAGTATCTAGCTCGCATGATCTTTTTGGCTAGTGATGGACCGCTTGCATGAGTCCCGCAAATTCCTTCATGTACCTCTTCCAAAGCCTTTGTTATCTCACCTTGTTCCAAACATCGAAGGAGAGTACCATCAAGACCGCGTCGGTATAGGGTTTCAGCAATAATGGTATATCGAGCAGTTTGGTGAATGAAGGTTTTACGTTGGTTGGGAGGAAGGGTATGATTGCGGAGATAGGTGTAGAATTCATCGTACCATGGGGGTTCAGAACCACCAAGGTGACATATCATCTCAAATTTGGGGATATCATAAGCGGGGATCCAAAGCTGTTCTACCAAGAACTCGTAGCGTGTTGAATTATGTGGAAGATCTAGTAGAGATGCGATGGTAGCCATGGCGTCAGCAGCTCGATTTTGATCTCTTGGTATCTGCTCAAAAGTGATAGTAGTAAATGATGTCTTTAGAGTGTCCACCATTTGCTTATATGGCATGAGTTTATCATCTTTGGTCTGATATTCATCTGTTGCTTGTCGAATGACTAGTTGGGAATCGCCATATACTTGCAGTTCTTGTAATTTCCATTGTACGGCTAACCTGAGTCTTGTGATCAAGGCCTCATACTCTGCTATGTTGTTTGTGCATGGAAATGTGAGCCTGTAAGACTTCAGGATGCTATCACCCTGAGGTGTGATAAAAAGAATGCCTGCCCCCGAGCTGTGCCTAGTGTATGAACCATCAAAGTATAATTTCCATGGTTGTGCTGTTGTGATCATGAATATCTCTTCATCTAAAAAATTGGAAATGAGAGGATGATCACCTATGAGGGGCACATCGACCAACTAATCTGCAATGACTCTACCTTTGATAGCCTTACGGTCTACATACTCGATGTCAAATTCACTTAGAATCATCAGCCATTTGGCCAAGCGACCTGTCAATGCTGCTTTGCTGAGTAAATACTTGAGTGGATCAATCTTTACAATGAGTTGTACCTTGTGTGTTAACAGATAGTGCCTCAGTTTAGTAGCTGCTAAGATTAGTGCTAGGCAAGCTCACTCAATAGGTGTGTAATTGAGTTCATAGCCCACCAGTGTGCGAGAGATATAGTAAACAGCACACTCTTTTTCTTCTGCATTATGTTGTGCCAGTAGTACACCCAATGTTGTACTTGTTGCTGAGATATAGAGTAACAACGGTGTACATGGATCTGGTGGCATCAACAATGATGGATTCATGAGATAGTCTTTAAGCGCCTGAAATGCTTGCTGGCATCGGGCATCCCACTGAAAGCGGATGTTCTTGTGTAGCAAATGTGTGAATGGGTGACACTTATCAGCCAATTGTGCAATGAATCTTCGGATGGATTGAAGCCATCCTTGTAATGTCCTTAGCTGACTGATATTCTTTGGTGGTGGCATGTCCATTATTGCCTTAACCTTTGCTGGATCAACCTCAATGCTTTTGCTTGAGACAATGTATCCTAGAAGCTTCTTGGAGGTCACTCCAAAGACACATTTCTTTGGGTTGAGTCGAACATGGTATTGTTCCAGTCTATCAAAGATTTTATCTAAGATGTGGAGATGCCCATCTCTAGTGAGTGATTTTGCTAGTAAGTCATCCACATAATCTTCCATCATGGTATGCATCATGTCATGGAAGATGGTGGTCATTGCTCTTTGATAGGTTGCTCCTGCATTCTTTAGACCGAAGGGCATTACATTCCAGCAGTATGTGCCCCATGGACATGTGAAGGCTGTCTTATGTTGATCCTCGGGTGCGATCTTTATTTGATTGTAGCCGGAAAAGCCATCCATGAGTGAAAGAATCACATGTCCTGCTGTTAGATCCACTATGATGTCGATATTTGGTAGGGGAAAGTCATCCTTAGGACATGCCTTATTCAGATCTCTGAAGTCAGTACAAATGCGGATGCCCCCTTTTGGTTTGCTGATAGGCACAATGTTGGAGATCCATTCTGCATAATCAATTGGCCTAATGAAACCAACATCTAGGAGTTTCTTGAGTTCTGTTTTGACGAGCACTGCAATCTGGGGATGCATCTTACGAAGCTTCTGCTTGACAGGTTTGGCTCCTTTTGCTACGGTGAGGTGATGCATGACTAAATCAGGATCAAGCCCAGGCATGTCTGCATATGACCATGCAAAGTTGATCTGACGCTTCTGGAAGAACTCTATAAATTTAGGCTGTTCCTCTAGAGTGAGAAGAGATGCCAGATGTATGATATGAGGATTTTCAGAAGTCCCCACATTGTATTCTTTGGTTTCCTCGATGAGAATCGTTGATCATTCCTGTTGTATATTAGCAGGGAGAATGTCAAACCCTTCATCCTTAGGAACCCTTCATCCTTAGGCGCCTCAGAGAGGTTTTCACCATTGGATACGCTCTTTCTTTTTACTTTTGTCAGATCAAACAGCGCCACAGTGTGGTTTTCACTGGAAGATCCTTGTTTTATTGTTATATTTTTGCAGCTGAAAGGTTTGGCATCCACCCCAAAGTATGTTGCGCTATTAAGTTCAATGGCGAATCCAGCTTTGTGATCTCTGCTTGGTAGGTTATCCCTTAATTCCAAAAAGCCAATGATGGCCTCATCGTTTTGGAAGAAGTCAAGACATGAGGGAGTTGGTTGGTTCCATTCGATGAGTTCAGGGTGGATAATGGGCATCACTTCATCGATTAGGTTAAGTGCGGGAGATGTATCAATGAGGGTTAAGACGTTATGGTGAAGGTCGTTAATGGTACTCTCCCTGTCAGAATCAGGCGTAGGATGAGACATAGGGTCTATGGAAGATGTTTCCAGCTCAGGAACCCAAGTGGTCTTTATCTATGCTTCTCCGTAAATAGGGATGTCTTTGTGGGGCAGAGGTGGTGATGTGTCTTCCTCATCTGAAGTGTCAAGCTGTACAGAATCAAATTCCCACTCATGTGAGTCAGTCTCTGAGTCACTTTCCAGCATCCGATTGCTATACCATACTGGGATATCTTTTGATTTAAACACTGCAGGTGTGATTGGTTTATGTACCTTTGTAGTGATTGATGTGGTAGGAAGTTTGATAGGGATCATGGAATCTGATATGGGAAGTATCGGTAAGATTGACTCAGTGACTTCTGTTGGAACTGCTGGTGCCATAGATGTTGCTGCGGGTTCTGATACAATTGTTGCTGCTAATGGTGTTGCTGATGGGATTACTGGTTCGTTTGATGGAATGAATGACATTGGTGACGGTTGCGGTGGGGTTGTGAGCCTCGATGGGACAGTGGGGATAGTGCTTGATGGTGCTTTGATTATGAAAGGTGTCCTCTTTGCAGTAGGTGGGCAAAATGGTTTTCTAGGTTTTCCTTTGAATCTGAGTTTAGGAAGGATCTCTTTTTCAAAGCCTAGGCCTGTATTACCTTTGGGCTTTAATTCTGGTAGCAGAGGTTCATGTCGTCCTTGTTTGCAATATCCCAAAGCACTCTGACCATCATATCCCATTCTTTGCATAATGAGGAGACCTTTCCCATACTATTCCGTAGGAAGTGTAACTCACGGTTTATCAGTGGTGATGGGATCTTTATAGATCCAGTCCGCTAGGTCCTCATCTTGGGTTTCTTCCTCTTGACTCTTTCCAAGGACGAAAGGCATCAAAGCACATGCTGGCGTGATTAGTGGTTGTTGGAGTAACTGCTGTGGTTTACCATGTGTTCTAGGAGAAGTGGGCATTTGTCCCACACAAAAGAGTTGACTCAAGTTGTATTTCCAGGACCTTCCTCTACTACTTTCATTTTAAGATTTTCTTGCTTGGGTATAGGGGTATTTGAACTGGCAAGAGAGGTGGGACTTACATATGATGTGGAGGAAATGGCTTCCCTATTATTAGGAACAGTAATTTCTGGTTGATGGCTGATATTATGGCAAAATGCAAAGGGATTTGCATCGCCTAGGATTGTGATCTCTGTATCGTTATGTGGGAACTTGATACATTGATGGTAGGTAGATGGAACAACTTGCATGGCATGTATCCAAGGTCTCCCTAATAATAGATTATATGGCAGAGGAAGGTCCAGAACCTGATAGATAATGTGCTTTACCACAGGGCCCACTCAGATTGGTAGTACCACAGCTCCTTTGGATGAATGCTCTGCATCATCATAGGCCTTGATGGTGATCTTCTTGCAAGGATCCACTGATTCTATTGCATATCCCAATGCTGTGACCAACTGTAGTGTACAAATGTTTAGGCCTTCTCCATTATCTATCAAGACTCGCTTGATCCTATGTTGGTTGATAAAGCCTTCAATGTGTAGCAAAGCATTATGAGGTTGTTGGAAAGAAGAGTTGTCACTTTCGGAAAAAGTGAGACAAGGTGATGACTTTAGATTTCCAACCATGGCTTGAAACTGGTCCGTATTCAGGTTTGCAGGGACTGACGCCTCTTGGAGTGCTTGATCCAAGATTGTTTTATGAGATGGCGATAGGCGCAATAGCTCTAAAATGGATATAAGCGCAGGCATTTTATCTAAGTGTTCCACAAGATTGTACTGCTTTGGGATGGAGGTGGTGCCCTGTGGAGCTTCCTTGATGGTGACCTTGCCACGACGTGTAACAACATTGCAATTTGAGGTGGGATTTTTGAAGGTTATGGTTGCAATTTGTTCACTGGCATCATACAGGTGATTTACAATGTAGTTATACGCAGCCTGCATATAATCAGTGGTATCAGTGCCTCACCGGGAAGTGGAAGGACCCCTTTGATCTTGTGATGGAAGTGGATTCTTGAACATCAGATGATCATTATTGGTTGTTTTTGGGTCATGTCCTTCAATTTCAATTTCTCCTCGATCAATAAGATCCTGAATGAGATCTTTCAATCGGTGACAATTACTTGTCTTGTGTCCTCTTCCTTGATGGAACTCATAGTGTTCAGTATCTCTCCACCATGCCGGTTTGACTTGAGGCTCATAGTTTGATAGCTTAGGTAGAGTGACCAAATTTTGAGAAATGAGTTGTCGCAATACTATTTCAATGGGTTCCCCTAAGGGAGTGTATGTGCATTTTTGTTTTTGTTGACGAGGTCTAGGTTCATCGTGAGATGTGATGCGACCTTGATTAGAAGGAACATTTGTGTTGTTCTGAGGTGGAGGATTTTGTCCTGCAAACCAAACCACAGGTTGGGAATTTTGGATAGTTCGAGCATCCACAACCCCATCGTTAACAATATTCTTGTTTTTGTTCCAGAAGTTCGGTTTATCACTATTGAAGCGCGGGCGAGGACCATCTTTTGGTTCATTAAAGATTTTGATGAGTCCTTTCTTGATGAGTGCCCTTTCACATTTTAAACCCTTGGTGATCATATCGTTAAAAGAGTCTGTGTCTTTGACATCCAGGTGAAATTCCATTTCTTCGTTTAAGTTGGAAATGAAAATTTCCCCTAGTTCTCGTTCAGGTAACTAAAGAGAACGTCTGCTAGACATTTGGTGCCATCATTGCAGGAATACTGAGAATAGTTCACCTGGTTTTTGTTTGGTATTGCATAGATCAGCCATGGTGATGTCGTGTTCAATATTATAAGAGTAATGAGATAGAAACTTCTGGATGAGTTCCTCAAATGTTCTAATGCCACCTGGTAGTCGGGAAAACCATGATGTGGTTGTTCCTCCCAAGCTTTGGGGAAAAAGGCGCATTAGGTATGTGTCTTCATATGCCACTTCAAGACAAGCGGAATGAAATTCTCTGACATGATCACGAGGATCTCCCTTTCCTCTATATTTTTCAAATTTTGGTGTTTCGAACCTGCATGGAAAGGGTGGCATATAAAGATTCCTATCAAAAGGATAGGGACAAATGTCGTTAAGTGAGAATTGATTGGTCTTAACACCACTATGAAGTTGTTGGGCAAGATTCTTGACTTGTTGCCGCAACATCTCCATTTCATTTGGAGGAGAAGGTGGTGGGTTACCTCATGGAATGTTATATCTGATGTGATTTCTACCTCTTTCATCCTCATGGCGACTTTGTCTTTCTGATGCTTGTCTTAATTGGGCAAGATCAAAGTCAGAGGGGAGTTTTGCTCCTTCTTGAGCGAGTCTTAAGAAGTGAGCATCCGCATTGCTCCTGAGTATTTCGTCAAAAATCTGTTAAAGAGAGGATTATGCTGAGCCCTTTCGATTGTTGCAGGAGTGGGAGCACTTGGGTTTTCGTCATCTGCATTTCCTCTAGGTGCTTCTTGAAATTCATTGAGATTTTCCTCTTCTTCTTCTTCCCTTTCTATTTCTCGTTGCCTGGATTGTGATCGGGTTTGGGCCATTTTGTTTATAAGCTTTTTGTTGAAGTTGTGTGAAAATGATGATGAGTTTTTGTTGAAATGAGAGATTGATGGTTGGTGAATTGTGTTTCACGTGGATCTCTAGCACCTTTAAGTGGATGTAACCGAAATTCCTTCTTTGAATTGCTTGTTTGTTTGATAAGTTTTGATGTGATAAGGTGTAGAGAAATCTGAGATGTGTTACAGATTTAACTACCTAGTAATGAGAGGATTCACTCATGAACTAGTTTTAACCTGCGTAGATGTGTCTCTTAGGATGAGCTTATCCTAGATGTAGAAACAATCTAAAAAGTGATGTGATGTGTTTGATTTCAAGCAATATCTAAAAGAGAACTTGGGACAAGAACCTCTTAATGTTTTGAGAGTTGGGACGGATTGATGATGAAGTGATGATGTATGAGTGAGATGATGAATGAAAATGTTTTTAACTTCAATAAAAACTTTGTGTTACAAATGGGACAAACTCTATCTCTTCCCTTTCAGGTGTTGGTGGTATTTCTCGAGCTGTGTTGTATGTGATACAGACGTTTGGGAAGAAGTTGGGATTAATCTTTCCTCCTTGGTTTTTGTGATAACTCAGAGCTCTATATTGCATAAAAACTCTGCGGTTCAATGTCTCTGAATCAAATTTGTTTGTTTTGCCTTGAAGGTAGAGACGCATGCGATGCAGAAAGACTCTATGTGAGACAAAGATTTGTCTATTTATATAGAGGAACTTCCTTCTTTTGATCAAAGCCTTTGAGCTTAATGGTCTTCTTTTCAAGTTGATATTCTGATGATGCTTCTTCTTTCGCAAGATGTGAAGAATGGTCATAAAATTTGACTCTTTGTTGTTTGCACTTTGTTTTTGGTATTTTTGTTTGTTTTTGAGAAATGTTGGATGAATACTTTGTTTTTGGGATTGATTTTCTGATTTTTCTTTGACAAGAAAACAAAGCAAGCACACAAACACAACAATGTAGCCTCAAAGGCACAAATGAGTATGGGTCTAGATCAACCCAATCCTTGGACTGTCATATGACCCTTCCTTTAGATGTATTTTAAGGTGTATTTTCAAAGCCTGAAGTCGGCTCAATTTGCACTAGGTCTTTAAAACGAAGACACTTCAAACACTTTTTATCCCTAAGGTCAAATGGCCAGTTGTAATAAATTTAGCCCACATCTTGATATTTCTTCGACTTTGGTACTACATACCTTATGAATCCCGCCGTGGCAGGTAAGGATGTGATATACTAAGTCTTGCATGAGCATAACAAATAGATGATCCCTATGATGGGGGAGTCACCACTTTTATCAAGTCACAAATGACTTTTCAAAAAGCTATGTTTCTACTCAAGGAAATATGTATGGTGAGTATCTTGGGAGCAAAACCATCTATGCTCTTGTACTAAATTATATCTCAAATATCCTCAATCAATAGAATGGGTGGGCTACTACTTAAAGGTGTTTAGTCATGTTCGATGTTTTTGGACATAAGTTCATTCTGCAGTGACTCACTTAAGAGCCTTGTAATTGGTGGTGGGGCCCATTTATCCTTTCGGCCAGTTACACTATAGGAACAGCTATACCCAAGGCTATAGCTTTCGCTCACACCTGATTTCTATAGTGGCTCGAAGGATTTACCGCTCGAGGTCATTCCCAAGAGTGATGTGTCTCTTGGCAGGCCTCTCTTAAAAAGATAAAATTTTGAGTGTTACTAACACTTTTCTCTTGCACCTAGGACCACAAAAGCCAAGGGAGAGGATAGTGTGTGTTAGAAGTAGGACCACTCGACCAACTTTTTGCACAAGTGTGCCAAGCACGAAAGACACTTGTTCTTTTTAATCCGTCATTGCAATGTGATCTAACTATTTGGAGATGTTGCTCCAACAATCATGGTGTTCTTTTTAATTTTCAAAGGCAATTGTTTAAGTAAACTAGAATTTGAAAATCCTGGTCAACTTAATGAAAAACACATTTGCACGAAGTAAAATTGCTTTAAAAATGAGAAAAGTTGATTGTGAATTTTATTTGCACCAAAAATGGAAGTGTGGATTGTGAGTTTTATCTTGATGCAAGAAATAAAATTTGCCTTGTTGATTTTAAGCACCAAAACGAAGTTTGTTTCCTAACTTGCAAAAAAAATAAAGTTGTTTTTGTATAAGTTTGTGGTTCTTTTTACCTTGGAACAATGAAATTCTTTTTAAGAGCCCCAAACAAATGTGTGATTCTTTTTTAAAAGCCCAAATTTGAAATGTGAAGTTAATTTTAAACCAAAATAAAAAGTGAATTCATTTTTAAAACCAACTTCAAAAAACAAGTTAGTAAAAAATATAAATCTACTTTTTAATCTAATTTAAATCTGCACAAAAGAGAAAAATAGTTAGTAAAATCCGCCTATTTGGTGGGCTTCTACAAGCCTAATTTTTTTTTTTTTTGGTTTTTTTTTTTTTTTGGTTACAAGGTGATTTGTACAACGTTTTGTTACAATAGCGCTAGTCTGCGTTTGAACAGAGGCACTATTTGACACAAACGCACTAAAAGAAAGGGAAAGACAAAGAAGGAAAAAGCACTGAAACAGGGTGAATAGCGCCAAAATAATGTCAAACGCATCAAAACAGTGTCAAAAGCGCAACCTGTGTGACATTTTCAACATTCAAACATGTTATTGGTTAAAAAAAAAAAAGGTTGATTTTTTTGGTGTTTGGATTCACGTCAGGTTCACCAAATGATGCTCTACAAAAAGGATTAGAAAATCTGTTTGATGGCAACACACACAAGAGCACAAGAAACAAACGTTAGTGTTAGCAACAAAAGATTATCCTAAACAGGCATATCAAGAGAGATATTAAGCATTAAATAGAAAGCATATAAACATAGAATGAAATAACTAATCAAGATGCTCATAGTTGCTCCTCCCTTGTTCCTCTCCTCTCCAAGTCCCAAATGAGTGTAGCTCTCAGCTTTTAGCACTAGCCATGGATGCCATATGGAGATTCAAGATGGTTGAATATGATAAGAAAATACTATGCAAGAGTAGATAGTGATGCTATGAAAAAGCTCTATGCTAATGCCAATATAACAACAATACTCTAATGCTTTTTTTGTTTTGCTTGAGGAGAAAGGTTCTATTTAGAGAAGAAATGGGGAAATGAAGGGTTAAGATTGAATGGTTTAATCAAGGGCCAAGTTTGAAAGTTGGGGATCCATGTGCACAATTGGCACCAATAAAATGATGACAAGTGTCAACATAGGATTGGGTTGAGAGAAGAGGTTGGAGGCATTAAAGGCCTGAGAAGACCTCATGGTTATCTAGAGGCTAAGGGTCAAGTCCAAATTAAGATTACCCACTGGATTAAGAGTTAATCCAAGGATAAACCTTTGTGCAAATGTTTAAGAGATAATCATGGTCAAAGCATTAATGGCCTGATGAGACCTTTGGGTTGGGTAGAGGTTGAGTCAAAACAAATGTTTTAACCAAGTGGGAGGGTTTGAGGTAACCATTAATGGTTATTGGAGACTTTGGGGATTAAGTGGTTGAAGGTTGAAAGCCTTCAATGGTTATCAAAGACTTTGAGCCATTTAGTGGTTGAAGGTTGAAAGCCTTTAATGGTTATCAAAGACTTTGAGGGTTTGAGAAGTGACTTCCCTTTTGCTTAGGAATGTGACAAAGTTTAGAGAAGGGGTTAGGTTATTTAGAAGTGATTAGAAAATTCTAGAAGGGGTTTAGGCATGCAAGTGGATTTTGTAGGAAAATGCAAGTGGGAGAAATTTTTGTATTTTCAATTAAAATAAAATCATTTATTTCAATTAAATGGTGTAATTTGCATTTGGATAAATATTCAAATAAATATTAATTTATCTAAATGAGAAAAATGAAGATAAAGCATTAAAATGCTTGAAGACTTTGAGGGAAACCATTAAAGGCTTGAAGACTTTAAGGAAAACCATTAAAGTCTTAAGAAGACTATAGAAGGAAGCCATCAAGTTTGAAGACTTTAAAGCCATCAAGTTTGAATACTTTAAGGGAAACCATTAAAGGTTTCAAGTGGGTGAGGATAAATAGGATTTTAAATAAATAATTTATTTAAAATAGTTGTGCAACTTGCTTTTGTAGGAAAATACAAGTGGGTGGAGGATAAAGGTGTTTTAAATAAATTATTTATTTAAAATAATTGTGCAACTTGCTTTTGTAGGAAAATACAAGTGGGTGGAGGATAAAGGTGTTTTAAATAAATTATTTATTTAAAATAATTGTGCAACTTGCATTTGTAGGAAAATGCAAGTGGGTAGAGGATAAAGGTGATTTAAATAAATGTTAATTTATTTAAATGTGAGAGGTGGGATTTTGGGGGATTTAAATAAATATTAATCTATTTAAATGTGAGAGAATATTTAATTAAATAAATATGATTTATTTATTTAATTAATGGTCTGAATTTGGTTAAGTGAATTGAATCAAGTAAATTGAATAATTTATTTAATTAATAGGAGAAGAGGGTTAAGATGAATTAATTAAATATTAATTTAATTAATTATTAATTGATGGTTAAATAATCAAATAAATACTAAGTATTCATTTAATTAAGTGGACAGATTTATGTGACTACACATGTTGCCATCAATGACAAAGGGGGAGATTTTAATATTTTTATCATTAATGAAGGAGAATTTTGTGTTTGGCTATCAATTTTCATTGATGTCAACAATGTTGGAGTTTTTGTCCATCATGTTTTGCTTTGTGTTGCTCCATAGTTGCAAATACAGGTTTGCGGTTTTGGTAGTACACTCATGAATATAATATGTACCTATCTTCTATATTTTATGTATTTTGGATCTCTAGAAGGTGAGATACATGGTTTGATAGTTTAGTCCATCAATTTCTCTATTCCTTCAGAATATAACAATTTGTCTTAGAAATCCACATTTCTTTAATTGATTATTTTTGCCCTTACAGTTTTGGGACATGGTCAAGAATTATGGATAACATGTGTATTCTAGTTGGCATTAACTTTTGTTATATCCTTAGCCAGCCTATTTAAATGAAATAGATGAAGTATATTGTAATAGTGTGTAAGGTACTTTTTTCTAAGGCATGATGGCAGACTTGAGATATAAATCGATATATATATATATATGTGTGTGTGTGTGTGTATGTGTGTGTGTGTGTGTGATGTATTCCTTTGATGAAAGTCATAGAAAGATATAGATAGAGGTTTAGAAAAATATAGAAGAGAAAAGGAGTAGAGAAACAAAGACAAAATTGGGACATAGTGATCAGATATGATATGTGATTGAAGCAGAATAGCTGGACACCAAATCAAGTGTGATAAGATTGTCTACTGAGCTTAATTGGAACTATGTTCCATGCATATGTAAGATGCAAATTTAGTAGTTCATGTTTTTTGTTCTCTTTTTGGGTAGTAAGCCCTTTGGCAATGAGCGTCAGGTAGCGAGCCTTATAGTGAGCACTTGTAATATTTTATAATGTTATATTATATTGAGAGTTAACTCTCTCTCTGGTTTTTCCCTAACAGGTTTCCATGCAAAAAATATGGTTTTATCTTGTGTATGTTATATCTTCTCTTGTTTTTAATTTAATCACTCATTTCTTTTTGTTGCATTTTAATTGATGTGAATCTGCAAAGTAATAATAAGATTATTTTAAGATTTAGGGAATACTGATTCACCCCTTCCCCTCATTATTTTAGTTGTTCAAAAAATCCACCAAAGTCTAGAAGACTATCACACAACCACAAAAATATAATAAAACTTTATGGTGAACATTAAGGCATGCAGACCCACCATAAAGTGCCATAGTTTAAAACATAGAAATCAGGACAACAACACATAGAAGAAACACCATTTTATGAGGTTCTTGTTTTCCTTTAAGGAGTCCAAAGTGTCCCCATAGACCTCAATATTCATTGTTGTGTGATTCTCCCTATCATCAACTTCCTTAAAACCCTATTTTTTCCTCTATTTTTTTTATCTTCGAGCTTCCAAAAAAAAACCCCATGACAACTCTGTTCATTAGAAAATTGGTAGTTTTAATAATAGTATTGACACAATGTTCAATTTTGTTATACTTTTTGTTGTTTTTATCTCTTGCTTTTCCTCAAGATCAATCACTCATCTTGGAAGCATATCAACTTGATTCTTTAGAGAAAAAACCTTGTAGCTCTTTCTATTGCCTCTCTTACTATCTAGGTGGTTGCCAATGTCCTAACTATGTATCATCTCCATATTCTCAATCATACTATTATCATAATTCACTGGTTTCTTTTTTATTCTTTCCTCTTAATAACTATCAACATCTTCTCCACTTTCAGTATCTTCCTCCTTCAAATACTCCTCCCCTTGATCATCAAGACCCTCCACTTGATCCTCCTTCTAACTATCATTGTTATCAAAAGTCTCCACCTTATTTGGATTTTTATCTACTTTAGTTGCTCTAGGAATTTGTTCATCTTAGACCACCATGATTACTAGCATTATTTATTTTTTCTTTACCCTTTTCGGACTATTCCCTCTCATCCTCCACTATAATTTAAGGTTTTTTTTAAGTCCCTTTTAGTTTCTTGGGAGGGAAAGAAATGTTTGACAATTGGGTTTTCCTCTTTTTGGGAGTAACCTAGAGTAGTTCAACATAGAAGGGAGAAATATCTAATCACACTTGTGGGTTCACCCCATAGTAGGGTCAAGAAAATTATTTTAGTTCTTTACCTTTTTAAAAAACAAATTGTTCTACAATGGTTGAGCTTTAACTAGATGGAAATGGTTGCGGCACAATAGATAATTGTAATTATAGATGGCTATAATAAGAGCTTGGTGTAGGGGAGGATTGGTACCATCATTAGTATAGTTTGAATTGATGATAGAAAGCAAAAGGGGAAGCTAGTTCACCATTTCTAATGTGGTTAAGTAAGGATAAATGGAATTTGTGAACTATAATAACCTCCCTTCTATAGTAAAATATTTCATGAAATAGAAACTTACCTAGTCCCAAGCATGATACATCTTGGCTTTGTTATAACCATTTCAATGTCTTTTAATTTTTTCTTTTCCCTCAAATAATTTTTCCACAAGTTACTTGTAATCTATGTTCCTCTTTTTCGTGACCTTTTGACCTTGATAACTTAGGCCAATCACTTTCCCAATCAACTCTTGAGTGACCTCCGATTTCAAGCTCCCTATAGTTACCCAACCATTCTCCTATAAATTATTGAAGTTAATCAGGAGTTGCTTGTTATGGTCTATGATTGACAAAATAAACTGAGTGAGAACAACATTTTAAAATTTTCTCTATAAGGGTGTGTGCAAGATCTTTGGGGTCCAAACTAGGCTTTTAAGTAGTGATGAAAAAATTGAAATTTCAATGTAGTAATACTCAAATTGTAGGAAAGAAAATAAAATGTAGGTGTATGTCTAGAGAAACTAAGTATAATAACAACATAATATTTTTTTTTTGGAACTTTTAATATAAGTAGAGGACACATGCCTAGATGTGCCACACTTTTTTATAATTTTTTGAGAATTAAATAATTAACTATGCTTTTTTTATTAGAAGTTTTGAATAATAAGAAATATAGCATGTCTACACACCATAACTGAGTTAAAACTCAATGAAATTTAATTCATTTTTTATCCTATATTAGGGGAAGCATACAGGGCTATCCCACATTAATGGTTCCCACTTTTGCCAATGAAGGAAATTGGCAAAAGTGGAGAATTTTGTTTGGGGGGGGTTCGAGCGAAGTGGGGGTGTTTGAACGGACTACCCTTTGGGGTTCGAGTGAAGCCCCCACTTCAATCAAACCACCTCTTTTGAGCAAAGCACCTTTAATGTTTATTTACATCTTTTTTCAATTATATTGGGGGGGTTGGATAAAACCCCCCTAAAAAATGGGGGGTTCGCTCGAACCCCCCTTCATTCGAACCCCTTTTTTAACACTTCTTTGAAGCTTTCTACATTTTTTGTAGATTTTTGGCCTTCAAACCTCTAGTTGAAGGGTCGAATGGAATGATCTTGACAACCCAAAAAGTAGTATTGTAGTCCTCAAAGCAAGCTTTCGAATGACTATAAGTTTATTATGAACTTGTTTTTTTAATTTTACCAAACATTGGTTTTTCACCAAACAAGGATTTCTCTATTCAGCGCACTGGGAAAAATAGTAAACTAATTCAAAAAAATTCTGAAAAATATTTGTCCTAGGTATTCATGTCTTCTTTCTAACAAAAATAATAAAATAAAATTTTGATATATATAGAACAAGTTATGTTTTCAAACATACACCTATGTCTAAAATATAATTAGTCGGACTTCAAAACTTAATAAAATCAAAAATATTTAACATATCACTATCAAACCAACTACAAGCTCTGGATATTGACGTTACAAACCAAAATTTGAAAGAATCAAGTTTTTATCATTTATAAAAAAAACAGTTATGCATTTTGGGAGGCACATCCCTCTTAAAAAATGTAGTCTACTGTAAAAAACTACTTTTTGAGGGAGATGAAAAAATTATAAAAAAATCCTTCAAAAAAAATTGAAAAAAATATACATAGAATCTATAGACAAACTGCTACAAATCACTAATTTACATCATCTCCAAATTTTTAATAGTTTAAAATTTATAGTTGTCAGAATTTGAAGATTATTTTAAAATTGTTCATCTCAGTGTCAAAAAGTGGCAAAAAAGTGGGAACCATTATTGTGAGTTCACCCTAGAATGTGGAACATTTTTTGGATTTTAAATATGTGTAACCATTTGAAAGTTATCGATATTTTTTAATCATCTTATCAATTAGAGATTTAGTCATAATGTATGTAGAAAATCAATAATAATAATTTATTAAATTTAAAATAAGGAAAAATTTATATTGGTATAAAGCTAACAATTTTAATAAACCTTTTTCATATCATCAAATTTAAATTAAAAAAGTCGTCAATTACATTGGTGAACTGTAGAAAACTGAAGAAAACTTCTAGACAAGTTTGACACTCCCAAGCCAAATCCTAAAGCAAACCCAAGGGAAATCCCATGGTTGTATTTTTGGTCAGAAAAAAAGAGGGAGAGAGAGAGAGAGAGAGAGAGAGAGAGAGAGAGAGAGAGAGAGAGAGAGAGAGACAGAGACAGAGAGAGAGAGAGAGAGACAGAGAGAGAGAGAGAGAGAGTGAATAATGGAGGGAGGGAGAGAAAGAGAGAGAGAGAGAGAGAGAGAGAGAGAGAGAGAGAGAGAGAGAGAGAGAGAGAGAGAGAGAGCCTATGATAGAAGAGTTATCTAGGTCTGGGATGGGAGAGATAGAGAGAAAGAGAGAATATAGAGAATATCTCATTGTAATGAATTTTTAATAACTAATTTGTTATGTCAACTAAATATTCTGATAATTAATTTGTTAGTCTATAATATAGAATATAATAGAGTTTATCATATATAATAAATGATATATTAAATATCATTTATATGCTTTATATAACATTCAATATTATAAATATCTCTCTATCTCTAAACCTCACCCCTAGCTCTCTCTTGCTCTCTCGTCTCTCCATCTCTCTATTTTTCCCTCCCTCTTTCTCAGGTCTCTGTCTCTCTAAATTCTCTCCTTCTCTCTATCTCTCCCTTCCTAGACCTATATAACTCTTCTATCAGAAGCTCTCTCTCTCTAGGGGTTCCTATATCATCCCCACTATACCCCCCCCTCTCTCTCTCTCTCTCCCTCTCTCTGTCTCTCTCAATTCTCTCCCTCTCTTTCTCTCCCTCCCTCCATTCTTCACTCCATCTCTATGACTCATACTCCCTCTACTCTCTCTCTCTCTCTCTCTCTCTCTCTCTCTCTCTCTCTCTCTCTCTCTCTCTTAGGTTTCTCTAATGTATATATATGTATTATTAATTTATAATAATTTTATTATATATAAACAATATAAAGTATTTATAATGTCAAGTAATGGATATTCATTTGTAAAAAATGTCTATTACTTCCTTTTTAGGGGGCATAAAACCTTTGGCGACCTTTGTGGTGGCTTTGACACCAAATTGAATTCATAACAAATATTTATTTGTAATGAATATATGTTTATTGGACCTACAAAAATGGGTAAATTAACCATTTGAAGCATTCCAATAATTCCCACGTTCTCTTTTCTATCCCAAATCTCGTGATCTCTATCTATATGAGACAAAATTCAACATTTGGATTTCTTGTTTGTACAAAAAAGAAAGATATCAAGTTTTTGAATCTTTTTGCAAGTATGATGTTGGGTAGTATTCATCGTAAATAAAAAACAAAAGAGAAAACCTATAATGGAAGAAATTGAAGCTTCAGAGAGAAAGATAGAGAAAGACATATGAAGAAAATAAAAGGTATGTCAAATACTCATCAAGGTGCTCAAGTTTCTTGTTTACATGCAAATATTATTTCAAGTGAAGATGATATTGATATTGAAATTGAAAATGAAAATGTTGAAATTAATATTGGAAATGTCGATATGATATTGATATTGGAAATGCTAATATTGAAAATGAATATGTTGAAATTGATATGAGAAAGGTTGATATTGAAAATGAATTTATGTTTTAATTTATATTCGAAATGTTGATATTGAAAAAATAAAATGTTGAAATTGATATTGGAAATGTTGAGATTGAAAATGAAAAATGAAAAAGTTGAGAATGAAAACTAAAATGTTGATAATATTAGAAGTGAAAATGTCCAATGTTATGTATTGTCGAATTACATGAGAAGAGAATATATTTGTGTGGAAGAATGAGAAATTTAAAACCCAACACATTTAAGATCCCCAAAATGGTTAATTGAAATTGATGAGACATAATTGAAAATATTAAAGGAAAGAGATTAATTTGAACCATTCAATAGTGGGCAACAAAACTTTTCAATGACCAATTTAGAAACAATATATTGACCGAACAATACCAACTTTTTAAAGAAAATGCTAAAGAAACATAAAATGAAAAGTTTGGTAGACAAATTAAAGATTTGTGTGAACAAAAAATTGGAGAAAAATTCTATTGTTGTTGAAAATTCTTCATCTTCTTTTTTTGGATAAAAGCCATGTAGCTTGATATATATATATATATATATATATATATATATATATATATATATATATATATATATATATATATATATATATATATATATATATATATATATATATATATGTTTACATATATACATGTATACATGTATATATATATGTATATATGTATATATGTATATGCATATACATATGTATATATGTATATATGTATATGTATATATATATATATATATATATGTATATATATATATGTATATATGTATGTATGTATATATATGTATATACATATATATGCATACATACATATATACATATATATAAATACATACATATATATACATACATACATACAGATAAATATATATATATATATGTATGTATGTATGTATGTATGTATGTATATATATGTATATACATATACATGCATACATACATATATACATATATATACATACATACATACATATATATACATACATACATACATATATACATATATATATATATATACATATACATATACATATATATATACATATACATATACATATATATACATATACATATACATATACATATACATATACATATACATATATATACATATACATATACATATACATATACATATATACATATACATATACATATACATATATATACATATACATATACATATACATATATACATATACATATACATATATATATATATATATATAAAGTATATTTAAACTATAAAATAACTCTTACATAAATAAAATAGTTTCAAATTGAAAATGCACACAAAAATGAAAACATAATCCATCATATACATTTGAAAAGAACTTTAAACAATAAAATAATTCTTCAAGAACTAGAAATAAAATAATACATAGGTACTGTACTGCGATTGTCAATTTGAATCAAGAGATGCTTGTCAACACATTAAGATCTCTACAATATATTGTAATCAATATTTTTAACATAATTAATACTTTTCTAAGAAAAGAAAAATTGTTCCTAAATATTATTCAATTTTCCAACATATATACTAATAGTTTAGTAAATAAATATATTAAATTTTTACAAAATATAAAGAACAAAACAAAGAAAACTATATCATTTACCAACTTATTGTAGTAAAAGTTTATCTCTTCAAACATTAAACATAATCAATTTAATGCTTACAAATATGAAACATCATTTTTCAAAACAATAAAAAATTAATAAATTTTGAAGTAGGATAATATAGTTGACATTGAACTTTATTTTTTTACTTCGAAAAATAGTTCTATCAATTCTTTACAGAGAAAAATAATAAATAACCATCTAGTTTCAAGAAATAATAATAGTAATTCAAAATTGAGCAGAATAAGCACAACCTGCTGGCAGAGATCTAAAATGGAAGCCAAATATAATAATAATAATAATAATAATAATAACCGTTGCATACCTTAGTCACGAGACCAGATCCACATTCACCAGTGATTAGAGATTTTGCAGATGGATTTAGAAAATGTGCTTACCAGATCCAATATTATACTCCATGCGATAAAACCTAAATTGTAGTGTTTGTAATTCTTGAAAAAAAAGCAAAAGAAGGTAATTCTTGAATATTATATTTGTATGCAGAGATACTCTGAATAAAAGAATGGATCAAAAGGGAATTATTGACAAAGTAAAACAAATGTAAAACACTGAAAATATTAGCACAAATTATAAAACTATATATTGATTTATTTATTTTTGTTACTGTACAATCACAAAGACATTGTTTGAATTTAGAGACTTCAATGGAGAGGAAGAAAACAAATTTGGAAACTATTAGAAATCTCCATGTGCTGGAAAGTTCTTATTTAAATATTCTAATTATAATGTTTTCCAGCGCTTTCCAAGATTTACATTATCACTCAATTTGATAAACATTATCACTTTTAAGACAACTATTACAAACTTATTTAAAGGTAAATATTATCTCCAACAGCCCCTATAATGTTTATGGGAAGAGGATAAATACAAGAATATTTCACATAGCAACTTCCTTGAGATGAAGCAAGTTTCTAATTTTGACAAATTTCATAATAGGTAATGTTTTTGTAAATATATTAGCAACTTGATCTACAGTTCCACAAATCTGTAGCTCTACTCAACATATTCCTTCACCTGGGATCACTTGAAATTGGAATGTATTCTTCTTGAAAGTTCACTATATGTAGATGTCGTATAAGACAATGATTGCTTTTTATCCAAAACTATTTTTGTCCCTTTTGAACTTTCAAATTATTCACAATTAGTATCATTTTTCCCATATGAACACTTACACTTAAAAACCTTCTAGTCATTGCAATATTTTTCTAGTTTGATCCATATTCCATTTTCATGCACCCTGTCATAAACATATTCTTTGACTCTTTATTCCAAAATGTCTTTTTAGAATGATTCCTCAAACCACAAATATTCCAAGAATGTAAATCCCAACACCTATCCTTTGTGTGTCCTTTCATTTTACAATGTGAATGCTACATACTCTGCATTTCGTAAACTAATTTGATTGTACTAGGAACACTTGCATCATTCTTTCCTCCTCTACCTGTGATATATCCAAGGCCTTCATATTTTGGTCTCATTGTTGGCTCAATAGGATTTTTTATTCATTCTTCATGTTTTCATAATCTTTGAAATTTATAACCCATTCTTTTTGTGATCTTTAAACCAACATTCTTTTCATTATCATCATATTTAATAAGATTTTTAAACTCATTAGTAGATTCATCATGAACCACTTTAGCAAAACCACACTTACCAAATGAAGAACATGAATTGTCTCCATTACAAACCAAAGGCTTTAACTTCAAACATTCATTACTTTTTGCTAGTGGTTCTCTTTTCAACTTTGATATTTCATACTTTTGTAAACTATTTTCCTCTTTCAATTTTTCTATCTTTTCTTCTAAATATTTCTTTTATTTTCC
Organism: Cryptomeria japonica; assembly: GCF_030272615.1. Taxonomy (NCBI): domain Eukaryota; kingdom Viridiplantae; phylum Streptophyta; class Pinopsida; order Cupressales; family Cupressaceae; genus Cryptomeria; species Cryptomeria japonica. Next base: position 168,196,088 of record NC_081415.1, read on the forward strand.
AAAGCATTTCAATGTTTCTTCCAAGTCTTCATTCTTATATTTAACTTTCTCTAATTCATTACTATTTTGACATGAAATTGTATAAACTTTCATTGCTGATTTCTTTAGGTTTTCTATCTTTTCACTATGATGTTTTTTAACTTTCACCAATGCTTCTTGAAGTGTCACTAATTCTCCTTTTAATAAATCATTTTCAGCCACTAAGCTATCATTTTCTTTCTTTACTCTTTTTTCCATATTTTCCCATTTAAACAAAAAATATTTTCTTTAAACAAAAAATTACCTAAAACTGTAATCGATAATAGCTTCACAATTTACTTTCACCTCACAAACTCTTCAGACTTAACACTTGAACTTTCTTTGATTTTTCTTTCACTCGGCTTCCTCCAATGACAAACATCTTCCTACAATCTTCTTCATGATGGTATCCATGATCTACAAAAGCTTAACACAAACATTTTTGCAATTTTAATTGTTTTGCCTTGATCATCTGTATATTGTTATTTTTGTTACCATACAATCACAAAGACATTTCTTGAATTTACTGTATAAGTTTCCATGTGTTGGAAAGTTCTTATTTAAATATTCTAGTTATAATGTTATCCAAAACTTTCCAAGATTTACATTATTACTTAATTGGATAAACATTATAAGTTTTAAGATAAATATCACAAACTTATTTAAAGGTAAACATTATCTCCAACATGAATCACACATTTCATGAGTTGTAAGCAACTAAAGTGATTTGAAAAAATAAACAACATAGTTGTTCATATTTTCTTTTAAATGTACTCATCATTGATATTAATATTATAGATAGGCAAGTTTTCCACTTCCATTGAACTAATATACACATCAATGTTGTAGTTGAATGTGATGTTATGGATAGGGTTAAGGTTGATGACAAGGATGAGCGTAAAGGAAATGACTTCAAAGCTATAGAATCTCCACTTAATATAACATCTATCAATCATAGGACAAATATTGTAATAAGTGTTATGCTAGAATGAAATAAAGCTAAATGATAACAATCCTTTCTAGGATTTTAAGGATAGTTATGACTTTCTTTTATTATTTTGTTCACTAAAAGAATAATATAGATCCCTATCTTGACCTTGAATGCATATATAATAACTTTGTTATGTTGTATTATTCAATTAAATCTTAGATAATTGAGATTAAAAATATTCTTTATGCATCAACAATATCATTATGTTATTATAATGGAGATAGATAGATAATTTTGATGAGAGGTAGGGCAAAGGCGAAGGCATTGAAAATTGTAACCATTAGGGTTGGAGGCGAGTCCTCTGGATTTGGTGCTAGCGTAGATAGTTCAAAGGATGAATAAGATGATGATGAATATCCTTTAGATGATGATGACAAGCTACTACTTGATATCTTGCTAGATTTTCACACATGTTCATGTGTTTAGAGGTCGAGAATGGTAACTTTGGAGGAGTAAAGATATCCTAGAATGCTTCTACAATGGATATCCTTGATGACATGGAGGAGGATCTAGATGGGGAGATCCTTCCATATAGGGATCCTAAGGTTTTTGGTGCCATTTCATTTAACTATCATCATTCCTTTTTTTTTTTCCCTCCAACCTCTTCCTTGAGCTGTCATTGTTACTATTGTTTGTGTCCTCCAAGGAGGATTTTTCATTGCTCCCCCTACTCCAAAAGAGCTCTTGGTGATTAGAGATAGAGTTGAACTTGTTGAATTCATTCTAGATGGAGAATTTAAGTCCTTCATGAGTGTTTCCTATTCTCCCCCATCCTCTATTACCTATGATTTGGCTACCCTTATTTTCCTTTTGTCTTGGTTTTATGTGAATATGGATCTATCAAGTTGACTCGATTGACTAATCTTCCTAAATCCGTCATTGAGGATGTCTTGGAATTGAGGATCTTAGCTTATGTGGATTTTGATAAGATAAAAAATTTCACATTCAAAAAATTTGGGTTTAGCTAAGGTTAGTCATCAGCTAGATAAACCTTCCTACCATCAAACTCTTTGTACTTCGAAAACCAACCTTTGTGAGGTCATATGGAAACACGTTCCTAAATATATCAATCACATATCTTCTGATGCCTGTGTTGCCAAGGCTATAACAAAAGAATCTACTTTATCATGATAAGATTTATTAGAGTAAGAATTTAAGAAATTGCTTTTACCTTTCTTGTTCTTCTCCTCCTTGCACTCTTTGTGAAAATGACCAAATTTGTCACAGTTCCAACATTTTGCCTTGGATCTTTTACCAAGTTACTTAGATCCCCTAGGAGACTTGGATTTACCCTTCTTGTCTTTCTTCTTTTCTTTCTCCATTGTTCTACCATGAGCAATTACGGCCTCCTTAGCCATCTTAGAAGATTTCCTTCACATCTCTTCATATGATAGTGAATAAACCACATCCTCCATCTTGAATGTTGTTGTTGATCATCCAATGACCATCACAAGATGATCCCGCTAGTCCAAAAAATAACATAACACAAGGATACATTTTTCTTGATCATCTATCTTGACACCAACAAAAGTTAGTTGAGCAACTAGCTTGTTGAATACATTCATGTGATTCGCAATGGATCTGCCTTCCTCCATCCTTAGAGTATAAAACTTATTTAACAAGGATTTCCCCTTATAAGTATCATCGAGCTTCTTCCAGATCCTAGTTGGAGTCTTCTCTTCATGGACCTTCAGGAGCACTGAATCAGCCAAACAAAAGCTTATCAAACCCTTGGATTTTTGATCCGTTGTATCCCATAGCATGTCCTTCATGTTGAGTTTCCATAAGTCAAAATTAGTAGCCTTAAACTTATTCATCTATATTATGTTGGATGTGCTTGGCATATCAAACCTACAACAAGGTTATCAAAATTTTCCTTTGTAAAACTTCCACTAAAAATAGATCAACAAAAAAAACTTGCCGACCCAACAACAATAACAATATTTGCTAGGCTCTAATACCAATTGAAAGGAAGCCAAGTGCAAAATAAATGCTTCCGAATGTTAAATCTAACAAGAGAGGTGATATGATAACTACTATCAAAAGGAGCAGAAAAGGATGAGCGAGGTGAGCTAGGGTTTCGGGACCTGATGATTCAGGTGATGGAGATGAGGACGGTGAGGGAATTGGTGAAGGCAGGGAGGGAGGGGGGGGGATCATCTCTTTAGCCTAGCTTGGTTGGTCTAGTTTCTGTGCAGTCTTGTGTGGTTCGCAGAGTGTGTGGATTGAATGCAGAGAGGTGGGAGGTGTGATATCCTCGCCCCTGTTCATCTATTTGAGCGTAGAGGTTGCTGCGCTTCCGGCTGTTTGCAGTTCTTTGCCCACAAGTGATGAACCTTGTTGGGTGTCCATGATCTCACACTTTTTCCCTATTCTGGAAAGTCCTCCTTCATAGGTGGAGGAGCTTTTTCTTTGCTGGTCCAAGATTGTAATGTACGGGATTTTGGGCTTCTCTCTTCCCAGACTATCTGAATTGGCCCTTTTTCCTATGGAGGCAGAGATTTGGTGGTTGGGAGCAGTTGGGTTTCTACTTGCTATGAGAGAGTCTTTGAGGTTGATGTCCTGCCTTCTTTCTATTCCTATTCAGGTGGACCTCTTCCCTATTGAGGTGAGGAGATGGTGGGAGAAGGTCTTTTGGGTAAGGATGTTGCTCGAGTTTCTAGTTGAGGTCACCTGCCATTACTTTCTTATGGATCTTCATGGTTAGGGCTGGGTTTTTTTAACCATACTTTCTTGTTTTTTGGGGGGTTTGAGGGAGCCTTCAGAAACCCTCCTTGTGTATGTCATGAAGGTTAGGGGAGCCTTTGAAAACCCCCATGTGTTCTTTCAGGTTCTTCTCTTGTGTTTTGGTTGTGGGAGTGTTGTTCGTTCCAGAGGTATGCTAGATGCTAGTAGTTTTAAAGGGCCCAGTCTGGCCACTGATGGTTTTTGGTTAAGGGTTAGTTGTGTTGTTGGTAAGCTGATGACTTTGTTACAGGTTATGAGAGCCTTGGAAAACCCTTGTTTGTTGGTTTTGCAAGCCATTTATAAACCTTTGATGAAGGTTAGGGGAGCCTTTTAAAACCCAATTATTCTATAGGTTAAGGGATCCTTGTAAAACCCTTGTTTACATTATAGGAATGTTTTGTGTCTAGTTTGTGGCTTGGCTGCTAGTTCATTGATGTTCTTTTCTTTTAGAAATATTGTTATGTGGGTTATAGATCCTGGTAAAATATGAGGGTTTCGGGTCCTTTCAAAACCTGTGGGGTTTCGAGTCCCCTCAAAATGTATTTCTGGGGTTTCTAGTCACCTAAAAACTTCCTTACAAACCCTTATCTACTGCAAATTAGTTAAACAAACTCAAAATCAAATTTAAACAAATAAACTAACAACACTTCATATATGTGGGGAAAACTTTGTGTGAACAAAACCCACACTCTAAAAGTGAGACCCAGTTGTATTATCATCAATAACTAATAGTTAAAATTCAATACCTAGAGCCAGTGCTCTTCAAGAGTAAATACAACATCAAAGAATTTTAGAGAATATCCGACACATAAAATATTTTTAGAAGAAATTCAACCTATCATACAAAAATACACTAAGAGGCCACATATAGAGCTCAACACAAGTGGAAAGCACCCATAGTTTTGAAAGTCAACTCCAATGCCAAAGAGGTATGTGGTGTCATAAACAACAACTTGCTAAACTCATGACATGTTGTACATAGAAACTTCCAAATAAACAAAGCATAACTCATCTATAATGGTTACCTTGCCATATGCAACACCTTCCTCACACCACTTGTCACAACTGAACTCCACCATAAATACCAATTGTCAAATAATATCGCTCCATGACTCTTCCACCAAACTAGTAGCCATCATAGTAAATAAAAGAAACTCTCGTAGCTCCAACATAGCAACCTATGACACTAGTCCCCTCATTTTGGGACTTCCAAAGTGACCATAATAAAATAAATAAACAAAATAAACATGTTTGGACTCTAAGGTTGAGACACCTTAATCCCAACAAAAATAAGATAAAAGTGTGGCCAAGTATGGTCATGCTTGGAAAGAGCCATAGCATTATTAAATATTGCTAAGGTGACACCTTTTCTTTGAGGATCACATCACACAATATTAATTTTTTTTGTTTGGAGTGCCTTGGTTAGATATTTGGTAGCTAGGAGGCTTATCATAGCAATAATGATGATATAGCAAGGAGGTTGTCGGAATAAAATTAAACAAAAAAAGGACTTGAAGCTTATCAATTATGTTAGGGCTTCTAGAGGATCATTGAACCAAGGAAAAGTTATTAAAAACCTTGTGGCCCTAAAAAGATATATGTTAGTCATTGGGTCTTTCACATTTCCTATTCCTAGAGAAGAGAGATTAAAATTTTGCTATTTAAAACAGTCCTAACCTATGTGGTTCAACTTTCAAGCATGTAGCCTACCACATGCTATCAAGGCAAAGCTTGAAGAGGAACTGAAAATGTCGAAAGGACTTAGGTGTTCTTAGAAATCAAGCCTTACAAAGTAGGGGTCAATTATGGATCTACCATCGTTCCTCTCTACTACAATTAGAGATTGGGCTCCAAGCCTATGTTTGTCTTTTGACACCTTCAATCCTTTTTAGGCCAATTTAATTTCCCTTTCTTGAGGGTCAGGTTTTCACAAGGAACTAAGATACCCCATTAAAGCTTGCAATAGTTTTGGAAACCTCAAGAACTCTCGATGCAGGCCTTCCTTTAGATTTATTATCACTTGATTCTTGACTTCAAACACTTATTCTTGACCATATAATTTGAACACATTATATATATATATATAAAATCATTTGTTAATAATATGAACAGATAGAAATTAAAAAGCAATAATAAGATGTGGATTTTAACAATTTAGTCGCATAACATGCGCAATACTCCTTTGACGCGACCGTTTGCAGCTCTATAGAGGGTAGTCAATTGTAAATATTTAACAATGGTTTTACTCTTGTATAATTGAGGCTAGCGCAGAGGTCTTTAGGAATTAGAAAAATGAAAGAAATTTATTTTATCATTGAACAATACAAAAGCATCGGATTATATGGCAGACACAAAGTCATCAGAAATCGACAATAGAAGAGAAATAACTCGCTTTTTGGGTCCAACTTAAACATTTTCTATGTGTATTTACAGCTTATGATTGTAAATCCACCCTCAACTTTACGCGCTATAATTTTCCAGTGATTTGTTGCACCTGGTCGCATTCTTTTCAATTATGACTTAAGTATGGGCTTGCCTTGTCAAAGATTTTTTTTTCTAAATCAGTTTTCAGCAATGAGGTTCATGTGATGACAACATTTGATGGGTAGGTACATGTCCACGAGCTCAAGAGGTTAGTTTTCTATGAGAGTGACAGTCTGAGTTGGTCTAGTGGTGGAGAATTTGTACTCTTGAAATAGAGGTCACAAGTTCAAATCCCACAAGGGGGTAGGGTATGTACGTTTCGTTTGTAGTGCAGTTAGGTACCTCCCACAAGGAGTACAGGGTAGTCCCATATTGCTCTAACCCATCTGTAGACCCACATAGAGATTGCTGGCATAGTGGATTATAAAAGACCCTTTCCTTTCCTTTTCATTCTATTGCATGATGTCATCATTTATCTAATAAGCCAAAACTTTATGCAGAAGAAATTGAGTGCATCGTCTAGCTATGTGTTCTCTAATTTGTAGTGTGGTAGCATGAGGACATGTGTGTTATAGATGGGTAACTAGTTCGCTACTATGGTTTTTATTTTAATTGAAAAATTTTGCTACTACGGTTTGGTGCCACATTTCCCAAGCACACTATACTTAGGCAAGTAAAGGAAGGTTGACTGCAAACTCATAGTGTCAAAATGGTGGTCTATGATTCCTAGTGTGAGAGCATGGAATGCTAACACATGGAGCTTACTAGGTGGTATGATATAAATTGTTGTCCTAAGTGAAAAACTCTAATAGGGCAAACTATCTGAAGGCATCTGATGGTTTTTACAATTTGATCTATCAAAACGGGAATGAATGAAGTTTTTTAATGATGTACGTGATATCAAAGGTGAACCATTTTACATAAATGGTTTATGGTGTCTTTGGTGGATAATTTGGAGTAGCACATGTTAGATTGTGATAGAGGTGTAGCATTAGGATAGGTAGGTGGAATATAATGATAGGTAGGTGAAACATTATGATAGGTAGGTTAAGGATTGAGACACAAATGGAGGCCTAGTGGAAGGGGGTATGTAGTAGTATTCATTGATGTGATTCTCCGATGACAAACATGTACTAGCATTAACATTTTATGTAGAGGTATATAATATGCATTAGGAAAATATGTAGGAAAAGAATGCTCAATTGTGTTTGTTGGATTTGAATGATCAAGCAATTCAACTCAACTTTTCATTGTCATAACATTACTATCCACAATATCAGAAATACTATGGAACATGTTCAAACCATGTTCATCACTTTGAATCAATCTCCTCAAAACCTCAACCAAGGGGACTACCTCTCCATATAAGAATTCTTGACTCATATATTATTGAGAGTCTCCCAATTTCTAGTCAATTTTTGCCAATTATTCATAGGCACTTGAATTAAAGATTAATCCTCAACATGATAACTATAAGGGGAATGGTTCTCCACAATCTTAGGTGTATCTTATGTAGGAATAAAGGATTCACCCAAGATCCCATAGAATAGGTTAGTCAACTTAGGCTCAATACTCTTAGTATTTAAACTTTGGGGTTTCGTAACTCTATAAATTCTTCATAGCAGGATATTAGATTCAATACAAAGGGTAATGAAACTCAGACAAATAAATAAAACATAATGAAATGCCACTTATGCGAGCAAAATAAGTGATCCAATAATGCAGTTTCCCAATAGAATGATCAATTGACCACTTAAATAAGAAAAATGTATTATAGAAATGAGAGATTTGAACAATTGATGATTCTAGATTTGAAAATCATATGCAGTGAAAATCAAATTTGAGCATTTGAATAAAACATAATGCAATCAAGAAGTCAGGTTCACCAAAATATAAAGTGTTGAATGGTGTTCACTAGTCTAAACATGCAAACTAGGAATCAAACCCATTCACAATAGCACTGCATTAACGTAAATGAAATCCAATAGGCCCAACCTCAAAACTACTTGAAAAGGGCTAAGAAAACTATTCAACTTTATTTGCCTTATTTTAGTTGAATTGCTACAATTGGATGAGATATAATGATTAAATGCAAAACCTAGGGTTAATGATATAAAACTAACAATAAATAACATAAGAAGAAAGTTGGAAAATAGATATGCAGATTCTAAGTACAAATTTGGAAATGAGAACCACGGAGAAACCTGTGCCTAAAATTTGAGATCAAACAATACCAGACTATGGTGCTATGTAACCTGGTCTAGAAGCTGTCAGAGGCGAATATCAGAAATAGTTTCAAGATTATAATGTCACTTAGAATATTCTTGTGAATTTTTTTTATAAAAGTGTCAAACATTATTAAGTGATTCCTTGTGTCCAAGGTTTTCAGGTTTTCAAAATATTGTTCAATTCATATTAGTCTATAATTTTTAAATCTATATTCCTTGTCTTCTTAACTTGCCTCTTGGACAAAAAAGAGAGGAAAAATATAGTTAGGTTGATAGGGGTTTACCTAAGTCAAACTCTAGGTTTTGAATTAACTCTATGATGAATGAAATAGAAAATAAAGCATGCCCTTGTGGGGTAGAGGCTAGATTTGAAAAGGAAACGCTTAATTGAAATATTATAGCTTCTTTATGAATCTTCCTTTCCATAAACTATCTATATAAAGGTTGATATTTTCATCTAGGAACTCATGGTTGTCTTCATAAGAATGACCATGGATGCCATCTTGAATGCTTGAAATCTAAATACTTGACCTCTCCTTTATTGCCCTAATGATGCTTTATTGCTTTCTCACTTGAATTTTAGTTGTGGAGTCAATTTTCTTAATGAGAGATGTTTCAAATGAGAGGATAAGACTTGTTATTATACCTATACTCAAGAAAGGTATTGAAAATTATAAAGAAGGATGACATCATAAATCATTTCCTAATAAACTATTTTCGACCATTAGAGCATTCTAAAATGGTCCCTTTTGGTCTAGACTATAGTATCTCTAACATCCTAGTCTAGGAGGATGAGCACTAGGAACCCTATTCGAATTCATCAAGGTTGAGACAAAGTAATGGAATCAAAGCAATGAATGAAGACCACAAATTTAGCATTGGTATGAGTAGAATCAGACATAATCAAGGCATAGAAGGAGCGTTGAAGTGAGGCCCAGGTGAGTATGAAATTTTATTGTGGATACAATTTATGACACTATGAAAGTGATGCTTCTCAAGAATTGATTACCACATGGCCAACTCTCCTCTTTGCATGGTGATCAATAAAATATGTGTCACCTCTTCCAACATTGCTTCTGAACACTCCAAGTTTGATCTGGTGACTAGGCACACCTATGCAATTCCTCCCACAATATCCTCTCACTTTGGTTCAATTAGGATTGGAGTTGGTGTTCTTAATATTTAAATTAGAGTTAGTAATAGTGTTACAGTTAGGGTTCACTTAGTATTATGGTTATAGCTAATGTGTGTTATATTAGGCTTAGGATGCAATTAAGGTTATGGTTCTTCTTATAATCCTAATTATGATCATAATTCCAACCCTAGACCTATCAATATCCCTAATTGTCAATCCTAATTCTATTTCTAAACCTGATTCAATTTCTAACCGTAACTTTAAAGTTAATCCTATCCAAACCCTAACTATAACCCCAATTTTATTTTCGACCCTAACCTTGACCTTAGCACTAACCCTAACCCTAACAAAGAAGTATATCAATGATCAAAGATTAATCTATTCACTATAATCTATTTCATAAGTTAATTGTTTCTTTATATTGTGAAAAATCTATAGTGTACAATGAAGGATCATAGAATACATTATGAGGAGGATCTCAATTGTTGATTTAAGTTTGCTATGGCATACTATAAATTATTATCATTATTTATTTGATTTGTACCCTCTAATATATTATTTAATGAATGACTTACTAACGATGTACCCATTGCACCTCCTTTTGATGCAAGTGCAAATAAAATATATTAATGAATACTTATGTGACAAAAAGTAGTCCAATTTAAGTGATATTATCTATGAATCATGATAGAGAAATAAAATGGACACTATCTAATTTATACTAATAGTTCCCATCTGGTTAAAATTGGTCTAACCTAAATGATGGATCTCATGCCATTGAATGTATGGTTGGAATGGGATAAAGATAATATGTATTCAATACATCTCAATCCAAAGTGAAGTTTCACCATCCTTGGTAATGATAAACATTATGTGAGATTCATGATTAATGACACAAAATGTGCAGTCCACAATGCAACCATTGAATTTAAGTGGCAAATAAAAGAGAGATAAAAATCAAATTCAAGTAATCAAACTATATCATTTCAGTTTTTATGATAATAAGATCGATTAATTTAAACTAGTCAACATGAAATATGAAGTAATAATTGATATTAAACAAGTTAGGTTTATTCATTTCATGTTTTAGACAATATAATTTATTGAGTTAAATGATTCAATATAAGATAACAATGAAAAATGGGTAAATAAAATAAATATATTTCATTTTTCGATATGGAAATAAAATAAACTCAAATAAATAAATAAAAACTGTCACAATAAAATTGACAGAGATCAAACTGAAAGTCAAGTAAGAAAAATACATCTATTTCGTTTTTCTATGATAACATAATTGACCGACTTAAACTAGTCTCTGAAGAACATGAAGTGAAGTAAACAAAATACAATCTATTTCATTTTCTCTGAGAAAAAAGTTGACTGACTTAAAGTAGTCTGAAAAAAATAGAATTGACTGACATAACCAGTCCAGTAATATGAGATGGTCTTTCTATTGATCAATGACAACAAGGCGAAATACGCTAACATAATAACAACTGGTCACATTCCAATTTCCATGCCTGCCATTAGCTCATTATCAAGAAAACTTAGACATTGGAACTGACTGGTAAAAATAATTGAAGTCAAGTCGCAAAATGCTTCCATTTCATTTTTCTATGAAATAAAACTTAAAAGGTAACCTTCACTTTTCTATGAACACAACAAAATCGACTGAATTAAAACAGTCTTAAAATAATAGAATTGACTGACATAACCAGTAATATGAGATAGTCTTTCTATTGGTTATGACAACAACTGGCCGCAATTATCAAGAAATTTAGACGAATATTAAGCAACTGCACCTTCATCGTTGGGAAAAGATGACAATATAATGCGAAGTCGTCAAATCTACTAATATGAAATCTCACATAGTTGCATAGTTAGGGGGACATTTTATACCTAATTAGGGTTAAAGACTTGGTTTTGATTGCATGGTTGGTCTTGATGTTGATTAGGGACTTTTGGAATTAGAATAAGGAGTGGTGCGGTTTGAACTTGAAGGATTTACTATTATATTATTTGGTTGTATGTTGTTAGTTGTCTAAGAGAAGGGAGTAGTTAGTCTAGGAAGACTAGGGTACTAGGCAACCTACTCAAGTCCTTCTAGAATAGCAAAAGGTCAAGAAGCTAGACAAGAGAGAAAAGACTTCAAATATAGCATTAATTTGAGTAGAATCGGGAATAATCAAGGCAAAGAAGGAATAATCAATACATTTATTTATGTATATAAATAAGAGGATATATATATCTTTGTGTGTGTGTGTGTGTGTGTGTGTGTGTGTGTGTGTGTGTGTGTCTGTGTGTGTGTCTGTGTGTGTGTGTACATATATACATACTTATATCTTCCTTTAGCTCGTAAATTGATTATATAAATGGCCCGAGTTACGTTTAATTATCATTTTGAGATAATTTCATTGATTAGAGAAAATTTTCCTACCTAATTAGGGTAGAAGACTTGTCTTTGGTTGCATGGTTGGTCTTGATGTTGATTAGGGACTTTAGGAATTGGATTATGGATTAAGGAGTGGTGTGGATTAAGTGATCAGTCTAGGAAGACTAGGGCACTAGACACTCTAGTCTTGTCCTTCTAAACTGGACAAAAGTTAGAAAGCAAGAGGAGTCAGAAGAGAGAAAAGACCTCAGATCAAGAATTGGTTTGTGTAGAATTAGGCAAAACTAAGGCAAAGAAGGAATAACACTATCTAAGTGAGACCCAGGTGAGGATGGAATTGTATGATAATAAAGTTTACAACAAGTTACAAGAAATTATATGAAAATTTTCTTGTTTAGTTAAGTCAATATGTGTGTGTGTGTGTTTGTGTACACACACGCATTTTGTTGGAAATCTGAGTTATGTATCTAATTTGTGTTGTCATTGATGCCAAACTTGGTGTTCTAGGTAGACTTTAGTCGAGATACAATCCTGTACTATTGCAAGTTTCTTCGTCTAGTGTTTGGTGTTGTTGATTGAGTTTGATGCATTCGGTTGTGACAAGTTCAATATGGAGAAAAGAATACTTAATATAAGCAGAAGCAATACACACACACACATTTTGTTGGAAATCTGAGTTATGTATCTAAGTTGTGTTGTCATTGATGCCAAACTTAGTGTTCTAGGTAGAGTTTAGTCAAGATACAATCCAGTACTATTATATGTTTCTTTGTCTAGTGTTTGGTGTTGTTGATTGAGTTTGATGCATTTGGTTGTGACAAGTTCAATATGGAGGAAAGAATACTTAATATATGCAAAAGCAATATTTAATATTTCATTAGTTTTCTAGTTTGTGGATTATAGAAGTTTGTTGTATATATTATCTAATAGTATGAGCATATGTCAGGCTGATCTAGAAAGTTCTTGATGGCCTTCAGATATGAAAAATCTTATGGTACGGTTTGGTAGACATGTTAATTTTGTTTGTGTAGTATTTCAGTTTATTTCTTTGGTGGTATTTCCATTTTACAAGTGAGTTATGTTGGTTTGTCATTGGTATATTCAATTATGTTATGATTTGTTGTGTTCAATTGAATTATCTAGTTTGGATCAAGCACTTTGGTCCAGATATGCATTGAGGGTTGAGACAAAGCATTGCTATGCATCTCACCATGGTGTGTGGAGATCTACGTCAGGTAATTTACATAGGAAGATGTCATTTGGTCGACCACCAAACTTTCAAGGATGCCCTTTAGAATATGCGGTTCACTAGATTCAACTTGGAAGGTTGTATTATGATGAATATGGGTCCCTTCTTTCTCTTGGAGTGGACCACTTTGAGTATTTTTGGTCCCAATGATTTATTTTGTGTAATAATGCTTATTTTTTCTTTGGCCGATCTTCAATTAGGTTTTTGATGATTTAACTCATATTTAAGGAGAATATGGATGCATGAGTTGGTTGTGGATGATTAGTTGTGTGTGAGAAGTCAATGTAAATGATATGTAGGTAGATTTGAGATAGGGAATGTGTGAAAGTCGGTTTGTGAAGTGCTTTGAAGGTGATACATTCAATGAGACACTGAGTTGAGACATTGGTGGTTATTAGAGATGTTTGCCATGATGTTGGTCAGTTGACATGGTGGTTCAAGGACAATTTCATGATCAAGAGTTTCTTCTCATATTAGTTCTATTATTTCTTTTGTTGCTAAATGACAGTGGGTATTTTGGTAGCACTTTGTAACTTTCCTTGAAGTAGTGTGCCTTAGTTGTGCAAGTCCATGCATCTTGCTCTAAGGTAGAGTGCCTTATTCTTGCAAGTCCATCAAGTACTTCTTGCTCCTTGACAATGAGCCTAAACATTGTAATTATTTCTATTTATATTGTGAGCATAATTCACACCATGGTTTTTTCTTATTGAATTGTCTACGTAAATCTAATGTTCATATGTTGATAATTGTTTCTTTTCAATATTACTATAGAAATGGTTAAATGTTATTTATAATTAATCTAATTTTTATTTTAGAACATTAGTCATTGTTAAGAGATTTTACATTATTTAATTCGCTCACTCTTTTCTCTTCTATGGTATATTTAAAGTCTAGCAATCTTCATCATACTTGAAATGTCAACCAAAAAAATCAATTCAAATACTACGAAAGAAACATCAAATCAATCAGAGTGGTCAGAGTTGGTTGATCGTCTTCCAACCATGCATTCAGCGAACTTATTTTTCTTAGGTAGGTTTAACTATTTGTTACGACATATTCGTCGCTTAAAATCCCACTGTTGGCTTATGGAGCATACATCTTAGGTTAAGAGTCTCACATTTCATATTAGATCCGGATGTGTTACATAAATTGTCTTCTAGCCCCTTCAAATGATACATTCAATGCCCATGATAAATTTACAAAAATATCTGTCAAATTTATATCTCAATCATGACTTTAATTACTCCACACCCTTAGTGCATTATAGGAAAAATGATAGAGATATTTTCATATTAGAATACCCTACCTCTCAATATAAATGACCTGGATTTTGCTTAAATTTTTTCTTTCTTTTTGACTTTTTATATTATGTCGATTGTAATTTATACAAAAACATCTTATAATTTTTTTGACAATAGACGTAAAAATTTAATGTTGTATTTGGAATTTCATTCTTCAATCTTTTCTTCATATTAAAGTATTGTGGAGCCTTCTACCAACTTATTGCAAAAGACAACAAAGAATCTTATATGTTCATTATGAGTTGAGCAAACATAATATCTTTTCATATTACGTTTCTAAAATTCTGATTTATTTTTATTCAGGTGTAACATTTAAGATATCTACAATAGAACAATGTCCTTTAAATTTGGTATATATTATGCATGAAGCTTATACATACAGATCCGAGATGCCATTCAATTTTTCTCTGTTTAAAAAACTTGTCGCATAATTTACAAATAAAATAATGATAAAACTGCTATAATATATAACCTTTGCTACAATTAAAAGAACATAACTTTTGGCTCCATAGTTATTGATGATTTTTGGTTGAGCATATAAACAAAAATGTATTTTTATTAAGATTTTTGTCATGTGATTTAACTTTTGTGGACATAAGAGAAAGCTGAGAATTACATAATTTATTTGATAGATGATAGCTCATGTCAAGTTGTGGAAATAATCCACTTTCACATATTATCGTCTATTTATGAATATTAAATTGCATACATTAATAAAAAATATTAAATCTAGAAAATGTGGATCAATTCTGAATGTTTAACACTATCTCATCTATTTGAGGTAGTGGCAACAACAGATGCCTTTAGGCGGCCAGCAGCAACCGCATCCGCCCCTCTGTCCAGAGATTCCTGGATTGGTGGGTGCTGCACACATCATGAAATTTAGATTTAGACTACAAAACAATAGCCAAATGCAAAATACATGGAAATTTAGAATCCTTAGATACAGATAGAGCAGATTGCATACTTCATTTTACATTAATAGGATTACAAATAGTTAACATTACACGAAAATAAAATATTAGGATGTAAGATTGTAGTAATCTGATCTTCTGAGAGATCTCGACCATCTGTGCCATGAGAGGGAAGGATAAGCATCAGTACAAATGCAAATACCAACACAGGGAAAACCATTTTGAGAGCCATTGTCTTTGTTCTCTCAATTCAAGCGAAATTCTAAAACGGCAAGTTGCAATTTATAGCGCATAAAAATCGATTCAAGGACAAAATATTTTTTAAAGTTATTTTATTGAAGTTAACATTTGGTGTTTGACGTTTAAAGTTGGGGGTAGATTTACACTCATACTGTAGATAATTGAACCGAAACAACCGAGAATTTCTATTTCTCTTCTGATTAACGAATATAATCTGGTGTTTTTCTATTGTTCAATGAATCAAACGTTACCAAAGTGTGAAATAAAATAAATTTCTTTAATTTTTCCAATTCCTATGGACCTTCGCGCTAGCCTCAAATTTAGAAAAGTAAAATCATTATCAAAGTGACTACCTACTTTGAATTATTATATCTTCCTCAATGGACCGTAAATCTTGGGTCATAAATCTGGAAGCAGCTATTTTCCACACAGAATAGCACGTCATAACCATGATAACATTGAATTTATCATACGCATGGAACCCACGTCCAGTTGCTCCAACTATTTGGTTAGATGAATGTTTAAACGCAAGGAAACAGAGCTAGAAATAGAGCTGGAAATGGAAACGGAGCCAATTGCTAGTGATTTTCTAAAATATTCTGGTTTTGTTCTTTTTTCGTAAAGGATGATTGTTTTTCATTAAAAGTAAATTCAGTCAATTCAAAACATTAAAAACTACCAAAAGACCTAGATTTCAGTTTACTACCAATATTTAAAGCCTAACAACATAACTAATCTAATTAAGCTTAAAAATAACGACTTCTTGGAGATAGCCGGTTAAACTGAAGTTTAAGCATAATTAAAAATAAACGACCCACTAGAGCTAATAGTTTTAGGGAAAGAAATAAATTTAAAAAGTTAACAGAAAAGACAAGTAATCTAAAGCTCCACTTTTTCCTCTTTTGTCCCTTCATTTTCCACCTCTCAATCTTCTGCCTGTAAATTATTGCTACCCTTTTATTTGCCATTTCTATCAGTGTTACATCCTCTTGAGGTTTTTGTGCCCCTTGTTCTTCCATCGTTTTTTTGTATGATTTGAATCTAGTAATGATCAAACTTAATATATAAGTTGTTGGGATACCTATAATGTTAACCCTCGTTTTACATTTTGCGATTTTCTTTTTAGTTTCCACTATTTTTTTGGGTATTTAATTTATGCTATCTCTAATTGAATTGAATAGATCCATTGCATCATTCAACTAGTCAAGGGAATGAGATCCTACATTAGTCTATGAGAAATTATCCTCAACTTTCTTATGGAACTCCCTTTTTATGATTTCCTTCTCCAACAATTATTTTCCTTCTTCCTTGAAACTATCAATACCCATTGCGAAGAAATCACCTTTCAAGTCCCTCAATGTAGATATGTGTTGGGTGATGGCCGAGGTTATCTATGATTGAAGTTCATTTTATACATGAAGTTTCAATTCCAATATATCTCTTGAAACTAGAAAATTTTTCTCTTCTGGATCATTAATGATTTGTTCAGAGACTAGGATACTACTATGAGTTTTAATAATTTCTCCTAATTCTATGAGGATAGTTGATAAAATTTTAGATTCTTTCTCAACATTCCTCAAGTCCAAGCGAAGAGTGTTAAGCTTATCTATGAGGGAAAAGTAAGCTCCTAAGCCATTCTCTATGAAAAATACACCATTGAGGATAACCATATCTACCCAATCGCCTACTACTATAGTAATAGCATAGTATATCTTAACTCCCTCTAATTTATCAAAGCTTATATATTCCATTATTAATTTACTTCAAGAGAAACTAGTAGTCTAAGCATTGGTAGACAAACCAGTTTGGATGAAAGAAGTCAAGGGACTTAACTGCTGAGTTAGTTCTTCTCTTTTCTTTTCTACTTCTTTCACTCTTTTCGACAAATTTCCCATAGATAATTTGGCGTGATTGATACCTCCTTCAGTTCTTGAAGGATCCATATGAATCCTTCTTATATTGAATTCTTCCTCCATGATTTCATGTTCTTTTTTGTCCACTCTAGGATCAACAATATCCAATATATGATATTTTGTTTCAAGGCTGATAATCATCCTAGCCATTTGTTTGACCCTTGTAGTCTTGCGAACCACCCGTAATAGTTTGGCTTCAGTATTTGTTTGGATTTCTATTACATGGATATACTACTTTTTCTTCTTCTCAACAACCTTCTCTAACTAGGAAGAATATGGGGCTACAATTGTCTTACAACACAACATTGATTAGAGTATCAACTATGGTGGCAGGAGGAGGTAGAGAAACAATTGTAGTAGGAGTTTAGGAATCGAGACCATTTGCCAATGAATCGAGGAGAGTATCCTTTTATAATTGATAAAAGCTAAATCTCCTCATCAGCAACATCAACAACTAGGATTTGTGTTTTTTCCATGGATGCTCTTCTTTTATGGGCAAGATGAGAGTACTAGTCTCACAAATCGATTTTAACTTTTATGTCCTCTAGGGGGTTCATCATTCCCTCTAGGTTATGAATTATATCTTTAAGGGTTCAATTTCACAACAACACCAGTCTTCATTCCATAGGAGCTTTTGCATGAACTACCTCCTGCTTGTGGTGTCCCCTTTTGTGAAGGAGAATCCTGCCTGGAATTTTAAATTATTTTCTAACCACTTGTATGTTTTTTCTAAAACAATGGTAGTTGTGATCTTGTAGCATTGTAAATTTTACACCCTTTATTAGTGTGTCCAATTTTAAACTCTTCTAGCACCTATTTTGGTATTTCCCTTTCCTCTATGCATTATACTAGGACCTTTATTGTAATTAATTAATTTTTAATTCATTATTATGGGTCTTATTTCACTTTATTACATGATCACACTCTTATTTGGGCCCTTAATTATAGGTGTGCCCTTTATCTTTTTATTTTTATTTTTCCTTAATCCTACCCTAATTTCAACTCCCAAAGCATATTTTGCATGCCAGAGGCAACTTGAATTCTAGCACCAAGATAGGATTGACTTTGTAATCACAATACCTTGCATCCCTAAAAATTGGAAAAAGTCTGTCGGACCATCATGTGGCATTATGGTCCTGAATATTTCTCCCCAAATTTTGGGATCATGTTTTGATACTATTATAATATTTAAATCTTTCTGTGTGTGAGGTTACATCAATTTGATGTTGGCCTAATGCTGATTTTAATCTTGAAATTCCTATATAAGGCATTCTTCTCAACTCATTTTCATCTAAGTGATTCTCAAACTCTAAGCATCATAAGTATTAGACCAAAAGGATTAAAGTGTTCAATCACTCATCATTAAGCATTTCTAAAAATCTTTAAGTCTGCATATTCTTCATTCAACAACTGTGGATTAAATTACATCATTCATATGCAAGCATGTGTGTGTGATTAGGGTTGTGTCATGTCCATGCCATTTCATGCAACATATGTGATTACATTCAACAAGAAAAGAATCATTATCAACAATTACAAATATGAGGTATATCCTTTCATTATTTATTTCAGTATTTGCAACATTCCAGCCAAGGTTAATTCCTAAACTAGGGTTTGACTTAGGAAAATCCTTATTCCCAACCTATTTCTCCTTCTTTTTGTGTGTAGGAAATAGGTACAGAGCTGTTATCTTCACGATAAGCATTATGTGCAGTGAAAAATCAATCCCCCTTTGGTGTGTGAAAATTTTAGAGGATCAAGGCGGGCACCACCATGGTCCTGACATTTTAGGAGCACTTTCATGGAGTAGGTTCAAATCTTCCTATATTTCCAAAATCTAGGTGTGTGGCTCAATCTGATGACTATAGCTCACTATTTCTATATTTTTTACTTCATTTCTAGCACTTTTACCCTAATTTCTACATCTTCAATAATTCAATCCAACTTAAGGGAAAGAAGAGGTGCATTCAATACCCCCTTAAATTTGATCAGGATCTAGGTCTACTAGGTTTAGATCTATCAAATTCCAATCTTTCCCTAACATAATGGTCCCTAAGCTAATTTAGAGGTTTTACTACATCCAATGGTGGAAGCCCTAATTTTCACTTTTACATTTTGGTGAACCCAACTCCTTACACTCTTATTTCTAATTTATGTTCTCAGATCTAGCTATTTATGTAATTTCAAGTTCAAATTTATATTTACAAATTTAATTTTCAATTGAATTTAAAAAATCTAGAGGTTAAATTCACAAAACCCTAATTTTTTATTCTAAGATTGAGCTTGTGAGTTGTCTAATGTGGATTAATTATTTTAGATCTGATTTGTGAACATTCTAAATTTCAATCTCGCACTCATAGAACTTATTTTAATCAAACTACATAAATTTAGAGGTTTAAATCACATACACCCTAATTTATTTTGGTTAACTTTTTGTGGGTTGTATAATTTTTCAATTATTATTGTTATCATAATGCATTTATTTCTTAAATATGATAAAAAAGTAGCCTCCCTTGTTTCACTCTATCCCTATCCTTAGGAATCCTTCTCATGAGGATATTTTAGAGCCAAAAAGAAAATTTAACATTTCTTTCTAACCTCTCCCTTCTAAGGATGAACATTTTTAAAATGATGTTGATATTTCTCGTAAAACATGCCTCTCCCATGAGAGTATCTTAGAGGAAGAGGTGAATATCATAAACACCTTCCTTAATTCTACCTTACCTTCCATACATGATACCTTTCCTAGTGAAAAAATGTTGATGGACATTTAGTTATCCTCTCCCAAATTTGGTCTTACCAATGAGGGCATGTTAGTGCAAGAAGAGGAGCTATGTACATTTATTTCAAAGATCTCCTTCCTAAGTATGAACTGTTGAAGAATGATGTTCTTCTTCTTCCTAAAATGTACCTCCCCCATAAAGACCATTTGGTACAAATGGATGATATTGTCACTACCTTTCCTAGTGATACCATAACCTCTTCTTATTCCAATGAATTTCCCGCTAGAGATTTAAAGAATTATGAGTTATGTTTGTCCTCCTAAAGCTTGTCTTACCCATAAATATACCTTGGAGAAAGAAGATGAAATTATTAGCAATTTCCTTAATGATCTCCCTCATAAAGATGCATCCTTGAAAAACAAAAAACCTAATCAATTAAATACCATTCATGCTTCTACTTATGAGAAGACTAGAGCTAAAAAACCTCATAATATCCTACAAGAAATAAACTACATATGTGAAAGAAGTGATATGGAAAGGCAAATAGAGAAAAAATATGGTTCTAAAATACATCACTCATTTAATACTTGTGCCAAAAAGAAATACCCCAATGTTCTTTTCACCTCCCTTCCTTCTACCCCTCATCCTAAGAAACATCTTGATAGGGAACCTAATCTTGATGAGAAGCTTCACGATATCTTAGCTAAGATTTGCCTTCGGGACTTGATTCAAATTACCTTCATATCATAACCATATCCAAGAGGCCTTACAAATTGTGATTCTTCATTCTTATTCTAATTCAAATGATACTAAATTCTCACAAGATGAATTGCCTTCTATAGAGGTTAAAAATAGAGATGAACCCCTTATGATTACTTCTTGCATTTATGAACAAAAGATAAGAAGTACTTCAAATAGTAATGGGTCAGCTCTTAATATTTGTTGTGTTGACTTATTAGATAAGATAAATTGGGATTATTCTTTTATTCAACCTGATCCTCTTTGTGTGTGTGGCTTTGATAATGTTCCTAGAGAGACACTTGGTATATTCATATTACCTATTAAAGTAGGACTTGCGAATTTGCGTTCTCCTATTCATGTCATGCCTAACCATCTTAATTATAACATTTTTTCTAGGTATACCATTGATTCATTCTATGAAAGCAGTCCTTTCTACCATTCATTGCATAATTAAATTCTCATAACAATGAAACTTCACACAACAAAGGATGATTATAAGTCTTATAATTTCACTCATGATGTATTATGATATATTTCCCCATGTAGTACTATGGTTCCTTCAACAATGCCATCTCCTACAATGATGCTTCTCTTGCAAGTAATTGGGGTACACTAGACTTTACACCCTCCTTCAATTAGTATAAGATCCCTCAATCTAAGAATTAAGTGTTGAATGAGCCTTTTGTTTCTTCCATCAAAGCTTCTAAATCAATTCCACTTCTCCTTCCAACACATGTCTTGATAATGATGAGAGGTCTTTTAATTTTGATACTAATAATGAACCCTCTCCTCGAAAAATTTCACTATCTATAAATGGAAACAATGGACATGGTTTAGGATGTGGGCAATAAAGTCTTGAACCTCATGAGAAATCAAAACTTTATAATGAAAAGGTAGGTTTCCAAGCTCTTCCTTTGTCAACATCCCCTCCTTCATTGACTAGTGAATTTAGATCTTCCAATTCCCTTATGGTATTCCAACAAGCTATTCTTCTATTCAATACTCTTGATGTCAACTTGAAACTTTAAGTTGATACCTAGGGACCAAGGTGTGTAGCACCCTAGTCCTAAGACCATGGCACCCAATGCCCAGGTCCTCCTCAAGACAAAGTTACCTAGTGCCCTTGTCCTTCTTAGGACTAAGTTGCCCTATGCTCTGGTCCTCCTCTAGACCATGGTGCCCAACAACCCGGTCCTCCCAGTTGATGTCCAAAATTTCAAGATCCCTTCTAGAGTGTTTCAAAATCTAAATTCCTAGTTTGATGCTTTGAATACCATAATAATAATATAAAATTAACAAGTGATGATGGATGACATATTTTTTCTATTCATTTGCAATAATATTCAAGTTCATATTATTCTTCTCTTCCCTATGTGATATTGTTAGTTTACCTATTGGGGGCTCATTGTCATTCATGGTGGTACAAATTTCGGTGAAATCATACTTGGTAAGAAACATAATAGTTTATTCATTCTTGTCTCTATGCCTAGGGAGAAATAATACTATCCTATTTTCTTTCATTGGTTCGCTATTTCCTCTAGGGTTGCAGTTTTCACACTTCATGTCCTTCCTTGGATGGAAAATTGTATACATGTTATGATTAATCACTCCTTAAGGGATTTTGTGATCCTTCTTCTAATTATCTCTTTCCATTTAAATGTTACTTCTTCTTTAAAGTTGCAATTTATATATATTAATGTCTTTTCTTGCATTGAATGCTCATTCATGTGAATATATTATGCATTTGCTTATTTTTAATCTCTTCTTAGAGGTTGTGTAATTATTCTCATTGTCCCTATGCTTGGGCAGCAATGATCTCTATGTTACCTTTTCTAAGGATCCACTTTCCTTTGTTGAGTGGTGTTTTCTTATGATTTGATGTGATTCCTTGTGTGAAGTTGTTGTTTGTTCAAGGACATTCTGTTATGCAAGAGGCATGTTTCTTTGAATACAACCTATTTATCACTTGGCCATATATATATCTATCATAAACTTACCCCTCAGAGTGGGTCAAAAGTGTGTCATCCTTCATTAAGAGTCTCTTCCACCTAGAAATATAAGGAAGGTATATATTCTTTCTCTCCTTCCTTACACTTGTTGGAAAATATCTCTTTTTCAACTATCTTATCCTTTCTTGAAGAGTACTCCCTCTTTAGCTTGGATTTATGAACATTTTTTCTTAAAAGGAAATCTCCTTGGTGTTGAAGGCAAGTATCCTTTTTTCTACTTCCTTAAGACATCAACATAGGCCTATGTTAACATCATAAGGGAGGGGCACCCATATTGCCTACTTTGTATTATTTGTACCATATCTTTGCATGTCTTAAATGGGGTTACTCATTTTCAAAACTAGAGGAAACAAACTCTTAGAGCGAGATGTTTCTAAAACTAGACATTTGCCTCTTGGAATTTACACAATTTACCCTTGGCATTTTAGTTTGGATTATATGTCTTAAATAGGTTGATGCATGCTCAAAACTAGCGAAAAAAAACTCTTATATGGGGTGCTATATATGTGAAACTAGATGTAACTTGGACACACACATGGGGATGATTGGAACTAGAAAAAAATGGCTGGACTATTCCTATTCTCCTCCCCAACATGGAGCACCTAGAAAAACATATCGAGGAACACGTATATGTGTCCTTTCTCATCATTCTTATCATGGATCATCTATAAAACAACATCTATGATGTATTCATGCTCCTCTATTCTGTTTAGATGAGCTTATAACTTTGCTATTGTAGTTCACAGATGTTGTGTGGTTTTCTCTTTAATATGATCACTTGTGTTCTTCATATGGCATATTTATAGAATGATTTTAGTGGTGAGACATTTTCATTGTCAAGATCTCTTTGGCTACTTTACTTGAGGTCTTGTTTTTAGTACTAACCCCTTGTGTTATGTGTCCTTGCATATAATTGTGTGAGTTAAGATCATAATATTGGTGGCTTGGTTTCTCAAAATTGGTGAAGTCTCATCTCATTCTGATTGCGCTACAATTCTCTCATCTCTCTCACCTCATCTTTCTACTTTATCGAGAGTATGATCGTAAGATCATACTTTGCTAAAGTGGGGGCTAAATGTAGTGTCATAAACTGTACACCCTTTATTACTATGTCCAATTTCACACTTATTTTAGTATTTCCCTTTCCTCTATACATTAAAGGACTTTTATTATAATTAATTAATTTTTAATTCAATATTATGAATCTTATTTAACTTTTTTACATCATCATGCTCTTATTTGGGCCCAAACTTCTAGGTGTGCCCTTTATCATTTTATCCTGATTTTTCCTTAATCATGCCCTAATTTCAAATCCCAAAGCATATTTCAAATATCGAGGCACCTTGAATAGTTGCATGAAGCTAGGATTAACTTTGTAATCACGATACATTTCATCCCTAAAAATTTCAACAAAAGTCAGCTAGACCGTGGCACAGAACCATGGTCCTAACTTTTTCACCCCGAATTTTGGGATCATTTTTTGGAAGTATTATAATGTTTAAATATTTCTTTTTGCAAAATTAAATCAATGTTGGATTGGCCTAAATATTATTTTAATCACAAATCACTATATAAGGCATCCTTCTCAACTCATTTTCATCTAAACGTAACTAAGACTCTAAGCGTCATAAGTATTCAACCTAAATCATTCAAGTGTTCAAGCACTCATCATCAAGCAGTTCTAGAGATCTTGAAGGTTGCATATTGTTCTCTAAACCATTGTGGGGCAAATTACATCATTCATATGCAAGCATGTGTGTGTGTTTAGATTTTTTTCATGTCGATGTCATTTCATACAACATATGTGATTACATTCAAGAACCATAGAATCATATCAACAATTATAAATTTGAGGTATATACTTTCATTATTTATTTCAATATTTGCAATATTTTAATCAAGGTTAGTTCTTTAACCAAGGTTTGACTTAGGAAAACTCACTTTCGTAACTTATTTCTCCTTTTTCTTTGTGTAGGAAACATGTACAGAGTTGCAATCTTCAGGATGAGCATTATTTATAGTGACAAATCAATCGCCCTTTTGTGTGTGAAAAGTTCAAAGGACTACAGAAACCATCACCATGGTCCCAACATTTTATCATAAATTCAATGTTATCATGGTTATGACGTGCTATTCTGTGTGGAAAATAGCTGCTTCCAGATTTATGACCCAAGATTTACGGTCCATTAAGGAAGATATAATAATTCAAAGTAGGTAGTCACTTTGATAATGATTTTACTTTTCTAAATTTGAGGCTAGCGCGAAGGTCCATAGGAATTGGAAAAATTAAAGAAATTTATTTATTTCACACTTTGGTAACGTTTGATTCATTGAACAATAGAAAAACACCAGAATATATTCGTTAATCAGAAGAGAAATAGAAATTCTCGGTTGTTTCGGTTCAATTATCTACAGTATGATTGTAAATCTACCCTCCCTCAACTTTGAACGTCAAACACCAAATGTTAACTTCAATAAAATAGTTATAAAAAATAATTTTGACTGCAAAGGCCGGATGCGGTTGCTGCTGGCCGCCTAAAGACATCTGTTGTTGCCACCACCTCAAATAGATGAGATAGTGTTAAACATTCAGAATTGATCCACATTTTCTAGATTTAATATTTTTTATTAATGTATGCAATTTAATATTCATAAATAGACGATAATATGTGAAAGTGGATTATTTCCACAACTTGACATGAGCTATCATCTATCAAATAAATTATGTAATTCTCAGCTTTCTCTTATGTCCACAAAAGTTAAATCACATGACAAAAATCTTAATAAAAATACATTTTTGTTTATATGCTCAACCAAAAATCATCAATAACTATGGAGCCAAAAGTTATGTTCTTTTAATTGTAGCAAAGGTTATATATTATAGCAGTTTTATCATTATTTTATTTGTAAATTATGCGACAAGTTTTTTAAACAGAGAAAAATTGAATGGCATCTCGGATCTGTATGTATAAGCTTCATGCATAATATATACCAAATTTAAAGGACACTGTTCTATTGTAGATATCTTAAATGTTACACCTGAATAAAAATAAATCAGAATTTTAGAAACGTAATATGAAAAGATATCATGTTTGCTCAACTCATAATGAACATATAATATTCTTTGTTGTCTTTCGCAATAAGTTGGTAGAAGGCTCTACAATACTTTAATATGAAGAAAAGATTGAAAAATGAAATTCCAAATACAACATTAAATTTTTATGTCTATTGTCAAAAAAATTATAAGATGTTTTTGTATAAATTACAATCGACATAATATAAAAAGTCAAAAAGAAAGAAAAAAATTAAGCAAAATCCAGGTCATTTATATTGAGAGGTAGGGTATTCTAATATGAAAATATCTCTATCATTTTTCCTATAATGCACTAAGGGCGCAGAGTAATTAAAGTCATGATTGAGATATAAATTTGACAAATATTTTTGTAAATTTATCATGGGCATTGAATGTATCGTTTGAGTGTCTAGTGCCCTAGTCTTCCTGGACTGATCACTTAATCCACACCACTCCTTAATCCAATTCCTAAAGTCCGTAATCAACATCAAGACCAACCATGCAACCAAAGACAAGTCTTCTACCCTAATTAGGTAGGAAAATTTTCTCCAATCAATCAAATTATCTCAAAATGATAATTAAACGTAACTTTTATATAATCAATTTACCAGCTAAAGGAAGATATAAGTATGTATATATGTACACACACAGATATATATATATCCTCTTATTTATATACATAAATAAATGTATTGAATCAACGTTGTAAATTGCACCCTGATATAATTTCATATTCATTTGGGTCTCACTTAGATAGTGTTATTCCTTCTTTGCCTTGATTATTCCCGATTCTACTCAAATTAATGCTATATTTGAGGTCTTTTATCTCTTGTCTGGCTTCTTGACCTTTTGCTAATCTAGAAGGACTTGAGTAGGTTGCCTAGTGCCCTAGTCTTCCTGGACTAACTACTCCCTTCTCTTAGACAACTAACAACATACAACCAAATACTATAATAGTAAATCCTTCAAGTTCAAACCGCACCACTCCTTATTCTAATTCCAAAAGTCCCTAATCAACATCAAGACCAACCATGCAATCAAAACCAAGTCTTTAACCCTAATTAGGTATAAAATGTCCCCCTAACTATGCAACTATGTGAGATTTCATATTAGTAGATTTGACGACTTCGCATTATATTGTCATCTTTTCCCAACGATGAAGGTGCAGTTGCTTAATATTCGTCTAAATTTCTTGATAATTGCGGCCAGTTGTTGCCATAATGAATTTGGCCTTGTTGTCAGTCAATTCTATTTTTTTCAGACTGCTTTAATTCAGTCAATTTTTCTCATAGAAAATGAAATAGATTGTATTTTGTTTACTTCACTTCATGTTCGTCAGAGACTAGTTTAAGTCGGTCAATTATGTTATCATAGAAAAACGAAATAGATGTATTTTTCTTACTTGACTTTCAGTTTGATCTCTGTCAATTTTATTGTGATAATTTTTATTTATTTATTTGAGTTTATTTTATTTCCATATCGAAAAATGAAATAGATGTATTTTATTTACCCATTTTTCATTGTTATCTTATATTGAATCATTTAACTTAATAAATTATATTGTCTAAAACATGAAATGAATAAACCTAACTTGTTTAATATTAATTATTACTTCATATTTCATGTTGACTAGTTTAAATTAATCGATCTTATTATCATAAAAACTGAAATGATATAGTTTGATTACTTGAATTTAATTTTTATCTCTCTTTTATTTGCCACTTAAATTCAATGGTTGCATTGTGGAGTGCACATTTTGTGTCATTAATCATGAATCTCACATAATGTTTATCATTACCAAGGATGGTGAAACTTCACTTTGGATTGAGATGTATTGAATACATATTGTCTTTATCCCATTCCAACCATACATTCAATGGCATGAGATCCGTCATTTAGGTTAGACCAATTTTAACCAGATGGGAACTATTAGTATAAATTAGATAGTGTCCATTTTATTTCTCTATCATGATTCATAGATAATATCACTTAAATTGAAGTACTTTTTGTCACATAAGTATTCATTAGTATATTTTATTTGCACTTGCATCAAAAGGAGGTGCAATGGGTACATCGTTAGTAAGTCATTCGTTAAATAATATATTGGAGGGTACAAATCAAATAAATAATGATAATAATTTATAGTATGCCATAGCAAACTTAAATCAACAATTGAGATCCTCCTCATAATGTATTCTATGATCCTTCATTGTACACTATAGATTTTTCACAATATAAAGAAACAATTAACTTATGAAATAGATTATAGTGAATAGATTAATCTTTGATCATTGATATTCTTCTTAGTTAGGGTTAGGGTTCGTGCTAAGGTCAAGGTTAGGGTTGAAAATAAAATTGGGGTTATAGTTAGGGTTTGGATAGGATTATGTTTAAAGTTACGGTTAGAAATTGAATCAGGTTTAGAAATAGAATTAGGATTGACAATTAGGGATATTGATAGGTCTAGGGTTGGAATTATGATCATAATTAGGATTATAAGTAGAACCATAACCTTAATTGCATCCTAAGCCTAATATAACACACATTAGCTATAACCATAATACTAAGTGAACCCTAACTGTAACACTATTACTAACTCTAGTTTAAATATTAAGAACACCAACTCCAATCCTAATTGAACCAAAGCGAGAGGATATTGTGGGAGAAATTGCGTAGGTGTGCCTAGTCACTAGATCAAACTTGGAGTGTTCAGAAGCAATGTTGGAAGAGGTGACACATATTTTATTGGTCACCATGCAAAGAGGAGAGTTGGCCATGTGGTAATCAATTCTTGAGAAGCATCACTTTCGTAGTGTCATAAATTGTATCCACAATAAAATTTCATACTCACTTGGGCCTCACTTCAACACTCCTTCTATGCCTTGATTATGTCTAACTCTACTCATACCAATGCTAAATTTGTGGTCTTCATTCATTGCTTTGATTCCATTACTTTGTCTCAACCTTGATGAATTCGAATAGGGTTCCTAGTGCTCATCCTCCTAGACTAGGATGTTAGAGATACTATAGTCTAGACCAAAAGAGACCATTTTCGAATCCTCTAATGGTCAAAAAAAGTTTATTAGGAAATGATTTATGATGTCACCCTTCTTTATAATTTTCAATACCTTTCTTGAGTATAGGTATAATAACAAGTCTTATCCTCTCATTTGAAACATCTCTCATTAAGAAAATTGACTCCACAATTAAAATTCAAGTGAGTAAGCAATAAAGCATCATTAGGGCAATAAAGGAGAGGTCAAGTATTTAGATTTCAAGCATTCAAGATGGCATCCATGGTCATTCTTATGAAGCCAACCATGAGTTCCTAGATGAAAATATCAACCTTTATATGAATAGTTTATGGAAAGGAAGATTCATAAAGAAGCTATAATATTTCAATTAAGCATTTTATTTTCAAATCTAGCCTCTACCCCACAAGGGCATGCTTTATTTTCTATTTCATTCATCATAGAGCTAATTCAAAACCTAGAGTTTGACTTAGGTAAACCCCTATCAACCTAACTATATTTTTCCTCTCTTTTTTGTCCAAGTGACAAGTTAAGAAGACAAGGAATATAGATTTAAAAATTATAGACTAATATGAATTGAACAATATTTTGAAAACCTGAAAACCCTGGACACAAGGAATCACTTAATAATGTTTGACACTTTTATAAAAAAAATTCACGAGAATATTCTAAGTGACATTATAATCTTGAAATTGTTTCTGATATTTGCCTCAAACAGCTTCTAGACCAGGTTACATAGCACCATAGTCTGGTATTGTTTGATCTCAAATTTTAGACACAGGTTTATCTGTGGTTCTCATTTCTAAATTTGTACTTAGAATCTGCATATCTATTTTCCAACTTTCTTCTTATGTTATTTATTGTTAGTTTTATATCATTAACCCTAGGTTTTGCATTTAATCATTATATCTCATCCAATTGTAGCAATTCAACTAAAATAAGGCAAATAAAGTTGAATAGTTTTCTTAGCCCTTTTCAAGTAGTTTTGAGGTTGGGCCTATTGGATTTCGTTTACATTAATGTGGTGCTATTGTGAATGGGCTTGATTCCTAGTTTGCATGTTTAGACTAGTGAACACCATTCACCACTTTATATTTTGGTGAACCTGACTTCTTGATTGTATTATGTTTTATTCAAATGCTCAAATTTGATTTTCATTGCATTTGATTTTCAAATCTAGAATCATCAATTGTTCAAATCTCTCATTTCTATAATACATTTTTCTTATTTAAGTGGTCAATTGATCATTCTGTTGGGAAATTGCATTATTGGATCACTTATTTTGCTTGCATAAGTGGCATTTCATTACATTTTCTTTATTTGTCTGAGTTTCATTACCCTTTCTACTGAATCTAATATCCCGCTATGAAGAATTTATAGAGTTATGGCACCCCAAAGTTTAAATACTAAGAGTATTGAGCCTAAGTTGACTAACCTATTCTATGGGATCTTGGGTGAATCCTTTATTCCTACATAAGATACACCTAACATTGTGGAGAACCATTCCCCTTATAGTTATCATGTTGAGGATTAATCTTTAACTCAAGTGCCTATGAATAATTGGCAAAAATTGACTAGAGATTGTGAGACTCTCAATAATATATGAGTCAAGAATTCTTATATGGAGAGGTAGTCCCCTTGATTGAGGTTTTGAGGAGATTGATTCAAAGTGATGAACATGGTTTGAACATGTTCCATAGTATTTCTCATATTGTGGATAGTAATGTTATGACAATGAAAAGTTGAGTTGAATTGCTTGATCATTTAAATCCAACAAACACAATTGAGCATTCTTTTCCTACATATTTTCCTAATGCATATTAGATACCTCTACATAAAATGTTAATGCTATGTACATGTTTGTCATCGGAGAATCACATCAATGAATACTACTACATACCCCCTTCCACTAGGCTTCCATTTGTGTCTCAATCCTTAACCTACCTATCATAATGTTTCACCTACCTATCATTATATTCCACCTACCTATCCTAATGCTACACCTCTATCACAATCTAACATGTGCTACTCCAAATTATCCACCAAAGACACCATAAACCATTTATGTAAAATGGTTCACCTTTGATATCATGTACATCATTAAAAAACTTCATTCATTCCCGTTTTGATAGATCATATTTTAAAAACCATCAGATGCCTTCAGATAGTTTGCCCAATTAGAGTTTTTCACTTAGGACAACAATTTATATCATACCACCTAGTAAGCTCCATGTGTTAGCATTCCATGCTCTCACACTAGGAATCATAGCCCACCATTTTGACACTATGAGTTTGCAGTCAACCTTCCTTTACTTGCCTAAGTATAGTGGGCTTGGGAAATGTGGCACCAAACCGTAGTAGCAAAATTTTTCAATTAAAATAAAAACCATAGTAGCGAACTACTTACCCATCTATAACACACATGTCCTCATGCTACCACACTACAAATTAGAGAACACACAGCTAGACGATGCACTCAATTTCTTCTGCGTAAAGTTTGGGCTTATTAGATAAATGATGACATCATGCAATAGAATGAAAAGGAAAAGAAAGGGTCTTTTATAATCCACTATGCCAGCAATCTCTATGTGGGTCTACAGATGGGTTAGAGCAATATGGGACTACCCCATACTCCTTGTGGGAGGTACCTAACTGCACTACAAACGAAATGTACATACCCTACCCCCTTGTGGGATTTGAACTTGTGACCTCTCTTTCAAGAGTACAAATTGTCCACCACTAGACCAACTCAGACTGTGACTCTCATAGAAAACTAACCTCTTGAGCTCGTGGACACGTACCTGGCCATCAAATGTTGTCATCAGATGAACCTCATTGCTGAAAACTGATTTAGAAAAAACAATCTTTGACAAGGCAAGCCCATACTTAGAACAAGGGGGCTGATAGACCTACAACGCTAAAGACTTAAGTCATAATTGAAAAGAATGCGACCAGGTGCAACAAATCACTGGAAAATTATAGCGCGTAAATCAATTCCAATGACAAAATGATCGGTTTGGTCTTTGCATTATATTTTTTCAAGCTATTTTAATAAGTATTTAATTAAAGATAATCTTTGCTGTTTCACGGTCAAAGTTGAGGGTGGATTTACAATCACAAGCTGTAAATACACATAGAAAATGTTTTAAGTTGGACCGAAAAAACCGATCGTTTTTATCGGGCGAGTTATTTCTCTTCTATTGTCGATTTCTGATGCTTTTGTATTGTTCAATGATAAAATAAATTCCTTTCATTTTTCCAATTCCTAAAGACCTCTGCGCTAGCCTCAATTATACAAGAGTAAAATCATCGTTAAATATTTACAATTGACTACCCTCTATAGTGCTGCAAACGGTCGCGTCAAAGGAGTATTGCGCATGTTATGCGACTAAATTGTTAAAATCCACATCTTATTATTGCTTTTTACTTTCTATCAGTTCATATTATTAACAAATGATTTTATTTATATATATATAATGTGTTCAAATTATATGGTCAAGAATAAGTGTTTGTAGTCAAGAATCAAGTGATAATAAATCTAAAAGAAGGCCTGCATCAAGAGTTCTTGAGGTTTTCAAAACTATTGCAAGCTCTAATGGGGGATCTTAGTTCCTTGTGAAAACCTGACCCTCAAGAAAGGGAATTTAAATTGGCCTAAAAAGGATTGAAGGTGTCAAAAGACCAATGTAGGCTTGGAGCCCAATCTCTAATTGTAGTAGAGAGGAACGATGGTAGACCCATACTTGACCCCTACTTTGTAAGGCTTGATTTCTAAGAACACCTAAGTCCTTTCGACATTTTCAGTTCCTCTTCATGCTTTGCCTTGATAGCATGTGGTAGGCTACATGCTTGAAAGTTGAACCACATAGGTTAGGACTGTTTTAAATAGCAAAATTTTAATCTCTCTTCTCTAGGAATATGAAATGTGAAAGACCCAATGACTAACATATATCATTTTTTTAGGGCCACAAGGTTTGTAATAACTTTTCCTTGGTTCAATGATCCTCTAGAAGCCCTAACATAATTGATAAGCTTCAAGTCCTTTTTTGTTTAATTTTATTCCGACAACCTCCTTGCTATATCATCATTATTGCTATGATAAGCCTCCTAGCTACCAAATATCTAACCAAGGCACTCCAAACAAAAAAAATTAATATTGTGTGATGTGATCCTCAAAGAAAAGGTGGCACCTTAGCAATATTTAATAATGTTATGGCTCTTTCCTAGCATGACCATACTTGGCCACAATTTTATCTTATTTTTGTTGGGATTAAGGTGTCTCGACCTTAGAGTCCAAACATGTTTATTTTGTTTATTTATTTTATTATGTTCACTTTGGAAGTCCCAAAAAGAGGGGACTAGTGTCATAGGTTGCTATGTTGGAGCTACGAGAGTTTCTTTTATTTACTATGATGGTTACTAGTTTGGTGGAAGAGTCATGGAGTGATATTATTTGACAATTGGTATTTATGGTGGAGTTCAGTTTTGACAAGTGGTGTGAGGAAGGTGTTGCATATGGCAAGGTAACCGTTATAGATGAGTTATGCATTGTTTATTTGGAAGTTTCTATGTGCAACATGTCATGAGTCTAGCAAGTTGTTGTTTATGACACCACATACCTCTTTGGCATTGGAGTTGACTTTCAAAACTATGGGTGCTTTCCACTTGTGTTGAGCTCTATATGTGGCCTCTTAGTGTATTTTTTTATGATAGGTTGAATTTCTTCTAAAAATATTATAATTGTCGGATATTCTCTAAAATTCTTTGATGTTGTATTTACTCTTGACGAGCACTGGCTCTAGGTATTGAATTTTAACTATTAGTTATTGATGATAATACAACTGGGTCTCACTTTTAGAGTGTGGGTTTTGTTCCCAAAAAGTTTTCCCCACATATATAAAGTGTTGTTAGTTTATTTGTTTAAATTTGATTTTGAGTTTGTTTATCTAATTTGCAGTAGGTAAGGGTTTGTAAGGAAGTTTTTAGGGGACTAGAAACCCCAAAAATACATTTTGAGGGGACTCGAAACCCCACAGGTTTTGAAAGGACCCGAAACCCTCATATTTTACCAAGATTTGTAACCCACATAACATTGTTTCTAAAAGAAAAGAACATCAATGAACTAGCAGCCAAGCCACAAACTAGACACAAAACGTTCCTATAATGTAAACAAGGGTTTTACAAGGATCCCTTAACCTACAAAATAATTGGGTTTTAAAAGGCTCCCCTAACCTTCATCAAAGGTTTATAAATGGCTCACAAAACCAACAAACAAGGGTTTTCCAAGGCTCCCATGACCTGTAACAAAGTCATCAGCTTACTGACAACACAACTAACCCTTAACCAAAAACCATTAGTGGCCAGACTGGGCCCTTTAAAACTACTAGCATCTAGCATACTTGTGGAATGAACAACACTCCCACAACCAAAACATAAGAGAAGAACCTGAAAGAACACATGGGGGTTTTCAAAGGCTCCCCTAACCTTCATGACATACACAAGGAGGGTTTTTGAAGGCTCCCTCAAACCCCCCAAAAAACAAGAAAGTATGGTTAAAAAAACCCAGCCCTGACCATGAAGATCCATAAGAAAGTAATGGCAGGTAGCCTCAACTAGAAACTCGAGCAACATCCTTACCCAAAAGACCTTCTCCCACCATCTCCTCACCTCAATAGGGAAGAGGTCCACCTCAATAGGAATAGAAAGAAGGCAAAACATCAGCCTCAAAGACTCTCTCATAGCAAGTAGAAACCCAACTACTCCCAACCAACAAATCTCTGCCTCCATAGGAAAAAAGGGCCAATTCAGATAGTTTGGGAAGAGAGAAGCCCAAAATCCCACACGTTACAGTCCTGGACTAGCAAAGAAAAAGCTCCTCCACCTATGAAGGAGGACTTTCTAGAATAGGGAAAAAGTGTGAGATCATGGACACCCAACAAGGTTCATCACTTGTGGGCAAAGAACCACAAACAGTCTGAAGCGCAGCGACCTCTACGCTCAAATAGATGAACAGGGGCGAGGATATCACACCTCCCACCTCTCCGCATTCAATCCACACACTCTGTGAACCACACAAGACTACGTAGAAACTAGAGCAACCAAGTTGGGCTAAAGAGATGAGCCCCCCCCTTCCCCCACCTTCACCAATTCCCTCTCCGTCCTTGTCTCCATCGCCTGAATCATTAGGTCCTGAAACCCTAGCTCGCCTCGCTCCTCCTTTTCCGCTCCTTTTGATGGTAGTTATCACATCACCTCTCTTGTTAGATTTAACATTTGGAAGCATTTATTTTGCACTTGGCTTCCTTTCAATTGGTATTAGAGCCTAGCCAATATTGTTATTGTTGTTGGGTCAACAAGTTTTTTGTGTTGATCTATTTTTAGTGGAAGTTTTACAAAGGAAAATTTCATAACCTTGTTGTAGGTTTGATATGCCAAGCACATCCAACATAATATAGATGAATAAGTTTAAGGCTGTTAATTTTGACTTATGGAAACTCAAAATGAAGGAAATGCTATGGGATACAATGGATCAAAAATCCAAGGGTTTGATAAGCTTTTGTTTGGCTGATTCAGTGCTCCTGAAGGTCCATGAAGAGAAGAATCCAACTGAGATCTGGAAGAAGCTCGATGATACTTATAAGGGGAAATCCTTGTTAAATAAGTTTTATACTCTAAGGATGGAGGAAGGCGGATCCATTGCAAATCACATGAATGTATTCAACAAGCTAGTTGCTCAACTAACTTTTGTTGGTGTCAAGATAGATGATCAAGAAAAATGTATCCTTTTGTTATGTTATTTTTTGGACTAGCAGGATCATCTTGTGATGGTCATTGGATGATCAACAACAACATTCAAGATGGAGGATGTGGTTTATTCACTATTATATGAAGAGATGTGAAGGAAATCTTCTAAGATGGCTAAGGAGGTCGTAATTGCTCATGGTAGAACAATGGAGAAAGAAAAGAAGAAAGACAAGAAGGGTAAATCCAAGTCACCTAGGGGATCTAAGTAACTTGGTAAACAATCCAAGGCAAAATGTTGGAACTGTGACAAATTTGGTCATTTTCACAAAGAGTGCAAGGAGGAGAAGAACAAGAAAGGTAAAAACAATTTCTTAAATTCTTACTCTAATAAATCTTATCATGATAAAGTAGATTCTTTTGTTATAGCCTTGGCAACACAGGCATCAGAAGATATGTGATTGATAGATTTAGGAACCTGTTTCCATATGACCTCACAAAGGTTGGTTTTCGAAGTACAAAGAGTTTGATGGTAGGAAGGTTTATCTAGCTGATGACTAACCTTAGCTAAACCCAAATTTTTTCAGTGTGAAATTTTTTATCTTATCAAAATCCACATAAGCTAAGATCCTCGATTCCAAGACATCCTCAATGAAGGATTTAGGAAGATTAGTCAATCGAGTCAACTTGATAGATCCATATTCACATAAAACCAAGACAAAAGGAAAATAAGGGTAGCCAAATCATAGGTAATAGAGGATGGGGGAGAATAGGAAACACTCATGAAGGACTTAAATTCTCCATCTAGAATGAATTCAACAAGATCAACTCTATCTCTAATCACCAAGAGCTCTTTTGGAGTAGGGGGAGCAATGAAAAATCCTCCTTGGAGGACACGAACAATAGTAACAATGACAGCTCAAGGAAGAGGTTGGAGGGCTAAAAAAAAAAGGAATGATGATAGTTAAATGAAATGGCACCAAAAACCTTAGGATCCCTATATGGAAGGATCTTCCCATCTAGATCCTCCTCCATGTCATCAAGGATATCCATTGTAGAAGCATTCTAGGATATCTTTACTCCTCCAAAGTTACCATTCTTGACCTCTAAACACATGAACATGTGGGAAAATCTAGCAAGATATCAAGTAGTAGCTTGTCATCATCATCTAAAGGATATTCATCATCATCTTATTCATCCTTTGAACTATCTATGCTGGCACCATCTTATTAAATATGATGATAATGAAAAGAATGTTGGTTTAAAGATCACAAAAAGAATGGGTTATAAATTTCAAAGATTATGAAAACATGAAGAATGAATAAAAAATCCTATTGAGCCAACAATGAGACCAAAATATGAAGGCCTTGGATATATCACAAGTAGAGGGGGAAAGAATGATGCAAGTGTTCCCAGTACAATCAAATTAGTTTACGAAATACAGAGTATGTAGCATTCACATTGTAAAACGAAAGGACACACAAAGGATGGGTGTTAGGATTTACATTCTTGGAATATTTGTGGTTTGAGGAATCATTCTAAAAAGACATTTTGGAATAAAGAGTCAAAGAATATGTTAATGACAGGGTGCATGAAAATGGAATATGGATGGAGTTGTGGATCAAACTAGAAAAATATTACAATGACTAGAAGGTTTTTAAGTGTAAGTGTTCATATGGGAAAAATGATACTAATTGTGAATAATTTGAAAGTTCAAAAGGGACAAAAATAGTTTTGGATAAAAAGCAATCATTGTCTTATACGACATCTACATATAGTGAACTTTCAAGAAGAATACATTCCAATTTCAAGTGATCCCAGGTGAAGGTGCATGAAGGCACCGAATTGATTTTTTTGAAAAAAGTGAAGATAAAATATGTTGAGTAGAGCTACAGTTTTGTGGAACTATAGATCAAGTTGCTAATATATTTACAAAAAACATTACCTATATGAAATTTGTCAAAATTGGAAACTTGCTTCATCTCAAGGAAGTTGCTATGTGAAATATTCTTGTATTTATCCTCTTCCAGTAAACATTATGGGGGCTGTTGGAGATAATATTTACCGTTAAATAAGTTTGTAATAGTTGTCTTAAAAGTGATAATGTTTATCAAATTGATAATGTAAATCTTGGAAAGTGCTGGAAAACATTATAATTAGAATATTTAAATAAGAACTTTCCAGCACATGGAGATTTCTAATAGTTTCCAAATTTGTTTTCTTCCTCTCCATTGAAGTCTCTAAATTCAAACAATGTCTTTGTGATTGTACAGTAACAAAAATAAATAAATCAACATATAGTTTTATAATTTGTGCTAATATTTTCAGTGTTTTCCATTTGTTTTACTTTGTCAATAGTTTTATTCAGAGTATCTCTGCATACAAATATAATATTCAAGAATTACCTTCTTTTGCTTCTTGACAAACAATTTGCCCTTTTTTTTTTTTTTTCAAGAACATTTTCTTCGACAAATAGCAAGGGCGAGTATTCAAGAATTACAAACACTACAATTTAAGTTTTATCGCATGGAGTATAATATTGGATCTGGTAAGCACATTTTCTAATCACTGGTGAATGTGGATCTGGCCTCGTGACTAAGGTATGCAACGGTTATTATTATTATTATTATTATTATATTTGGCTTCCATTTTAGATCTCTGCAAGCAGGTTGTGCTTATTCTGCTCAATTTTGAATTACTATTATTATTTCTTGAAACTAGATGGTTATTTATTATTTTTCTATGTGAAGAATTGATAGAACTATTTTTAAAGTAAAAAGAATCCAGTTCAATGTCAACTATATTATCCTACTTCAAAATTTATTAATTTTTTACTGTTTTAAAAAATGATGTTTCATATTTGTAAGCATTAAATTGATTATGTTTAATGTTTGAAGAGATAAACTTTTACTACAATAAGTCATTTTTGTGTGCATTTTCAATTTGAAACTATTTTATTTATGTAAGAGTTATTTTATAGTTTAAGTATCCTTTACATATATATGTATATATGTATATGTATATGTATATATACATATATATATGTATATATATATATATATGTATATGTATATACAGATGTATATGTATATATACATATGTATATGTATATATACATATGTATATGTATATATACATATGTATATGTATATATACATATGTATATGTATATATACATATGTATATGTATATATACATATACATACATACATACATACATATATATGTGTATATCTACACATATATATATGTATATATATACATATATATATATATATACATATATATATCTATATACATATATATATCTATATACATATATATATATATATATATATACATATATATATATACATATATATATATATATATATACATATATATATATACATATATATATATATATATATACATATATATATATATATACATATATATATATATACATATGTATATATATATGTATATATGTATATATATATATATATGTATATATATATATATATATGTATATATATATATATATGTATATATATATATGTATATATATGTATATATATATATGTATATATATGTATATATATGTATATATATATATGTATATATATATATATATATATATATATATATATATATATATATATATATATATATATATATATATATATATATATATATATATATATTTCAAGGTACAGGTCTTTTATCCAAAAAAGGAAGATGAAGAATTTTCAACAACAATAGAATTTTTCTCCAATTTTTTGTTCACAGAAATCTTCAATTTGTCTACCAAACTTTTCATTTTATGTTTCGTTAGCATTTTCTTTAAAAAGTTGGTATTGTTCGATCAATATATTGTTTCTAAATTGTTCATTGAAAAGTTTTGTGGCCCACTATCGAACGGTTCAAATTAATCTCTTTCCTTTAATATTTTCAATTATGTCTCATATACATGTATACATGTATATATGTAAACATATATATATATATATATATATATATATATATATATATATATATATATATATATATATATATCAAGCTACATGGCTTTTATCCAAAAAAAGAAGATGAAGAATTTTCAACAACAATAGAATTTTTCTCCAATTTTTTGTTCACACAAATCTTCAATTTGTCTACCAAACTTTTCATTTTATGTTTCTTTAGCATTTTCTTTAAAAAGTTGGTATTGTTCGGTCAATATATTGTTTCTAAATTGGTCATTGAAAAGTTTTGTTGCCCACTATTGAATGGTTCAAATTAATCTCTTTCCTTTAATATTTTCAATTATGTCTCATCAATTTCAATTAACCATTTTGGGGATCTTAAATGTGTTGGGTTTTAAATTTCTCATTCTTCCACACAAATATATTCTCTTCTCATGTAATTCGACAATACATAACATTGGACATTTTCACTTCTAATATTATCAACATTTTAGTTTTCATTCTCAACTTTTTCATTTTTCATTTTCAATCTCAACATTTCCAATATCAATTTCAACATTTTATTTTTTCAATATCAACATTTCAAATATCAATTAAAACATAAATTCATTTTCAATATCAACCTTTCTCATATCAATTTCAACATATTCATTTTCAATATTAGCATTTCCAATATCAATATCAACATTTTCATTTTCAATATCGACATTTCCAATATTAATCTCAACATTTTCATTCTCAATTTCAATATCATCTTCACTTGAAATAATATTTACATGCAAAGAAGAAACTTGAGCACCTTGATGAGTATTTGACCTTGTATTTTCTTCATATGTCTTTCTCTATCTTTCTCTCTCAACCTTCAATTTCTTCCATTATAGGTTTTCTCTTTTGTTTTTGATTTACGATGAATACTACCCAACATCATAGTTGCAAAAAGATTCAAAAACTTGATATCTTTCTTTTTTGTACAAACAAGCAATCCAAATGTTGAATTTTGTGTCATATAGATAGAGATCACGAGATTTAGGATAGAAAACAGAATGTGGGAATTATTGGAATGCTTCAAATGGTTAATTTATCCATTTTTGTAGGTCCAATAAACATATATTAATTACAAATAAATATTTGTTATGAATTCAATTTGGTGTCAAAGCCACCACAAAGGTCACCAAAGGTTTTATGCCCCCTAAAAAGGAAGTAATAGATATTTTTTACAAATGAATATCCATTACTTGACATTATAAATACTTTATATTGTTTATATATAATAAAATTATTATAAATTAATAATACATATATATACATTAGAGAAACTAGAGAGAGAGAGAGAGAGAGAGATCTGAGTATGGTGGGGAGGGTAGAGGGAGTATGAGTCATAGAGATGGAGCGAAGAATGGAGGGAGGGAGAGAAAGAGAGGGAGAGAATTGAGAGAGACAGAGAGAGGGAGAGAGAGACAGAGAGAGGGGGGGTATAGTGGGGAGGATATAGGGACCCCTGGAGAGAGAGAGCTTCTGATAGAAGAGTTATATAGGTCGAGGAAGGGAGAGATAGAGAGAAGGAGAGAATTTAGAGAGATGGAGACCTGAGAAAGAGGGAGGGAAAAATAGAGAGATGGAGAGACGAGAGAGTGAGAGAGAGAGCTAGGGGTGAGGTTTAGAGATAGAGAGATATTTATAATATTGAATGTTATATAAAGCATATAAATTATATTTAATATATATTATATATTAATATCATTTATTATATATGATAAACTCTATTATATTCTATATTATAGACTACCAAATTAATTATCAGAATATTTAGTTGACATAACAAATTAGTTATTAAAAATTCATTACAATGAGATATTCTCTATATTCTCTCTTTCTCTCTATCTCTCCCATCCCAGACCTAGATAACTCTTCTATCACAGAAGCTCTCTCTCTCTCTCTCTCTCTCTCTCTCTCTCTCTCTCTCTCTCTCTCTCTCTCTCTCTCTCTCTCTCTCTCTCTCTCTCTCTCTCTCTCCCTCCATTCTTCGTTCTCTCTCTCTCTCTCTCTCTCCCTCTTTTTTTCTGGCCAAAAATACAACCATGGGATTTCCCTTGGGTTTGCTTTAGGATTTGTCTTGGGAGTGTCAAACTTGTTTAGAAGTTTTCTTTGGTTTTCTATAGTTCACCAATGTGATTGACGACTTTTTTTAATTTAAATTTGATGATATGAAAAAGGTTTATTAAAATTGTTAGCTTTATACCAATATAAATTTTTCCTTATTTTAAATTTAATAAATTATTACTATTGATTTTCTACATACATTATGACTAAATATCTAATTGATAAGATGATTAAAAAAATCTATAACTTTCAAATGGTTACACATATTTAAAATCCAAAAATTTTTCCACATTCTAGGGTGAACTCACAATAATGGTTCCCACTTTTTTGCCACTTTGACACTGAGATGAACAATTTTAAAATAATCTTCAAATTCCAACAACTATAAATTTTAAACTATTAATAATTTGGAGATGATGTAAATTAGTGATTTGTAGTAGTTTGTCTATAGATTCTATATATATTTTTTTCAATTTTTTTTGAAGGATTTTTTTATAATTTTTTCATCTCCCTCGAAAAGTAGTTTTTTACAGTAGACTACATTTTTTAAGAAGGATGTGCCTCCCGAAATGCATAACTTTTTTTTTCTATAAATGATAAAAACTTGATTCTTTCAAATTTTGGTTTGTAACGTCAATATCCAGAGCTTGCAGTTGGTTTGATAGTGATATGTTAAATATTTTTCATTTTATTAAGTTTTGAAGTCTGACTAATTATATTTTAGACATAGGTGTACGCTTGAAAACATAACTTGTTCTATATGTATCAAAATTTTATTTTATTATTTTTGTTAGAAAGAAGACATGAATATCTAGGACAAATATTTTTCAGAATTTGTTTGAATTAGTTTACTATTTTCCCCAGTGCCCTGAATAGAGAAATCCTTGTTTCGTGAAAAACCAATGTTTGGTAAAATTAAGAAAACAAGTTCATAATAAAATTATAGTCATTTGAAAGCTTTCTTTGAGGACTACAATACTACTTTTTGGGTTTTCAAGATCATTCCATTTGACCCTTCAACCAGAGGTGTGAAGGCCAAAAATCTGCAAAAAAATGTAGAAAGCTTCAGAGAAGTGTTAAAAAAGGGGTTTGAATGAAGGGGGGTTTGAGCGAAAACCTCATTTTTTAGGGGGGTTCGAATGAAGGGGGGTTTGATCCAACCCCCCTAATATAATTGAAAAATGACATAAACAAACATTAAAGGTGCTTTGCTTGAAAGAGGCGGTTTGATTGAAGTGGGGGCTTCACTCGAACCCCAAAGGGTAGTCCGTTCGAACACCCCCACTTCGCTCAAACCCCCCCTAAACAAAATTCTCCACTTTTGCCAATTTCCTTCTTTGGAAAAAGTGGGAACCATTAATGTGGGATAGCCCTGTATGCTTCCCCTAATATAGGATAAAAAATGAATTAAATTTCATTGAGTTTTAACCCGGTTATGGTGTGTAGACATACTATATTTCTTATTATTCAAAACTTCTAATAAAAAAAGCATAATTAATTATTTAATTCTCAAAAAATTATAAAAAAGTGTGGCACATCTAGGCATGTGTCCTCTACTTATATTAAAAGTTCCAAAAAAAAAATATTATGTTTTTATTATACTTAGTTTCTCTAGACATACACCTACATTTTATTTTCTTTCCTACAATTTGAGTATTACTACATTGAAATTTCAATTTTTTCATCACTACTTAAAAGCCTAGTTTGGACCCCAAAGATCCTGCACACACCCTTATAGAGAAAATTTAAAAATGTTGTGCTCACTCAATTTATTTTTTCAATCATAGGCCATAACAAGCAACTCCTGATTAACTTCAATAATTTATAGGAGAATGGTTGGGTAACTATAGGGAGCTTGAAATCGGAGGTCACTCAAGAGTTGATTGGGAAAGTGATTGGTCTAAGTTATCAAGCTCAAAAGGTCACTAAAAAGAGGAAAATAGATTACAAGGAACTTGTGGAAAAATTATTTGAGGGAAAAGAAAAAATTAAAAGACATTGAAATGGTTATAACAAAGCCAAGATGTATCATGCTTGGGACTAGGTAAGTTTCTATTTCATGAAATATTTTACTATAGAAGGGAGGTTATTATAGTTCACAAATACCATTTATTCTTACTTAACCACATTAGAAATGGTGAACTAGCTTCCCCTTTTTCTTTCTATCGTCAACTCAAACTATACTATTGATGGTACCAATCCTCCCCTACACCAAGCTCTTATTATAGCCATCTATAATTACAATTATCTATTGTGCCACAATCATTTCCCTCTAGTTAAAGCTCAACCATTGTAGAACAATTTGTTTTTTAAAAAGGTAAAGAACTAAAATAATTTGCTTGACCCTACTATGGGGGTGAACCCGCAAGTGTGATTAGATATTTCTCCCTTCTATGTTGAACTTCTCTAGGTTACTCCCAAAAAGAGGAAAACCCAATTGTCAAACATTTCTTTCCCTCCCAAGAAACTAAAAAGGGACTAAAAAAAAACCTCAAATTGTAGTGGACATTATAGAGGATGAGAGGGAATAGTTCGATAAGGGTAAAGAAAACATAAATAATGCTAGTAATCATGGTGGTCTAGGATGAACAAGAATTGCTAGAGCAACTAAAGCAGATAAAAATCCAAATAAGGTGGAGACTTTTGATAACAATGATAGTTAGAAGGAGGATCAAGTGGAGGGTCCTGACGATCAAGGGGAGGAGTATTTGAAGGAGGAAGATACTGAAAGTGGAGAAGATGTTGATAGTTATTAAGAGGAAAGAATAAAAAAGAAACCAGTGAAATATGATAACAGTATGATTGAGAATATGGAGATGATACATAGTTAGGACATTGGCAACCAACTAGATAGTAAGAGAGGCAATAGAAAGAGCTACAAGGTTTTTTCTTTAAAGAATCAAGTTGAGATGCTTCCAAGATGAGTGATTGATCTAGAGGAGAAGCAAGAGATAAAAACAACAAAAAGTATAACAAAATTGAACATGGTGTCAATACTATT
Source organism: Cryptomeria japonica (assembly GCF_030272615.1). NCBI lineage: Eukaryota > Viridiplantae > Streptophyta > Pinopsida > Cupressales > Cupressaceae > Cryptomeria > Cryptomeria japonica. Next base: position 168,240,987 of record NC_081415.1, read on the forward strand.
ATTGATATTACCAATTTTCTAATGAACAGAGCTATCATGGGGTTTTTTTTGGAAGCTCAAAGATTAAAAAAATAGAGGAAAAAATAGGGTTTTAAGGAAGTTGATGATAGGGAGAATCACACAATAATGAATATTGAGGTCTATGGGGACACTTTGGACTCCTTAAAGGAAAACAAGAACCTCATAAAATGATGTTTCTTCTATGTGTTGTTGTCCTGATTTCTATGTTTTAAACTATGGTGCTTTATGGTGGGTCTGCATGCCTTAATGTTCACCATAAAATTTATTTATAGTTTTCTGGTTGTGTGATAGTCTTCTAGACTTTGGTGGATTTTTTGAACAACTAGAATAATGAGGGGAAGGGGTGAATCAGTATTCCCTAAATCTTAAAATAATCTTATTATTACTTTGCAGATTCACATCAATTAAAATGCAACAAAAAGAAATGAGTGATTGAATTAAAAACAAGAGAAGATATAACATACACAAGATAAAACCATATTTTTTGCATGGAAACCTATTAGGAAAAAACCAGAGAAAGAGTTAACTCTCAATATAATATAACATTATAAAATATTACAAGTGCTCACTACAAGGCTCGCTACCTGAGGCTCATTGCCAAAGGGCTTACTACCCAAAAAAAGGAAAAAAAACATGAACTACTAAATTTGCATCTTACATATGCATGGAATATAGTTCCAATTAAGCTCAGTAGACAATCTTATCACACTTGATTTGGTGTCCAGCTATTCTGCTTCAATCACATATCATATCTGATCACTATGTCGCAATTTTGTCTTTGTTTCTCTATTCCTTTTCTCTTCTGTATTTTTCTATACCTCTATCTATATCTTTCTACGACTTTCGTCAAAGGAATACATCACACACATAGAATATATATATATATCGATTCATATCTCAAGTCTGCCATTCATGCCTTAAAAAAAAGTACCTTACACACTAGTACAATATACTTCATCTGTTTCATTTAAATAGGTTGGCTAAGGATATAACAAAATTTAATGCCAACTAGAATACACACGTTATCCATAATTCTTGACCATGTCCCAAAACTGCAAGGGCAAAAATAATCAATTAAAGAAATGTGGATTTCTAAGACAAACTATTATATTCTGAAGGAATAGAGAAATTGATGGACTAAACTATCGAACCATGTATCTCACCTTCTAGAGATCCAAAATAAATAAAATATAGAAGATAGGTACATATTATATTCATGAGTGTACTACCAAAACCACAAACCTGTATTTGCAACTATGGAGCAACACAAAGCAAAACATGATGGACAAAAACTCCAACATTCCAGAGCAACAACAGAACCAAGTCAACCAAAGTATGTTGACATCAATGAAAATCGATAGCCAAACACAAAATTCTCCTTCATTAATGATAAAAATATTAAAATCTCCGCCTTTGTCATTGATGGCAACATGTATTCTAAAAAAGTTATTCACTTTAAAAATTTTCTCTTTCAAAAACCGCCTTTTCAAAATTTTTCCTTTTCAAAAACTACCTTTTCACATTTCTACATTCTCTCCTCCTTTGCCATCAAGTAAGAAGGGTATCAAAAAGATACCTACACAAATCTTCTCCTCAACAGTAATGCACAAAAAGAAAGTCTCAGTTACCTTTTTGCAAAAAAATCTCCTTATACTTTTATTTGAGTTCCAAGAGAAAGGAATTCCAAGAGCTGATAGAAAATGCCAATATTGTGCATTGACAATTGCATTGCACAAGAAAATTGATAGCACTAACCAAATCATCTAGGACAAGAAATTTCAATGCTAGCTTCTATGCATTTTCTAGTTGACAAGTAAAATGATCCATTCTAGTTTCAACAATTTCCTTAACAATCCATAACTTCATGTAAAAATCATCTCCCTATCTTTATGCTGAGGATAATTTCAACTATAATGAATTAATATTATTCCTTAATGCACCATATTTATCTTTGAAAATATTAAAAGATTTGGCTAAATTATTCATCTTAGACTCTAGGGAGTCAATCTTTTCTTTATGACTTGTCATGGCAGCAAGCCACCTAATTTAATATTTTTAAACAATACAACAACACCTCATCTTCAAGGTTTGGTTGTCCTTTTTCAATGGATTTCAAAGCAATTTTCTCACTCAATTGTTCAAATAATTATTCAAGGAGCATATTTTCAGTAGAACCAATAACAATATCATTCTAGAGAAAGTAAACAGTTACCCAAACCGGTAGAAGGAACCTGAATTTAATAATTGAAGGAGATCTCCCTAACCCTGTGGACTTCAAATCAAACCTTAAATAACCATTGTTGCATTGGAGAAGGGACCAAACCATTGTTGACCATAGGGTCCTTGTACTAGCTAATGAAAGAGACCTTCTACCAGTAGTCTTTTGTCTAGAAGAAAGGGATGTGGGACTTGTCAAACTAATATTCCTTAACCCATGGAAGTGTTGTGTGATTGCTAGGGTCCTTAGTGTGTTCTTGGATTAGGGGAACTTATCCTATACCTATATTGGGACTCTACATCATATTGGTATCAAATCATAGGAGGAATCCTTTTGGGAAGAAGAATAGTACATGACAATAGAAGAATCAGAGGGTGAGGCTAGAAGAATGCCTCCAAAGGTGACAAATGTGGAACTTGCCAGGATGGTGCAAGAGAATAGAGAAGAGAATGATCGGCTTATGAAGTTGATTAAGAACTTGGAAGGTAGGATGGAGAGAGGACTTGATGGCTCAGAGGAAGTGGGAGAAGAAGAGGAGAACCCATAAGGGCAGGAAGAAGAGGAAGTTCCTGTAGAGCATAGGTACCTGGTCAATGCCTTGAAGTCTGTGGAAAGGAGAACCATGGACTGCAAATCAAACCTTCCTATTTTTTAGTGGGACGATGAATGTTGATGGAGTGATGGACTGGATAGAGTGCTTAAACAACTTCTTTGAATGTGAAGACATTGCTGACAACCAAAAGATGAAGATTGCCAAGTCAAAAATGCAGGGAGCAACCCTGACATGGTGTAATTTTGTGCAAGGAGAAAGAGTGAAAGAGGGAAGAGGAATGATCACCTCTTGGAAGAATATGATTACAAATATCAAGGGAGTATATGTACCTAAAGAGTATGAAGTCCAAATATAGAAGAGAAGGCAGAATCTCAGATAGAAAGAGATGGATGTGTGTGCTTATACTGAAGAATTTCAGAAATTGAGAATAAAGTCTAAGAAGGTTGAAGATGAAAGTGAAAGAGTGGAAAGATATCTAAATGTCCTAAGGTGGAGCATACACAAAGATTTGGACCTGTTGTGCCCTGACATTGTTCATAGATGATATCAATTAACATTAAAGGTAGAGGAGAAGATCAAAAGAAGACAAGAGCATAGCAGTAGAGGAAGGGGTAAGCAACCAAGAAGAAGGAGCAACTTCAGAGCAAGAGGATCAAATTTTGAGTTTCAAAGGGAGAGAAGTCAAGACTCCTCAACTAATGACAACAACAAAAAAGGCAACTTCATAGATAGAAGGCCAAATTTCAGAGGAAGATCATTAGGAAGAGGAGAAGGACCAATAAAATGTTTTAACTGCAACCAAGAGGGACTTATTACCAGTAGCTGCCCAAAGGACATGGGGTCTAGTTCCCAAGGAGAAAGGAGAGCCAATCTAACCTAGGAATCAGATTACCATGGGAGTAGTAAACCTGATTCATATGGTTATCCAGAGACCAGAGAGGCACTAATGTTGAGAAGAGCCCTCTTGAATGTAACAACACCTATGGAGCCACCTAAGTGGAAGACTATCTTCCGCACCACTTGTCAATCAAGAGGAAAGGTATGTAAAGTTCTAGTTGACTCAGTGTCTATTGAGAATTTTGTGTCAATGGAAATAGTAGAGAAGTTGAAATTGAGGAGGATACCCCATCCATACCCCTATAAGGTGTCTTGGCTCACAAAAGGGCAACAAACTCTTGTAGAAGAGCAGTCATTGGTAGAATTCTAGATAGAAGCATATAAAGATAAGATTTTTCTTGATGTTGTTAACATGGATGCTTGTCACCTCTTATTTGGAAGACCATGGCAGTATGACCTCAAAGCACACCATGATGGCTTTAGGAATACCCATTCCATCACAAAGAATGACAAGGTCATAGAGCTACTACCCTTGACTGAAAACAATGAAGAGTAGAAAGAAACTGAGTCCAAAGTGATGATTATGGAGGGCAAACCATTTCTCACGGAGATAAATATGGAAGAAGGAATATGCTTTGTATTTATTCCAATACCAACCTCAAAGGGAAATCCTGTTGTAGATGATAGGGAAAAAGTAAAGGACAAGGATCTCAGTCCGGAAGTGAAGGAGATCATTTGCAGATACCAAGGAATAGTTGTAGATGGAGTACCAAGGAGTTTTCCACCAATGAGAGAGATCAGTCACTGTATTGACTTGATCCCAGGGGCCACATTACCTAACAAGGCTACATACAAACTCACACCACAACAAAATGAGGAGATGGCAAGGTAGATTCAGGAGTTGCTATATTCTGACCTAATTGAAAAGAGCCTTAGCAAATGTGCAATACCTATAGTTTTGGCACCCAAAAAGGATTGAACATGGAGGCTTTGTATTGACTCAAGAGCTCTCAACAAGATCACCATAAGGTATATATTTCCAATGTCTATAATAGAGGATTTGCTTGATTGTTTTGGGGGTGCAGAATATTTTTCTAAAATTGATTTAAAGAGTAGATACCACCAAATTAGAATTATTCCTAGTGATGAGTGGAAAACAACCTTCAAAACAAATGAAGGGTTGTACGAATGGAAGGTTATGCCATTTGGTTTGTCTAATGCCCTAAGTACATTCATGAGACTCATGAATGAAGTTTTGAAAGAATTCACAAGGAAGTTTGTAATAGTGTATTTGGATGACATCCTATTGTTTAGTAGGACAAAGGAAGAGCACTTGAGGTATCTAGACATGGTTTTGAAAATGTTGAGTGAAGAGGAATTGATGATCAATATAGAGAAGTATTTGTTCATGCAGGAAGAGCTCATCTACCTAGGATTTGCGATCTCCAAAGGTCACTTGAAGATGGATCAGGATAAGATAAATGCAATTCTTTCTTGGCCTACTCCTTACACTATTGGTGAAGTTAGAAGTTTCCATGGATTAGCAACATTTTATAGAAAGTTCATAAGAGGTTTCAGACAGATATGTGCTCCAATGTTGGAAACCATAAAAGGTGTTCAAAAGTGTAGGTTTTCTTAGACAAAGGAGGCAGATGAGGCATTTGAAACTCTCAAGAAAAAGGTAGCTCAACAACTGGTACTTGCTTTACCTAATTTTAACAAAGTGTTTTAGATTGAGTGTGATGCTAGTCATGTGGCCATAGGAGTAGACATATGCCAAGAAGGAAGACCTATAGCATTCTTTAGTGAAAAAATCAATGAGGCAAAGAGAAAATATTCTTCTTATGACCTAGAAACGTATGCACTAGTTCAAGCATTGAAAAAATGGAGACATTATCTGCTACCAAAGGAATTTGTGGTCTATACAGACAATCAAGCCTTGAGTTTCATTAATAGCCAAGAAAAGCTAAACCATAGGCATATGAAGTGGATAGAATCCCTACAAGCCTATAAATTTTCCATAAAACACAAGAAAGGAGTAGCCAACAAAGTGGCTAATGCACTAAGTAGGAGAGTGCTAACCATATGTGAAATTTAGTTAGAAAGCATGGGGATTGATGCAATGAAAGATATGTATGCTGCAGATGTGGACTTTAAGGAGATTTACAAGGCGTGTACTAAATTTTGTGAAAGGTATCATGTGGAGTTTTCTGATTTTCTGATCCAAGATAGATTTCCTTTCAAAGGTGGGAAATTGTGCATACCAAAGTGCTCAATGAGGACTAATATCATCAAGGAAAAGCATAGTGGAGCTATGGCAGGTCATTTTGGTTTGGACAATACTTGAACTAGTAAGACGACACTACTTTTGGCCCAAATTGTGGGTTGATGGTAGAAAGTTTGTATATACATGCACCATTTTCCAAAAGGAGAAAGGAAGAAGTACCAATGCTGGTCTCTATCAACCCTTACCCGTTCCCTCAAGACCTTGGGAAAGTGTGTCAATGGACTTTGTAATGGGTTTACCTAGGACCCAAAAGGGCTTTGATAGTGTATTTGTGATAATGAATAGGTTTAGTAAAATGGCACATTTATTGCCATGTAAGTCCACTAGTGATGCATCTTATATAGAAGATTTGTTTTTCAGAGAAGTAGCAAGGATTAATGGACTTCCATTGAACATAGTGTCTGACAGGGATGTCAAATTTGTTGGCCATTTTTGGAGAACTCTATGGAGGAAACTTGGCACCAATCTATCCTTATCATTGCCCTATCATCCACAAACGGATAGGTAGGTAGAAGTAGTAAACCGGTCATTAGGGAATTTTTTGAGATGTCTTACAAGGAAGCATGATGAAAAGTGGGATTCAATCTTACCTCAGGCTTAGTTCGTCTACAATGACACTGTAAACATAAGCACGGGGAAGTCACCATTTCAGACTCTATATGGGTTGCATCCAAGAGAGGTATTGGAGTTGAGAAAACTACCCCATACGGATCCCATAAGTGCAGATGGTGAGAGGTTTGTTGAAGCCATAAAGGAAGTTCATGAGCAGGTCAAAATACAACTTCAAAAGTCATCAAAAAAATACAAAGAACATGTAGATCAAAAAAGGATAGAGGTACAATTTCAGGTTGGAGATTTGGTTTGGGAAAATTTGAAGAAGGAAAGGTTACCCAAGGGAAAACACACTAAGCTCATGTAAAGGAAAGTATGACCATGTCAACTCTTGAAGAAGTTTGGCACCAATGCTTATGAAATTCAATTACCATCAGACCTTGGCATATCTCCTATTTTTAATGTTTGTGATCTAACTCCTTTTAAAGGTGACTCTAATGCAAGTAACTCACAACAAGTCCTAGAAGAAGCAACAGATATAGATCTTCCCAAACATGAGCCACCTAAGATTGAGAAAGCGTTGGACACCAAGATTGTAAAGAAGACCAGGAACAATGAGTACAAACAATAATTGGTCAAATGGAAAGGAAATCCAAACTCTAAAACTATTTGGTTGAATGAAGACTAGATCAAGAAGCATGGCACTATATAACATGACCTCATCTCAAGTGGACTTGAGATTCATTCACCTCAGGAGTATGGTTCACAAGCACCTCATGAATAAGATAATAAGATAAATAAAGGATAAAGGAAATAGGTGATAATTTGATCTTTCAATATATGTAATAGGGTAGTCTTGTTTGTTTGATGTTTGATTTGTTCGTAATAAACCCCACCTTGTTACCCAATTATATGGATTTAGAAAATTGATAAGACACCATGGGCATATGGGTCTAGGGGTATTTGGTTGAGTATTTTCTAGGTCTTTAAGTGTTGGAGGTTCCTTAGGAGATTTTAGGACATATTGAAGCACCTCTAGGTAGGTGGATTTAATATATGTCAAAAGTTTCTCAAACTTGACAACTTTATTGACAACTTTTAGTGACAACTTTTGGTTGCAAATAGCAACTTCCTTCCAACGGTCACCTCAGTTCAAAAGGTGGTTGGTAACCATTGAGAAAGGTATAAAATGTCATCCTCAATCATCATTGGGAGGATAGAGTGACTTTGTAAACTTTTGGCATCATTGAAGTAATATATTTTTGAGAATTTCCTACAATTCCGTTATTCTACACAATGTACCTATTAGAATCAATGACAGTCCCAAAGACACTAAGAGGGGGGATGAATCAGTTTCTAACTAGTTAACATAATATTTAAAATTATTAAGAACTTTGCATCCCAAAACAATGTACCAGTAAATAAGAATTAATGCAACAAACAAAAATAACAGAGACAACATAGACAACACACCATAACACAAGATGTTTAATGAGGAAACCTGGTGTGGGAAAAATATCAGTGGGATTTGTGACCCACAATATTCACTCAATGGCTAATGAATAAATATTACTTACAATGAGGGGCCTGCACATGTAGGAAGGCTAGTAGCCTAGAGCTCACTGCTCAATCGCAAAAATGGAAGTCTCACTAATTTACAAAATGGATTATCAAATCCAATACAATGTACTGCTTCTCATGTACATGGATTTTCTTTGTGTGTCTTCTCATGTCCCCTTAAGCCTCATACATCCTATAATTTGTAGATGCTAAATTTGAAATTCCTATTCTAAGTACATTTAATTAACTATATTTACAACCATACAGGCCTCTTAACATACTATTACGACAATTCCCCTATTAACATACATTCAATCTATCCCCTTAAGCCAATCTATTAACATACATCCTAATTAGGCCTACCCCCTTAAGCCAATTGTCCTAGTTAGGACAATCCCTTTAAGTCGTGTGTCTTAAATGATTAATTAAAAAAATTAATTATGACCTATTTAGCCCTACCTCCTTAAGCCAAAATTATCCTATTTCTAGTTTGATCCCCTTAAGCCACGTGTCCTAACTATAGGCCAATCCCCTTAAGTCATGTGTGTCACTTGATGATTAATTATAAACATTTTGATGTAGATGTTAAATTTTAAATTCTTATGTACATGATCATATATATTATATGTAAAATCATGCATGTTCTTAATTTCATATGCACACATGTAATTTTTCATCATTTATCTATTTGTAAAATTTGTATATGTATATATATGTAGATTGTACATGTTTAAAAATTATTTGTAATTTAAATTAATGTTTTATTTTCAAAAGGTAGATTTTAAATTCTGATTTGATTTTTAATTAAATGTATCATGTGTACATGTGTATATATATATGTAGAGCTCATATTACATACACATCATCACATGGATTTGTTTGATATAGAAGATGTGCTTAATGAAACAGGGCCTAAGAAACCCCCCCCAGATGACCCTGCCCATGGTGCACCACCTCCACCCCCACCCCCACACCCGATCATCATCCTCCACCTCTTGATTCTGTTGAGGGTCGCTTTCATGCCATTATTGATGAGAATGTTGTTTTCATACAAGGGAAAGTTAATGAGATCCTTAGAGCACCCCATATACCCCCACACATGCATCATTTTGCATCGAAGATGCAAAACATTATTGATGTAGTTAGGTCTATAGATGTAGAGCTCAATTCACATTGAGGATGGAGAGAGGAGAGATGTCAGTTTTATTCTGATGGCCTCTCCTATAAGGATATTTTGAACCTAAGAATAGAAAAATCTCACCTTGTTCCATATTTTTCAAAGCCCATCACAGGTGAACCCATTCCACCAAACAAATCCCACATATCCATGGGGTGGTGTACACATCAAGGCATGGCCGATAATTTTTGGGATCAATGGCAGATGGTATTTGATAGTCCACCACATGCCAACTTAGAGTGCCCTTTATACTTCTTGAGAAAATTATATACATAGTTTGTTTTGGGTTTAAAGCTCGATTATTTTGATATAAGAGCATTCCATGGTGTTGGTGGTGGAATGCCACAGGATAGGTTGGGGGTATGTATTGACCCCAATAGAATGCCCGTTGCTAGGCCATTGTGGCTCCTATGCCTATTATACCTATGACTATTCATCAGTGTTTTGTTATCTCCACATTGGACTCATTGACCACACTCACGGGTAGCCTTAGTCAGCAGAAAGCTGATTTGTTGGACCATGGCGACATTGACACTAGTGAGGATGATGTTGACATGAGTACAACCATTGTACATACATCGACACCTAATTTTGGTAGGAGTTGCCATCGACTATTCTATGGGCCTTGTGATGGTCCAGACCTTCCTTCGAGTTCACATCATGGTCCATCCTCTTCAGTTGCACGGGGAGCATCTACTGATCATGATAATATTGATTCATATGTCAATTTTCTTTGTGTCGATGATCATCCTGTAGATCATGATTTATGTGGTAAACAGGTATGGGGAGATCCAGTACATACATGTATAGTTTGCAGTTATATATATATATAAATTTACATAATTTATATAGATCTCTCTATCTATATTTCTTTACTATTTACATATTTACATGTCTCCAGCCCATGTTTGGGGCCACTATGGCTCTGACTTCCACGTCGGATTACCCATCTTCCACTGTGGTGAGTGCAACGCCTCCAACATCGGTTGTTGCAGATGAGCAGAGAGATTCGGTAAGTTCACACTCTATCTTAATTTATATATATATTTAGAAATTTAATTAATTTTGTTCATCAAACTTACATTCAATATTTTAAATAAATAAATAAACATCATGTAAATTTGATTTAATATCTAGATTTAATTATTTTTGTTGTATAGGTGGACGCGACCATCAAGATGAGTTTACATCTAGATGGGCCATATGATCGTCCTGATCCTCTTGATAGTTTTCTCAAGACATCATCATCATTTCAGGTATTTAATGTTGATTTAAATTAAAAAAAAATGATACAAGTTTCAGAATCATATTTTATTTAAAAATTAGATCAATTGATACATATAATTGACACGTGCAACTCTTTTTTAAATACCTTGCAGGATCTTGTTGATAGTGGCTCAGTTTGTTTTGATGTCACCTCAGATATTGTAATGCCTAGAGGAGATGATCTGAGTCAGGTATGTATGCGTATGAACATTAAATTATCTCTAGTTCAAAATGAACATTTTAAATATAAATTAGATCTATATTCCTATTTTAAATCATCAATTGATCTTGATCTATATATATGTGTGTGTGTGTGTGTGTGTGTGTGTGTGTGTTTATGTACTATATATAGAATGAGAGACCAGTGCCATGGACTGCCCCTATAGCACTTAGAGATGCAGAGCCCTTAGTAGATTCTAGAGGAGATGAGCCTACTCATGTACATGTATGTGCTACTGAACTTATAATTTCAAAAAGTTTAAATTGTTTTTAAATATATATAATATATATGAACATGAACTACGTAGAACTCTCACAGACTTGAACATTTTTGTCTTGTAGAGTGGATCTTCTCCTCTTCGGCTGCATGGCTTGAAGAGGAATCTAGATCATATTTAGGGCTTGCAGCCATCTTCATTTTAGGGGCTAGATTTGTTACATGTTTCATGTAGTTTACTGACATTTGATCATTCCATCCCATGGGACTTTTTTATTTTGTGCACTTTGATTATATATTTCATTTTGACCATGGACTTGATACATACATGTGTGTACATGTGTACACACTGGGACTTGTTTATTTTGCGTGTACACATGGACTTGTTTATTTTGCACATACACTTTGATTATATTTCATGTTGACCACATGTGAACTTGTTGATCATCACACATCTAGGCTTGATATTCATATATGCATTGCTTGTACATGTGATATATATATATATATATGTTTATGTTTTACGCTGGAGTGTTCACTTCTCTAGTACACAAACATACATGTGTTTCATGGACATTATATTTATACATATATTTATTTATTTATAACCATCTCAAGCTATATGTAAATTTCATTTGTTTTTAATCTAAATCTATATATGTATGTGTATGTGTAATTACATGATACTAAAACTAAATAAATAGATTAAAAATAAATGAAGCAAGTGAAATTGAACACATATATGTAGTATGAGCAATTGATATTTATAAAAGTTTAATCCAGGTGCATCTCTTGAATATATAATAATTTAGAGCTTCATCCACATCTCAAAATAGCAAGTGCAATTGTACACATATACACACATGAGGAATTGATATTTATAAACGTAGCACACTTGTACACATGCACATATATATCATGTATTAAAAATAAAATAGCACACTTGTACACACACACACACACACACACACACACACACATATATATATATATATATATATATATATCATGTATTCAAATCAATTGATAATTTCTAAAATTACCATGTACATGCACACATATATACATACTAAAAGCTTAAATATAAAAAAGTTTAATCCAGGTGCATCTCTTGAATATATAATAATTTAGCTTCATCCATGTATCTCAAATTTAAAATTTTCAAGATACACACATCTTAAATCTATATATATGAAAGTCTAACTCAAAATATCTAAAATCTAAAGTATTATATAAGTTTGATCCAATCTAAGACATTTAAAGTAGTTTCAAAAGCAATCTAGATAAATTAGATCTCCACAGTTTCAAAAGCAATCTAGAGATTTTAAATTAGATCTCCACAATTAAAAGCCTGGTAACAAGATGTACCTACATGCACACAAAAAAAAATCAATCAGAACTTAATTAGAAATAATTTATTAAATGCATGTATATTAACTAAGTCAAATTTAATTTAAAATACAAAAATAGGACACGACTCGGCTTAAGGGGATGGGTGTACGATTGGGACATGTGGCTTAAGGGGATCAAACTAGAAATAGGACATGTGACGTACAAGAGGATCATTTGAACTAAATTATAGGACATGGCTCAAGGGGAGATTAATTGATTAGGACATGACTTGGCTTAAGGGCATGGGTGTACAATTGGGACATGTGGCTTAAGGGGATCAAACTAGAAATAGGACATGTGCCTTAAAATAGGATCATTTGAACTAAATTATAGGACATGGTTCAAGGGGAGATTAATTGATTAGGACATGACTCATCTTAAGGGAATGGGTGTACAATTGGGACATGTGGCTTAAGGGCATCAAACTAGAAATAGGACATGTGCCTTAAAAGAGGATCATTTAAACTAAATTATAAGATGTGGCTCAAGGGGAGATTAATTGATTAGGACATGACTCAACTTAAGGGCATGGGTGTACAATTGGGACATGTGGCTTAAGGGGATCAAACTAGAAATAAGACATGTGCCTTAAAAGAGGATAATTTGAACTAAATTATAGGACATGGCTCAAGGGAAGATTAATTGATTTGGACATGACTCGGCTTAAGAGCATGAGTGTACAATTGGGACATGTGGCTTGAGGGGATCAAACTAGAAATAGGACATGTGCCTTGAAAGAGGATCATTTGAAGTAAATTATAGGACATGGCTCAATGGGAGATTAATTGATTAGGACATTATTCGGCTTAAGGGCATGGGTGTACAATTGGGACATCTGGATTAAGGGGATCAAACTAGAAATAGGACATGTGCCTTGAAAGAGGATTATTTGAACTAAATTATAGGACATGGCTCAAGGGGAGATTAATTTATTATGACATGACTCAGGTTAAGGGCATGGGTGTACAATTGGGACATGTGGCTTAAGGGGATCAAACTAGAAATAGGACATGTGCCTTAAAAGAGGATTATTTGAACTAAATTATAGGGCATGGCTCAAAGGGAGATTAATTGATTAGGACATGACTCAGCTTAAGGGCATGGGTGTAGAATTGGGACATGTGGCTTAAGGGGATCAAACTAGAAATAGGACATGTGCCTTAAAAGAGAATAATTTGAACTAAATTATAGGACATGGCTCAAAAGGAGATTAATTGATTAGGACATGACTCGACTTAAGGGCATGGGTGCACAATTGGGAGATGTGGCTTAAGGGGATAAAACTAGAAGTAGGACATGTGCCTCAAAAGAGGATTATTTGAACTAAATTATCAGACATGGCTCAAGGGGAGATTAATTGATTAGGACATGACTTGGCTTAAGGGCATGGGTGTACAATTGGGACATGTGGCTTAAGGGGCTCAAATAGAAATAGGACATGTACCTTAAAAGAGGATCATTTGAACTAAATTATAGGACATGGCTCAAGCAGAGATTAATTGATTAGGACATGACTCAACTTAATGGCATGGGTGTACAATTGTGACATGTGGCTTAAGGGGATCAAACTAGAAATAGGACATGTGCCTTAAAAGAGGATCATTTGAACTAAATTATAGGACATGGCTCAAGGGGAGATTAATTGATTAGGACATGACTCAGCTTAAGGGCGTGGGTGTACAATTGGGACATGTGGCTTAAGGGGATCAAGCTAGAAATAGGACATGTGCCTTAAAAGAGGATCATTTGAAGTATAATTTTAAAGAAAGTATAATCATTTCAAAAGACATATATAATTTTAAAACAAGTATACTTACCTCTATATAGTAAATGTACTTATTCCATTACATGTAACACAATTGTGTAAGAGCTCTCAATAAGGGGATGGACCTATATATATCAAACAATAATATTTAAACCATATATATGATCAAACGGTATATAATAAAAAGAAGTTATAAATGTACACAATATGTACATACATACATTTAACATGTATACATACCTCTTTATTTAAATACTTATTCCATTGTACCATCTACATCCTCTCTTTTTTCCAAAGCATCTATAATTGTCTCATGATCTTCCATAGAAATTGTCCACAACATTTTATTACTAGGTCTACCATGATATCTCACTAGTTGTATATTTGTTGCAACAATCAAATGTGAGTAGTGTATTATCTTCTTATGTGTTTCATAATCTTCAAAAGCAAGCAAACCATTCTTCCTTGTCAAATATTTCCTTAGCCAAGTTCCAACAACTACCACTGAACCAGTTGGATAATGAAAACCATCGTCACCTTCTTGAGGATTAACTAGTTTGTGTTTAGTCTCAACATGTCGAGCCAACCAATATTATGTTTCCTCTTCATTATCCTCAGGTGCAACAACAGCATACACATGTCCTAGACAAACAAAAAGTTAATAAATTATCACAATTTAGAATTAAAAAAATGCCAGTTTTAATTTACACCAAATATAAAAAAGATTGAAACTAATTTTATTGAATGGCCAACAAAATAAAATAAAAATGATTACCTTTCTATACAAGGTCGGAATTACGATCATAATCATCTGATGCAAATAGTTAATCATTATCTTCAATTGTGTTAATCTGATCTTGTGCTTGAGTAGGAGTCAATGATCTTTGATTCCTATCTTCAACCCTTTCAGTATTCTCACATACATCAGAATCACCAGAAATACAAAACTGACAAAAACATGCAAGTTCCCTTATCCATATAGTCCATGTGCTTGCATTTGAACTCTTAAATGAATGCCATATCACTGATCCACTAATTGTCTCACAATCAAGTTTCGACACAATGTTTTCCTCTTCATCTAACCAAAAGAATCGTTAAATTGTAGAGTTCACATTTGATCCAGTAGATAAGGTTGTATTGCACCAATCTACAATTGCACATGCATCTTTAAATTTTACATTATCTTCAAATTTTAATTGCTCTCTAGCAAGAATTATTTTAACACATGCACCAGCTCCATCATGTTCTCCTTTTCCATGTCCATCTTCAAAAAAGCTCCATATATGTTGGATATTGTATTCCTTGTGAGCACTGCTTAACCAATAAAACATTTGAGCATTCTTGAATTGTCCAGTACAATTATCTAACCATATAAGATGTTTTATCATCTGGATTCCTCTTTCTCTTATATTTCTATAGAATATGCTGAAACAATATTGAACAAACTCTGGCGAGTGCATCCTATTATCACTCACATAGAAATGATACTCCCTTAGCATTTTTCTATCATCCTCTATGCTATCATCTGCGTGTCTATAAACAATATGAACAAAAATAGCAACTTGAGTGGAATTGTAATATTGAGATTGAATTTCCTCTCAAGGCTTAAGACTATAGTTTTCTACAAAGTCCACCACTGATAGTATACTTCCAATTGGAAATTTATTTCTACATGTGCGAAATTGAGAATCAAGCCATCTAACATGTTGAGAGTGTGTCACATATTTTGGTACAATCTTACTTTTAAATTCTGACATGAATGCATGTACACTAACCTTCTCTGTGATTAAATCGAAACGCTTTCCTATTTTCCCATCCTTTAAAGGATACTCAACATTCTTAAATCTTCTAACATCCACTAGTTGTTGTCCAAAATCAGTTTCACTACTCTCATGGATACATTCTACTAGTGATGAAAAATTTCCACAACTAGAACATTGTCTAGAAATACATGAATGTAAATAAAATAATTGTCCATTAGTTCTTTGACAAAATAAACTTTCTACAAATTCTTTGATTCATTCAGGTGGCATATCAATACCACATTCCTGGATAAGCATGTTACTATGCAAAACACAACGTATGTATCAAAAAACATCATAATAGTAATGAAATTGCACATGCGTTTTACAACAACAAGAGACTCTTTGCTTGTTAATTTTCACATACCAAGGCTTGCATTTTTCAAATGATCTTTGACTTATAGTGATATTTCTAGGTAACAAAACTTCATCCAAAAATTTTGTATAAAATTTAGTTTGCGTTGTGTCTAATAGGTGTTTTGGATGAGGGTCATGAATTTTACATCCCACTCTCAACTTTAGAACATCTCTAGCATTAGATGATACCCTTGTATTGTCATGCCAAAACTTTTCAACCAAAGATTTCACTTCAATATTGAATTTCATATCTGACCTGCAAACTCTACCACTAAAACTCCAACTTTGGTTGATTGGATCACTTTCAATACTTTCTCTCCTTTTAGCTGCTCTAACCAATGTTTTAGGATGCATCTTTAAAATTCCACTAATGTTGCTCACCATCCTTTTATTCAAGGTTTCTTTACTCACTATGGCAGTTGTTATAGCTCGTCGCGCCGCATTCTTATCTTTAGATCAGCTCATTGTACCAATAGATTCAATGGAACTTGCAATGGTAGACATAACATGCTTAACAGATTCATCTTTTTTTTATGCTTTCACATAGATACCTATTTTTTTCATCACTTTTCTTATTTTCCACATTCTCATCAATTGCATCATAAGCTGACATTGAATTGCAAGTTTTTTTTCGATAAAAAAATTCTTTGTATATTCTATTGGCATATGTTCTTATCTGTCTCCAAGAAATCTTACTAGGAAGATTGTCGAAATCATTTTTTTCAATTTTTATAAAAAAATTTCCCTGATCTTCAACAATTGGAGGATTTTCATTTTCACCATGTTCAAAAGGATTTTCAGTTTCAACATTCAAAACAATTTCATCTCTACCAACATGAAGGTTTTCATTTTCATGGACAATTCTATCAATCTCAACATTGGTATATCCAGCTTCTACTAAATCAGTAATATGAAGATCACCTATAATCACATTATCCATGTCTTGCAGAGAAGGATTTAAAGATGTACCTAGATAATTTGAAGATGTACTTGGATTTGAGGATGTTGTACTTGGAATATTCTTCATAATTATTTCATTCACATCATCATCATCCATAATTGCATCATCTACATCCATCTGATCCCCCAAGGCATCATCTTGAATGTTTGTCTCTTCCATTGTTGTGGATTCAGAAGCATCAGGATTATTCATTTGTCGAATCATCATTCTTCTATCACTTTGACATTTGGCCTCCTTCTCTAGTTCTTCTTGAATTTCCTCAATGGTCAATTTCCTCCTTTGTTTCTTCTTATGACGTTGATTAGACCCCATGGCTAAAAACTTAAGCAGTAAATGCCACCTTCAAAAAATGGACCTAAAATTGCAACCAAAAAGCATCCAAAGGACAACTAGATAATAATATATCATGTAAAAACTTGCACATTTGAATCGAAATGTTTTATTATGTTAAATGATAATATATTTATACAATTCAAAAAAAACAAAATTAATGGTAAAAGAAAACGGGATCCCGTGTTGAAAACGGGATTTTGTTTTCTTTTTTTAAAAAATAATTTGCAATAATGGTAAAAGCAAACAGGATCACGTGTTGAAAACAAGATCCCATTTGCTTTTTTCTTTTAAATAATTTGCAATAAATAATAGGATCCTGTTTTCAACACGGGATCCCGTTTGTAAAAATATTTTTTGGGGCCCACTTGTAGGTTCGGAATTAGGCTTGGTAAATGGTTCAGAAAGCTGAACCTCAAGCTCGGAACTGGTTTGACCTACAACTTCAAGCCTAAATCAAGCTTCATACAAAAAAATGACTTCAAAAATATATCTGAACACCTAATTTTCAGAATTTTTTTAAACAACAAAAACCCATTATAGTAAACACTATCTAAATTCCAAATATATAATTTTTTAAGAGAATGGATCAATATTTTTAATTTTAAAATAATTTCTAATGAAAGAGATCCATAAACTTGAAATAACATGGTTTTTTAGAATTTTAATAAATTTTTTGTCTTTAAGTTTTGTGAAAAAAAATTATATGGCATCAAACTACAGACAAATCTATACAGTTTAAAAAACAGAATTAAAAAATGTAAATTTTAGGTCAAATTATGCTTGCCGTACACGCGGATTTTTCAAAACAGTGATTATGCCCAATTAAAAAATAACAAAACAAAATATATGGAAAAAAATTACAAAAAAATATCCTCATCAAAGATGAGTGAGTTATAAATCTTTTTCCAAAAGGATAAAGAAAAATAGTTTCATTTAGGTCAAATTATGCTTGTCATACACGAGCATAGTATAGTCCTAAGAAGTGACTTTTAAACTATAGGTTTTACTAATTCCTTTTCAAACTTCCTTTTTAAGATCTGGGTATTGAAAAAAATTACATATTTGGAAAGTAAACTTCAAGCACTACATTTTCTATTCCTTAATTTTTCCAAGAATCATCCTTTAAGCGTGTCAAATATTTAGGTCAAACAGGATGAAATAAAAAAAAAAAGGGGAAAAACTTCCACTTTTTGGCCAAAAAGTGGACACAACTTCTTGCACTTACCCTAGAGAATATCACAATACAATAAATACAAGAGATAAGAGAGAAGAAGAGCATTATACTATTGAGACACCTCTTTTGAGATAGTAGTCTGAGTGTCCTTTGAGAGAAGACCAAGCAGTTGAAAAATTGTGTTTATTTTGATAGAGCTTCACTATATATGTGAGAGAAAGAGAGAAAGAGTGAGTGTTCTTGCAAAATGAGGGAGAAAGAAGAGCTTTGTTTCTTGGGATAGCTAGGAGTGACCATTTTGAATGTGCATCAATTTGGGTCTAATGTGGAATATGCTCATTTAAATTTGAGATAGTCTTGGGACATTATCATTTCACATAGATGTCTAGGAAGTTATTTCCCATTCGAGCAAGTTAATTAAAAATTTGGACTAGTAATAGTTAATGCTACTTCATCTTTAAGATTCATTATGTTATGTTTATATCAGATTTGAATATAAGATCTTTTAAATATTATTAATGAAATTTCCACTTCTTATATCAATATAAGGATTCCTTTGTCTATCAATTAATTTAACATGAACTATTGTACAATGATAAATTCAAATTGATATTACTCTTATTGCAATTGTACATGAAAATAGAATCAATTAATATATTAAATTTCCAACAACAAATGGCCTGCAATATTTAGTGAGGCAATCAATATCATTTTTGCACTATAATTATTTTGTACATCCACAATATGATTGTCTCCCTCCTTATATAAGGAGAGAGGCATGCCTTCGTGGATCATGTCCACATAGACATGTGTCTCTATGGAGACACGGTTCTCGGTCGTGTAAGAACACAACGATACATAATGTAAAGAAGTCAATAATTATTGGTAACCAATTTGCATTTGCTACATTGTTAATATGATTTTCTAAACGCACATAATCTGATCGATAGTAAATATCGATAAGCATATGATTAAATATTATTTGATATAATCAAATTAATTATATGTGTATATTTAATAATGTATAGTTATACATTATTAAATATATACATATGATTAATATTTAAGCAGGAATCTGATTAAATACATAATGCGAATGATGGATTAATACTTGTAGAGGATAGATATCAAATGAAAAAGGCCGATAGGCCAGTTAAGCATTTTCTTTCATCGATTCGAATTATTTGACCGAAGATACAAAACATTACCACTCCCTCTTAGTTAGGGAGGATTAATTCTATCCAGAACATAGTAGATCAAATAACATCACCTCACTGTGATATCTGAGAGCTATGACATGTACACAAATATCAAGTTACATGATATTTTTCGTGACTATAATAAATATATATATATACCCATAGACTATGATATATGCACTAGCATCACGTCACATGATAAATATCATAGGGATATAAATCATGGCATATCCATGAATATTACGTCACATAATATCCACCATGATTATCTCAACTATTATGGTTATCCATTGATATCAAGTTTCATGATACCCACCATAATATCTACAAAGATGCTAACTATCATGACATCTTCATAGATATCAAGTCTCATGATATCTAGCATGATAGTGATGTTAATATTGCAAAGTCTTCACTTTACAATATCAACCATATACAAGTATTCATTTTGAAAAATCCTCATTTTTCAAAAATGTTCACAGGGCCCAAGTAGTCATGGCACTAGTACATTTGGAGATCAATTCCAATGGCTGCTTGTTGGAATCTTGACTCTTTTTTGTCAAACTGCTAACAAACGCAGCCGTTGAAAACTTGTTCTCCGATAATCTGATGATGCTCATCAACGTCGGAATTCGGATGGAAACCATTAGGTCTCTATCGGTGTATGTCTTACGGATAGCCTAATCGGCTATTAGCAAGACCAAATGTTCCCTTTTTCGCTAGTGTAAGTCCTACCGATGGATTTCATCGACATTTACTACCCCGACGACACCCAAGATATCAGGTCTCCATCAGTGTATGTTTGATGAAATCCATTGGCAAGACTTACACTAGAAATGAAGGGAACATTTGGTCTTGCCAATAGTTGATGAGGCTATCGATAATACATACATCGATGGAGGTTTCAGGTCTCCATTGGTGTATGTCTTATCGATGGCCTCATCAGCTATCGACAAGATCAAATGTTCCCTTCATCGCTAGTGTAAGTCATGCCAATGGATTTCATCAACATGTGCTACCCCAACTACTCATCTGATGAGAGACTTTCGTCGAGCATACATCATCCTCTTTGAATCTTTTCTTTGATTTCCATAGGAATATAGATGCCATCCGATGGCAACCAGGAACTATGTATCGACGAGGATTTTGTATGCCAGACGATATAGTCGTTGGTGCAAAGATAGGGGGTATCAAAATTCTGACGATTATTTATTTATTTATTTTTAAATAAATACAAAAATTCATATAATGACTACTAAAAGCCAACAATTTCACATAAACCTGTTAATTGTTTTATGGTGTGAGACATGTTTTAGGTCAAAAACCCACATAAAATATAGCCTATTGGCTAATAATGCAAAAATATTTTGATCAATTCAAGCAAATCATTATAACTTGTTACCTATCCTTGTTAACTATGCCCAATACAGGGATTTGTCTCTAGGTTTCTATCCTAGCTTGTTCTCTATCAAATCTCCTTTATTTGAGCTACCTTGAATTCATGCCTACCACTATTTTAAACTTTGATGGTTTATATCCTCTATGTTTCTAACATTGAAAGGATCCTTTATAACTATGAATATTGGCTCAAGTGTATGGCTTATGCAATAACCATAGGATAGTATTTATATTGATTTGATTCAAAAATTCTTACTCACAATTGTCTTTGCAATAGTGAATGTCCTTATTGTCACATACAATGAGTATGATGGCATCCTTATCATATTTTAAAAATGATCTCTTATCTAAGTGTTTTCTCATATTGTTTTGCTTATCTCACCACTAAAAAGACTTCATCACTATCATTTTCTAACTATCTACACTCATGGAGAGTTATTTGACCGCTCTTTGTATCATCTATGGATCTAGGGCTTTTGGTTTGACTAACAACTCTTGGTCTCTAACTCTGTATGACTTCTATTGTCACTACTCATTCTCTTCAAGTTGACATCTACATTACTCTTGCTATATCTTTCTAGTGATTGAAAGCTTTGATATCTCAACTATAGTGAGGTCTGATTGTGAATGAGGATAGTTCATGACCCTTTTTGTGATAACATTCTTTTAGATCAAAATTTGACCTAGATGATCATTAAATGAGAACTATTGGCTATCATAATCAATATGCATAATGAGTTTTTGTTAGAGATCAAGTATTATATTAACAAATTAATGAATTTACAAGGCTATGTGCTCAATGGGTCTCTTAACTTGTAAAAATTACCAACATTCATGAAGGAAAATGAAAAAATGTCATTATTGAAATGATTACTCAGTGAGATCATCTTAACATGACTTAAAACACAACCATCATATTCCAAAAAAATAAATACTCGCCAAATATGCCTCAAAAGCCTCTAATTACTTAAAAGTTAATACTATCCTCTAGATGGTAAAGGAAATTTGGTCATGCACATTGACCAGTACAATTTGGAGTGCAAAAGAGGGAATGTACCTAACAGTATACTATAATTTTAAGAACAAAGAGACTATGGCACTGAGAGGTTGCAATTGTAGCCTACGTTGGCCATAATCGCTGTTGCAGCAATAACGAGATGTGAGGTAACAATTATAAAATTTGGATGAACTCAAAGAGACATTTACAAATACAACCTACCCTTTATAATACCTAATTGAAAAAATGGGTGCAATGCAAGTCCTTGTATCAATAATGTCTGGCCGATAGTAAAATACCAGAACAATAAATTCCATATAAAAGTGGTTAGACTTAAAATGGGAAGGAAAATTAAAAAATGCTAAAGAAAATGTCAACTAATAAAAAAACTTACAAGGATGAGGTATATTCACAATTTTTGCAGTAGTGCCATGCATATCATAAATAGAAGCAACTCATAGTGTTAGTGTACATACAAGGAAATATGGGAGTTCATTATACCCAACAACTTGTGGTGTTGTTGTTCATGTTGGCTCTGATGGACCTTGCAATTAAGATTCAATATACATTATTCAATAAGATTAACTATGCAACATAATGATCATCTATCTTCCAAAAAAGAAATGGTACATAGGGTAGGGTTTCGGGCAGTTCAGGGGAGGGTTTTAGGTGATTCTTTTAAAGTCCCTAGTTGGCCTATTCTAGGTTCATAGGAAGATGGCTCGAGATCCCCAAGATCTGCTGGCTCTAAAGACAACTAGGCTAATGTGGATTTTGAAAAATGGTGGGGACCCAAAAATGGTTTTTCAGGTGGACCCAAGGGATGGATCACGAGCTTCTTGGGGTCCAGTCACGGGGGCAACGAAATGGGCGTTTTTGACCAGATTACCTTATGGCATAATAAATATCTTTCTAATGTTCACTCTTTGTAGTATTTTTTGAGTTCTTCTCATATCCCCATTGGTTCTCATCTTTGGAACAATATTGTGAAGACTAGGGTGTGGCTAGCTGGGGAGCCCACTGGAAGCTTGGGAATGGTAGAAAAATCCCATTTTGGGATGATTGTTGGATTGGACATCACTCACTTGCTTCAAATCCTACTCTAATATCTTTAAAAGATCTTTGTGTGCCTTCTCATGGCCCCATGGTGGCTTACTATTGGAAGGATGGTAAGTGGGTTAATCTTCTTGCTATTAATTCTTCTTTTACCCAATTGTAAATTTCTCTAAATTCTTTTGGCTTGGAGGAAATTATGGAAGATGAACTAGTCTACAAATTAAACCCTAATGGGAAGTTTTTTGTGGATTTTGTCAATGCCTGTAAGGAACCTTATGTGTCCTAGTGTTCTAAAGTTTGGATTAAGACCTTTTCTCCTAAGGTCAACATGTTTTTCTGGCTCCTCTTTTTTAATAAAATCTTAACTATTGAAAATCTTAGTAAGAGGGGATTTGCTATCTGAAATAGATGCTACTTTTGTTTTCAAGATGTTGAATATGTGGACCATCTATTCTTACATTTCTCTTACACCTCTAAGATTTGGAGTCTGGTGCTTCAGAAATTGGATCTTTGTTGGACCTTACTAGGAACTGTTAAGGAGTTTGTCCACCAATGGAATCTGCCCTCTAGAAATCCTTTCATAAAGAAGATCTGGCTTTTGGTGTTTCCTCATATGGTATGGGGATTATGGAAAGAACATAACAATCACATCTTCAGGGACACCCATCTCCCTTCTGATATTGTTTTCAAGAAAATTTCTAGAGCCATCTCTGATAACCTCAGTTGTTAGCCCAAATGTTCTCTCTCATAGTGGCATCCTTAAGGAGTATGGAGTCAATGTTTTCAAGGGATATAATTTTGGTCATCATATGGTTACCGCTAAATTCAACCTTAGTGACAACATTAGCTGGAACTTTCCTCTCCAAGGTTGGGTCAAAATCAATTTTGACGGCGCGGCTAAAGGAAAATTGAGTTAAGCTGGTTGTGGTGGAGTGATATGAGATCACAAGGGCAACTTCATTTCTTCTATTGCTATCCCTCTTGGTAAAAAAATTAATTATGTTGCTGAAGCTATAGGGGCTTATCACATTCTTAAACTTGTAAAATAAAACAACTGTAAGCTTTTTTGGGTTGAGGGGGATTCTAAGAACATTATCAATTACCTTAAAGGAAATTCTCTCTAGCTTGGAATGTTGATATTTGGATGAAAAATTCCAAAGACATTATTAAAACCTTTGATAAATGTATGTTTGCTCATATTTATAGACAAGCCAATGTTATTGCTAACTTCCTTACCAGTAGGGGAGTGTCGTGTAAGACCTTGCTTTCCTAGATCCATGGTGACAGGTTGGACTTTGAACTTGCGATGTATCTACTCCATGAACAAAGTCAAGGGAGTAAATTTAATGATTATTAGTGCTATTATGAATTTACATGTTTTTAGAACTACCAATACCTCCCGTTTTGAGACAGGTAGATAGAGAGGACACAATAATCGATGTGAATTTATTTTGCATGCTTTGTGGGTGATTTCATATATTTTTTGGTGTATTGGCCTAAATTTGGAAACTTTCTACAAAGAGAATTACAAAGAGTTGAGAAAATGGGTGGTACCAGAAGGAAAATTGGGCTGCCTAGCTATGTTTAGCTTAAGAATGAAAAGGATCTTTGGTGCTTCTGAAGAAAGGTGAGTTTAGTAATTACATTGAGAGGCTTCAAGGATGAAATCAAGATGTTACCAGGTATTTTACTAATAATTGGAAGGATGGCTCAATTATTCTGTATGGTCAGAGGGTCCTGGTAGATGAAGCCCTTATTTCTCAGGTTACTGGGTTATCTATGGAAGGCATGAAGTATTATAAAGATAGGGTGTACATGGAGCAAGTTGTGCAGGGTTTTCCTATGGAGGAGGAGAAGCAGTGATGCAGAGTCCTATTATAGGTATAGGATAGGTTCCCCTAATTCAAGAACACACCAAGGACCCTAGAAATCACACAACACTTCTAGCGGTTATGGAATACCAGTTTGACAAGTCCTACATCCCTTTATTCTAAACAAAACACTACCTGTACAAAGTCTCTTTCATTGACTGGTATAAGGACCCTATGGTCAACAATGGTTTGGTCCCTTCTCCAATGCAAAATGTCTATTTAAGGTTTTATTTGAAGTCCCCTAGGTCAGTGAGACCTCCATCAATCATTAAATTGAGGTTCCTTCTACCGGTTTGGGTAACTACTGCAACAAGGCCTACAAAACCTAATAGCCCTGCCAGACTGGTTTTCTACACTTAACTTCTTATTTCCTGAAAATACTAGACAAAAAATCCTATATTTGGATACCCTTTTGGGAGTTACAAAACATATCCTAAGGGTTCTTACCATTAGGCAGCACAATAATCCAAACCCTACTTTGGTTAGGAGACTTGTATAGCCCAATTAGGCCTATTTTACAAAGGAGTGTGTAGAAATAGACCTTAAATCCCCAAAAAAACTCAAGTAATACTCTTATGCCATTTTAAATACACCAATTTCTATATCTTAGGGCATGATCTGATCTTTAACCCCTGATGTGAGACATGTTTGCTTACACTTGCATGATGGCCACATGGAGTTGCCCACCTTAATACATCAAATCCTCACCTCCAACTTGTTCTAACCTACAAAATTCCTTCAAAATCCTAAAATAAATTGGTGATACTTGCATCCCCTCTAAATTCGTGAACCACGAATGAAGGATCAACAAGATAATGCCATTTCTTTGCAAAACCCTAGGAAAAACTATTGAATCTAGAACACTTCTAGAAACATGTTGGTTTCTCCTTGTCTTGGTGAATTAAGACCTCAAACTTGATGCATTTGAAAGGTGATTGGCCACTCTAACACATCCCACTAGTTTCCTAATTCCAAAATAATCATACAATATGGTACATTGTGTAGAATAACAAAATTGTAGGAAATTCTCAGAAAATATTAGTTCAATGATGCCAAAAGTTTACAAAGTCATTCTGTCCTACAAATGATGATTGAAGATGACATTTTATACCTTCCTCAGGGGTTATCAACCACCTTTTGAACTAAGGTGACCATTGGAAGGAAGTTGCTATTTGCAACCAAAAGTTGTCATTAAAAGTTGTCAACAAAGTTGTCAAGTTTGAGCAACTTTTGACATATTTTAAATCCGCCTACCTAGAGGTGCCCATGGTGGCTTATCAATTTTCCAAATCCATGTCATTGGGTAACAAGGTGGGGTTTATTACAAACAAATCAAACATCAAACAAATAAGACTACCCTATTACATATATTGAAAGGTCACATTCTCATGTGTGTCCTTTATCCTTTATTTCTCTTATTATCTTAGTCATGAGGTTCTCATGAACCATACTCACTAGGTAAATGAATATGAAGTCCACTTGAGATGAGGTCATGTTATGTAGTGCCATTCTTCTTGATCTAATCTTCATTCAACCAAATAGTTTCAGAGTTTGGTTCTCCTTTCCATTTGACCAAGTATTGTTTGCAGTCATTGTTCCTGGTCTTCTTTACAATCTTGGTGTCCAACACTTTCTCAATATTAGGTGTCTCATGTTTAGGAAGACCTATATCTGCCACTTCTTCTAGGACTTGTTGTGAGTTACCTACATTAGAGTCACCTTTAAAAGGAGTTAGATCACAAACATTAAAAATAGGAGATATGCCAAGGTCTGATGGTAATTGAATTTCATAAGCATTGGTGCCAAACTTCTCCAAGATTTGACATGGTCTTACTTTCCTTTGCATGAGCTTAGTGTGTTTGCCCTTGGGTAACCTTTCCTTCTTCAAATTTTCCCAAACCAAATCTCCAACCTGAAATTGTACCTCTCTCCTTTTCTAATGTGCATGTTGTTTGTATTTTTCTGATGACTTTTGAAGTTGTATTTTGACCTGCTCATGAATTACCTTTATGGATTCAACAAACCTCTCTCCATCTACACTTATGGGATCCATATAGGGTAGTTTTCTCAACTCCAATACCCCTCTTGGATGCAGCCCATACACAATCTAAAATTGTGACTTCCCTGTGGTTACGCTTACAATGTCATTGTAGGCAAACTCAGCCCGAGGTAAGATTGAATCCCACTTTTCACCATGCTACCTTGTAAGATATCTCAACAAATTCCCTAATGACTAGTTTACTACTTCTGTCTTCCCATCCATTTGTGGATGACAGGCTGATGAGAAGGATAGATTGGTGCCAAGTTTCCTCCATAGATTTCTTTAAAAATGGCCAACAAATTTAACATCTCTGTCAGACACTATGTTCAATGGAAGTCCATGAATCCTTTCTACTTCTTGAAAAAAAAAATCTTCTATACAAGATGCATCACTAGTGGACTTACATGGCAATAAATGTCCCATTTTACTAAACGTATTCAGTATCATAAATACACTATCAAACCCTTTTTGGGTCCTAGGTAAACCCATTACAAAGTCCATTGACACACTTTCCCAAGGTCTTGAGGGAACGAGTAAGGGTTTATAAAGACCAGTATTGGTACTTCTTCCTTTCTCCTTTTGGTGAATGGTGCATGTATATACAAACTTTCTTACATCAACCAGCAATTTGGGCCAAAATTATTGCCCTCTTACCAATTCAAGTGTCTTGTCCAAACCAAAATGACCTGCCATAGCTCCACTATGCTTTTCCTTGATGATATTAGTCATCATTGAGCACTTTGGTATGCACAATTTCCCACCTTTGAAAGGAAGTCTATATTGGATCATAAAATCAGAAAACTCCACATGATACCTTTCACCAAATTCAGTACATGCCTTGTAAATCACCTTAAAGTCCTCATTTGCATCATACATATCTTTCATTGCATCAATCCCCTTGCTTTCTAATTGGATTTCACATATGGTTAGCACTCTCCTACTCAGTGCATCAGCCACTTTGTTGGCTACTCCTTTCTTGTGTTTTATGGAAAAGGTATAGGCTTGTAGGGATTCTATCCACTTCATATGCCTATGGTTTATCTTTTCTTGGCTATTAATGAAACTCAAGGCTTGGTTGTCGATATAGACCACAAATTCCTTTGGTAGCAGATAGTGTCTCCATTTTTTCAATGCTTGAACTAGTGCATACATTTCTAAGTCATAAGAAGAATATTTTCTCTTTGCCTCATTGAGTTTTTCACTAAAGAATGCTATAGGTCTGCCTACTTGGCATATGTCTGCTCCTATGGCCACATGACTAGCATCACACTCAATCTGAAACATTTTGTTAAAATCAAGTAAAGTAAGTACCATTTGTTGAGCTACCTTTTTCTTGAGAGTTTCAAAATTCCTCATCCACCTCCTTTGTCTAAGAAAACTTGCACTTTTGACCATATTTTATGGTTTCCAGCATTGGAGCACATATCTGACTGAAACCTCTTATGAAATTTTGATAAATTGTGGCTAATCCACGGAAACTTCTAACTTCACCAATAGTCTTAGGAGTAGGCCAAGAAAGAATTGCATTTATCTTATCCTGATCCATCTTCAAGTGACCATTGGAGATCACAAATCCTAGGTAGATGAGCTCTTCCTACATGAACAAACACTTCTCCATATTGATCAGCAATTCCTCTTCACTCAACGTTTCCAAAACCATGTCTAGATGCCTCAAGTGGTCTTCCTTTGTCCTACTAAATAATAGGATGTCATCCAATTACACTATTACAAACTTTCCTATGAATTCTTTCAAAACTTCCTTCATGAGTCTTATGAATGTACTTGGGGCATTAGACGAACCAAATGGCATAACCTTCCATTCATATAACCCTTCATTTTTTTTCAAGGCTATTTTCCACTCATCACCAGGCCTAATTCTAATTTGGTGGTATCTACTCTTTAAATGAATTTTAGAAAAATATTTTGCATCCCCCAAACAATCAAGCAAATCCTCTATTATAGACATTGGAAATATATACCTTATGGTGATCTTGTTGAGAGCTCTTGAGTCGATACAAAGCCTCCATGTTCAATCCTTTTTGGGTGCCAAAACTACAGGTATTGCACATGGGCTAAGGCTCTTTCCAATCAGGTCAGAATCTAGCAACTCCTGAATCTACCTTGCCATCTCCTCTTTCCAATCAGGTCTTGAGTTAGTACAAAGCCTCCATGTTCAATCCTTTTTGGGTTCCAAAAGTACAGGTATTGCACATGGGCTAAGGCTCTTTCCAATCAGGTTAGAATCTAGAAACTCTTGAATCTACCTTGCCATCTCCTCATTTTATTGTGGTGTGAGTTTGTATGTAACCTTGTTAGGTAATGTGGCCCTTGGGATCAAGTCAATATAGTGACTTATCTCTCTCATTGGCGGAAAAATCATTGGTACTCCATCTGCAACTATTCCTTGGTATCTCCGAATAATCTCCTTCACTTTCGGACTGAGATCCTTGTCCTTTCCTTTTGCCCTATCAACTGTAGTAGGCTTTCCTATTGAGGTTGGTATTGGAAGAAATGCAAATCATATTCCTTCTTCCATCTTTATCTCCTTGAGGAATGGTTTTCCCTCCATCATCATCACTTTGAACTCAGTTTCTTTCTACTTTTCATTATTTTCAGTAAGGGGTAGTAGCTCTATGACCTTTCCATTCTTTGTGATGGAATGGGTATTCCTAAAGTCATCATGGTGTGCTTTGAGGTCATACTACCATGGTCTTCCAAACAAGAGGTGACAAGAATCCATGTTAACAACATCAAACAAAATCTTATCTTTATATGCTCCTATCTATAATTCTACCAATGA
This sequence comes from Cryptomeria japonica, assembly GCF_030272615.1. Taxonomy (NCBI): domain Eukaryota; kingdom Viridiplantae; phylum Streptophyta; class Pinopsida; order Cupressales; family Cupressaceae; genus Cryptomeria; species Cryptomeria japonica. The sequence continues at coordinate 168,271,040 of NC_081415.1, forward strand.
CAGCTCTTCTACAACAGTTTGTTTCCCTTTTGTGAGCCAAGACACCTTATAGGAGTATGGATGGGGTATCCTCCTCACTTTCAACTTCTATACTATTTCTATTGAGACAAAATTCTTAGTAGACCCTGAGTCAACCAGAACTTTACATACCTTTCCTCTTGATTAGCAAGTGGTATGGAAGATAGTCTTCCTTTGAAGTGGCTCCATAGGTGTTGTTACATTCGAGAGGGTTATTCTCAACATTAGTGCCTCTCTAGTCTCTAGATAACCATATGAATCAGGTTTACTACTGCCATCGTAATCTGATTCTTGGGTTAGATTGGCTCTCCTTTCTCCTTGGGAACTAGACCCCATCTTCTTCGGGCATCTATTGGCAATGTGTCCCTCTTGGTTGCAGTTAAAATATTTTATTGGTCCTGCTCCTCTTCGTGATGATCTTCCTCTAAAATTTGGCCTTCTACCTTTGAAGTTTCCTTTGTTGTTGCTATCATTCCTTAAGGAGTCTTGACTGCTCTCCCCTTGAAACTCAAAATTTGATCCTCTTGCTTTGAAGTTGCTCCTTCCTATTGGTTGCTTACCCCTTCCTCTACTGCTATGCTCTTGTCTTCTTTTGAGCTTCTCCTCTACCATTAATGCTAATTGATAGCATCTATGAACAATGTTAGGGCACAAGAGGTTCAAGTCTTCTTGCATGTTCCACCTTAGGACGTTTAGATATCTTGCCACTCTTTCACTTTCATCTTCAACCTTTTTAGACTTTATACTCAATTTCTGAAATTCTTTAGTATAGGCACACACATCCATCTCTTTCTGTCTGATATTATGCCTTCTCTTGTGTATTTGGACTTCATAGTATTCAGGTACATCTACTCCCTTGCTCTTTGTAATCATCTTCATCCAAGAGCTGATCATTCCTCTTCCCTCTTTCACTCTTTCTCCTTGCACAAAATTTCAGCATGTCAGGGCTGCTCCCTGCATTTTTGACTTGGCAATATTCATCTTTTGGTTGTCAGCAATGTCTTCACATTCAAAAAAATTGTTTAAGGACTCTATCCAGTCCATCACTGTTAGGTCCCAGAGACAATTGAGAGGGGGATGAATCAGTTGTAAAATAAATTCAAAACAAAAACAACTTAAGGAAACTTGATGCTTAATACCGGTAAACAAAACCTAATGCTTGTAGATAGTTTATTAGTTAATTTCAGTACCAGTAAAGATTTATGCATGAAACAGAAGATAATAACATCCGCAATACATAACACCAGTATTTGTATGTGGAAACCCTGTAAGGGGAAAAACCATGCTGGGAAACCTTACCCACAATCAGATGATACTACTGTAGATAGTATGAGTATACAATAGGGGGTCTACACATACATAAAGGCCAAGTGCCTAGAGCTCACTGCTCAAACATAAATAGGAGTCACACTAACTAATATTGGATGGTTAAATCCAATAATGATGTACTGCTCAAAATAGAATCTTCATATGCTGGATTTAGTACCCGTTTAGTTCTGATATGTCTTCACAAAAACCTTCCTTCAACCTTCAAATGATGTCTGTGTGTATAGCTCTTCTTATTCTTGCATATACCAAATTACAATCCTTTTCTACTTTCACACACTAATCTCACAAATGAGATCTTACATATATACCATAACCTAAGACCAATTGAGTAGGTCAGCTCTACAAGATATTATAATAAAAACAATTTACAAATAAAATAATAATCGATGCAATATCCGATTCAACATGTCATCTTAATGCATTTACAACAATAATAAATCATCTCCATAGTGTGTCGTGCTGATCTAGAATAGATAAGCCCGTCGGTGCTTATTCTAGACCTATTTACCAGTAACAGCAAATATGCAAACACGTATATACCAATGAACAAATTTTCTAGACAAATTGTCCAAACGATGTCTTAGACATAACCAAGTATTTTCCATGTCATTCCAAGTGTCAGTGAACAATATATCCCGCCAGTGTACCAGATATTGGTGACTGTGCATAGGTCACTTGCTTGCCAGTGAACATTGCCAATTCTCCAAGTGCCAGAGTTGATAAGTGTTAATAGGTGTTGACATCAATGAAAAAACCATATCAACATATCCAAAATACCAACAATCTCCCCCTTTGGCATTGATGGAAACACAAGATGGAAAAACCATCAAAGTGCCAAATAGAAATGCGAAATACCAAAAACCAACAATCTCCCAAATGAGATCATAACCAGAAATTAAAAATTCTAATACAGGGAGTAATCAATCTCTCCCTAAGGGATAAAGTCTCCCCCCCTAGGAGTAACATGTGTTTTTTCATATCAATATCTCCCCCTTTGATATCAAATGCCAAATAAATACAAAATCTAGGTTCAAATACAAAATATTGACTACTCCCCCTAAGAAGTAGCTCTTCTCATCAAAGTCGGAGTAAAAGATTTCTTTGTTAGCTCTGTCAGTTGATGAAAAACATCAAATGTCTAAGTTTCTACCAATGGGGGTATGACCCCAAGCTGATCTCTGAGATATTGAAAAGTCTCCTTAGGTAAAGGCTTAGTAAAGATATCTACAATCTTCTCTTTAGTATTCACATAAACCAGTTTTACTTTTTTTGCTTCAACATTCTCTTTGAGAAAATTTAGTTTGATAGAGAAATGTTTAGTTTTAGAATGTAGTACCGGATTCTTTGATATATCAATTTTTGTTGTATTATCACAATAAATAGTTATAGGTTCCTTGCATTTTACCTTTATGTCCTTCAAAATTTGCTTAAGCCACAAAACCTGTGTACAGTTAGTTGCTATTGCAACATATTCTGATTTTGCTATTGATAAAGATGTGCAACTTTGTTTTTTACTGAACCAAGAAATTAATTTGCTTCCAAGAAAAAATGCTCCGCTAGTGGTTCTTTTTCTGTCATCTACATCTCTTCCCCAATTTGCATCTGTGTATGCACACAATTCAAAGTTTTCATCTCTAGGATACCATAGGCCAAGATTTATAGTGCCTTGTAAGTACCAAAAAATTATTTTTACTATTGATTCATTATTTTCTTTAGGATTACTCTGAAATTTTGAAACAATACATACTGCATTCATAATATCAGGTCTTTTTTGTGTCAAATATAGTAAACCTCCTATCATAGATTTGTACCTAGTTAGATTAACAGGTGGAGATTCATCCCTTAGTGATAATTTATCATTTGTAGTCATAGGTGTGCTTACCAGTTTAGAGTTTTCCATACCAAATTTATTTAGTAACTCCTTTAAGTACTCTGATTGACTCAATAATATACCTTTATCAGTCTATGAAATCTGCAATCCTAAAAAGAATTTAATCTCTCCAAGCATAGACATTTCAAATTCTTGTTGCATTTCAATAGAAAAGTCTTTACCTAATTCATCTTTTCCTCCAAAGATTATATCATCAAAAAAAGCTTCTATAACCAAGATGTTATCATTAGTCACTTTATTGTATAAGTTGCTATCAGCATTACCTTTAGAAAAAACAATTTTTAAAAGATATTTATCCAATCTAGCATACCAAGCTCTTGGAGCTTGCTTCAACCCATACAAAGCTTTCCTTAACCTGCAAACCATATCTTTGTTATCTGTCAAAGAAAATCCATTAGGTTGCTCAATGTAAACTTCTTCTTCAAGATCTCCATTCAGAAATGCACATTTAATATCCATTTGATATACTTTGTTATTCTTGTGTTCTACAAAAGCCAAGAATAATCTAACTGCCTCAATTCTAGCTACCGGTGCAAAGCTTTCATTGTCATCAATTCCTTCTTTCTATGAATATCCCTTACACACTAGTCTTGCTTTATTTCTAATTACCTTACTATCTTCATTAAGTTTTTTTATGAATACCCATTTTGTTCCAATTACATTTTTTTCTTTAGGCTGGGGAACTAATGTCGATGTGTTATTCTTTTCAATTTGTTCTAATTCTTATTCCATAGCTCTAATCCATTGTTTATATTCACATGCCTCATTAATTGATGCTGGATCAATTTGAGAAATAAGACATACCTCTTCATTTTCCAGTCTTCCTCTTGTCATAACTCCTTGATATTTGTTCCTGATTATCTGATCTTCAGAGTGGTTCAATCTTACATACTGGGGTGTCCATGTTTGCTACAGTTCTTTAGTTACAGTGGAATTTTTATATGATGCCGGTGTAATTGGATCTTCATTTTGTACCGGTGGGTTCAATGTAGGTTCATTTATTAGTATCTATGTTTTTGGTTGAGAGTCTATATACCTTGAAGTTTGTCTAAACTGTTCATCAATCTTCACATTTGTACTCTCAACAATTTTTTGCAATCTCTTGTTCAAACATTTATATGCCTTGCTCTTAGATGAATAACCAAGAAATATTCCTTCATCACTTCTAGGATCAAATTTACCAATATACTCATCTCTTCTAATATAGCATTTACTTCCAAATATTCTAAAATATTTAAGAGTGGGAGTAATACCAAACCATAGTTCATGAGGGGTCTTACCAGTTTCACCTTTGATGTGAACTTTGTTGAATGTGTAGACTGTTGTTCTTACTGCCTCTCTCCAATATATATGTGGTAGATTTTCTTCTGATAACATACTTCTAGCTGCATCCAAGATAGTTCTATTTTTTCTTTCTACAACTCCATTCTGTTGTGGTATCTGGGGTACTGATAATTGTCTTCTGATTCCATTTATGTCACAGAATGAATGAAATTGCTTAGATGTAAATTCACCTCCTTGATATGATCTCAGACATTTTATTTTCTTACCGGTTTCATTTCTACCATTACCTTGAATAGTGTGAATTTCCCAAGTGCTTCTGATTTTACTCTGAGAAAAGTAACCCAACACATTCTAGAATAGTCATCAATGATTAGCATGAAATATCTATCACCTTGTAAGCTTTTAGTTCTAGCTGGACCACATAAATCAGTATGAATTAAGTCAAGAGCATTATTGGATTTTTCTGGAATGCTTTTAAAAGATGCTCTAACTTGTTTTCCAAATTGCCATTCCTTACATATCGGATTGTGAGGTTTAACAATCTTACGTAAATCTCTAACTGCTTTATTTGTATTGATTTTCACAATGCAATCAAAATTTACATGAAAGACTCTCTTATTCCATCGCCAACTTTCATCAATATGCACAATCAAGCGTGTCTTTTCATTGTTATTGAAATGAAATATATAACCTCTAGTTTGATTACTAGTTGTAATTTCCAAACAAGTTTTGTTCATAATTTTGCATTTCCCATTCTTGAATTGTAACTGAAATCCTTTTTCAACTAATTGACCAACACTTAAAAGATTATGCTTTAAACCTTTTACATGGTAAACATTGTCGGTATTATACTTATCATCAAGAGATATAGTACCTTTTTCTTTGATCAAACAAGCTTTATCATCTCCAAATCTTACTAGACCTCCATTATATTCCTGAAAAGTCAAGAATTTACCTTTATCACCAGTCATATGATGTGAACATCCTGAATCAATGATCCATTCATTCATAACTTCAACTTTAACTGCTAGGGCTTGCTCTACCGATTGAACAGTAGGTGGCGAATAAATCTTCTGTTATAGCAACAAAGACCCATCTGTTGTCTGTTGGATCCTCATCAGAATCATCAGCGACTCCTTCATCAGCAAGAAAACAAGACTTGTCTTTATTCTTCTTAAATCTGTATCTCTGATATTCAAGGTTAGGCTTGTATGTTCTTCTAGCTTCTTCTTTCATTCTTGTATGTCTATTAGGGCATCTTGAAACCATATGATCACCATATGATCAATCTTATTACAGTTAAAACATTTAAAGGGTGCTTTACCTTCACACTTACTTCCAAGTAGACCTTTAGGCATTTTCTTTGCAAATAATGCTTCAAGTTCTTCATTTTCTCTCCTGATTTCTTCAAGTTCTCTTGCATAAAAGGATTTCCAATCAAATTTTTCAAATGATGATGATGCAAATGATGTTGATGCCTTAAAAGATAAATCTATCTTTATAATAGCAACATGACCAATTTCATCAATCTCAAAAGCTGGAAGTTTTCCAATCAATGTATCTCTAGTTACTAATGTGTTAGGAATTGTTCTTAACTCATTTATAGTAGTAAATTTCATTTTGTATGCCAGTGGAAATCCTCTTAAAACTTTTGAAACAATTTCATCGTTACTTAAGGTTCCTCCACAATATTTAATACCCAAAACAATTTCATCAATTCTTTCCATAAAAGCACAAATCCTTTCATCTTCTTCCATTTTCAGATTTTCATACCTGACCTGGAAACTTTCAAGTTTAAGGAATCTATCTAGTCCATCACTTTTAGGTCCCAGAGACAACTGAGAGAGGGGGGGGTGAATCAATTGTCAAATAAATTCAAACCAAAAACAACTTAACCAAACTTGATGCTTAATACTGGTAAACCAAACTTAATGTCGGTAGACAGTTTATCAGTTAATCACAATACTAGTAAAGATTAATGCATGAACATAAAGACAATAACATCCACAATACATAGCACCAGTATTTGTATGTGGAAACCCTGTAAGGGGAAAAACCACGGTGAGAAACCTTACCCATAATCAGATCATACTACTGCAAATAGTATGAGCATACAATAGGGGGTCTGCACATGCAGAAAGGCCAAGCGCCTAGAGCTCATTGCTCAAGCACAAATAGGAGTCACATTGACTACAATTGGATGGTTAAATCCAATAATGATGTACTTCTCAAAATAGCATCTTCATATGTTGGATTCAATACTGGTTCAGTTCTGATATGTCTTCACAGAAACCTTCCTTCAACCTTCAAATGATGTTTGCGTGTATAGCTCTTCCTATTCTCATATGCACCAAATTACATTCCTTTTCTACTTTCACACACTAATCTCACAAATGAGACCTTACATATATACCATAACCTAAGACCAATTGACTAGGTTGGCTCTAAAAGATATTACAATAAAAACAATTTACAAATTGTAGTCACACAAATCTGTCCAGCTTAATTAAATGAATATTTCGTATTTATTTAATTAAAAATCCACTAGCCATCAATTAATTAAATTAATATTTAATTAATTCATCACCAAACATTCTTCTATTAATTAAATAAATTATTCAATTTATTTTAATTAATTCATTAAATCCAATTCCAATCAATTAAATAAATAAAATCAATTTATTTAATTAAATCCCCTTTTCCTCTTTTAAATAAATTAAATAAAACATTTATTTAAATCATTATCCCCACCCCACTTGCATTTTCCTAAAAATGTAACTTGCACACATTTATTGAAATAAATGAATTTTTATTTTAATAAAATCCTATTTTCCCTCACCCACCAAATCCACTTACAAAAATCTAATCCCTTCTAGATTCTTCTAACCCCTTCCTAATTAGCCTAATCCATCCCCTAAATATTGTCACATTCCTAAGCAAAATGGAGTCATTTCTCAAAGACCCCAAAGTCTTTGATAACCATTAAAGGCTTTCAACCTTCAACCACTAAATGTCTCAAAGTCTTGGATAACCTTTGAAAGCTTTCAACCTTCAACCACTTAATCCCCAAAGTCTCCAAAAACCATTAATGGTTAACCCAAACCCTTCCACATGGTTAAAACATTTGTTTTGACTCAACCTCTACCCAACCCAAAGGTCTCATCAAGCCATTAATGCTTTGACCATGATTATCTCTTAATCATTTGCACAAAGGTTTATCCTTGGATTAACTCCTAATCTAGTGGGTAATCCTAATTTAGGCTTGACCCTTAGCCTTTAGATAACCATGAGGTCTTCTCAGGCCTTTAATGCCTCCAACCTCTTCTTTCAACCCAATCCTATGTGGACACTTGTCACCATTTCATTGGTGCAAATTGTGCAATGGATTCCCAACTTTCAAGCTTGACCCTTGATTAAACCTTTCAATCCTGGCCATCCATTGCTCCATTTTTCCTATAAATAGAACCCATTCCTTCATAATCCAGATCCTGAAAACTTTTATGCATCTAAGCTATAGACATTTTAGAGAGCATTTTAGCATAAGCAATCTAACATCTTGTCTTTTTGGTTAAAATACATCATTTTAGCATTAGTATTAGCTTTTCATTTCATATTTGGAGCTATACTACAATCTCAATCCTCCATAAGCATCCATAGTGCAAAAAGCTACTGAGAGCTACACTATTTTGGAACTTGGAGAGGAGAGGAACAAGGGAGAAAGGAGCTAATATCATGCTAAGAGATAGTTGGAGATGTCTCATTATCTTTACTTCTTTAGTTAGATTCATTAGCATGTTTTTAGTATCTCTCTTGGTATGCCTTTTGTAGATTAGTTTTTGATTGACTAACACAAATGTTTTGTGTGTTTTTGTGTTCTTTGATCTTAAACTAACCTTGTGCCATTTAGGAGGGCATCATTTGGTGAACCCGATGTGAATCGAACACGCAACCTTCTAATCATTTTTTGTTAAAATTAACATTTTTGCTTGTTGAAACTGCAACACAGGTTGCGCTTCGGCGCTATTAAACACGTTTTAGCACTATCGAAACAATTTCTTTTAGCGCTATTGATCCTAAGATAGCGCTATTGAAAAGGTTTCAGCGCTATTGACAACATTCTAGCGCTTTTGTCATAGTTCTGACGCTATTGACACACTTCCAGCGCTTTTGTCTTCTCGGATTTTTCTCTTTTTTTAGTGCTACGGTGCAAATTCGCGCTTCTGCGACCGCAGACTAGCGCTATTGTATGAATCAACGCTTCTGTCTAAAAAGCAGAATATCGCTATTGTGACAGAATGTTGTCCAATTCACTTTGTAACCAAAAATTAGAACTTAGGCTTGTGGAAGCCCCCTTGAGCATTGGTTTTTACTAACTTGTGTTTTTTTTGTTTGTGCAGGTTAACAACCCAAAAAAAAAAAAAAAAAATCACAAAATTTTCATTTAGTGCTTAAAAAGAACTTAAAAACACAAAAAAAATTTCATTGTTTTCTAGTTAGGCCTCATTTTCTTTTTGGTGCTTAAAATTAACAACACAAATTTGATTTCATTACATCAATTGGGACCTAAAATTTACAATCCACACTTCAAATTTTGGTGCAGTTAAAAACTTACAAACCACTTGTTTTGATTTTTGCAATAACAAATTTTACTTCAAAGCAAACGTGTTTTCCATTGAGTTGACCAGGATTTCCAAATTTTTAGATTACAACACATTTTGCCATTGAAGTTAAAAAGAACACCATGACTGTTGGAGCAACATCTCCAAATAGTTAAAACATCTTTGCAAATGCTGGATTAAAAAAAAGAACAAGTGTCTTTCATGCTTGGCACACTTGTGCAAAAAGGTCAGTCGAGTGGTCCTACCTCTAACACACACTATCCTCTCCCTTGGCTCTCGTGGTCCTAGGTGCAAGAGAAAAGTGTTAGTAACACTCAAAATTTTATCTTTTTAAGAGAGGCCTGCCAAGGGATCGATACTCTTGGGAACGACCTCAAGCGGTAAATCCTTCGAGCCGCTATAGAAATCAGGTGAGAGCGAAAGCTGTAGCCTTGGGTATAGCTGTTCCTATAGTGTAACTGGCCGAAAGGACAAATGGGCCCCACCACCAGTTACAAGGCTCTTAAGTGAGTCACTGCAGAATGAACTTATGTCCAAAGCCATCGAACATGACTAAACACCTTTAAGTAGTAACCCACCCGTTCTATTGATTGAGGATATTTGAGGTATAATTTAGTGCAAGAGCATAGAAGGTTTTTCTCCCAAGATACTCACCATACATATTTCCTTGAGTAGAAACATAGCTTTTTGAAAAGTCACTTGTGGCTTGATAAAAGTGGTGACTCCCCCATCATAGGGATCATCTATTTGTTATGCTCGCGCAAGACTTAGTATATCACATCCTTACCTGCCACGGTGGGATTCATAAGGTATGTAGTACCAAAGTCGAAGAAATATCAAGATGTGGGCTAAATTTATCACAACTGGCCATTTGACCTTAGGGATAAAAAGTGTTTGAAGTGTGTTCGTTTTATAGACCTAGTGCAAATTGAGCCAACTTCAGGCTTTGGAAATACACCTTAAAATAAATCTAAAGGAAGGGTCAAAAACAAGTCCAAGAATTGGGTTGATCTAGACCCATACTCATTTGTGCCTTTGAGGCAACATTCTTGTGTTTGTGTGCTTGCTTTGTTTTCTTGTCAAAGAAAAATCAGAAAATCAATCCCAAAAACAAAGTATTCATCCAACATTTCTCAAAAACAAACAAAAATACCAAAAACAAAGTGCAAACAACAAAGAATCACATTTTATGACCATTCTTCACATCTTGCGAAAGAAGAAGTGTCATCAAAATATTACCTTGAAAAGAAGACCATTAAGCTCCAAGGCTTTGATCAAAAGAAGAAAGTTCTTCTATTTAAATAGGCAAATCTTTGTCTCACATAGAGTCTTTCTACATCGCATGCATCTATACCTTCAAGGAAAAACAAACGAGTTTGATTCAGAATCATTGAACCGCAGAGCTTTTATGCAATATAGAGCTCTGAGTTATCACAAAAATCAAGGAGGAAAGATTAATCCCAATTTCTTCCCAAACATCTGTATTACCTACAACACAGTTCGAGAAGTACCACCAACACCTGAAAGGGAAGAGGTAGATTTTGTCCCATTTATAACACAAAGTTTTTATTGAAGTTGAAAACAAAACATCCATCATCTCATTCATACATCATTATTCCATCATCAATCCATCCCAAAACTCTCAAAAACATTACGAGGTTCTTGTCCCAAGATTCCTTTTTAGATATTGCTTGAAATCAAAACACATCACATCACTTTTAGATTGTTTCTACATCTAGGATAAGCTCATCCTAAGAGACACATCTACGCAGGTTAAAACTAGTTCATGAGTGAATCCTCTCATTGCTAGGTAGTCAAAATCTGTAACACATCTCAGATTTCTCTACACCTTATCACATCCAAAAATCCTCAAAACAAACAAGCAATTCCATGAAGGAATTTCGGTTACATCTACCTTAAGAGTGCTAGAAATCTACATACAACACAAATCACCAATCATCAATCTTTCATTTCATCGACAACTCATCATCATCTTCAATCAACTTCAAAACAAACTTACAAACAAAATGGCTCAAACTCGATCGCGATCAAGGCAACGAGAAATAGAAATTGAGGAAGAAGAGGACAACCTCAATGAATTTCAGGAAGCACTTGGAGGAAATGTAAATGACGAAAACCCAAGTACTCCTACTCCTTCAACAATCGAAAGGGTTCAGCATAACCCTCACTTTAACAGATTGTTTGATGAAATACTCAGGAGCAATGCGGATGCTCACTTCTTAAAACTCGCTCAAGAAGGAGCCAAACTCCCCTCTGACTTTGATCTTGCCCAATTAAGACAAGCATCAGAAAGACAAAGTCGCCATGAGGAGGAAAGAGGTAGAAATCAAATCAAATATAACATTCCTCGAGGTAATCCACCACCTCCTCCTCCAAATGAAATGGAGATGTTGCGGCAACAAGTCGAGAATCTCACCCAACAACTTCATAGTGGTGTTAAGACCAATCAATTTTCACTTAACGACATCTATCCCTGTCCTTTTGATAGGAATCTTTATATGCCACCCTTTCCACGTGGGTTCGAAACACCAAAATTTGAAAAATATAGAGGAAAGGGGGATCCCCATGATCATGTCCGAGAATTTCATTCCGCTTGTCTTGAGGTGGCTTATGAGGACACATACCTAATGCGCCTTTTTCCCCAAAGCTTGGGAGGAACAACCACATCATGGTTTTCCCGACTACCAGGTGGCATTAGAACATTTGAGGAACTCATCCAGAAGTTCCTATCTCATTACTCTTAAAATATTGAACACGACATTACCATGGCTGATCTATGGAATACCAAACAAAAACCAGGTGAATTATTCTCGGTATTCCTGCAACGATGGCGCCAAATGTCTAGCAGACATTCTCTTCAGTTACCTGAACGAGAACTAGTGGAAATTTTCATTTCCAACTTAAACGAAGAAATGGAATTTCACCTGGATGTCAAAGACACAGACTCCTTTAACGATATGATCACCAAAGGTATAAAATGTGAAAGGGCACTCATCAAAAAAGGACTCATCAAAATCTTTAATGAACCAAAAGATGGTCCTCGCCCGCGCTTCAATAGTGATAAACCAAACTTCTGGAACAAGAATAAGAATATTGTCAACGATGGGGTTGTGGATGCTCGAACAATCCAAAATGCACAACCTGTGGTTCGGTTTGCAGGACAAAATCCTCCACCTCAAAATAACACAAATGTTCCTCCTAATCAAGGTCACATTACATCTCATGATGAACCAAGACCTCATCCACAAAAACAAAAACGCACATACACTCCCTTAGGGGAACCCATTGAAACAGTGATGCGACAACTCATTTCTCAGAATTTGATCACTCTACCTAAACTATCCAACTATGAGCCTCAAGTCAAACCAGCATGGTGGAGAGATACTGAACACTGTGAGTTCCATCAAGGAAGAGGACACAAGACAAGTAATTGTCACCGATTGAAAGATCTCATTCAAGATCTTATTGATCGAGGAGAAATTGAGATTGAAGGACATGATCCAAAAATGACAAATAATGATCATCAGATGTTCAAGAATCCACTTCCATCACAAGATCAAAGGGGTCCTTCCACTTCCCAGCGAGGCACTGATACCACTAGTTATACGCAGGCTGCGTATAACTACACTGTAAATCACCTGTATGATGCCAGTGAACAAATTGCAACTATAACCTTCAAAAATCCCACCTCAAATTGCAATGTTGTTACGCGTCGTGGCAAAGTCACCATCAAGGAAGCTCCACAAGGCACCACCTCCATCCCAAAGCAATACAATCTTGTGGAACAATTAGACAAAACGCCTGCGCTCATATCCATTTTAGAACTATTACGCCTATCGCCATCTCATAAAACAATCTTGGATCAAGCACTCCAAGAGGCATCAGTCCCTGCAAACCTTAATACGGACCAGTTTCAAGCCATGGTTGGAAATCTAAAGTCATCACCTTGTCTCACTTTTTCTGAAAGTGACAACTCTTCTTTCCAACAACCTCATAATGCTTCGCTACACATTGAAGGCTTTATCAACCAACACAGGATCAAGCGAGTCTTGATAGATAATGGAGCAGGCCTCAACATTTGTACACTGCAATTGGTCACAGCATTGGGATATGCAATAGAATCAGTGGATCCTCGCAAGAAGATCACCATCAAGGCCTATGATGATGCAGAGCGTTCATCCAAAGGAGCTGTGATACTACCAATCCGAGTAGGCCCTGTGGTAAAGCACATCATCTGTCAGGTTCTGGACCTTCCTCTGCCATATAATCTATTATTAGGGAGACCTTGGATACATGCCATGCAAGCCGTTCCATCTACCTACCATCAATGTATCAAGTTCCCACATAATGGTACAGAGATCACAATCCTGGGTGATGCAAATCCCTTTGCTTTTTGCCATAATATCAACCATCAACCAGAGATTACTGTTCCTAATAATAGGGAAGCCATTTCCTCCACATCATATGTAAATCCTGCCTCTCTTGCCAGTTCAAACACCCCTATACCCAAGCAAGAAAAGCTTAAAATGAAAGTTGCAGAGGAAGGTCCTAGAGAATATAGTTTGAGTCAGCTCTTTTGTGTGGGACAAATGCCCACTTCTCCTAGAACGCATGGTAAACCACAACAGTTACTCCAAAAACCCATAGTCACGCCCACCTGTGCCTTGACACCTTTCATCCTTGGAAAGAGTCAAGAGGAAGAAACACAAGATGAGGACCTAGCGGAATGGATCTATAAAGATCCCATCACCACTGATAAACCGCGAGTTACACTTCCTACGGAACAGTATGGCAAAGGCCTCCTCATTATGCAAAGAATGTGATATGATGGTCAGAGTGCTTTGGGATACTGCAAACAAGGATGACATGAACCGCTGCTGCCAGAGTTCAAACCCAAAGGTAATACAGGCCTAGGCTTTGAAAAAGAAGTCCTTCCTAAACTCAGATTCAAAGGCAAACCCAGCAAACCATTTTGCCCACCTACTACAAAGAGGACACCTTTCATAATCAAAGCACCATCAAGCATTATCCCCACTGCCCCATCGAGGCTCACGACTCCACCACAACCGTCATCAATGCCAAACATCCCACCAATCGAATCAGTAATCCCATCCGCGGCAGCCATCATATCAATAAAACCATTTGTAGCAACAATTGTATCAGAACCCGCAGTAGCATCTATGGCACCAGCCGTTCCAACAGAAGCCACTAAATCAACACTGTCGATACTTCCAGTGACAAAACCTTTAAATCCCATCACGGTTCCTGCAGCACCAATCACCACAAAGGTACATAAACCAATCACGCCTGCAATATTCAACTCTAGCGACATCCCAGTATGGTATAGCAATCGGATGCTGGAAAGTGATTCAGAGATGGACTCACATGAGTGGGAATTTGATTATGTACAGCTTAGCACTTCAGATGAGGAAGACACATCACCACCTCCACCACGCAAAGGCATCCCTGTTTATGGAGAAGCACAAATAAAGACCACTTGGGTACCTGAGCTGGAAGCATCTTCCACAGACCCTACGTCTCATCCTATGCCTGATTCTGATAGGGAGAGTATCATCAATGACCTTCACCGCACTGTCTTAACCCTCACTGATACATCTACTGAACTTAACCTAATCGATGACGTAATGCCCATTATCCACCCTGAACTCATCGAATGGACCCAATCAAATCCCCCATGTCTTGACCTCTTCCAAAACGATGAGGCTATCATTGACTTTTTGGAAATAAGGGATAACCTACCAAGCGGGGATCACAAAGCTGGATTCGCCATTGAACTTAATAGCGTAGCATACTTCGGGGCGGATGCCAAACCCTTCAGCTACAAAAATATAACAATAAAACATGGATCTTCCAGTGAAAACCACACTGTGGCACTGTTTGATCCGACAAAAGTAAAAAGAAAGAGCGTATCCAATGGTAAAAACCTCTCTGAGGCACCTGAGGATGAAGGGTTTGACATTCTCCCTGCTAGTACACAACAAGAACGATCAACGATTCTTATCGAGGAAACCAATGAATACAATGTGGGGACTCCTGAAAATCCTCATATTATACATCTGGCATCTCTTCTCACTCCAGAGGAACAACCTACATTTATAGAGTTCTTCCAGCAACGTCAGATCAACTTTGCATGGTCATATGCAGACATGCCTGGGCTGGATCCTGATTTAGTCATGCATCATCTCACAGTAGCAAAAGGAGACAAACCTGTCAAGCACAAGCTTCGTAAGATGCATCCTCAGATTGCCCTGCTAGTAAAAATAGAACTCAAGAAACTCCTGGATGTTGGTTTCATTAGACCAATTGATTATGCAGAATGGATTTCCAACATTGTGCCAGTCGGCAAACCAAAAGGGGGCATCCACGTTTGTATAGACTTCAGAGATCTGAATAAGGCATGTCCTAAGGATGACTTCCCCCTACCAAATATCGACATCATAGTGGATTTGACAGCAGGACATGCCATGCTTTCACTCATGGATGGCTTTTCAGGGTACAATCAAATAAAGATCGCACCAGAGGACCAACATAAGACAGCCTTCACATGTCCATGGGGCACATACTGCTGGAATGTAATGCCTTTTGGTCTAAAGAATGCAGGAGCGACCTATCAACGAGAAATGACCACCATCTTCCATGACATGATGCATACTATGATGGAAGATTATGTGGATGATTTACTAGCAAAATCACTTACTAGAGAAGGACATATTCACATCTTAGATAAAATCTTTGATAGACTACAACAATACCATGTTCGACTCAACCCAAAGAAATGTGTCTTTGGAGTGACCTCCGGGAAGCTTCTAGGATACATTGTCTCAAGCAAAGGCATTGAGGTTGATCCAGCGAAGGTTAAGGCAATCATGGACATGCCACCTCCAAAGAATATCAGTCAGCTAAGGACATTACAAGGGCGGCTTCAATCCATCCAAAGATTCATTGCACAATTGGCTGATAAGTGTCACCCCTTCACACACCTGCTACACAAGAACATCCGCTTTCAGTGGGATGCCAAATGCCAACAAGCATTTCAGGCGCTTAAAGACTATCTCATGAATCCACCATTGCTGATGCCACTAGATCCAAGTAGAGCATTATTGCTCTATATCTCAGCAATAAGTATAGCATTGGGTGTACTACTGGCACAACATAATGCAGAAGGAAAAGAGTGTGATATTTACTACATCTCTCGCACACTGGTGGGCTATGAACTCAATTACACACCTATTGAGCGAGCTTGCCTAGTAGTAATCTTGGCAGCCACTAAACTGAGGCACTATCTATTAACACACAAGGTACAACTCATTGCAAAGATTGATCCACTCAAGTATTTACTCAGCAAAGCAGCATTGACAGGTCGCTTGGCCAAATGGGTGATGATTCTAAGTGAATTTGACATTGAGTATGTGGACCGTAAAGCTATCAAAGGTCAGGTTATTGCAGATCAGTTGGCCGATGCACCACTCATAGGCAATCATCCTCTCATTTCCAATTTTCTAGATGAAGAGAAATTCCTGATCACAGAAGCACAGCCATGGAAACTATATTTTGATGGTTCATACACTAGGCACGGCTCGGGGGCAGGCATTCTGTTTATCACACCTCAAGGTGATAGCATCCCGAAGTCCTACAGGCTCACATTTCCATACACAAACAACATAGCAAAATATGAGGCTTTGATCACAGGACTCAGATTAGCCATACAATGGAAATTACGAGAACTACAAGTATATGGCGATTCCCAACTAGTCATTCGAGAAGCAACAGATGAGTATCAGACCAAGGATGATAAACTCATGCCATACAAGCAAATGGTGGACAATCTAAAGACATCATTTACTACTATCACTTTTGAGCAGATACCAAGAGATCAGAATCGAGCTGCTGACGCCATGGCTACCATCGCATCTCTACTAGATCTTCCGCAGAATTCAACACGCTACGAGTTCTTGGTAGAACAGCTTTGGATTCCCGCTTATGATATCCCCGAATCTGAAATGATATGTTGCCTTGTCGGTTCTGAATCCCCATGGTACGGTGAGTTCTACACCTATCTCCGCGATCACACCCTTCCTCCCAACCAATCAAATAACCAACATAAAACCTTCATTCGCCAAACTGCTCGATATACCATTATTGCCGAAACCCTATACCAATGTAGTCTTGATGGTACTCTCCTTCGATGTCTGGAACAAGATGAGATAACAAAGGCTTTGGAAGCAGTACATGAAGGAATTTGTGGGACTCACTCAAGTGGTCCATCACTAGCCAAGAAACTCATGCGAGTTGGATACTATTGGCCATCTATGGAAAAGGATTCCTACTACTTTGTCAGGAAATGCAAGAAATGTCAAGTTCATGGTGACCTGATACATGCACCAGCCTAGGAACTGCAACCAATCACAACACCATGGCCTTTTTGTCAATGGGGCCTTGACCTTGTGGGTAAGATTCATCCATCTTCATCAAACAGCCATAAATTTATCATTATCGCCACCGAATATTTCACCAAGTGGATCGAAGTTGTTCCACTTACCCAAGTCACCGGCAAGCAGATCGCATCATTCATCCTCAACTACATCATCTGCCGGTATGGTGTGCCCATGTCCATTGTCACAGATAATGGTCTTCCTTTCAAAAATCAGGATGTCCGTGAGCTTTGTGAGAAATTTCATATCCAACACCGCTTTTCCACCCCCTATTACCCACAAGGCAATGGTCAGGCCGAAGCATCCAATAAAAACATATTGAGGATCCTAAAGAAGACAGTC
Source organism: Cryptomeria japonica (assembly GCF_030272615.1). Taxonomy (NCBI): domain Eukaryota; kingdom Viridiplantae; phylum Streptophyta; class Pinopsida; order Cupressales; family Cupressaceae; genus Cryptomeria; species Cryptomeria japonica. The sequence goes on from NC_081415.1 coordinate 168,288,997, forward strand.
AATGATGCCGGTCGTGATTGGCATGTTCAATTGAATCCAGCATTATGGGCATATCGAACTAGCATTCAGACCCCTACAGGCGCAACTCCCTACTCATTGGTCTATGGTGCTGAAGCTATCTTACCTATTGAGGTCGAGATACCATCCTTACGGGTTTCATTGCACAATCTCATCAATGATGAAGCCTATAGAGTATCACATCTTCAAGACTTAGAGTTACTAGATGAGAAGCGACAAGCTGCATACAATCATCTCAAAGCCTATCAGCAGTGCATGAGCAGAAGCTACAATCACCGAGTTAGATCTCGTACATTTGAGGTAGGTGATCTTGTTCTTCGAGAGAATCCTCGCAACCAACCAAATAGAGAACATCAGGGCAAGTTTGAATCAAACTGGCTGGGCCCATATGTTGTCACTGCTGTATTCGGGTCCGGGGCATATCAGTTGGCCACATCAGAAGGAGAACCACTTGCAGATCCAATCAATAGCATGCACCTCAAAAGGTTTTATACCTAAGGTGTACAGAGCATCAGGCTCCCCTGCATATCAGAAAAATACCAAAAACATTCAGAAAATGTCCTGAAGAAAATACAAAAACATTCAAAAATTCAAGAAAAATCATACATCCAAACGATGAACAACCACTCCGGTGGCACCTTGGGTAAGTACGATGGTGAAAACCTGGCAAACAGGCGCCACTCGTAAAGGCAATGGCTCCAGTATCTTTCAGGCTCGTTGCGCTCACATTCATGCACACACACATCCATCCATCCCAACCATGGCTTGTTATTTGATCTGCAATTAAGAAAGTACTCCATGCATTTAGTATCCCACCTTTTCATAGTCAGGTCTACAAACTAGGGGCAATACCCTTAACCTATTGATGGAAGTGGATTCTACATTGTCTTATATATCATTACGCTCTTCATTCAGGCAATCATCAGAAAATATCAAAAACATTCAAAAATGACTCAAAATATCAAAAACATTCAAAAATGACTTGCAAAATCCAAAAACATTCAAAAATGACTCTCAAAATACCAAAAACATTCAAAATTGTTTCATAAAATCCAAAAAAAAAACATCGGAAAAACCATCGAAAATCAAAACAAAAACATGACAACACCTTGTACATATTCATCCGATCAGATACAAAACAAACATCGACACAATACTCACACACTGACCATTTACCAATCAAACCAAAACAATCAACCTCAACAATCCAAACCTGTCTTTAAACAAGGATGCATCCTTCCTTACCAAAACAAAGACAAGATGATGATTTCTTTGACAAGAAAATTACATTAAGCTATCAAATACTTGGTTGATTTGTGAGTACAATCGTTTGTGTATCTATATCAGCATCTTTTAGCATTGTTTTGTATCGTTTGCGCATTATTTCCAATGAAGTACTGGGGCATGTACTAATGGTGTCTACGTGGGAAGTTCACTAAGCTACGTGATCATAGGCAAAAATGCAGTCATAGATCACTACAGCTTGCTGACTACAACGTATACCTCGACCATATGGACATGAACCATTACCAAGGATCCATATTCTTTATTCTTTATGTATATATACTGTTTGGTTGCAGGTGCAATGCTCATCCTTTGGTTCCTCTTCCTCCAAATTGGATAAAGGTTTTATTTTCTTAGTACGGTATGTACTTGTCTCAGGATCTGATCAGCCTAAAATCAAGGAGGACGATCCAAGTCATGCACGAAAGGAGATAATCCTTTTCTGTTCCGCAAGCAATACTCTGGTCGACTTGACCCTTATATCAAGTCGTTTGTATTCACTTGCTATATTAAAATCCATGAAAGAAATACTTAGGTCATCTTGAATCATTGTGTTAAGATGCTTGTATTCTCTTCCAACATTTTAAAGCTCAATGATGAAAATAGAGTACTATGGATCGTCATTCCATCTCATCTGTTTATATATTGCATTCCGCTGCATATCACCCATTCATTCATTCATATGTAGGCTTTTACATGCAAAAATGACTAATAAAGCTGGTCTTGGATACAAATCACGACCGAGTACTCTGATACATCATCAATGCATCATGCAAATACCTTGCATTCCTCATGGTCATATCATCATTGCATTTAGGTGCATCTTGCATTACGTCCATTCATGTCATTTTTAAACTTAAACATTGCAATATAGTTCATTATTGACATTCGTTTTCATTAAAAATCATTTTCATCATTGCATCAATCATAAATAATTAGATTCATTCATGGGATCAACTTGTCTTTGGTTGTTTTAAATCATTTACTAAGCATTTCATCCAGTGTAAATTATCCATTATCATTTTATTAAACTTTTCATCATTTATCATTTGCATTCATTTCTTTATCGTTAAAATATGCATTCATTCATTACTAAGCATCTTATTATGCTCATTGTAAGATTCATTCACATTGCATTCATTATCATTACATTAAGGTGCAGTTATTATATCCATTAGTTATTGTATCATCCCATTATCATTTGTACTTACAAACATATTTAAAAGCATTTCGAATCATAAAACAAATTTGTTTACACAACATTGTTTCATACCATCTAAATATATCCATTTTTTTCGTATACATTTATTCTACACATCATTATATAAACATTTGCACTTTACATTTGTTTATCCGTATGCAATCATTTAAAACCCATCATCATATAAACATTTGCACTTTACATTTTGTTTATCCATATTACATTCATTTAAAACATAGCTAGATGCATATCCATACATAACATCATTCATTCAACCATCGCATTTTACGGCATCACATAAAGCATCTCATCATTATATCAACATAGGAAACATCAAAATCTTGTTCATACATCAAGCATAAGCATATATCCTCATCATGGCATTCCATACATAAAGCATTACATCAAAAATAAAAAATAAATCATACACATATAAACCTGCATTCATATGTCAGTATACAACATCATAAAATCATAAAAACATGCATAAAAGAAACCTCTCATCAAATGCATACATGTACACATATACATCTAAGCAATAAATCATAAAAACATGCATAAACATCCATACATAATCACATGCATATCATCACAATATGGGATCTCCTCATATATATCATCTCATATATCAGAGTACAATGAAGTCTACAAAATCGGCTACCAAGAGCCATCCAAGATACAGTCCATAAATAGACAATGATACAATACATATATGCAAAAATGCTCTCTCAAATGACGCTCTGGCCAGATGCTGTACCACCACCACCTCTGCCTACTCCACCACTAGTACCAGCACCACCTGATCCATCTCTCAGTGGAGGCCTCATCGAACCCCCACTCCCTCCTGCATCCCCTGATCTCTCCTGTCGTAGAGGACCCATCACACCCCCACTACTCTGCATCCTCTGTGATCGCTCGGATCTAGCCTGCTGCATCTGTGAGTAGCTGAGAGCTCGCTGGCTAATCGGTACCACCTGCTCATATAACCCCCACCAGTACTCTATCTCCGCCTGAGCTTGCCGCATCTCCCTCATAATCTCCCCTGAAGGCCCCTGTGCACCAGTCCGCACTCTCTCCTGCAGCTCCGCCAATCTCTCCACCACCGTATCTCTCTCCTGCAGCACCACTGTCAGCTCTGCCTCACGTGCAAATAGCTGCACATCCCTAGCTGCTACCTCCTCCTCTAATCTCTCTACCCGGGTCTGCAAATAACCTATCATATGATCCCGCAGATCCCCAGTAGCTCCCTCCCCCATGTCCATGGCTGCTGCACCTGTATCACCCCCTCCAATAGGTCCCTCCCCTGCACCACCCTCTCCTGCACCTGTATCCATCGGGATCTCTCTCTCCATCCCCCTCCCACTCAGCTGCACTCCTCCCTGCATCAAAGGTCCCTGTGATATCTGAAGAGGTAGTCCACCTCTCCCTCTCCGCTGCCTCGGCATCCCCAAACCTCCACCAACTCCTCCTCCTCCTCCACCTCCATCTCCTCCTCCTCCTCCTCCTCCTCAGCCTCCTGCTCTCCGTCCTCGTCCCCTCTCCTCCTCAAAAGATGGGATCGGCTCAGCTGGGTCTGATATCCGTAGGATCGGGTGCGCCGCCCGATACTGTGTATACTCTGCTGTCACACCTGCGTCAACGACCCTCAGTCGAAGATCCCATGGCCTCGCCTGTAGTGTCCGAAACTCTGCTAGTGCCTGATCATACGGTAGCACTGGACCCCATGCATACCGCTCTCGGATCACTCGTGCGTACTCCCCTGATCCGCTAGGCAGTCCCTGCTACCGTCCAAACTGCCTCATCACCCGTCCCGACACCTGTCTCTCCACATGATAAGAGGTCCTCCCAATGAGGAATCGGGTCATGAAGCAATACGGTAGTGCCTCCGCATCATCCTCCCATGGCTCACACTCCAAGTATGGCCACCAGATCACTGCATCCAGGTCATCCAATGCCCGCCGCCACCACTCTAACTTCCCTAAGTGGGGCTGACTCATCATGCCACTATACATAAACATGTATGGCTGGTCCACGGCTTGGAATCTGAGACTCACTAGTCGAGTCACTGGTAGGTGCTCCCATGCCCACACATGTAGCAGCGTCATGCCCACTGCCAGAGAACCTCTCCCCCGGTACACTACCTCGTGTAGCTCCTGATACATGTGCGCTAACATGCACGGCCCCCAAGAAAATCGGGTCCCCTCCATCATCATCATCTCTATAACCTGTCCCCATCCCACCACCAATCCATGTGACTGCCTGTCTGGACACAGTAGTCCTCCCACGATCCCTGACAATACTGTTGGAAGGGGCTCATATAGTGCCGCTATATCCTCCCATGCGATCGAGCCATCATCAATGTATACATCCTCCTCAAATATCCTCTGACAAGACACCATCCCCCAGGATCTATCATATGTCACCAGCTCCCCCCGAATCGGAATCCGAAGGATACGCCACACATCCTCCAAAGTCACCGTCATCTCTCCCTGCGCTAGATGAAACGTGCACGTCTCACTATGCCATCGCTCTGCCAAGGCTGTAATCAGGCCGTGATTCATCCGAATCATGGGCATGTGCATCACCTCATACAACCCAGTAGCTACTATACAGTCAATCTCTATCTGTGTCAACCGGTCCTGCAACCCCTGTGTCGCAGGGTGGCGCTCGCGTAACTGCAACACGCACAGATCCTCTGCACATCGACATTCATCAAATCACCATCAGTTGTTTTGTTATCAAACTTTCTTAAAGTTTAAACCTAGACTATCATCAGATACTTTGATCAAGTATCTTTGGGTCTCAACAGGTAAGCAATCATGGCCGCCTAGACTTCAACAGGCATTTATCCTAACAAATGACCTAAGTCTCATTGGGCTGCTATGGTTCAAAACAACTCCCACTTCACCTCACCATCCATCAATCATTAGGCATCAGGAGATTTATTTTGTTCAAAACTGGGGCATCTCATTATCCTAAGGCAAAAGCGCTATTTTATCTCCAAATGCGCTATTTTCCACAAAAGCGCTACAACCTTATCAAAAGTGCTCAAAAAGCTCTACCATAGCGCTACAAAAACAAAAACGCTAAACCCGCTATGCAATAGCGCTATTACACATCAAAAGCGCTCAATTAACCCTACCATAGCGCTACTTAGACAAAAGCGCTAAAACTTGCATACAATAGCGCTAATGCATACAAAAGCGCTCAAACCAGACCCCAACAGCGCTATTGCGGCACAATAGCGCTAATTCATGGAGCAAAAGCACTAAAACCATAGTTCTAGCGCTCTTGCTCCGACTTGACTTGGACTCAGCTAAAAACCTATCAAAAATGCCTGAAAAGTGAGTTTTCAAATTTGCGTACCACTGGTCCGTAGTCGGCTGGGCGCTGGAATCGTCGGACTCGCTCAAATCTGTGCTCGGTGATCGGAATCGGCATAGTAGCTCCTCCTTGCTCCTCCAAATGTCACTGTCAGAGCTCTAGTTTTCAACTGGTCGCGGTCACAAATGAACCTATTTTCACCCCTTTCACCCCATTTATACCCCCCCGCCGTCACCGTAACTTCGCCCTGCTCATCGCCATGGTCCTCGTGAACTTCCCGAGTCCCCCATTTCTTCATGTTTCCCCCGATTTCTTCTATTTTTCACCAGTATACCTAACGTCTGCTCTTCTATCACCCTATCAAATTTCATTCTTTTTCGAGAGATCACCCGATTTTTCGAAATTTTTCGGCCCATCTCTCGAGGGGGCATACCACCCATTAAATTTACATTTTATGGGGCATTTCTTCACATTAGTTTTTCTTTCTTTGAAGCGATGCGATAAACTGCACCGTCTCAAAGAGGGGCAAATGTAGTCACACAAATCTGTCCAGCTTAATTAAATGAATATTTCGTATTTATTTAATTAAAAATCCACTAGCCATCAATTAATTAAATTAATATTTAATTAATTCATCCCCAAACATTCTTCTATTAATTAAATAAATTATTCAATTTATTTTAATTAATTCATTAAATCCAATTCCAATCAATTAAATAAATAAAATCAATTTATTTAATTAAATCTCCTTTTCCTTTTTTAAATAAATTCAATAAAACATTTATTTAAATCATTATCCCCACCCCACTTGCATTTTCCTACAAATGTAACTTGCACACATTTATTGAAATAAATGAATTTTTATTTTAATAAAATCCTATTTTCCCTCACCCACCAAATCCACTTACAAAAATCTAATCCCTTCTAGATTCTTCTAACCCCTTCCTAATTAGCCTAATCCATCCCCTAAATATTGTCACATTCCTAAGCAAAATGGAGTCACTTCTCAAAGACCCCAAAGTCTTTGATAACCATTAAAGGCTTTCAACCTTCAACCACTAAATGTCTCAAAGTCTTGGATAACCTTTGAAAGCTTTCAACCTTCAACCACTTAATCCCCAAAGTCTCCAAAAACCATTAATGGTTAACCCAAACCCTTCCACATGGTTAAAACATTTGTTTTGACTCAACCTCTACCCAACCCAAAGGTCTCATCAAGCCATTAATGCTTTGACCATGATTATCTCTTAATCATTTGCACAAAGGTTTATCCTTGGATTAACTCCTAATCCAGTGGGTAATCCTAATTTAGGCTTGACCCTTAGCCTTTAGATAACCATGAGGTCTTCTCAGGCCTTTAATGCCTCCAACCTCTTCTTTCAACCCAATCCTATGTGGACACTTGTCACCATTTCATTGGTGCAAATTGTGCACATGGATTCCCAACTTTCAAGCTTGACCCTTGATTAAACTTTTCAATCCTGGCCATCCATTGCTCCATTTTTCCTATAAATAGAACCCATTCCTTCATAATCCAGATCCTGAAAACTTGTATGCATCTAAGCTATAGACATTTTAGAGAGCATTTTAGCATAAGCAATCTAACATCTTGTCTTTTTGGTTAAAATACATCATTTTAGCATTAGTATTAGCTTTTCATTTCATATTTGGAGCTATACTACAATCTCAATCCTCCATAAGCATCCATAGTGCAAAAAGCTGCTGAGAGCTACACTATTTTGGAACTTGGAGAGGAGAGGAACAAGGGAGAAAGGAGCTAATATCATGCTAAGAGATAGTTGGAGATGTCTCATTATCTTTACTTCTTTAGTTAGATTCATTAGCATGTTTTTAGTATCTCTCTTGGTATGCCTTTTGTAGATTAGTTTTTGATTGACTAACACAAATGTTTTGTATGTTTTTGTGTTCTTTGATCTTAAACTAACCTTGTGCCATTTAGGAGGGCATCACAAATAAAACAATAATCGATGCAATTAGTAGATCTATACAGGGGATAGGTGTTGGCTTAATTCATTTACAACAATAATAAATCATCTCCATAGCGTGTCGTGCTGATCAGGAATAGATAAGCCTGTCGATGCTTATTCTAGACCTATTTGCCGGTAACAAAAAATATGCAAACATGAATATACCAATAAACAAATCTTCAAGACAAAGTGTCCAAATTATTTCTTAGACATAACCAAGTATTTCCCATGTCATTCCAAGTGTCGGTGAACAATATATCCTATCGATGTACCAGATACCAGTGACTGTGCATAAGTCACTTGCTTGCTAGTGAAAATTGCTAATTCTCCAAGTGTGAGAAATGATAAGTGTTAAAAGGTGTTGACATCAATGACAAAACCATATCAACCTATCTAAAATACCAACAATCACTCCATAGACATCCATCTTCCCACTGAAAATAGGAAGGTTTTATTTCTTGTTCATGGTTCTCCTTTCCACAGACTTCAAGGTATTGACCAGGTACCTATGATCTATAGGAACTTCCTCTTCTTCTTGCCCTTGTGGGGTCTCCTCTTCTTCTCCCACTTCCTCTGAGCCATCAAGTCCTCTCTCCAACCTGCCTTCCATGTTCTCAATCAACTTCCTAAGTCAATCATTCTCTTCTCTATTCTTCTAGACTCACCCTCTAATTCTTCTACTGTCATCTACTATTCTTCTTCCCAAAAGGATTCCTCATATCATTTGATACCAATCTGATGTAGAGTCCCAATATAGGTATAGGATAGGTTCCCCTAATCCAAGAACACACCAAGGACCCTAGTAATCACACAACACTTCCAAGGGTTAAGGAATATTAGTTTGACAAGTCCCACATCCCTTTCTTCCAAAAAAAAGACTATCGATACAAGGTCTCTCTCATTGACCCGTATAAGGACCCTATGGTCAAAAATGGTTTTGTCCCTTCTCCAATGCAACAATAGTTATTTAAGGTTTGATTTGAAGTCCTCTAGATCAGGGAGACCTCCTTCAATTATTAAATTCAAGTTCCTTCTACTGGTTTGGGTAACTACTACAACAAGGCTTACAAAACCTAGTAGCCCTGCCAGACTAGTTTTCTATGCTTAACTCCCCATTTCCCCAAAATACCAAACAAAAAATCCCATATTTGGATACCCTTTTTTGAGGTACAAAACATATCCTAAGGGTTCTTACCGATAAGGAACACAAGAATCCAAACACTACTTTTGTTAGGAGACCAGTATAGCTCAATTAGGCCTATTTTACAAAGGAGTGTGTAGAAAAAGACCTTCACTCAAGGAATACTCTTAGGCCATTGTAAATACACCAATTCCTAAGTCTTAGGCCATGATCAGACCTTTAACCCCTCATGTGAGACCTATTTTCTTAGACTTGCACGGTGGCCACATGGAGTTGCCCACCTTAATGCATGAAACCCTCGCCTCCCACTTGTCCTAACCTATAAAAGGCCTTCAAAATCATAAAATAAATTGGCCATACTTGCATCCCCTCCAAATTCATGAACCACCAATGAAGGATCAACAAGATGAGGCCATTTCTTTGCAAAACCCTAAGGAAAATTGTTGAATCTATAACACTTCCAGAAACCTGCTGGTTTCTTCCTTGTATTGGTGAATTAGGACCTTAGAATTGATGCATCTAAAGGTGATTGGACACTCTAACACATCCCACTAGATTCCTAATTCCAAAATGATCGTACAGCATGGTACACCATGTAGAATAATGGAATTGCAGGAAATTCTGAGAAATATATTACTTCAATGATGCCAAAAGTTTACAAATTCATTCTCTCCTCCCAATGATGATTGGGGATTAAATTATATACCTTCCTCAATGGTTATCAACCACCTTTTAAACTGAGGTGACCATTGGAAGTAAGTTTCTATTTGCAACCAAAAGTTGTCATTAAAAATTATTAACAAAGTTGTCAAGTTTGAGCAACTTTTGACATATGTTAAATCCACCTACCTAGAGGTGCTTCAACATGTCCTAAACCTTCCTAAGACACCTCCAACACATAAACATCTAGAAAATACTCAACCAAATACCCCTAGATCCATATGCCCATGGTGGCTTATCAATTTGCCAAATCCATGTCATTGGGTAACAAGGTGGGGTTTATTAAAAACAAATAAAACATCAAACAAACAAGACTACCCTATTACATAGATTGAAAGGTCACATTCTGATGTGTGTCCATAGGACTTTATTTCTCTTATTATCTTATTCATGAGGTGCTCCTGCACTAAGCAGGCTAAAATTGTCAAGAAGACAGTTAGCTTCTATGGTATTTTGGTCATCAAACCTTTCTGGCAAAATCTTCTCAAGGTAATTATGAGTTATCTTACTTTGGATGTTCGGTATACTAGGTTGTATGACCACCATTTTATTATTTTGAATCATTTCCACCATGGGGTGAAAATGTCTTTCCCATTCTACCTCATGTCTGCCCTTAGGGCTAATGGACCATAAGAACCCTCCTAAGTTTCCCATTATGCATGAAGGCTTGCTAGTTCTTATTGATGCACATTTTCATGATCTTCCTCCCCTTGAGGATTTTGTCCATATTTCTTTCGATAATGATGACACTAGTGCGGGAGACTCTAAGAATGACGATTCTAAGTTTGGGTCTGAGGAGACTACACCTCATCAAAAAAAAATATAAAGTGGAAACTCCTTCAAGATCTAAACCTAAATCAAGGAAGGGATCATTTGGTCACAAGAATATTGTTATGTCCTCCTCCTCTACTTCAACTAAGATTGGCTCCTCCTCTACTTCTGAGAAGGCTGATAAGAACCCTAGGAACCCTAATGTCTCAAATTCTCCTCTTTCCTTTAAGGAGACTGGTAATATGGGTTTGGCTGGTATTGTTGACCTTAGTTCTCAAAGCGATGAGCTAAATGATAAAAGGGAGGATTATGAAAATGTACTGAGTTTATCTCGTAATCATGCAATCGACACCTTGAGTTTGTTCAAGTGGCTATTTTATGAACTCAAAGAGATCCAGATTAACCAAAGAGCTCTGGGTAGAAAAATGGATTCCCTCACTGTTGGTTCATCTCTTGGTCTGCACAATGATGGCAATTGGACTAAAGATGAGAATAATTTGACCATGGACTATATCAAGAAAATAGGGGAAGGGGTTGACTAGCTCAAGAAAAATCTGGAGGAACACATCAACCGAGTTGAGGATGGCTACAGAGAAATGTAGGACACCCTCAAGTCCATTATGGTTAGCAGTCATAAAATTGTTAAACAATATACAATGGTTATGAACACCACGGTGAAAAGTCTGGATCAATCAGACATGCTATTTCTATAATTGGTGAAGAAGTTGAGGTGGCTTAAAGTGGAGATGGACCCTGCAAAAGGACTCAAGGGAACATGAAGAAGAAGGTGGCCTATCAGAGTTTGAATCATAATGCTATGCAGGTTGTTGCTGACACTATGAATGCCCTAGAGGTTGAGGTGGCTAAGACCCTCAAAACACTAATATAATTGGGTTGTTTTCTATTGCCAATTCTTTCTATGTATAGGTTTATTATTTATGTTATCTTTTTGTGCCCCATTGGGCTTTTGTTGTCTCTTCGGCTTCTGATTTCTATGCCTATCCTTGCAGCCAGTTTTGTTTTGGAAGTTTTTATCTGATTTTAATCCTCTTAGAATCATTTTAAAAAAGGGTTTCAGGGCCCCTTCAAAACTTGGTTTTGTTGTAATCCAAAACTATACAACATAATGAAATATTGAAAAGTGTGTTATCTTATGGAGCTTTACTTTATTTTGAAAATAGTTTAATAATCTCTATTTAATAGGGCCAACCATGTGAAGGTGCAAGCTCATTTGGCCCCTCCCCGCCTAACATCACTCTAAGTTCCATGTTAACAGGCATGTGCACAAAAATGGTGGTCAGAAAAGTTGACACCACCCAAAAAATACTTGAAAAAACAAGCAAGGCGTACATGGTTTTAAAATTTGAAATTCCTGTGTATGCGCTTAGGTTTGTTCTTCCTGAGCCTAGAAAAGGTAGCGCGTATGCGTTGCTTTTAGGAAAATGAGCACATACATGCTACTCCTAGGAAATTGAGCGCATATGTGCTACTCATAGCAAAATGAGCGCGTACGTGCTAATAATCTAAATAAAACCGTGTACGCAGTGCCTCGTAAAAAAAGTTTTAAAAAAAAAACTAGGTCTCATTTACCCATAAATAGCACATTTTTAACTTCATTTTTTCTCCATTTCCTCTCCTAAACCACGAACAGGGTGCTAGATTTGTCCTCCAAGCTATGGATCAAGGTTAGTTTTTGTTTAATTTTGTCCTTATTTCCAGTTTATGCAATTTGTTTTACATTTTGAATTTAATTTCATTAATTTTGATTATGTTTTTTTATTTTTTGTTTCAAAAACTAGATTCTTCTAATCCAGAACAAGAACAACCAAATGTACCTCCTAAAAACCCACAAGAACAACCAAATGCACCTTCTGAAAACACACAAGAACAACCCCCAATTCCTCCTTTTGACCACACACCCGAAACATAGGAAGAATTAATTAATCAGTTAGGACAAAATACGTCTAAAATCAATAGACTGATTGTTAAATTGAAAAATTCTAAACTTAACCATCATCAATCCCTCGCCTCTAGCCTAGAAACATTAGCTAGTGGTGCCATAGCTATTTCCATAGAAATTACCAAACGAGGAAGCTTTAGGGATAGGTGTCCTCAATTCTATGCCAATGGGCTATCATACGATGGAGTAAAAAACAAAAATATTACTAAACAACAAATATGTTCCCTTTTTGTTGATCCCAAAACTGGTCAGTCATTACCTCTTAATGCAAAGAGGTTTCCCATACATTGGTGTACCAATGTGCAAATAAAGAATCTTTTTTGGCAGAGGTGGTGGATGGTCTTTGATGATCCACCTTGTAATAATTATGAGGTGCCATTATATTATTTGAGAAAAATATATTGTGAGTTTGTGCTCAATGTTTGGCCAAACTATTTTGACATGAGAGAGTTTCATGGTAGAGGTGGTGGCTCTGCCCAAGATAGACTTGGAGCCCATAGGCGATTAGCCACAGAGAGACGCTGCCCCCTAGCACCCAAACCCAAGGTGCATCATGCTGTCCCATTAGAGATGAAAGAGTCGATGGAGCTACAGACTGTTCAGGCAGCCACATCATTGACTGGTGCCATCATCCAGCATGGGACGTCATTTGCACACCCTATTGTATTGGATAATGAGCCATTAGAGGGCGACAGAGAGCCCATCGAGCATATGCGTGTCAGTTGCTCGGGGATAAATGATGTAGCTAGTGCAGATGGATCCTCATATCATCTATGCACAATTTGCAGCTATAGATGTCAGGCTCACACAGTCGAGGATGTCATGCGATGAGTTGATGGACATGGTGTTTGCCCATGAGCCATAGACATAGGTGTGTTGATTTGAATTCATAACATTTTATTTATCAGTCACTTTAAATTTGTAATTACATAAATGAATTTTCATTTATACATCAATTTAAATTGAGACAAATAATATGCATTTCAAGATGCAGCAGCGGTATCCCATACACCTCCCCTAGTTACTATAGATGCAACTTTGATGCCTGAGGTATAAATTTTGTAACGTGTTAAAATAGAATAGTACACTTTGAATTCAAAAAAATACAAGATATACTAACTATCTTTAATTCTTGGTCCAATTTTTGGTTTGTAGGTGTTGACAGGGGATGAAATGTCCTAGATTGATGACATCATGCTCTCAGCGATCGATTTTGGCCTACAAGGGTATACGGTATCATATTTTGTACAACTCTTTTTATGTATTGTTTTGATGGAATATGAAAGTCATTTCATTTTAACAAATTTAAATTATGTTTAATTTATTATTTATACTAATATCTCATGTTAATTTTGTTTTAAAAGGGTACCCCCTCTGTGTCTAGGGCTCGTCCTAAAAAAAAGAATTCGTCGAAGACGCCAAAACATGGGAAGAAGGTAATTGAACACATTTTTAGTTGTACACTTGTTGGAAAATGTTGAAATCAAGTATTAGTTGGGGTTTGTAGATTGATTAGTGTTTTTTGTCTATTTTACATGTACAACGGCCATTGAGTTTTGTGGATTTGTTGAATGCACCTGATTCTCCTATGGATCAAGAGAGGGTAGAGGTATGTATCTCTACTTTATTTTCTTGATTTCATAATTATATGCACGTGTACATATGAACTTGTGATGTATTATAATCTTATAATATTTTCATACAAGAAATATCCATACCTATTTCGTCAATGGTGAACCCTCCTCCTTGCACTGGAGAAGCATCTCAGGATCCAGTACACTTTTGTTTGATATGTAAAATTAATTTTTTTTAACCTTCAATACTTATCATTATATTAATTGTATTTAATCTTTGAATATTTTTTATATAGGTAATAGTGACAGTTTAAACATCGATGGTAAGCCATCCTCAATCCATTGGAGAAGCATCTTAGGCACAGGTACGTCATTGTTCTCTATATTATAGCTTTTAAGTGTTTTTGATATATTTATGTTAGTACATTGTATTAATTGTATATTTAATCTACAATAGACCCCTTCGTGGTATAGCCATAACGTGGATCCATTTAAGTATGTCTTCAAGAAAACTCCTAAGAGTGACAAGGAGAGGAGAGCGAAAACATTAGCTCCTAGATCAGCCGATGAGGTAATTTACATTTCAATTGCAAAGTAATTAAAGTTAAATACATAGTTATGTCATTAATTGTGAACTATTTTCTACAAAAGAATTCTAACTTGGCTTTTGAATTGTGGTTTTGCAGCCATCTACAAAGCCGCATACTACATCGAAGAGGCTTAATTTTGATGCTCCACCACAAGTTTAGGATCATATAGTGTTAGTTTTGGTCATAGAATGACTAGTACATGTAGATATATTCTACATTTTTATTGTATATCGATTTGGACATGGCATATGCCACATTTTTGTAATACTTGTATTGACTTGGCCGACATGGCTTTTTTTATATATATAAATATTGATATTCGATCCAATAAATGTGTAATGAGTTCATTATTTTGTATTTGTTGTATTTAATGGTTGTCCTTTTATAAATTTAAATAAATATTTGCATATGTAATCAAAAATATGAATATAAACAACAAAAATATATGGTATAAAACATTGCAATCGTGGAATATGATTTGATAAAATTTCTAAAATGTTGAACTAAACCTACAAAACTCCTTGTATTCAGCTCATTATTGTGTATTCGCTGTATTTGGTGGCTTTCCTATTATAAATTTAAATGAATATTTGTATATGTAATCAACAATATGAATATAAACAACAAAAAGCGACAATATGAATATAAACAACGTGTTTGGTGTGAGAGCATCCTCACACTCACAATGGTCAAATTTTGTTCATTGTGTGCACAAACTGATGTTGAGAGCACGTCCGAGTGGGTAGTTTTATGCTAGAAATACCCCTGTTGTGCATCCCAAAGTGTCGAAATGTCGAGAGTCATACTGTATCGGTGCGATCTCTCAAGTGCCCTGAGTCCAAAAAATTATCAAAATTTGACGGACTACTTATTCAAATCCAAGACACATATGGTCAATCTTTTTGATCCCATGGGGTCGCGTGAAGCTTCACTACAATAGCCTATCTTGGTTTTTGATGACTTAGAGCCATTTTTGATTAGTAGCATTTTTTCGCCTGCTGCAAAAGTCGTCAGTTGCTTGCAATGAAAAGTTGCAAGAGTGGCTAGAATTGATTCAGCTCATCGTGTTCACAAACTAACCTGGTGAGCATGTTTGGGTGGCTAGGTTTATGCTAGGCATGCCCCTGTCATGCATCCTAAAGTGCCAGAACTTCGAGAGTCATACCGTACCAGTGCGATCTCTTAAGTGCCCTGAGTCCAAAAAATTGTCAAAATCTGATGGACTATTTATTCAAATCTAGGACACATATGGTTGATCCATTTGATCTCACGGGGTTGTATGAGAGTCCTCTACAATGGCCTATTCAGTTTTCGATGACTCAAAGCCATTTTCGATTAGTAGCATTCTTTTGCCTGCTACAAAAGTCGTCAGTTGCATGCAATGAAAAGTTGTAAGAGTAGCTAGAATTCATTCAGTTCGTCATGTTCATAAAATGACATCACGAGCATGTCTAGCTAGGAAGGTTTACGCTATGCATGCCCCTATCATAAATCTCAAAGCGTCAAAACGTCAAGAGTCATACCGTACCGGTGCGATCTCTCAAGTGCCCTGAGTCCAAAAAATTGTCAAAATTTGACATACTATTTCTTCCAATCCAGGAAACATATGGTCAATCTGTTTGATCTCATGGGGTTGTGTGATTCTCCTCTATAATGGGCTATCTCATTTTTCGATGAATCGAAGCCATTTTCGATTAGTAGCATTTTTTCACCTACTCCAAAAGTCGTCAGTTGCATGCAATGAAAAGTTGCAAGAGTGGCTAGACTTGCTTTGGTTCGTCATGTGCACAAACTGAAATCGCATGCACATTTGAGTGGGAAGTTTTACACTAGGTATGCCCCTATCATGCATCTCAAAGTACCAAAACGTTGAGAGTCATACCCTACCGGTGCGATCTCTCAAGTGCCCTGAGTCAAAAAAATTGTTAAAATTTGATGGACTGTTTCTTCCAATCAATGATACATATGGTTGATCAATTTGATCCCATGGGATCATGTGAGGCTCCTCTATGGTGGCCTATCTCAGTTTTCGACAACTTGGAGCCATTTTCGATTAGTAGCATTTTATTGCCTACTCCAAAAGTCATCAATTGCATGCAATGAAAAGTTGCAAGAGTGGCTAGAATTGGTTCGATTCTCTGTGTACACAAACCAACATTGCGAGCACATCCGGGTGGGAAGGTTTATGCTAGGAACACCCCTGTCTTGCATCCCAAAGCACCAGAACGTCAAGAGTCATACCCTACCGGTGTGATCTCTCAAGTGCCCTAAGTCCAAAAAATTGTCAAAACTTGACGGACTGTTTCTTCCAATGCAGGACACATACGGTCGATCTGTTTGATCCAATGGGGTCACGTGAAGCTCCTCTACAATGGCCTATCTATTTTTTTGATGAATTAGAGCCATTTTCAATTAGTAGCATTTTTTTTGCTTGCTCCAAAAATCGTCAGTTGTATGCAATGAAAAGTTGCAAGATTGGCTAGAATTGATTCGGTTCGTTGTATGCACAAACTGATGTCACAAGCGCGTACAGGTGGGCAACTTTACACTAGGCATGCCTCTTTCATGCATTCTAAAGCACCATAACATTGAGAGTCATACGCTACCGATGTAATGTAGAAGTTGCTTGACAACTTTTTTGACAATTTTTTTGATAACAATGACAATTTTTGCTCAAATTGTATCTAGTCTCAATCTATGACCCCTATGACCCGATAATGACTCAAATATATGATTATACAAATATTGTCTTACAAATCATCTCATGGGATTTTATACAAAATTTGGCATTACAATATGTGTGATTCAGCTTATCGCCATTTTAATATACAAATCATCTCATGGGATTTTATACAAAATTTGGCATTACAATATGTGCGATTCAGCTCATCGCCATTTTAATATACAAAATTTGGCATGTACATATGTACAAATCAGCTCATTGCCACTTAAATATACAAAATTATGCCCCTAAACATGTAAAAATCAGCTCATGGGCATTTATATATACAAAGAATGAATATAGAACAATTCATCGACAATTTATACAAAATTCTCAAAATCATTCTACTCTGAACTATAGAATCAATCAAGTGAGCTTTTAGGATTGGCTCTAACCCATATTGTGTCAAGTATTGCCTCATGGTCAGATTCACAAACTTTCCATAAAATCTTGTTATGATTTCTACCATGATACTTCATGAAATGAATATTTGTTGAAAAAAACAAGGTTAGAGAAATGAAGAATATGTTTGTGTGTTTCAAAGTCCTCGAACAACCAAACATCATAATTCTTGATAGGGTATCTCTGAAGCCATGTTCCTATCACAACAACAGACCCTATTGGGTACTCAATACCCTCTCCATCAATGATTGTGGTTGTCAATTTTCTTTTAGGCTGAACAGAATGACACAAATAGTAATTTGTTCCTTCTTCATTGTTCTCTTCTGCAACAACTGCATACACATGACCTGCATTTTATAAAGTGTTAATTAATACCAAAAATAAAGTATGATGTACAACAAAATGAACCAAAAAGAATACTTGCAAAAAAATTAACTCAAAAAATCACCTAAATCCACTAGGTCGGATACATGGTCAAAATCCACTAATGTCTCCATCTGGCTCAATTGTAGGGCTTTCAGAATTTGATATCAATCAATGGGAACCAACAGTATACAACACCATTTGTCAACCCACTCTTGTGATTCACATTCTTCCCACAAAAAATACATGTATGAAGCGCAAAAACATACCATATGTCTTGTAGAAATTAGTAGTGAACTTGAATTTGAACTCATAAATGAGTGCATGTCACTCGATCCTGCAATTGTACAACAATCTAGATAGTTTTCAATGTTAGATTTAGTGATCAACCAAAAATATCTACGAACCATTGACGTAACTGGATTACAAGGACCCATCGTAGACTTACAACATCACACAATTGTTTCTGCATCTACCAAATCAGCACCACCTTCATACTCCAATTCTTCCCTGGCTAGGGCTCTTTTCACACATGCTCCAGCACCATCGTGCTCTCTCTTACCATGTCCAGCCTCAGTGAAATTCTAAAAATGTTGTACATCACTTGTCACATGCATCCTTGTCAACCAATAAAACATCCTTGCATTCTTGAATTGTGTGGTGCAATTATTTGACCATATTAAGTGTTGGTTGTATCATATGTTCCTTTCCCTTAAACTATCATAGAAAACTTTAAAGCATCCTTGTACAGACTCTGATGAATGAGTATGATCATCACTTACATAGAAGTGATACTCTCTTACAACCTTTCTATCCTCCTCTATGCTATCATTTGCATGCATGAATGCTATGTGTACAAAAATAGAAACTTGTGTAGAGTGATAATACATGGATTGCACTTCATTTTGAGGTTGTAGTGTACAATTTTCAGCGAAATCAACTATAGAGACAATGGTGCCAAGAGGAAATGTGTCCTTACATAACTTGAATTTCTCATCTAACCATCGAGCTCTATGTGTATGCATTATTTAATCATAAACTAGTTTCTATTGAAACATTTTCATAAATTGAGCTACACATATATCATTTTTCACTAGCTCACATCTCTTCAAATATTTTCCATCTTTAACTCCATATGTGACTGTCTTGTATTTTCTGAAAGAAACTAGTTTCATACCAATTTTATGTGTGCTCTCCAAATGTATGCATCTTGGTAAATGTTGCAAACCACCACATATAGCACAAGAACCTTCCAAACAAGGCATCTTATAATAAATGCAACCATCATGTCTATTACATAGCACACTTGAAATAAATTCTCTTGCCGACTTAGGAGGTGCTTGTATATTACATTCCTACAAAACATCGTTAGTGTGCAAAGTAGAACAAATATGATGAAAAATATCATAATGCATGGAAAATTCAATATGCATCCTACAAAAACATGTGGTGCATACATGATTAATCTTAACATAAAAAGGTTTTGCCATTTCAAAAAATGTTTGAGAAATTTTTATTTGAGGAAACTTTTGAAGGAATCTTTCATAAAATTTAGTTTGAGTCATATCCAAATAGTGTTTTGCATGTGGCTCAAAATTTTTAGACCCAATTCGCCTTCTAACAACATCTCTTTGGTTGGGCGATACTCTTGTGTTGTCATGCCAAAAAATTTCAATTAATGATTTTAGTGCATCAACAACAACCTTGTCTTTGTGTGGTAGTCTACCCAAGAATGCCCAAAGAGAATTATTGTTAGGTTCCTCTATTTGTTCTCTCCTCTTTAATGCTTTACGTAATGTTGTTCTACTAATGTTTAATTACTTACTTGTTTTGCTTATCAAACGATCTTTTTTTATTTTCTTGCTCATTATGGTTGATGTAATGACACGTCGAGTAGCATTAGAATCTTTACTAGGTGATTTTGAACCAATAGATTGATATGCATCAAATACATTTCTGACAATAGTTCTTTCACTATTACTTCCAGATGATCTTAGGCCTAGAATTTTCATTGTCTCTCTAAAATTCAAATTTTTAATCATTTGAACAATTAATTGACATCTTGTAGTTTGATTTAAGTTTTAAAAATATTTTTGCCATATTCTTTTAACCATTCTCCTACAAGTTCATTCATTCATTTTATTGGGCATTGACTTCAATATATTCCCATCAATGTCAATTAGATACTTTGGTTTCCTATGAATGATTCTAGGAGATGTTAACGTTGGTGCATTATGTACATTCAATTCATCAAGTAGAGAAGGTGTAATATGTTCATCATTTAATTGATTATTCAATGTGGTATCTACTTCAATTGTATTAGGTTCAAACGGTAAATTATCAAATGTTTCTTCTTCAATTACATTAGGTTCAAATGGTAAATTAACAAATGCTTCTTCTTCAAATGCATTAGGTGCATTATATTCATTTGGTAAATTGAATTGAGATGTTGAGGATGACATACCTTCTTCTCCCATTGTTCTTATGTCATGCAATTTCTTCATACATTGCCTTTGTCTTTCCTTTTGAGCCTCTCGTTGTTCCATTGTTCCTCATTTGTTCTTTCCCATGGTTGATATCGGTTGACCTAAATAGAATCATATTACATATATATGTAAAGAAAAGTTCATAAATAAACAAATAACCATAAATATGTATCTTATCACTATTTTTTGGAATCAAACTATTAAATAGTCACAATTCAATCATTTGAAACCATGCAAAAACAAAAAACTAATAGAAACAACAATTCAATCATTTGAAATCATGCAAAAACAAAAAATTCACTTACTTTTATGTATACAGCAATGATAGAAGTGCATACACAGTTCCAGTAGGGCATTCAACAACCTCAAAAACTTCTTTTGAGGTCATTCAGGCTCTTAGGCAACTAAAACTATCTCTATAAATCATGTACGTGCTACATTAATAACCGAGTACACACTGTTAGACCATAAAATGTTGACAAGCCCAATAGTATTCTTTTTTCCCA